>NC_081354.1:118067638-118667638 GCF_030684315.1 Stegostoma tigrinum
TTTCCTTGCACATAACCATGCTGACTATCACTAATCAATTTTTGCCTGTCTAAATATCTATAAGTCCTATCTTTTGCAATCACCTCCAACAATTTGCCCACAACCAAAGTCAGACTCAAGTCTATAGTTCCCTGGTTTCTGCTTACTACCTTTCTTAAACAAAAGTACAAAATTCGCCACCCTCCTGTCCTCGTGCACCTCATCCATAGTTAATGATAATGCAAATATTTCTGCAAGAGGTCTCACAATTTCCTCATGTACTTCCCACAACATTTTGTAATACATTATACCAGGTCCTGGAGATGTATCCACCTTTATATTCTTTTGGACCTCCTGAACCTCCTCTTCAGTAATGTGGACTGTTTTTAAAATATCAATTTCTCTGCATATTCTAGACTCCATTTCTTTCTCAACAGCAAAACCTAATGTGAAATATTGATTTCACATCTCTGTAGTTACCATCTTGCTCTTGATGCATTTATATATACACCTAAAGAACCTTCTTTTTTCAGTGTTTAAATTCCCTGCAAGCTCACTCGATAAGCTATTTCTGTAGGTGATTGGAACCAGGTGGATCTTGTTAACTATGGGGTTCTTGACTGGAGTGTTAATCTGGGCCAATCAGCAAAGCCTTGGCTGAAGCATGCGCAAGACCTCAGCCAGATTGAGATCGTGCACTGGGGAACTGTTGCATGTTAAGGGTACAACTTTGGTTCTGGTCTGCGATGCAAAGCTATCGTTGTAGTTACCACTGATGTAGTAAAAGACTTGGGCCCAAACTTATTGGGGCAGAACTGGTTGAGAAAGATATACCTTGAATGGCTCAAGAATTTTTGATTGGAAAATCACTGCCCCAGTGAATTCCTAGTGAAATACCTCAGAGTTTTTCAGGATGGGCTTGGGACTATCAAAGGGGCCAAAGCCACTTTACCTTTGTTGAACAAGTTAAACCTGATATTTCCAGACCTGGGGGTGAAGGTGAAATGGCAGCAGGAATGTTAATGCTGGTTAAAGGCCTCCTCTAAGCGCAAGAGACAGTTCAATTCAGGGGATGAAGTTTGGTACCACAACTGTGGAAGTAGCCCTGTATGGGTATGAGGTGAGGTTGATGTGAGGTCAGGTCCCATCACTTACAAAGTTCGGATAGGTGATACAGTCCTGAACAAACATGTGGATCACCTGAAAGCTGTTATCTTGCAAATAGGGCAGGAGCAAAACATACCTGGTGCCACAGAACAGCCAGAAGGTCTGTCAGAAACTGCAGGTGCTTCCCCCTCCGTCGAGTCTCAGTGAAATGTCAGAGTCCAAAATGGACGTGGCCTCAATACCAGTGCCGCCAGAACAAGGAGAGGAGACCCTTTGAAGATGTTCCAGATGCAAGAGGCGGGCCACGATCTGGTACATGCTGCTTGTGTTTGAGTCTGAGTTGGTGGAACCAGACCTGGGGCAAAAACATCACAAGAGAAGCTTCAAGTGAGAGATCAGGCCCACATCCCTGGGCCTGGAAGGGGAGTGGGGTAGCAGGTGGCGGGATATAGTGATTAGAACCAGGTGGACCTCATTGACTACAGGATTCTTGATTGTGTTGTTAACCTGTGCCAATCAAGAAAGATAACAAAGTGTAGGGCTGGATGAACACAGCAGACCAAGCAGCATCTTAGGAGCACACGTTTCGGGCCTAGACCCTTCACCACCTTTTCTGATGAAGGGTCTAGGCTGGAAATGTCAACTTTTGTGCTCCTAAGATGCTGCTTGGCCTGCTGTGTTCATCCAGCCCCACACTGTGTTATCTTGGATTCTCAGCATCTGCAGTTCCCATTATCTCCAATCAGGAAAGCCCCGGCTGACTAATATAACCACAAGATTAGAATCTCCTCCATTGAGGACTGACTCCGAGCTGGTTGGCCACAGCCATTGTACAGTGCACAAGTAAATAAAGAGCCACTTGGTGATGGGACACCGGCCTCTGTGCAGTTGTTTCGATTTCCTTTTCTTAGTCAACTCCTTTGCTGAATTCTAGACTGCTCCCATGCCTCTGGACTGCTGTTTTTTCTCTTATGGCCAATTTTTTTTACCTCTTTCTTGGATCTAATATATCTCTAGCTTTCCTTGTAAGCCATGGTTTGACTGCCTTTCCCATTTTACACCAGACAGGAACGAACAGTTGTTGCAGTTCACTCATGCTCTTTGATATTTATCATTGCCTTTCCATTATTATCACCTTAAGTAATGGTCGCAATTTATCATAGCCAACTCACGCCTCACACCATCATAGGTTCCTCCATTTAGGTTCAGGATCCAAGTCTCAGAATCAACCGCAACACTCTCCATCTTGATGATCAATTCCTTCATATTATGATTGCTCGCCCTCAGTGATGTTGCACAACTCGATTGCCAGTTACTGCTTTCTCATTATAGAATGCCTAGTCTAGGATGGCCTATTGAGTTTCTTAATAAGAACTGAAAGAACTGCGGATGCTGTAAATCAGAAACAAAAACCGATGTTGCTGGAAAAGCTCAGCAGGTCTGGCAACATCTGTGAAGATACTGCCAGACCTACTGAGCTTTTCCAGCAATGTCTGTTTTTGTAGCCTGTTATTTAGGTTGGCTCCTTAAAGTATTGATCTGGAAAACCACCGTATATACACTCCTGGAATTCCTCCTCTATGGTATTGTTACTGAATTGATTTGCCCAACCTATATGCAGATGAAAGTCATTCATAATTACAATGTTCCCTTGTTGCATGCATCTCTAATTTTGTTTAATGCCATTCACGACATCATCCCTCAAGTTTCTGGGTATATATACAGGTGCCTGCTAATATTAATTTGCCTCTGTTTTTCTCAATTCTACCCATTCAGATTCCACCTCATCAGTCCTTAACCAGCAATACAACCTCACCACCTTTCCTTTTTGTCCGTTCTTCTTAAATACTGAATACTTTGCACATGAGCACAAATCCTTAAGGTTTACTTTTTTTAACAACGCCAAATCCGTTCCCATTATTTTTCACTGTGTCCATGTTTGAACCTTGATTTCTCTGCGTATCACTTTTCCGTCTTTTGTTTTTGTCCTTGATTTCCCTTCCTCTGACTTCTTACACAGGTTCCCATTCCACTGTCCTTTCGACTTAAAGCCTCCCGAAGCACCTTAGCCAATACGCCCCCAAGAACATCAGACCCAGTCTTCTGTAGGTCCAGTTTGTACTTGTCTCACTTCCGCCAGAGCCAATCCCAATGCCCCAAGAATATGAGACCCTCCTCTTCACACAGTTTCTTCTGCCACATGTTCATCCAATATATCCTGCTATTTCTACACTGTCTAGCACATGGCACAAGTAGTAATCCTAAGAAAACCTACCTTTGAGTTCCTAATTTTCAACTTACTTCCTAACTTACATTCTGTTTTTAGGAACTCATCCCTTTTTTAACCGGTGTATTTGTATCAAAGTGTACAAGGTTACAGGGCCACAATGCGCAGCAACAGCATAGGAGATAAAAAGTGTGTAATTTGTCTTAATTTACAATAGGCAATGGTAATTCTGGTATTCAGCCTAAATTGTGGTAACTCCCACAGAAGTGAGCATCCACTAGCATGGTGTGACATTTCTGGTCACCAATGAGTGACATGCTGAGCGAACGGAATCTTTCTGTAGTTTTCAGTACTGAAGAAGTGGATGTGGGTGTAATCTGATGTATTTACATTATAGGAATTTCGTAAAATGAAGGTGTCTCCTCCTGTTGCAATCAGCTACCCATTGGAATTAAAATGAGATATTAAACTGAGGCCCTGTCTCTGTGCTGAGGTAGATGCAAAATGTTCCAACACACTTCATGCAAGTTGGAATTTTTCCTTATGTCCTGAGCAACAACCCCCCACACTCAACCTAAACAGGTTAACTGCTCTTCTATTTGAATGTTGTTGTTTGTGAAGCCTCGTTGTGTACATCTTGTCTACACTTCAAAAATGACTGCAGTTGCAAAACTGCAAAACAAATGCACTGCAAGAAGATAATGAACTGTTTACAAAGCACTTTGGAATGCTTTAAGGTTAAAGGTGCCTTTGCAAAATGTATTTTTTTTATCATTCCCAACTATGAAGAATAATCTTTTGTTTCAGTCGCTTGCTACTTTAGGTGGGGCCCACTGTACAATGCAAAAGGCCAAATATACTAAGAAGGCAATGTTGAGAATTAATCATTCAGCCAGTTCCTGAACAGCTTTCAATCTGGTTCAGATTGTATAGCTGCTATTTGGTTCTGCCCTGCTATTTGGTCAATGTAACCTGAAAAGGAGACCCTTATCAAGGAGACCCACCTGACAGTTTCTCTGTTTGCGTCAAGAGAGGCATGAATAAATTTTGAGCTTGTTTCATTTTCCATTAAATTTGACCAAAACATATTCCAAACCACACCCCCCCCCAGTGTTTTCCTGTCCTTTAGTGTTGTTTCAATTCACGAAGGTGAAACTTCACATTTTAAAAGCAGCTGGATTACAAGCTGCTAAATGACTAATCTGGCTAACATGGTTGATTATCTTCACTCCTAGAAGACCGCACAGGAAGAATAAAGCCGTGGTGGTTAAATCATCCCTCGGCCTTTCCAACGTCATTGCCAAAGAACAAAACGGCAACCAGTGCTCATCGACAAAGGAGATCAGTAAGCCTTGAACGCTTTGTGGAAACTCTTGTAGTGGCAGACAAAATGATGGTGGGATATCATGGTCGTAAGGATATCGAACATTATATCTTATCAGTAATGAATATTGTAAGTTTTATCCCTTTGTATTTTGAAATGATAAACATTTTTTGAATCTATTTTCTTGGCCTTGAATAAGAGCTGTCTAAAATTCATCTCAATGCTGTTATAGCTGAGGTATTGACCTATTACTTATGAATGAATGATCAATTTGATTGCAACAGAAGAATGGAATTTCAAATGAACACTTTAAGCATCGGCATCTTTTACTGCACGATATAATTCTGAGACTCCATTGTTGAAAAAGAGTGACTTCCATCTGAGAGATTGTTTCAGTTATGGGTGGGCCTTGTTGTCATGCTGCCTGTCTGAATTGAACAGGAAGTGTTCTCTGGCCAGTAGGCAGGTTTAGCTGGAAGGAGGCCACATGCTTAGCGCCATTGAGATGGCATGTCCTAAAGAAGGGAGTTCCTGGAGGATTTCGTCAGGCAGATTCCCAGACTAGAGAGGGACTGATTATTCATTTTTGAAACCTGGTGGTGTATTTCAGGGCAGATTTTGATGCCTCAGTAGCAAGCTAGAGAGGTAAGAGGCTGATAAAGCCATGGGGAGCTATGCAGGGATAGCTCCTAATCCCCCCCACCCCCCACCCCAAGGCATTTTCTCAGCAGCAGGACATGATTGCCATCGCGGGCCTGAATAATACCCATCCACCACCACTCTCCTCCATATGGCTGAACTTGTTGTCTCACTGAATAGTTTCTTCTTTAATTCATCTCACTTCTGCCAAGTCAAAGGAGTGGCTGTGGGCACCCGCATGGGTTCCAATTATTAAGCCTGCCATTTTTATAGGCTATGTGGAATAATCCTCGTTTCAGTCTTACATTGGCCCCTCCCACAGTTCTTTTCTCAGTGCATTGACTGTTTCGGTGTCACATCATGCTCCTGCCTGGACCTTGAAAAATTTGTTCATTTTGCCTCCAATTTCCACTCCTCTACAACTTTCACATCGTCCATTTCTGATACTTCCCTTCCTTTCCTCGACCTTTCCGTCTCCATTTCAGGCACTGAACTGTCCACTGCCATCCACTAAAAAGCCAATGACTCCCATAGCTGTCTTCTCTACAGCTCTTCATACTCCATGTCCTGTAAGGATTACATCCCATTCTCCCAGTTCCTTTGCCTACGTTGTATCTGTAGGGTGATGCCACCTTCATAAACAGTGCTACTGACATGGTTTCCTTCATCCATAACTATGGTTTCCCACCCACTAGTGGACAGGGCTCTCAACCACATCTGACCTGTCATTTGTGCTTCCAACTTTGCCCCTTCCCATCATCACAACACTGTCATTGGTTCCACATGTCCTCACTTTTCATCCCACCAGCCTTCACATTCAAAGGATCATCCTCCGCCATTTCAGACAACTCCAGCAGAACGCCACCACCAAACACATCTTCCCTTCACTCCCCCATCTGCATTTCACAGATGTTCCCTCCGGGTCACCCTCGTCCAGTCCTTGCCCACTAACAACCATCCCCTTCTTCCCACAGCACCTTCCCATGTAACTGAAAAAAGGTGCAACAACTGCCCCTTCACCTCCTCCCTGCTCACCATTCAAAGACTTAACCAGTCTTTCCAGGTAAAGTAACATTTCACCTGTACCTCTTCCAATCTGGCCTGTCATATTCGCTGCACCCAGTGTGGTCTTATCTACGTTGGAGAAACCAAACACAGACTGGGCGATCGCTTTGCAGAACACTTCTTGTCCATGCACAAGCATGACCCTGACCTTCCCCGTAATGGTCATGTTAACACAGCGTCCTGCTCAGTGTCTGTCCTTGGCATGATTTGATGCTCCAATGTGCAGGCTGGAGGAGCAGCATCTTCAGATTAGGCACTTTATAACCTCCTGGATTTAATATTGAGTTCAGCACCCTCCAATTGTGAACTCACCTCCCATTTCATCCCTTTTATCTTCACTAGTTACATTCTCTGTCTCCATCTCCTCCCTCCCCTCCCTCCACCCTAGTGGGACTGCTCTTTCCAGTCTTACAGTTAGACACACCATTGTTTTGGCAATTTCGCATTCCAATCACTTAATCTGCTCTCAGCATCCTTTCTGTGCCAGCACTTCACACCACCCCCCACACTATTGCATAAATGCTGCTCCCACTGCACTTCACTTCAGCTCTGATGAACCAGAGCATCCCTACAGTGTGGAAACAGGCCCTTCAGCCCAACAAATCCACGCTGACCCTCCGGACAGCATCCCATTCAGACCCACTCTGTTCCACCGTTTCGCTGTAACCCTGCATTTCCCATGGCTCTCACGCTTAACCTACACATCCTGAACACCATGGGTAATTTAGCATAGCCAATCCACCCAGCCTGCACATCTCTTGACTGTGGGAGGATATTTGAGCACCTAGCAGAAACCCACACAGACACGGGGAGAATATGCAAACTCCACACAGACAGTCACCTGAGGGTGGAATTGAACCTGGGTCCATGGTGCTGTGAGGCAGCAGTGCTAACCACCAAGCTACTGTCCCAAATTCATCTAGAGTCATCTGAACTGGAAACATTAGCATGTTCTCTCTCCACAGATGTTGCCTGACCCACTGTGATTTCCAGTATGTTTTGTTTTCAGTACAGATTCCAGCGTTTGCAGTGATTTGCTCCTACCTATGATACTGATGCCATTTCAAGGCAGCCATCAGAATCCCAATGATCTCCATGTAGGAGATTTCCCCTCTGATCTTCCATATCCTGACTAGTTTGCCTCTTTGACTCACATGGCCCAGAACCTTGAGGTCTCTTGTGTGCTTCAGCAGTGACCACTCTTTACAAGACTCTGCTGAGGCTTCAGAGCTGCTGGCCCTCTGATTTGGGGATGGCAGCACAAGGCGTTTGCCAAGACACTTTCTTTGTACAGCAGATCAATGGATGTCTGATTGCGTATCAACACTGGGGGCGAAGGTGGCTCCACTATTGGCTGGTGCAGGCTCGGCACTTGTTTTACAGCCTGATGTCCAGGTTCACTCCCTGGATGCCCTTACCCGACAAGAAAGCTGTTTTTGGTCGAACTGGAGTACGAATTGCAGTTGAGACCTGATGAGAACAGCAGGGTAATTCACCTGAACATTTTAACCGCTCACTGGTTGCAGCCGTATAGGCAGAGGCAAAATCAACCTTTTAACCCTAATTTACCGATTGGGAAAAATTATATTTCCCTGCCTGTAGGAGAAAGAATGAAGCTAATAGATGCCAGAAAGTCAGTTGCAAGGCAATAATTCCACCACATGTTACCAGCCGTGAGGATAAAATGCTTACATTTTTATGACCAGTAAGAACATTCCTGTATTGTTCATAAGGACATAATAACATAGGAAATAGGACCAAGTTAGGAGTATGTATGGCCACTTGTGCCTCCTTCCAGTTTAACATGATCATGGCTGATCCTTAAACTCAACACCCACTTTCTTGCCCTATCTATATATCCCATGATCCCTGCTAAGTTCACAATTCCATTGATCTCAATCTTGAATATGTCCAGTAACAGTGCACACATGACCTTAGGGAACAGAGAATTTCAAAAGATTCACAATCCACCAAGGGGAGAAAGATTTCCTCAGCTCAGTCTAAAATGGCTGTCCAGAGGAAGAAAAAAACGTCTCAGCATCTCACATATTGAGTTCTGTTAGATTTTGAAGAATCTATATCCTACCAAGTTACAGGCATTTGTAGGGAGACAGGATGGGAATAGACCTGAGAGTTATCAATGTCGGGGTGTAGAGCTATGGGTGGAGGGGTTGATCTCTGAGAGCCATGTTGAGCTTGGGATAGAGCTCCCAGAGCCAAAGAGGTTGTGGGGTAGAGCTATTAAGAGAATTCTTCTAAATTCCAGACAGCATGAGGAAATGTGATAGGAGTAGATCTATCAGAGCCATCAACACAAAGGGATCTAGAGGTTTCTGTGTATGTGCGTGTTGTGGCACCCTGAGAATCATGGATGTGAGTAGAGCTGTTTGCAACAGTGTTTCTAAATGGCAGTGTGGGAGAGTTAAATATGAGAGCTGTGAGAGGGTGAGATGTTGTTTTGTCAGGGTTTGATGAGGGCTGTTGGGGACCTGGTTGAGCTCTGACAGCCATTATGATACAGAGGTTCAGGTAGGAGTCAGGGTAAAGTTGTAACTAACAGCTACGAGAGGGAGATGGGTTAAGTTCAGACAGTGGGGTGAGCATTGTAGGAATGAGAATAGTAGAGCTGTCAGGACAGTGATTGTGGGGTAGACCAGTAAGACGGGCAGAGAAGGGATAAAACTGTAAGGGGGGGGCCGCAGGGGAGGGATAGACTCTCAGGAGAAGGGTAGGGGTAAAGCTGTAAGGGGGACAGTGGATACAGCTGTAAGGGGCAATGGACTTGAGCTGTGAGAGGGTCATGGGAGAGGTAGGTCTGTGAGGAAGGACAGGGCCGATGGAATAGAGGAGTGGTGCAGCTCAGAGGAGGAATTGAGTTTTGAGAAAGGGAAAGAGAGGGGTAGATCTGAGATGTGATGGGAGGGTTAGAGCTGTGAAGAGGGGCAGGAAAGGACTAGATCTGTAAGAGGTAATGGGGAGCAGGATTAGAAAGCAGACAGTAATGTTTTCTCCCCTACCTTGAAGGCTCTATTGAATACACCAACGAGGCCTCTCCCACAGAACTAGGATGATGGTGTTGCCATGAATCATCTCTGAGCAAGAAGCTCTGCATTGGGTACCATTCCAGGGATTCACTGTCAGGCAAGGTGTGTCCTTAACATGGCCAAACTTGTCGAGTATCAGTCTGCAAATGTTTAACACACCAAAGGCAGACAGTAAGATTGTGAGATACTGGTCAGACATGTGATGCAAAGAAAGTTGGAGCCTCTGTCTTCATTATTCATTGCTCCAGATGACAATATCAAGGTAAAACTGGATATTGTCGCAGCAACTTGGGTCTCCCTGAGTGATCTGTAACACACCAGCACCATCACTTTCCAACACTGTGGGCTGGATTTTCATAAACATTAAGCAATTGGGGTTGGAGCTGAGTTGGAATAGCTCTTCACTGCATTCCTTCTGACAAAGACTTTTCCCAGAGCCAGGCAGGGAAGCAAATTAACCACTCACTCCACGGAGTTGCATTAACATATTTAAGGTCCCGAATAATTGCAACATCATGTAGCCTTGACTGCACTTTGCTGTTGATGGTGTGTTCTCCCTACCATGATTAAAGGCCACTCAGTGATAGTCACCTCCCTTCAGCAGGCCAGGGACCATCAGAACTCAAGCTGCATGATCCAAAGATTGAGCCACTGGAGATAGGCCACACCGTTCCACTGGAGGGGATCCGACTCCAAAGAGCTTGCTTCAGAGCATGCCCCCATGTTGAGGTGCCCTTGAGACTCCCAACTTGCCTCAGCTGCACCTGCCGTTCTGGTCGGGCTGCTAAGGCTGCAGACCTGTCAGCCATGTGATTGGGTCTGCAGGATCAGGAGTCCACCTTCTGTCCCAAATAGAATGGCAAGAGTCAAGATAATCAATTTGGGGCCTGCCTTCCAGAAGATGTGCCCTTGGTCTCACTGACAGGAGGATTGGGCTTGGGATCTCACGATTAATCCCAATATCAAAGTTCCAAGGCCTACGGGACATATTGGCCCTTTATGTTTGTTTCATAGCTTGTTTTTTTTTCAGCTAGCTTAACATTGCCAGCAAAATCAGTCACATGAAACTCAATACTCTAATATAATGCATTCATATTGATATTGAGAATGTGCAATACTGGTCCTTTCTGCATCCAACTGATGAAAGTCTATCAACCTGGAAATAATTTATTTTCCTATTGTTCATTTTCTGTCCTTTAACTAATCACTTCTCCTTGCTGATATATTACCCTCAACCACTAACCCATGAGCCTGTATCTTGTGCAACAAATACTTGTGTCACTTCAGCAAATGTCTTTTGAAAATCCGAATATATGACACATTCTGATCCTCTTTTAGCTGCCTGGCTGATTGGATTTTTAAAAGATTTTTGAGAATCTAGTCAAACAGGATTTCATGCCCCTACAACTGGCAGACTAATCATACCATAGTTTTCTAAGTGCCTTGTTACCACTTTGTTAGTCTTAGATTCCAATCGTAATAAATAAAGATGAGTGATGTCTGGCTAATTGTCTGTAGTGTTATGTTTTCAATCTGTTACATTTGTTAAATGTCAATTTGCTGATAACATTATCGAATATAAGTAATTTGGGAAGATCACAAATAATCCATCTCTGTACCACATCTGATGTTTGACATCAGATGCAGGACATTTCAGAGCTTTTAGTCCCATTAAATCATTCAGATTTTTTCATTTGTTCATTCTCTTCATGGAATGATTTATGTAAGCACTGATAGAAGAATGAGAGAGTGTTTCCTCTTGAAAAATTAGACATTTTTGTAGACCCACAGAAATGTGTAGTCTTTCCCAGGATCAGATTATCCCTTTAAACTTATTAATTATTGCAGGTTCGGTTTCTTTCTCCTGATATTAGGAAGAATTTATTTTTGCAGCGACAAATAAAAAGTACTTTTTACTGGATAATAAAATGTGAGGCTGGATGAACACAGCAGGCCAAGCAGCATCTCAGGAGCACAAAAGCTGACGTTTCGGGCCTAGACCCTTCATCAGAGAGGGGGATGGGGGGAGGGAACTGGAATAAATAGGGAGAGAGGGGGAGGCGGACCGAAGATGGAGAGTAAAGAAGATAGGTGGAGAGGGTGTAGGTGGGGAGGTAGGGAGGGGATAGGTCAGTCCAGGGAAGACGGACAGGTCAAGGAGGTGGGATGAGGTTAGTAGGTAGCTGGGGGTGCGGCTTGGGGTGGGAGGAAGGGATGGGTGAGAGGAAGAACCGGTTAGGGAGGCAGAGACAGGTTGGACTGGTTTTGGGATGCAGTGGGTGGGGGGGAAGAGCTGGGCTGGTTGTGTGGTGCAGTGGGGGGAGGGGATGAACTGGGCTGGTTTAGGGATGCAGTGGGGGAAGGGGAGATTTTGAAACTGGTGAAGTCCACATTGATACCATATGGCTGCAGGGTTCCCAGGCGGAATATGAGTTGCTGTTCCTGCAACCTTCGGGTGGCATCATTGTGGCAGTGCAGGAGGCCCATGATGGACATGTCATCAAGAGAACTGTTTGGTTTTCCCTGTGGTGCACATTTAAAATTTAGTCTGGAATTTTCAAATGCATCTAAAAATTGTGAAGAATGCTTAATTTACAGTTAGTCTTGTTGCCTCTCAAGAGTCATCCGACCTTAGTGGTTGTCCTTAGCATCCATGGGCTGAATACTTCCGAGGGTGGGGTGGGGAAAGTATTGCTCAACTACCCGGACTGGCTTTAAAACACGCTCACACATGGAGATAATACGCTGTGGGTTGACTCAAGTGTTGGGCTTCTGTCCCACAGTGGAAGGAATGCCCACTGTTGTGTGTTGCCAGCAGATCAGATTAGGTGACAGCTATATACTCACAACAGCATCAGAAGAGATTAGCGGGTGCTGCTGCTACAGCAGTGAGGCCTGTAATGAAGAGGAAGAAGCTGCATTACACAAGTTCATATTCACGATATTTACCTTCAGATTGCAGAGTGCCTTGCATTTTTACACCCTTTGTCAGTGAAGCCTTTATTTTGATCTTCATACCTCAAATTTGTTTAGATGTTTGAAAGATATTTGTTGCTTGAGCTTTCCTTTATCAGACTTAAAACTCATTACGTTAATGAGCAGGTAGCCAAATTTTTTTACTGTTCTATAACCAGCAACTGGGAGCTCCCCCACTAGTGTGCGAGTGCATTTGATGCCAGCAACAGTAGTCTGGATGTTGTGTCGGAAACCTAGAGGGCAGTGCTGATGTGGCTGTTTTCAGGAACCTCTATGTGACTCTATGACCTTCAGGAAATTAGCTGCCTGAGGTTGGTGTTCACGTCCCTTTTAAAGGCACAGATTCCACCTCCAAGAGCACCTGGCCAATTGGATTGCCAGTGACTCTTTAGTCAGAACAGTTTTAGGACCAAGAGGGAATCGAGGGTTATGGGGTGGGCAGACAGGAAGCTTGAGGCTGCAATCACAATCAGGACATCGGAGGCTGAGTGGTGACCTTAAAGAGGTCTATCAAATCATAAGGGACATGGATAGACTGAATAGCCAAGGTCTTCTCCCCAGGGTGTGGGAGTCCAAAGAGGGCATAGGTTTAACGTGAAAGGGGAAAGATTTAAAGGGGCCTAAGGGGCAGCTTTTTCACCCAGAGCACAGTGCATGTATGGAATGAGCTGCCAGAATAATTGGTTGGAGGCTGGTACAATTACAAGATTTAAAAGGTGCGTGGATGGGTACATTAAGAGGAAGGGTGTAGCTAACATAGTTACAATTCTGTAGCCACAGACCCCCAGGTGACCAATAGGGAGATGATAGTGCTGATTTTAATACTATACAGAAATACAGACAAATTTGGTATTAACTCCATTAGGGAGTGGTAGAGAGAAGTCAACTCTTACTAACATGACAACGACCTCCCAACAAATTAGACATGAGAGGGATTGGGTGCCCTGCTGTTATGAAAGCATAGTAGCAGGCAGCTAGGGACCAAAGGGAATGAGCCCAGACATTAACATAATTGCTAATTGTTTGGCCAAAAAGGTTCACAGTGAAGACAGACAAAGTCAAGGCTGGCCGTGCTTCCCTTCATTCCTGTACCTCCCGGACAAAGATCTGTATTTTTTTTTATATTTTGTTCTGGGTCTTTCCTGGCCCTATGATCCATTTTTTGACATATTGCTCCCCCTCTTAATTTTCTAGTAGATATTGCTGTTGAACTTTTATTTTCTATTGGAGTCCTTCAGTACATTTAAAGATATGTCCTGCTGGCTGTGGGTGGATGTACTTGCTGCCTGCAATTTAATCATTGAATGTCACTTTCATTGCTCACTCACAGTTTCTACTGGGTTAAAATTTCCCCAAGATTTCTAATAATCATTTAATCCAAGATTTCAGTCCAGTTGTAGAATACAAATTGCAAGAATGTGTTTTGATCCTTTTGGTTAAAACAATTATCAATGAAAATAGGAGCCCTAGAAACAAGGGAGCTGAGAAATCTATTTACAACTGCATGTCAATTTATAAATGTAAAAATATGAAACTCTCGTAAGTGTGGCAATATGCAAAATTAAAATAATGATTACGTTCAACAGAAAGATTTTGGATTCTATTTATAAATGATGACAAATAATTTTATGACATGTTCTTTGCAGTGTGTCTCCTCAGCTGAAACTATAAATCAGAACTGAAGCATTCACTCCTTTGGCTTTCTTTCTGTTTATTCATATGTTCAAATCTTTGTTCTGTGAACATGGTTTCATAAAACTACCTGATGAAGTTATCATTAATTGTGATGTTGCTGTCAATGTGAGGTTGTCAAAATAAAATCAGAAGTTGAAAAAGGTATTTTACTTTTGTCTGACTTTGTGTCTTTTCTTATTTTCTGGAGGTCAGGTTGCCAAACTTTACCGAGATTCCAGTCTAGGAAATGTTGTGAACATAATAGTCACTCGTCTGATTGTTCTTACTGAAGATCAGGTAAGATGAGGAATCCAAAATGTCTACTTTTTAAATCGGCACTTTTTTATTTTGATTATTTTGCACAAATTGGAAGGAAATTTCTGTGACTGGAAAATACTGCAGAAGAAATACTCTGGCTGTATGTGTAATAACATTATAAATGCTTTCAACAAGAAATGTTTATAAGTTCTTCATCCCTTGATGTGTTTTATAATTTGTTGGGCTGAAGTCAGACATCAGAGAAATTTTACATGAAATAAAGGGTACTTTTTCAAACAAAAAAATTAAAAAGCAAGCTGCCCTTACTAATTATCATCTTCGTTTTTATTCTTTGAAGAAGAGCTGATTCTTCAGTAATTTGTTTGGATTTCTCTGGTATGCTTGTTGCATTGTAGCCAAACTTGGAGATAAATCATCATGCAGACAAGTCCTTGGACAGCTTCTGTAAATGGCAGAAATCCATTCTTTCTCACCAAAATGATGGAAACACCATTCCAGAAAATGGGATTGCTCATCATGATAATGCTGTTTTAATTACTAGGTAAGATGTGGATATTTGCATGCAAATTCTAATCTCAGAATGAAAATCATGTGCACAGTGACTGACTAGTTATTCACCTGTATCACCCACATTCAGAATGTGGATTTCAAACTTAAGAATTGTTTTTTTTTCTGTCTAATGTTTCTTTCATGTAAGTTGTCCATGCTTTTGTCCTCTTGGCCTATACTTTTCTGTGAGGGCAGCAGATGAATGTTTTCCAATGTCCCATGTGCCCTGCATTTTGGAGATAGTAGGGATTGCCACTCACCCCTTAATTTTTCTGCCACCTACTGGGAGAGACATAGGCTCTGCATAGCAAGTGATCAAAACTGTACAAATGTACAGAATCTGTTTGTGAGATGAATAGAGACTGGAACTGAGTTTGCTTAGAGTACCAGCCTTCTCTCACTATTACTGAGTCACACAAATTTCAAACTTTCACTGCTTCCTTTTCTGATGTGTTTGTCACTGTTCACATACACTATATGTTGGACAATCAATGCAGTTTCGTATTTATTAGGCTTGCATGTAATTGAGTTCAGAATCTATAAATTATAAACAAAAATTGACACTAGGGGGATTGAAAAGCTATGTCAGGGAAAGGAATGAGCAAATTTAGAGCATGTATGTCCAGCATTAATTTATACCCTGACTTGTTTGGGACAAATGAGTGTAATCAGCTTGTGATATAATGCTCATGAACACCACAGCCGCTTTTTAAAAGCTTTTTAAAAGTTGTTGGCATTTATCAGTGAAATATTCAGAAACACAGAAATGACATTGTGCAATATAAAAATATAAGAATCAAATGTACTTCCAAGACATAATTTCTGGACTTTACTCTTTCTGTGTAAGGCAAATGGGATACTTGCCTGTTTGGAAGAAATTTGAACAGTTCTGTGCCAGAGATAGGGAGTAAGGAGTAAAAGTACATATTTAAGGATGTGATATTTTTCTGGATGTTTTTCTTTTTATATCAGTTGTGACTTAAATGGAGTAAAATGCATGAAATGTGCAAGAACCATGTTTAGCAAAATCAGTGCTATTTCTCAAACTAAAATTGTGAGTGAAGTAGTATTTTTGTTTCCAGAATAGTTGCAGCCATGTTCTGAATATGTCTCAAGCCTAGATAGGAATACAGTCGGTCCTCAAATACTGGATTAAAACAAGCTGTTAATTTGCTTACAAAGCTTCATTGGTGAATTAAATTTTGTTTGACCATAAGACCATTAGACATAGGAGTGGAAGTAAGGCCATTTGGCCCATCTAGTCCACTCTGCCATTAACCATGGCTGATGGGCATTTCAACTCCACTTCCCTGCCCACTCCCCGTAGCCCTTGATTCCTTGTGAGATCAAGAATTTATCAATCTCTGCCTTAAAGACATTTAACGTGCCAGCCTCCACTGTGCTCCATGGCAATGAATTCCTCAAGCCCACCACTCTCTGGCTGAAGAAATGTCTCCTCATTTCCGTTTTAAATTTACCCCCTCTAATTCTAAGGCTGTGCCCACGGGCCCTATTCTCCCCGCCTAACGGAAACAACTTCACAGCGTCCACCCTTTCTAAGCCATACATTATCTTGTAAGTTTCTATTAGATTTCCCCTCAACCTTCTAAACTCTAACGAATACAATCCCAGGATCCTTAGCCGTTCATCATAGGTTAAACCTACCATTTCAGGGATCATCTGTGTGAATCTCCGCTGGACACACTCTAGCGCCTGTATGTCCTTCCTGAGGTGTGGGGCCCAAAATTGGACACAGTATTCTAAATGGGGCCGAACTAGAGCTTTATAAAGTCTTTTATATTCCAACCCTCTTGAGATAAACGACAACATGACATTCACATTCTTAATCACGGACTCTACATGCAAGTTAACCTTTAGAGAATCCTGGACCAACATTTCCAGATCCTTTTATACTTCTGATTTGTGAATTTTCTCACCGTTTAGAAAATAGTCCATGCCTGTATTCTTTTTTCCAAAGTGCAAAACCTCACATTTGCTCACATTGAATTTCATCAGCCATTTCCTGGACCACTCTCCTAAACTGTCTAAATCTTTCTGCAGCTTCTCCACTTTCTCAGTACTACCTGCCTGTCCACCTATCTTCGTATCATCGGCAAACTTTGCCAGAATTCCTCCAGTCCGAAAAATGCAGATCATTAATATATAAAGTGAACAGCTACGGCCCCAACACTGAACACTGCGGGACACCACTCATCACCGGTTGCCATTCTGAAAAGAGCCTTTTATCCCAACTCTCTGCCTTCTGTCAGACAGCCACTCCTCAATCCAAGCCAGTAGCTCACCTTGAACGCCATGGGCCGTCACCTTGCTCAGCAGCCTCCCATGAGGCACCTTATTAAAGGCCTTTTGGAAGTCTAGATAGATAACATCCACTGGGTATCCCTGGTCTAACCTACTTGTTACCTCTTCAAAGAATTCTACCAGGTTTGTCAGGCACGACCTCCCCTTACTAAAACCATGCTGAGAGTGAAAAGGAATTAATCCATTTGCAAGCAGTGCTTTTTTGTTCACCTTCTTTCATTAGTATCCCTGAGCCCTGGGAAAAGAGAAAGGATTGGCAACTTGTATCAGTGCAAATATAAAATAGCTATTAAAAAATTCATGAGAGTGGCACAGGAATAAAGTTTTTGTTTATTCCCACTTCACTTTGAAGGGGGCATTGGACCGTTGTCTGTGAACAATGCCTTGCATGGCTGTGAACATAACCCATCATACCAGTGGACTCAAGTGAGTGGTGATCTGTTTATCATTTAGAGATTTGTAATCTGTAATTATCACTCAGTTTACAAGAAATACACTTCCTTTGTCACTTTGTTAGTTCAGCTATTGACTGGCTAAACTGTCGGATTTTAAAATAACAGGTCATTCTCTAGTTTCTGCTGAGTTAGCTGATCATGTGTCGAAAGGAGTTTATCAATTGACTTCAGCTTTTAGGATAGTGAGAACAGGAAATGAAGGAAATTTTTGGCAAGGAGGAAGAAAGTCTGTAGAGGTAGCCTGAAGGATGATCTCCAGCATCAGATAAATAAATCATGAAGTCTTCATGCTTCTTGCAGTAGACAGTCACAGATGGCGTAGGGAGATGGTTGTCAGTGGGAAAAAAGCTAATGGAATGATCCTAGTGGACTGGAAGAGTGAGGCCAAATAGGACTTGATGTGGTCCAGCCCTACCTGGCACTGGACAGATAAGATACTTGTGTGTGAGATTGGATCAGATTTAAGTACTCAGTCTCAGCAAATAATTCATTGCGCTAATGTATAGATTTTCGACCCAGTCAACAGCTTGAAATTAAGTTCCATTTCCATTTGGGCCATTTGCCTGGTTAATGCACATGAGAAAAGAAATACAGCCTTTTCTTATGTGCAAATAAGAAAAACTTGTTATATTAGCCTTTATTAGGATAAAACCAAAATCTAACTGGTCTCCTCACTTTCATTGATAGAATAACTAAAGGATAACATTAAGTATTGGATCAATATTACTGTCACCGGATCCTCTATCATCAACCTTGGGAACTGGGGGAAGCTAACAGTTTTGTATCATTCTTAACACATTAAAAGCTGCAGTACAACTGCTGGTAAACATGGTTGGAGGTTCTGACTGTTATCAGGCGCCATCCCTAATATCACCAGCAGGAAAATCTGTTTTTAGCCACAAGGCAGCAAGAGCAGAACATATTGGTATGTGCCAACACATTTACAGTTGTTATCTAATGAGGTCAACAAGCCAGATGTATGTCTTTCTTCATTCACACTATAACGTCTCAAAGAAGAGAAAATAGTTACAATCACGGCATTGGCACTAGACTTGGAAATGTTTTCTCACCTGATACTATTAATGTTTAATTTACAATAATAGGGTAAGGGAAAAGCTGTCTTTATAAGTCATTATGCTTTCTCTTTATTGAAGGTATGTGATGTTTACATTTTTTACGTTATCAGCTCTCTACTTGTTCTGAGCGAAGTGTCAAAGAATGTGATTGTGGATGCGTTACGGACAGAAGGAAAGCAGAAATTGTTGAAATAGTTTTATTAAACCACAATGGCCCTTAATTACATGCGCAGATACGAAGTGAGGGGAAAGAAAACAATCTAGGAAAAATGTTGATTCAGATTTTGCTAGATTTTTGTCTACAAAACTTGCAATTAGCAAAGCAGTGCAATTGGTTATCCTTTTTATCACCTGGGTCTGCATTGGTGTACAGCTGATATAAAATTGATGTTGCAAACCTTGTCAACTCAAAAATGCATGAATGAGATATGCCTTGATAGAGGTGCACGGCAGCTCTCAAAAACTCTGCCACAGAGCAAGTTTATACATGCGAATTTCTGACATGGTCAGGATCTAATTTCAGCTGTAGAATCGGGAGGAGATATGGAACAGGTGCTTTTCTGACATGAAAGAAAGCAAGTTGTCAACTGATTGATAAATAAGTATTTGCTCACTTTAATATTTGCTTACTGAAAGCAAAGGTTTAAGACAATTTTTCTTGCTGTCCTCTTGGGTAGGCTTTGTACATTGAAATGATTAAAACCAAACAAGCACATTATTGGTGGAGTGGGTTGTGTGTACATTGCACAATATGAAATAGGCACCTCCCCAAATTTATTGCATGGTGATTTTCCACCCTGATCAGGATATAAGTGGTCATCCTGTGGCTGCTTATAAACTGATAATAACACTTAGTTTGTTCCCTTGGTTAAGAAATAGGAATATTCCTATTAACAATGGTCTTTTACAGTAATATGTATCTAGTGTAAATATCCTTGAGCATGAAAGTGACCCTGTTATGACACCATCTTGTATATTTCTTGAAAGTAAACTTGGGCTGGGGAGCATTTTTGAATGCCTGATAACCTCTATATTTATATTGTCAGTATAGCAGATGACTTGCAATAAAGTTAATAGAACTAGTAGTAACTCATCTTATTAGAAATAAACCTAGATCAGTGTTGCCTCTGAGCTGAGTGGCTGCACAAAAGTTCATGTGCAGGCTGTGGACAAGTCAACCTTTTGCATTTCTGTGAGAGCTCAGCTATGTGATAAGCTAAAGGACTTCATATTTAAACAAATAGTCTGCACAATCCAAATGTAGAAAAATAGTGGCTATATGGGCTTGGAATAAAAGTTTTATATTTGGCAGTGCCAGTGAAGATTTTTTTTTATTCATGGATTCCCTGCAGCTGGTTCAAACTGTATTTATAAATTGGTATTTGTTATGAATTTATAACCTGCAGTTAGAAAGAACATGTCAACTTGGAATTACGTATCCTATAGTTTCTTGATTATCTATCCTTGAAATGGATTTGAATTACAATAATACATAGATGATTCAGATTGTTAGTCTGATGCTAAACTAAAAATGTGAAGCTTTCTTAAATTTCAGAGATAGCTTTAAACTGAGACAAATTCAAATATATTTTGCTAGCGTTTTATTTTGCATTTCCAAAATTGGAAAATTGAGGATTCTGAGGCAGATTTTGTCTGGTGATTTGTTTGTCAGTACAGAGAGTAGTTGTTTGAGCCCGTGTAAGTGAGGTCAAAATGTTCAAGAGCTGATGCTAATCCTGCTAGAGTTGTAGAGTCTAGTCCAAATAAGCACTCTGATAAAACTGAATCAGCCACTTACTTAATTATTTGCAAATCTAGGTTAAAATTTAGTATGCAGTGCACATTAATGGGAGGAGGCAAGAAATTTTCTGAGTAAAATTTAGTTGCAGTGACCAGTTGAAAAGAAATGACAACAAGAAGGTAAAAGTTCCAAGAACCATTGGAAAATTTTAAAAGATATTTGTTTAGGTGGAATGTTTTATCTCTCAGAAGGTGGAGAAGGTGGAGAAGATCGGGTCATCGAAAATATTTAAGGTGGATGTAAGGTCACCATAGTCTTACCAAACCACAGGACTACTCCCAGCTCGGAGATGACTGGTGATGATGTAACCTGATGGCCATGACTCTTCAGATCAGGGGAGGGGTTGAGAAAGAGAGTCCTTCGTGGTAACCTCAGCCAGAGCAGGAACAGAATGCCCACTGTTACTCACCAGCTGTCCAGCCAACTGAGCTAACCTACCCCAAAGTGGAAATAGATTTTCATTAGGCAAAGGAATCAAAGTAGTTTGAGATGAACACAAACAGATCAGCCATGATGTAACTGAATGGTAGGGCACGCTTCCAGGGCTGAGTACCCTACTTCTGTTCCTAACTTATGCCTTTGTGTGTTCGTTGCCAGTTAGGTACAACAACACAATTGGTATTTTGTTAGCTACAGCTAATCAGATGCTGCACCAGCATGCCATTTCAGGAAGTATCATAGCACAATTCTGTCTAAAGAATTGTCCATATTAATGTTATATTAAGTGTTCACACTTGTGATACCAGATGTACTGTTTAACTACTGTCAGAATTGGAATATTTTCATGTACCAATCATCTGCCAAATCAAAGTCCGGTCACCTCAAAGCTGTCCAAGCTTTGATTTGGAATTGTGGGTATGGGAACATAAGGTCTGATCTGTCCATTTTCCTTTGTGGTGACCCCCCCACCCCACCTCATTGCCAGCAATGATGCTAGAGGCAGAAGAATGAAACCAATTTCACAAAGGCTATGAGAACCTAAGCACCATGGGAAAATAATGAAATGAGGGGATAGTCTCAGAAGCTGGTTGAATCAGTTTTTTTTTAATGTCCTGGCTAGAATTCTGGAATTAGGGATGAAAAGATAGAAACCATGAGTAGGAGTAGGCCTTTCAGCCCTTCAGTCCAGATCCACAATTCAGTATGACGATGGCTGATCTTCTATCTCAGCGCAATACTCCTGCTTTCTCCCTGTACAATATTACCTATTTATTTCTTAAATATATTCAGTGAGTTGGTCTCTAGAGTCGTCAGTGGTAGAGAACTCCACAGGTTCACTACTCTTTGATCCACCCCATATCCTGAAGCTGTAACCTGTGGTTCTAGTCTCCTGAACCTGGAAAAACGTGCTCCCTACTTATAGCCTATCCAGTCCTTATAGAATTTTAAACATGTCAATTAGGGTTCCCTCAAATCTCTCTAAACTCTAGTGAACCAATCTGTCATCCTAGGACGGACCTGCTAACCTTGGTATCAGTCGAGTGAGCCTCAGTTGTATCCCTTCTATGGCGAGTATAATCATTCTTGAGTACTAAGACTAAAAATGCACACAATAGCCCAAAGCCCTATATAACTGCTGCAAGACATCCCTACTTCTGAACAAGTCCTCTAGCAATGATGTTCATATTTAAGGGAAAGTGATGGCCTAGTGCTGGACCATTAATCTGGAGACCCAGGTGATGTTCTGGGGAGTACACCTGTATTCCGCATGCAGATGGCCTCAAGGCCGTCCGCTTCTTCCTGTCCCGTAGGCCCGACCAGTCCCCCTCCACCGACACCCTCATCCGCCTAGCCGAACTCGTCCTCACCCTCAACAACTTCTCTTTCACTTCCTCCCACTTCCTACAGAGAAAGGTGGTGGCCATGGGTACCCACATGGGCCACAGCTGTGCCTGCCTCTTTGTAGGTTACGTGGAACAGTCCCTCTTCCGCACCTACACAGGCCCCAAACCCTACCTCTTCCTCCGTTACATTGATGACTGTATCGGAACCGCCTCTTGCTCCCCAGAGGAGCTCAAACAGTTCATCCACTTCACCAACACTTTCCACCTCAACCTTCAGTTCACCTGGGCCATCTCCAGCACATCCCTCACCTTCCTGGACCTCTCATTCTCCATCTCAGGCAACCAGCTTGTAACTGATGTCCATTTCAAGCCCACCAACTCCCACAGCTACCTAGAATACACCTCCTCCCACCCACCCTCCTGCAAAAATTCCATCCCCTATTCCCAATTCCTCTGCCTCCACCACATCTGCTCCCACGATGAGGCATTCCACTCCCGCACATCCCAGATGTCCACGTTCTTCAAGGACTACAACTTTCCCCCCACAGTGGTCGA
This sequence comes from Stegostoma tigrinum, assembly GCF_030684315.1. NCBI lineage: Eukaryota > Metazoa > Chordata > Chondrichthyes > Orectolobiformes > Stegostomatidae > Stegostoma > Stegostoma tigrinum. Next base: position 118,090,495 of record NC_081354.1, read on the forward strand.
GAACGCCCTTGACCGCGTCTCCCGCATTTCCCGCCACACATCCCTCACACCCCGCCCCCGCCACAACCGCCCAAAGAGGATCCCCCTCGTTCTCACACACCACCTCACCAACCTCCGGATACAACACATCATCCTCCGACACTTCCGCCATCTACAAGCCGACCCCACCACCCAAGACATTTTTCCATCCCTACCCTTGTCTGCTTTCTGGAGAGACCACTCTCTCCATGACTCCCTTGTTCTCTCCACACTGCCCTCCAACCCCACCACACCCGGCACCTTCCCCTGCAACCGCAGGAAATGCTACACTTGCCCCCACACCTCCTCCCTCACCCCTATCCCAGGCCCCAAGATGACATTCCATATTAAGCAGAGATTCACCTGCACATCTGCCAATGTGGTATACTGCATCCATTGTACCCAGTGTGGCTTCCTCTACATTGGGAAAACCAAGCAGAGGCTTGGGGACCGCTTTGCAGAACACCTCCGCTCGGTTCGCAATAAACAACTACACCTCCCAGTCTCATACCATTTCCACTCCCCCTCCCATTCTTTAGATGACATGTCCATCATGGGCCTCCTGTAGTGCCACAATGATGCCACCTGAAGGTTGCAGGAACAGCAACTCATATTCCGCTTGGGAACCCTGGAGCCCAATGGTATCAATGTGGACTTCGCCAGCTTCAAAATCTCCCCTTCCCCCACCACATCCCAAAACCAGCCCAGTTCATCCCCTCCCCCCACTGCACCACACAACCAGCCCAGCTCTTCCCCTCCACCCACTGCATCCCAAAACCAGTCCAACCTGTCTCTGCTTCCCTAACCTGTTCTTCCTCCCACCCATCTCTTCCTCCCACCCCAAGCCGCATCTCCACCTCCTACCTACTAACCTCATCCCACCTCCTTGACCTGTCTGTCTTCCCTGGACTGACCTATCCCCTCCCTACCTCCCCACCTATACTCTCCTCTCCACCTATCTTCTTTTCTCTCCACCTTCGGTCTGCCTCCCTCTCTCTCCCTATTTATTCCAGAACCCTTACCCCATCCCCCTCTCTGATGAAGGGTCTAGGCCCGAAACGTCAGCTTTTGTGCTCTTGAGATGCTGCTTGGCCTGCTGTGTTCATCCAGCCTCACATTTTATTATCTTGATATTCTGGGGACCTGGGTTCAAATCCTGCCAGGGCAGATTGTGGAATTTGTACGTTTTTGTTGAATGCAATCTAGAGTCAAAAGTCTAAAGATGACCATAAACAATAAATGAAATTGCTGGGACAAACTCAGCAGATCTGCCAGTATGAGTGGGGAGAAAATGGATTTAATGTTTTTGGATCCAGTGGCCCTTCTTTAGAACAGAACCATGAAACCATTCTTGATTATTAGAGAAAAGAAATCTTCAGGCTCACTGCATCTTTTAGAGAAGGATTTCCATTACAGAAACTTGGGTAACTCAGGGACAGGAATGGTTGTTGGAAGTTCCGGGATTTAGATGCTTTAAAAGAAATAGGGAGGGTGGTAAGAGGTAGGAGAGTGACATTACTAGTCAGGGCTAGTATAGCTGCTACTGAAAGGCAGTTTGAGAATGATACGTCGACAGAGTCAGTTTGGGTTAAGGCCTAGAACAAGAAAGGAGCAGTCACTTTGTTTTTTTTAACAGACCGAATAGTTGTGGAGAAGCAGATTGGGACGCAGATACTGGAAAGGTGCAGAAGTCACAGGGTTGTAGTCATGTAGTCAACTTTCCAAATATTGATTGGAAACCTATGAGTTCTAATAGTTTAGATGGAGTGGATTTTGTCCGGTGCATTCAGGAAGGATTCCTGACACAGTATGTAGATAGACCAACACGAGGAGAGGCCACTTTGGATTTGGTGCTTGGCAATGAACCAAGCCAAGTGTCGGACCTGTTGGTAGGAGAACATTTTGGCAGTAGCGATCATAACTCTGTTACTTTTACAATAGTCATTGAAAAGGATAGGCACGTATAGCAAGGTAAGGTTTATAATTGGGGGGAGGGTAATTACAATTCTGATCGGCAAGAACTGGGTAACATAAAATGGGGACAAATGCTGTCAGGGAAGAGTACTATTGAAATGTGGAGATTGTTTCCGGAATGCACACTGTGTGTGCTTCATATGCTTGTCCCTAGCAGGCAGGGAAGATGTGGTCGAGTGAGGGAGCCTTGGTTCTCAAGAGAGGTTGAATGACTGGTTAAGAGGAAGAAGGATGCTTATGTAAGGTTGAGGAAACAAGGATCAGAAAAGGGTCTCGAGGGATACAAGCTGAAGAAAGGGCTTAGGAGAGCAATAAGGGGGCATGTGGAAACCTTGGCAGATAGGATCAAAGAAAACGCCAAGGTTTTTTACATGTACGTGAGGAATAAGAGAATGACCAGAGAAAGGATAGGGCCGACCAAGGATTGTAAAGGCAGTTTTTGTACAGAACCTAAAGAGATAGGAGGTCCTTAATGAATACTTTTCTTCGGTATTCACAACTGAGAGGGACCTAGTTGTATAGGAGGACAGTGTGAAACGGGCTGGTAGGCCAGAGGAGGTGGATGGTAGTACGGACGATGTACTAGGAACTTTGAGGAACTTGAAGATAGATGAGTTTGCCTGGGCCTGATGGGATTTATCCAAGGATTCTAAGGGAAGAGATCGCAGGGCCTTTGACGATGATCTTTTCGTCCTCACTGTCCATGGGTATAGTGCCAGAAGATTGGAGAGAGGCAAATGTCTGGATAACACCGGAAATTACAGGCCAGTTAGTCTCCCTTCAGTGGGTGGGCAAATTATTGGGAAGGGCTCTGAGAGATAGGATTTATGATCACTTGGAAAGGCACAGTTTGATTTGTGATAGTCAGCATGGATTTGTGAGGGGAAGATCATGCCTCACAAACTTTACTGAATTCTTTGAAGAGGTGACAAAACACGTGGATGAAGGTAGAGCAGTGGATGTGGTATACATGGATTTAAGGCATTTGATAAGGTTCCCCATGGTAGGCTCACGCGGAAGGTAAGGAGGTATAGGATAGGGGGAAATGTGGCAGATTGGATTCAGAATTGGCTGACCCTTAGAAATCAAAGTGTGGTAGTGGATGGAAAATATTCAACATGGTGCACAGTTACAAGTGGTGTACCACAAGGATCTGTTCTGGGTCCTCTTGAAATTTGTGATTTTTGTAAATAATTTGGATGTAGGAGTGCAGGGGTGGATTAGTAAGTTCGTGTACAATACGAAGGTGAGTCACATTGTGAACAGTGCGGAGGGCTGTTCTACCTTATAAATGGACATTGATAGGATGCAGAGCTGGACTGAGAAGTGGCAGATGGAGTTTAACCCTGAAAAGTGTGAGGTGATTCATTTTGGAAGGACAAACTTGAAAGCAGAATACAGGGTTAATGGAAAGATTCTAGGCAGTGTGGAGGAGCAGAGGGATCTTGGAGCTTATGCCCACAGTTCCTGAAAGCTGCCACCCAGGTGGATAGAGTTGATAAGAAGGTGTATGGTGTGTTAGCATTCATTAATAGAGGGATTAATAGAGCTCCCGCATGGAATGCATTGCTGGAAAGGGTAGTGGAGTCAGCCTCATTACAAGCATTTAAGCAGCTATTTTTAGACATATGGATGACAGTATAACATAGGGGTGGAGGTTAGATAGACCTTAGGTTTAGGGTAAAATCTCGGCACAACATCATGGGCTGAAGGGCCTGTACTATACTGTACAGTTCTATGTTGTAAATCCATATACACCACATTCACTGGTTCTCCCTTATCTGTCCTATTTGCTATGTCCTCAAAACTCCAGTCGATTTGTTAAGCATCATTTACCTTTCATAATTCCATGTCTACTTTGTCCAATCCCATTAATGCTTTCCAAATGTTGTTAGCATGTCTTTTTAAATAGATTCTAGCAGTTTCCCCACTACTGATGTTAAGCTAACTGGTCTGTTTTGTTTTGCCTGCTCTTCCCTTTTTAACTAGTGGGGTTAAATTTGCTGCCCTTCAGCCTGTGAGAACTGCTTCAGATTTCGTTGAATTTTGTAAGATGACCACCAATGCATCCAATACTTCCATGGCCACTTTCTTTACGACTCTGGCATTTAGATTACCAGACCCTGGTGACTTTTTGGCCTTTAACGCTATTAATTTCCCCAGCATAATTTTCAGGCTAATATTGATTACCTTCAATTGCAACTTCTCACCAGACCCTTGGTTTTCTAACATTTCTTTGAGGTTATGACAGAACTGAAGTATGTGTTCAATTCTTCTGCCATTTTGTTTCTTCCCATGTTTTTTTACCAGCTTCTAACTATAATGGACCTACATTTGCCTTTCCTTATCTTTTTGTAGATAGTTCTGTGTGATCCTGAGGGCTAAGCAACCTTCAAAAGTACATGACTTATGAATGACTTTAATCAGCTCCCAGTTGGAACATCCTCTGTCTGTCCCTTACCGGTAATTGCATTGCCTAGTGTTTACAATTAAATATATGTGTGATTGGTACTTGCTGTACCTCCAAGATAAATGGTATGGCAGTAATTCATAGCTAAAAATATCTGGAGTGGCCACACATTATGTTTTGTATTAGAGAATTTTGCAGGATAGAAACAGGCCATTTGAGTCAACAGTCCTCCACCGTGCTGCACAGGATGAATCATGAGGCTTTGGATATTTTTAACGCAGAGGCAGATAGATTTTTGTAAAATGTTATCTGGGTAGACAGCAAGGTGAATTTGGGGTTACAGTTGGATCAGCCAATGTCTCGTTGAGTGGCAAAGTTGGCCCAAAGGACTGAGTGCCCTTATCTTGCTCCTTGCTTATACACTGTACAATAATGCACATCAGGCTGGATTTGCTACTCTCCTGTTAGTGGTTTGGAGATGGTGGGGTCATTAAACACAACATTTGGTCTTCCCATTGTCTACCTAGCCTATCTGAAATTTTTATAGGGGATGGTAGAGCCATTAGTCAGCATGCTGTCGCATCCTTGGGCCAGTTGAAGTCCACCGGTTGTCAATTAGTTACACCAGATTCATTGATTGCCCTACTGTTAAAGAAGTTGATGAATTCAATGGTGTGCCATAGTCCCTCTTAGCTTCTGTTGAGAAGATCAGGGTGGAGTCGACCTGCATTTCTGACAGCTACCCTGCAAATGGGTGGAGCTTTAAGTTGAGATTTCCACCCCTACCTTGACAGGAGGTCCCACTATACATAGGCATTGAGCAATTGGACGGCCAGCAACTCTTCCAATCCCAGCAGCGGCCACCGCAGCCACCAGGAGCTGCTGGGATTATGGACAGTCCCAATGAAGAGGAGCTCAGGTAAGGTCACCATCGGATCTAGGTAAGTGGATTGAGTGGAATGGGAGGCCCTGATGAGAATTAAAGGGTGAGGTGATGATCCAGTGAGGGCTGGGGGTGGGGCAGTGTTGCTACTCATGAACACCTGGGAACTCCAAAGAGGGTCCCTCCACCTTGCTTAACTGCAGGCCACACAAGTACAGCTGTAGGCTTCTTGGATGTTGGAGGCCTCACCCTACCACATGTTTTAAAGCAAAGCCGTATTTTTAATCAACTTGTTTGAATATTATGTCACATCTCCAGGTGACACTTGAACCTGGACCTTCTAGCCCAGGGGCAGAAATACTGCCACCGCACCACAACAGCCCCTGCCATGAGGTTAAAAACTGGCAGCAGCAAGGATCACTTGGGGATCTCAACAGATCCAAGGGCAGGCAGACTGAGACACCATCCATTCATGCCATAAAATCTCAAAATTCAGTTCAGAGGTGGGACGGTAGATCTCGTGTACCCCCTCTTGCATCTCCTCACACCCAACTCCGCCAGCTTCAAACTCACTGGCTGGAAAAATCCAGATGGTTGAAAGTTTACTGTACTATTGGCTGTGGAAATCTGACCCAGCAGTACTTCACATTAATGCCAGATAACAAATGTAAAAGAATTCCAAGTCTCGCCTTCTTCTTGATAAGTGCAAAATTTATTATAAAGGAAAAATGTCTGCCAGTACTGTTTGGCTTGTAGCATTGCTTTTATTGGTAAACATAAAGATTGCTTTTTTGACCAGTTTACTCCACATCTTTCCAGGAAGCTCTGATTCTAGAAATGCCAGTCACCCAAGTGGTCACAATTATGTATGAGCCTGCACAGCAAATATTGATGTATCTAATTTCAGGGAGTATCACAGCTGAGCCCTGGCAGTTCTTGTCTGCTGATCACAAACATGCATGCTTTGTAGGAGATAGTGTTTGGTAGTGATCAGAAAACCAGTTCTGCCGATTAAAGAAACAGAGTGCTGGAGAAACACAACAGGTGTGGCAGTATCTGGAGAGATAAAACAGAGTTAATGTTTCAAGACCAGTAACCCTTCCTAAGACAATGCTCTTTGCTCTTAATTCAGATTTCCGGCATCCGCAGTTCTTTGTGTTTGTTATCCCATTCATTATCCTGAAGATATTGTAGCCAACTGTAGCAATTGTCATCTTGAGTAATATCAGTTCTGGAACTTCCTAGTTTGTTGGGTTCAGTTATGCTGTGTAAGACTGCAACAAGCCAACACCACTGTTAAGCAGACCATGAGGAATGTGCAGCAAGTCTGTACCATTATGGAGCAGACTGGGAGAATTGATCTGCATGAGTGCAACAGTGGGAGATAAAAACTGGCAGCAGACAGCCACTTCAGCCTGTTTGTACATGCTAGGGCCAATGTGTGACAATGCAGGAAAACAGACAGGTGAGATTAGTGGCTATTTCTTCCATGTCTCTTTTGATTGGCCAAGTAGTTTCAATCAGGATGCATTATTATTGCTGCAAAGCACATTTAGAAAATACACTTTTAAAATGTTTAACCTTCATATTAATGTATTAAATAGAACAGGCTGGGTAAGTGATATGTTGGGGCTGTAGAATACAGGAGCTGGTGGATATTAACGCAATCCGTAGTGACTGCAGCTGCAGCAAATGTTGGCTGTTCAAGAATCCTCAGCTCATAATTGATGATCTCGAATCGGAACCACCAATGCTGCGACATATCAAGGAGGGAAGAGTTACTATGATTCAGGAGACGGTCACACCCCTTAGATTAATTACATCACATTTGGTCTGTGATCAAGGATAGAGTGGTGTAACTGAATGTGTAGGATAGTGAGGAGGTGAAAGGTAATCTAAGTGCCATCGGAAAAGGCAGAAAATACAAGGGGAGAAGTGCAGCACAAAGTAGAACCACAATAAGAAGTAATGGTAAAAATAAAGAAATCTTAAATTCTTTACCTGGATGCACACGGCATTTATAGCAAGGGAGATGGGTTGATGGCACAGCAAATGAATATGACCTGATAGACACTGCAAGATGTGGTTGCAAGGTAATCAAGGCTAGGAATTCAATATTCAAGAGTATTTGACATTCTGGAAAAATGGACAAAAAGGAAGTTTGGCAGTGTTGTTAATAAAGGACAGTATCTGTACAGTGGTGAGTAATGATTTAGTGCAATAGATCATGTGGAATCAATTTGGGAAGAAATAAACAAGTACAAGGAAAATACTTCATAGGTAGAAGTCATCTATAGCCCCATGGAAGAGTTTCCCCAGAAAAGTAGAAAACAGGAAACAATGGAGGTATGTAAAAAGAGAGCCAAAACTATCACGGCTGATTTCAAAATACATGTTGACTGTACACGTCAGATGGGCAAGGGTAACAAGAAAGATAAATTTGTACAGTGCATCAGGGATTGTTTCTTCGCAATATGTTCCGGAACCTACTGGCTTTAGGCAATTTTAGATCCAGAAGTGTGTAAGAAGAAGATTAATTAGGGATCTTGTTAAAGATTCTGTATGAAGTACCAATCATTTCATGGTAAAATTTCAAATTCATTTTTGAGGGTAACTTTGGTAAGGTACGGCAAGGAAACCTGTTGGATGTTGAGTGAAGAGTCATTCCATCAAATGCGATGTGACTCTCTCAGCTAAATCGTGGTAAGATTAGTTACAGAATAACGGGAGACTCATTTTTTTCTCTCCGAGGGTAGGGAGTGTCTGGAATTCTCTACCACAGAAACTTGTGGATGTTAGATCAATGGAAGTTTTTCAAGAGGAGATAGATTTTTAAAGTATCAGGGAGATGAGGTCTATGAGGAGCTGGCACGAAAGAAAATTTGAGGCCTTGGGGTGATCAGCTGTATCTCATAGAATTGCAGATCATGATTGAGGGGCTGAATGGCCTACTCGGACTCTTATTCTTTACGTTCTGTCACCTACCTCCTACCTAACAACTAAATTGTTTATGCATCATATACATGTGAACATCAAGGGGAAATTAAATCCCATGATAAATAAGGATAAGGAAGTAGAGAGAATAAAATCCATTATGACTGGATAGGTTACAAAGAAGGACACCTAACAGTCAGAAGTAACACAACTCCGCTGTTGTGTAATCCTCCTCAGGAGTACTTCACATTCAACAATCATTCTACTTTCTGACTTAGAACAGCTGCATGTTGACGTGTCACATTTGCTTTATCTGCTATATGATGCAGATATTTTGGGCACAATTTGGTGATGACACTGTTCTGTGACCAAGTGCTTTTCCTATACACTGTGCAGGATGGTGTCAGCCAGACTTCCAAGTGGCTTCCTAACAGTCACTCTGGTGAGATTAGGAAGGTAGTTTTTAAAACCATTGTGGTAAACGGGTCATTTCATTTGGTTCACCCTATTGGAGGCCCCTGCTATAGATTGACTCATCACATTGTGTTGAAATTATATAATCAGTTGTGATTTTATTTTGGCATGGAAAGTATGCAATATATGGTTAAGTATAAGTAATTTTTCATAGCTTTCATCACTATTCGCAACATAAAAAGAGTAATGTATTATTCTTTATTCAGTACTCTGAATTTATGGAGTAATCCAGACCACATTCTTTTGATGCTTATTATATCTTCATTGAGAGGACAGTTTTCCTAATATCTATCACTTCAATATAAAAATATTTCTTAATATGGAATATATTATGTTGCAATTAATGGTCACTTTAAATCAAATATTTCATATAATGAAATTGGATAATGATGGAAAAGCCATTGATTTAAAATAACTCACCATACAGTAACCAGGTACTGTATTACGTTATAGTAAAGGATAAGGAAACTCAACTATTGAAGGGCACATGGCAAGTTTATATTTAGGAAAAAAAAACATTCAAGTAGAAACATGTAGCAGCACAATATAATGATATTGTGTTAAAACCTGTTTTCTATCTGTCTTAAGGCAGTTTTACATTGCTGAAGTGCCATTAGTGGCGGATGTGCAGAAACTCCAGCCATTGAGAGCACTCCAAAATGAGAAGGGCTTGACCTCTGGAGACAGGATGGCTTTGAGGACTCAACTTAAACCTACATTCTTTTCTCCCCCATTTACCTGTGAAGTTTGCTAGTTTTCTGCCTCTGACATGTTTAAGAGGCATGACTTTAACACAAGATAGACTAAACAAGGAAGTTTGGGTGCGAGATTCACTGATGAAACTTAGTTTGCTACTGTGCAATCCTTAGAATATCTTTTTAGCTATCATACATTTACTATATGAATGAAAGCTGTTAGTCTTTATTAAAATGTTCTAGAATATAGGAGTACCATTAGATAACACAAATTTTAGCATATGTAAAAGGCAGGATAGTACCAATCTTGCCCGAATGAGGTCTTTCCTCTGATGTTGAGGTTTAATTAGTAGTTTATTTAGCTTTATCTATTGAAAATATTTTAAAACTTCTAGAAATAATAAGGAGCTGTAGCATTTTACCTCTAGTAGAAATGTACTGCAAAAAACACAAAATGTATCATAACTCCGTGATATACAGAATGATTGATTCAGTATGTGTACAATTTTGGGTGCCACATTTTAGAAGGGATGTGAACACATTGAAGAAAATGCAAAAACAGGAGTTCCAGGGATAAGGAACTTGGGGTTTACGTTAGAGCTATAAGGTAATATGAAGCGGCTGGAACTGTTCTCTTTGGAGAGAAAATAGCTAAGCCAAGATCTGATGTCGATTTTCAAAACCATGTGCATGTTGGATTGAGTGGATGGGAAAGAATGTTTCTGCTCATAAAAAGAACAAGAACCAGGGGGCATAGTTAATGATTTGCAAAAGGAGCAAATATGATGTAAGAACAAAAACCTTACTGACACAGTAAGTATTTGGGTATGGATGAACTGCCTGGAAATGTGGTGGAAGTAGGCTCAATTGAGACATTCAAAACAGCTTGGGATGATTATTTGGTTAAAAGTAATGTGCAAGGATATGGAGATAAAGCCGGAAATTGATACTAGGTACTCATGCACATTTGAATAGCCGGTGCACACAATGGGCCAAGTGACTTCCTTCTGCACCATAGCACATCTGTGAGTGTGTGATTTAGCAGATGGGCATGGAACAAAGCTTAAGATAATTTTAATATTGAGTTGTACAGACAATCTTTTCTGGTTGACCAGTAATAGTGTCACTTTGATAAAGTAGGACATTGTACAAGCCGCACACAGCTCCAATGGATTGTGCCAAGTTTTGACTTTGAATATCTGGAAAATAAAACAAGGTGATGACATATATCAGCTATTCAAATACATACTATGCCAGTGAACTGAAAAAATGTGAAGCCATTATTGAGTAGAAAGTTGGAAATACTTTGAGTTTTGGTGTGAGGTACTATAATTAGCTCCAGAGGTGTAGTGAGGAAATTGCTGACCCATAATTGGGTATGCATGTTAGAATGTATGAAAAAATGCTAATGAACAAAGACCGGGATGAGCGGAAAGTGTAGTAAATTCACAAGATTCAAGTGCATTGTGAAGGATTCATGTGAATGGAACTACTGTAAATTGCTAGGTTCAAAGTTTTCCTGAAAAGCTGCCAGTTACATGGCAAATGTCAGACAGCAGGCAGTTTGCAACTAATGAATGTGTGGATTGGACCTGAGGAATGCTTTCTTGGTGCCAAGTAATGTAACATAACTTGGCTTCATTGGTACGGTGGTCAATTTAGAGGTTTAATTTCACAAGATTTATGAACAGGTGTCTTTTATTTTATTATATGTTTTACACCTTGGCAGAACATATATTTACAAAGTGCAAAATGTTGATATTTTCCAAGTGTCAGTGACATGGATGACTAAGTTTTTTTTTAATAGAACCACTTTTTATTCATTAAAGTCTGTTATCTCATGTTTCACTCAAAGACTTTTTCTGAAGTATTTAGCTTTTTGACACTACTACAGAAAACTCCGGTCACTTTGAAATGCTCAATTCAAATTAACAAATAAACCATAAATTTGCACATATATATATAGCTGTTGCTGTTGTATATGCATAACATAAATAATTATAACTTTTAACTTAGAGCTGGATTTAACCTAGTTCTACTTCATACTTCAAAGTTTGATTTTTCCATCTGCTAATAAGAAGCTGTTAATAGTGTAGCCTGTTAATCATTAAACATACTTTTATGGCTCTTTCACATTGGAAAGCGCCATCTTCTTTGGGATTGCATCAGGAAGTGCTGAGAGCCATCTGAGAGGTAACTTCATTACCTCACCCCATGATTTCTACTTGCAGCAGTGCTAAAAGTGGAAAATATAGACAATGCTGGCTGCTAGCCTTTAGTCACAGGTAGGCTGAGTACTCTGTCTTTTATTGGAGTCAACAAAACAATTTTACTTTTGAAGGCCTGCTGACTACAAAAGAAATTGTGATTGCAATCTGTTCACTAGTGCTGTCGACTCTGCTCAACAGCACTGTGAGATGAATTCCACAGCACCAGGATGTCCAGATCATGACAGAAATGTTTCCACTTGAAAAAATTCTGTAATATAAAGGAGGTATTTATGTGCGAACCATTTGGACATTAAAAAAAATACATTGATCCCATGAACTCCATGAACAGCAGATACTAATATGGAAAGTTAAAAACCGAAAAGTAGTGGAGTCAGTTTTGATTAAGCTGAAATGTTTAGACTATGAAACTGTCTCTTGATCAAGTTCTTCTGATTTCAGACGTGAATACAGGCAGACTTGAAATACATATATAGAAGTTGCCTTCTGAGAGACCTAAAGCTGGTCCACTTTCAAGGTTTTACAAATGAATTGGATGACTGAAAAATGGCCAGAGAAGCTTTCATCATTTATTAAGTTAGGAGACAAGCTGCTCTTTTTAATAATATAATATATTACACAGTTATTCCATTATAATATAGTGGAGTGTTTATAACTCATAGCACAGTCATTTTCCAAAGGAAAGACAGTGCATGTGACAGTGACTGAATGAGAGTTACTTCAAATCCAGGTGACTGTGAATGCATCTGTAAGAGGCCAACTAAAGAATGATATTATAAGGTCAATCGAAAGTTTATGGTTGTTGAGGGAAATGCCTCATAAAATACAAGGTTCTTCCTTTCATTATCAAGTGAAGTAAATTATCAGGAACTACTGACTTTCATTTTTTAATAGCCTTCTTCAGGTTGTTAATTTATAAAATAATAAATTGTAACTAGTATTTGAGCTATTCAGGTGCAAGTACGATAGCTATTTTGCATGTTATACTTTCAAAAGTTACACTTTCAGCTGTGACAGATTTCTTTTCTTTTGAATATTTTCACTCAATTCCAGATGACACTTATATCCCTTCGAGTATAGAAGATTGATGGGTGATCTAATACGATTAAATAAAATGATAGAGTTAAAAGAGAAACTTTTTTCTGTTGGCAAACTCTGAACAAGGGGACATAATTTTAAAATTTGAGCCTTGAAAAACTTAGCTAATGTTGTGAAGGGTGGTGGAAATTTGGAACTGTATTCCCCAACAATTGAGACTTTAAAATTCCCAAAGTAAGATCGATGAATATTTGTAAGAAAGAGTTTAAGCGTTTTGAGTTTTATGGAACCGAGGCAGGTATAAAAAATTAAGACGAGGATCAGCTGTGATTGAATGTAATGCCTGAAGGCTCCGGTGGCTGATTGCCCAAATCCTATTTCTGTATTCCTATGTTTCACTTTGATAGAAGTGTAATATGTTCAAGAAGTTACATGTTGGATAGCTCAAATTAATTGATTTGTAAAGCAAGTGCAATGCAAAAGAAACAGAGAAAAATTACTGCTCAGGAATTTGTAGTGAAAAATAGCAGGCAGCTAACTAGAGCTTATCAATCTTGTTGAGTAAACCAGACAAAAAGTTATAGAATACACATGATCAGCTCATCATGGAATCAGCATGATGATGTTTGAGTTGTCAGCTCATTTGTCAGTTTCACATTAACTGCATTTTACCTGCCTCACCATAGAAACATGTAGATTGTTGTGAAGTCATGATAGATAAACTGTAAGCTCACCAGAACATTTTCATGCCAGTGTCAATATGTCTTAATTGCTGATAAAACAATCCTGCTATGAAAATCCATCTATATACAGTAAAAGTAAATGCAAATGAAATTATTGAAATGGTTTTTCAGTTTTTCTTTCTACATTATATCTCTCAATCCTATCTTTCTTTTGCTTTCAGCACAATTTGACATTGAATTAAATATTCTTAATAGAGACTTCGAGGTTTAAAATCTCTTGATTAAAATCTTATCCACTTTAAGAAATGTCAATGATCAGGGTCATTTTGATGTCCTGATCTAGTGCTTATTAACAATGCATCTGTTGTTGGAAAAAAAATCAAAACCCATCTGGTCAAATAATATTCTTAGGAAAGGGAACTGCTGTCTTCACCTGGTCTTTCTTTAACATAAGAACTAGGAGCAGGAGTAGGCCGTCCGGCCCTTCGAGCCTGCTCTGCCATTCAATAAGATCATGGCTGGTCTTTTCGTGGATTCAGATCCACTAACCCATGTTCTCACCGTATCCCTCAATTCCTTTATTGTTCAAAAAAATTACCCACCTTAGCTTTAAAAGCATCTACTGAAGTGGTGTCAGTGATAAGTGGTGTCAACTACTTCACTGGGCAGGGAATTCCATAGATTAATGACCCTCTGGGTGAAGAAGTTGCTTCTCAATTCAGTCCTAAAACTGTTCCCTCCAATCTTGAGGCTATGCCCTCTTGTCCTAGCTTCACCTGCCAGTGGGAACATCCTCTCTACTTCTATCTTACCTATTCCCTTCATTATTTTATATGTTTCGATAAGATCCCCCCTCAATCTTCTGAATTCCAATGAATATAATCCCAATCTACTCAGTCTCACCTCATAAGCCAACCCCCTCAACTCCTGAGTCAACCTAGTGAACCTCCTCTGCACTTCCTCCAGTGCCAGTACATCCTTTTTCAAGTAAGGAGACTAAAAGTGCACACAGTACTCCAGGTGTGGCCTCACCAGCACCTTGTACAGCTGCAACATGACCTCTCTGCTTTTAAACTCAATCCCTTTAGCAATGAAGGACAAAATTCCATTTGACTTCCTAATTACTTGTTGTACCTGCAGACCAACCTTCTGTGATTCCTGCACAAGGACACCCAGGTCCCTCTGCATAGCAGCATGCTGTAACTTTTTACTGTTCAAGTAATAATCCTTTTTACAGTTACTCCTACCAAAACATGTGACTTCACATTTACTTACATTGTATTCCATCTGCCAGACCTTTGCCCACTCACTCAATGTATCTATGTTCCTCTGCAAAGTTTCACACTCCTCTGCACATTTTGCTCTGCCACTCATCTAGTGTCATCTGCAGACTTTGACACCCAACACGTGGTCTCCACCTCGAAATCATCTATATAAATTGTAAATAATTGCGGTCCCAACACCGATCCCTGAGGCACACCACTAGTCACTGATTGCCAGGTAGAATAGCGCTCATTTATCCCCACTCTTTGCTTCCTGTTAGTCAACAAATCCTCTATCCATGCTAATACTTTACCCCTAACACCACGCATCCTTATCTTATGCATCAGCCTCTTGTGCGGCACCTTGTCGAAGGCCTTTTGGAAATCTAGGTACACCACATCCACTGGGTCCCCATTGTCCACCTTGCTCATAATGTCTTCATAGAATTCCAAAAGATTTGTCAAGCATGACCTGCCCTTCATGAATCCATGCTGTGTCTGCCCAACGGGACAATTTCTATCGAGATGCCTTGCTATTTCTTCCTTGATAATAGGCTCAAACATCTTCTCCACTACAGAGGTTAAGCTAACCGGTCTATAATTTCCCATCTTTTGTCTACCTCCCTTTTTAAACAGTGGCGTTATATTTGCTGTTTTCCAGTCAGCTGGGACTGCCCCAGAGTTCAGCGAATTTTGAAAAATTACCTCCAGTGCACCTGCTATTTCTCCCGCCATCTCTTTTAGTTTCCTGGGATGCGTTTCATCAGGGCCAGGAGACTTATCAATCCTTAGCTCCATTAGTTTGCCCAACACTACCTCTTCCGTAATGATGATTGTTTCTAGGTTCTCACCTACCTTCGTCTCTTTGTCAATTACTGGCATGTTATTAGTGTCCTCCACTGTGAAAACTGATACAAAATACCTGTTCAATGTCTCGGCCATTTCATCATATCCCATAACTAAATGGCCCATTAGAGAATGAGAAGGGGAAATGTCACTTTAGCCACTCTTTTTTGTTTCATATATTTTTATCGAAACTTTTGCTATCTGTCTTTATATTCTGTGCTAGTTTCTTTCTCATGTTCTATCTTACCTGTATAGCTCTTTTTTGTGGCTTTCCGTTGACCTTTAAAGTTCTCCCAGTCTTCTAGTTTCATGCTGTTTTTGGCCACTTTGTATGCCTTCTTTTTCAATTTGATAGCCTCCCTTATTTCCTTAGACACTCATGGCAGATTATCCCTTTTCTTACAGTCCTTCCTTTTCGCTGGAATATACTTTTGCTGAGCACTTTGAAAAATTGCTTTGAAAGTCCTCCACTGCTCATCAACTGTCCCACCATAAAATCTTTGTTTCCAGTCTACTTTAACCCAGTCCTCCCTCATTTTATTGTAGTCCCCCTTGTTCAAGCACAGGATCCTGGTATTGTATTTTTTTCTTCACACTCTCCATCTGAATTCTAAATTCAACCATACTGTGGTCATTCCTTCCAAGAGGATCCCTAAATACGAGGTTGTTAATAATTCCTGTCTCATTACACAGGACCAGATCTAGGATAGGTTGCTCCATTTTGTATACATTCACAGGAAGAGGACGTTGCTGGCTCAGACTCATTGATTGCCCATCTGTAATTACCTCAGTGGGCAGCTAAGAGGGCCTGAAGTCAGACGTAGGCCAGACCAGGTAAGGATGGCAGTTTCCTTTACTAAGAACATTAATGAACCAGATGGATTTTTCCAACAATCATCATCAGTCTGAATTTCAGATTTATTTTTTATTGAATTCAAATTCACACTATATGCCCCGGTAGGATTTGAACCCAGATCCCATAAAATTGCCTAAATCTCTGGATTAATAGTCTAGTGATAATACCACTGTGCCTACATGTGACTCTGGACCCACAGCAATTAGGTTGATTCTGAGCTGCCCTCTGAAATGGCCAAGCAGTCCTTTCAGTTGACTCCAATAGCAACAAAGGATGGGCAATAAATGCTGGCCGAGTGAAAATTTTTCAATTTAAAAAGAAATCGTGTGAGGCAGCATCATATTTGGCTGCCAATCATTGACAATGGGCAGGTTCCGGGAACTTATGGGGAGAAGGTAGGAGAGTGGATATGAGGGGAAAAATGGTGGTGGTCATCTACCATGACTTCACACAATCTACATGTTTCCATAATGAGGGAGGTGAAATACAGTTAACGTGAAACTGATAAAGGAGCTGGCAACTCAAACATGATCCTGCTGATTCTCTGATGAGCGAATGGAGGAGCAGACTCAATGAGTTGAATGGCCTAATTTTGCTTCTACTTTTATGGTCTTATGGGTTCCCCCACCAGCCACTTCCAGTCACCTCAGCAAGGATTAACCTACTGTTGGGGATACCCCAGAGGCATGTTCAATTGGGCACTTAACTATTTAAATTAGCTGCTCTCTACTGTCACTCTGTTTCTAACAAGATCAGGAATTTGTTGACCACTTACCTTACACTCTCTCTATCCTGCCTTCCTCCTATCCCTGCCATCAAAGTTAACCTTGATAGGATCAGCAAGATTCCTGCCTGTGCTTTATCAATATGCGTTCTGCAATCTGATTGATATGTAGTTGCTTGCCCTGTTCATACAGAGCCTAGTTCTCCTGTAGAAGAGGGAAATGGATTTGTTATTCAGCTAGTTCTAGTACAATAGCACATGGAAGATCTGTGGGAAAGACTAAGTTTAATAAACAGCTGGCACTGTTTAAATAAAAGCCAAAATAACTGTGGATGCTGTAAATCAGGAACAAAAATGGAATTTGCTGGAAAAGCTCAGCAGGTCTGGCAGCATCTGTGAAAAAAAACAGTTAACGTTTCAGGTCTGGTGACCCTTCCTCAGAACTGATGCTGGCTTGGAAAAACGTCAGTTGAGATGGAGAAAAAGGGGAGGGGGATGGGGTAGAGAGTAAACAATAGGATCGAGCCTAAAGAGAGAAGAACAGTTGGACAGATAAAGGAGTTGATAACAATCTGGCTGGGAAGGTGAATAGTTGTTAATGTGGACTGCTAGTGACTAACAATAGGTAGTGTGTAATGGCACGCTTTGTGGTAACAAGGCCTGGTGTGTGGGGTAGGGGGCCAGGTCATGGGAGTGTTCAGGCCCTAAAATGTTTGAGCTCAATGTATTGAATGTGGAGGACTGCAGGGTCCCCAAACAGAAAATAAGGTGTTGTTCTTCCAGCTTGCACTGAGCTTCACCGGAACACTGCAGCAAGCCAGAGACAGATGTCAGTCAGGGAACAGGGTGGTGTGTTAAACTGGCAGGCAGCAGGTAGCTCAGAGTCTTTTTTTGTGAGCAGAGCATAGACATTCTGTGAAGCCATCACCCAGTCTACACTTCGTTTCCCCAGTGTAGAGGAGACCACATTGTGAGCAGCGATTGCAGTGGACTAGATTGTGGGAAGTACAGGTGAAGTGTTGCTTCACCTGGAAGGTGTGTTTGGGCCCTTGGATACTGGGGAGGGAGGAGGTAAATGGGCAGGTTTTGCACCTTTACCAGTTACAGGGGAAGGGGCTGTGGGAGAGAGTGTTGGGGTGAAGGAAGCATGGACCATGTTGTCCCGGAGGGAACAGTCCTTGCAGAAGGTGGACAGGGGAGGGGACTGTCTGGTGGTGGCATCTCGCTAGAGGTGGTGGAAGTGGCATCTGATGATCTCTGGGTATGGATGCCTGTGGAATGGTAGCTAAGGACCAGGGGACCCCTATCGCTTTGGCAGGAGGGAAGAGAACAGGTGAGGGCAGAAGCACAGGAAATGATGCAGACCCAGTTGAGGGCCCTGTCGACAATGGTGCTGAGGAATCCTTGGTCGATGAAGAAAGTGCACATTTCTGAGGCTGTAGGAACTGCAGATGCTGGAGAATCTGAGATAAAAAGGTGTAGAGCTGGATGAATTTTCTGAAGAAGGGTCTAGGCCTGAAACATCAGCCTTCCTGCTTCTCTGATGCTGCTTGACCTGCTGTGTTCATTCAGCTCTACACCTTGTTATCTCAGAGGCTCCCTTGTCGAAGTTGGCCTCACCTGAACATGTACGACGGAGACAGAGGAACTGAGAGAATGGAATGGAGTCTTTACAGGAAGCAGGGTGTGACGATGTACAGTCCAGGTAGCTGTGGGAGTTTATAGTGAATATTGGTTTCGATGTTGGAAGCTGGCACTGTTGTTCACAGTTGACTGCAAAATCTATTCTGTGGTGATGCTCTTCCATTATAATTTGTCAGTTGCAAATTTCATCTCTATCTTTTCATTATATATCAACCATCTCTTAGGATGGCTCAGGCTGTTCTTTACTTTCAACAGTCCCTCAAGCCAATGCTAGTCTATAGTTTAAATTAGATTAATGTTAAGCAGCTACTTAGTGAAAAATTAACTGCTATATAGTGATCCAGATTTCACTGGAACAGACCATCTTGTGGTATGTGTCATTAATTGGTCTTTTCCCTTTGTCTGTTGGTTCAAAATGTTCGATAACAAAGTGTGGAGCTGGATGAACACAGCAGGCCAAGCAGCATCTCAGGAGCACAAAAGCTGACGTTTCGGGCCTAGACCCTTCATCAGAGAAGGGGATGGGGAGAGGGAACTGGAATAAATAGGGAGAGAGGGGGAGGTGGACCAAAGATGGAGAGAAAAGAAGATAGGTGGAGAGGAGAGTATAGGTGGGGAAGTAGGGAGGGGATAGGTTCAAAATGCTCTGCTAGTTGCTGAAAGTGCGCTTTATTAATCTTGCACACGGAAAGGGGGTTTTCAAAGGTCTTGGTGAATAATTGAATTACAGATTAATTTGTAATCCAACCTATCAAAATATACATAAAATATTAAGGCATTGGATGGTTAGAGTTTGACATATAACTATTTTCTTTCAGAGCACTGCTTCACTTTGGAATTCTCTTTCCCAGAGAACATTGGAGGCTGGGTCATTGAACACAATCATATCTGCATTAGACAGGTTCTTTTATCAATGTGGGGAAACAGGCAGAAAAGTGTAGTTAAGGCCACAGTCCGATCAGGTATGATCTTACTGAGCAGGTTTCAGGGCTGAAAGGCCTACTCCTGCTTCTTTTTCTTATGATCTTTATAGTGCCACGGTGATGTCTCAAGAAGGTAGGAAAAATTCTCATAGTTTTACATAGAACATAGAACAGTACAGGTCCTTCAGCCCACGATGTTGTGCCGAACTATTGACCTAAGATCAATACCCTACCATTTACTATCCTCCATGTGTCTATCCAAGAGTCTCTTAAAAGTCTCTAAAGTATCTGACTCCACTACCACTACCAGCTGTGCCTTCCACACACACACCACTCTGTGTATAGATCATACCTCTGACATCTCCCCATACCTTCCTTTAATCACCTTAAAATTATGCCCCCTCGTAATAGTCACTTCCACCCTGGGAAAAGGTCTCTGACTATCCACTCTATCTATGCCTCTCATCATCTTATACACCTCTATCAAGTCACCTCTTATCCTTCTTCACTCCAATGAAAAAAGCCCTAGTTCCCTCAACATTTTCTCATAAGACCTGCCCTCCAGACCAGGCAGTATCCTGGTAAATCTGCTCTGCACCCTCTCTAAGTCTGATTGTTGATGTGCTGATTGTTTCTAATCAAACTGCGCATTTCCAAATAGTCATAAATATTATCTCTCAGAATCCTCTCCAACAATTTGCCCACTACAGAAGTAAGACTGACTGGTCTCCAATTTCCAGGATTATCCTTATTCCCTTTCTTGAACAAAGGAATGACATTTGCCACCCTCCAAGCTTCTGGTGGACCATGAAGATGCAAACATCATTGCCAAAGGAGCAGCAATCTCTTGCCTCGCTTCCTGTACTAACCTTGTGTTTATCTTGTCTGGCCCAGGAGACTTATCTATCCTCTTGATTTTCAAAATTTCTAGCACATCCTCTTTCCTAACAGCAACCTTTGATGCATGCTCACGAAGGCCGCCACATATAAGAGTGTGTACATCCAGAAAGCAAGTTCTACCTCTGACCAACTCCATGATTCTGTCTGGCAGCAGCAGGGTATTAAGCAAAAGACGAAAAAGAAATTCTGCTGTGGCATTGTCCTTACTACCCAGCTGTTTGGTACAGGATCAAAAGTGTGCTTTGGGTGTCGCAAAGTTCTAGAACGCTCCCACTAAAGACAGCTTCAATCCCCATCTGGAAAATTTGATGGGAGGAAGATACCACAAACTGTGAGCTCCTTTATGTTGGACTGAAAAGTTAAGAGATCTCACACCAGAAAATTCAACTTAGATTAAAACTGTCTCCTGCATGGTTGACAACAGAATCCCCAAGCAATCTTCTGTTGTGAACAGTGGCGGAGTAAATAACAGCAAGGTGGTTAGTACAACTAATAGAATAGAATAGAATAGAAATGTATTGTCATGTGTATTTTTACATGAAAAGCACAGTTAAAAGTTTTTGCAAGTTGTCCTGCACTGGTGGCTATTAATGACAGAATTCATACACAATAATAATATTAAAAGGAAGGAAAGGTAATACAAAGTTCGTCACAGTTCAGTTAATGGTCCCTGGGTTCGTGGAATGATGGAATGCCTGGAAGAGGCAGCCAATAGGATACCACCAGTCGGGGGCGAGGCTGCCAATGCCCAGCTGATGGAATACTTGGAAGCCGATCCCACAGAAGAAGAGCCCCACATGGGGACAAGACCACCACATTGGGCTGAGGTTGCCACACAGCTGCTGGAAACCACCTTGCAACTGGGTCAGAAGAACCATCCTGTAGAAGCGATTGAAAGAGATAAGAGCCTTGCAAACATATACATTGCTGACCAGCCCTTTTGGGAAACAATGAAACTGACTGACCAACATGGAGACCAGTACTGAAATATGTTTCAACATGCTTCAAGAACCCATCCATGCCGAATGTACATCACCCAGGTGGACCGCTCAAAGGAAGCTAGAGGTGGTGCAGCTTCTGAAGATCCTTCAAGCACTAAGAAGGACAACATGAACTCCCAGCTCTATGGGCATGCATGCCAAACTTGTATCAGACTCTTCATTCATGAGAGGACTCACAGATGTCTCTCAGTTTGATAATGAGAAGTCCACCACCATCATCTGATCAGGTGAGTAAATTTGGAGAAAATAACGGCAACCAAAGAGTGTATAAAATTTACAGACTGTTTTATGTAATCAATTAATGTATGTGTTTATTATCCACATATGCTTTCTCTCCTGCTACTTCATCTAACTGTGCCTTTCTCTGTCATGTTCTTACATTACTTCTTTTCAAATGCTGTTTACTTCAACAATTCTTTGTGATAGCACAGTCTTGTTTTTCACAATTGGTTGAGTGGATTTCAGCCCTTCAGGCTTGCTCCACCATCCAATAACATCATGGTGAATATTTTGTTTAGAATTCCACCTTCTCATTTTCCTCTAAGAATTTTTGATCCTCTTGCCTAACAAGAATTTGTCCACTTCATTCTTGAAAAGAACAGTGCCTCCACCGCTCTGAGACATGCAAAGCCATGCAATCTTCTGAGAGAAAAAAAAATCTCCTTGTGTCGGTCCTGAAAGTGTGACCTCTAATTTTAGAGGTGATTTATTAGTTGATCATTATTTATGGTCCTTAGTTCTGACCTCTAGTTTTGACTTTCTGAAAATGGATACCTCTCCATAACTCTCCAATAAATCCATTCAAAGTTTTAAAGACATCTATTAAGTTATTACTCAATAACTTCCTTAGAGAAATGATCCATTTGCTGCTCAGTCTTTAATAGGTAAAGCTACTCTGTTCTGACGGCATCTTTGTAAGACTTCTTTGGACTTTATTTAGTGTCACAAGACGTGTTGCTTCAAATTTTTTTATTATTTTTTATTATTTAACAAACACAAATATAACTTAAGCATAATGCCATCTTGTATTCAAGTCCTGAGCTTGCAGTGTAAATTTAATACCGTACCAGAATGCTTAGCTCACAGCTACAAACATAAATCCATCTTATAATCTTGTATTGACAGAGGTATCAAATGAACCAGTTATGAGCCCCCAACTCCTGTATTGTTTTAATGGAAGAGTTATTTAGTGTTTTGGAAGATCATACCTGTAATATCCAGTAATTCGGAACTGAGCAGAATTTGTTAAATTACAATTTAGGATGCTGGTTAGCACAAAATAGACATTACTTTTTTAGCATTACATCTCGACGTCAGCTTCTTAATACTTTAATCTTCTTTCAATAAATCCCCCTCTTGTGCTAATGGGAATAACTGTCTAAAATTTGCTGGGGTGGGGGCTGGTGCCACATCATGAGTGGAGCATTAGTTTCTCGCCATTGTTGAAAAACTGCCTTTGGCTATAAGTCAAATTAAATGCTGTCATTCAAAGCAGTTTGATGTTGGTAAACTGATCCTTTTAGGTTTGCTGTAGACTATCTGAGTCGTTTGGAAATGAAGCTGGCCTGAACACTACAAACGTTAAAATGCAGAATAACTTCATTGGTTATTTATGTGAAGCATAAATATGAAATAATTGATTACAAGTTCAGACCTCTCTCAGGTTCTGATGTTTTAAGTGCAATTGTGATATTTTATAAATCAGTGAGATATATTTTAATTTGGAACAATAGGTTGATCACTGCCCGTGTTATAATTGAGAAGTACTAATTTAAGTGTGGGTTGTATAAATAAAATTATGCACTTACCATTGTAGAATGCCACATTGTAATGACACTGTGGTTCTAAGTCATGGAGCTGGTGGTGGGGGCACTGGTAATAGGGCAGGAGTGGCATTTAGAGGTGAACCCACAGCGGTAGCATCTTACCAGTGCGGGAACTTCGCAGACTGACCACTCACCAGTCTGTTGTGACAATTAAGTTCCCAGCTAACAGACACCTTCTGCCCTGACTGGCATCTTGCAGCATCAGAAGAGATTCCAAATGCACGGACTCCCTGGAACAGGCTCTATTATGGCGGCTCCATGGCTTATGGAAGGGGCTCAGGGTAGCAATGGTCTCCCTATGGCAGACGTGTCACTGCTTTTGAGGTGGCCAGCCATCCTCCTGACAATTGCTGGGGCTTTAATGCCTGTCCCACCTCGAACATAGAACATAGAACAATACAGCGCAGAACAGGCCCTTGGGCCCTCGATGTTGCGCCGACCTGTGAACTAATCTAAACCCCTCCCCCTACACTATCCGATCATCATCCATATGCTTATCCAAGGACTGTTTAAATGCTCTAATGTGGCTGAGTTAACTACATTGGCAGGCAGGGCGTTCCATGCCCTTACCACTCTGAGTAAAGAACCTGCCTCCGACATCTGTCTTAAATCTTTCACCCCTCAATTTGTAGCTATGCCCCCTTGTACAAGCTGAAGTCATCATCCTCAGAAAAAGACTCTCACTGTCCAGCCCATCTAATCCTTTGATCATCTTGTATGTCTCTTTTAAATCCCCTCTTAGTCTCCTTCTCACCAATGAGAACAGACCCAAGCCTCTTCATAGGGCCTGTGCTCCAGACTAGGCAACATCCTGGTAAATCTCCTCTGCACCTTTTCCAATGCTTCCACATCCTTCCTGTAATGAGGCGACCAGAACTGCACGCAATATTCCAAATGAGGCCACACTAGCGTTTTGTACAGTTGCAGCATGATATCACGGCTCCAGAACTCAATCCCGCTACCAATAAAACCAAAAACACCGTAAGCCTTCTTAACAGCACTATCAACCTGGGTGGTAACTTTCAGGGATCTATGTACATGGGCACCAAGATCCCTCTGCACACCCACACTACCAAGAATCTTTCCATTGACCCAGTATTCTGCCATCCTATTATTCCTCCCAAAGCGAATCACCTCACATTTATCCGTATTAACTCCATTTGCCACCTTTTGGCCCAATTCTGCAGTTTATCCAAGTCTCCCTGCAACCTGCAACATTCTTCCACACAGTCCACTACTCCACCGACTTTAGTGTCATCTGCAAACTTACTAACCCATCCAGCTATGCCTGCGTCCAAATCATTTATAAAAATGACAAACAGCAGTGGCCCCAAAACAGATCCTTGAGGCACACACTAGTAACCGGACTCCAGGCTGAATATTTTCCATCAACCACCACTCGTTGCCTTCTTACAGAAAGCCAGTTTCTAATCTAAACTGCTAAATCTCCCTCAATCCCCTGCCTCTGTATTTTCTCCAATAGCCTGCCATGTGGAACCTTACCAAAGGCTTTACTGAAGTCCATGTACAACACGTCAACTGCCTGACCCTCATCCACATGCTTGGTCACCTTCTCAAAAATCTCAATGAGGTTTGAGAGACACGACCTGCCCTTGACGAATCCATGCTGACTATCTCCAATCAAATTGTTGCTTGCCAGATGATTATAAATCCTATCTCTTATAATCCTTTCCAAACTTTTTCCTACAACAGATGTAAGGCTCACAGGTCTAATTACCTGGGTCATCCCTACTGCCCTTCATGAACAAGGGCACAACATTTGCAATCCTCCAGTCGTCTGGTATTAAACCTGTAGACAATGAGGACTCAAAGATCAAGGCCAAAGGCTCAACCACCTCCTCCCTAGCTTCCCAGGCAATCCTTGGAAAAATCCCATCTGGCCCAGGGGAATTTATCTACCTTCACACCTTCTAGAATTGATAACACCTTCTCCTTACTAACCTTAATCCTTTCAATTCTAGTAGCCCATAACTCACTCATCTCCTTTACAATATTCTCCTGTTCTTCAGTGAAAACAGATGAGAAATAATCATTTAGCAGCTCTCCAATCTCCATAGCGTCCATACACAACTTCCCACTTCTGTCTTTGACTGGCATCTTTGACCTCTTTTATACACTTCTATTCTGGATCAAATTTTTTGCTATCAAGTTGGAAGTTCACAGTCCAACTTAACAGACCCAACCCGATAGAAAGTGCCCTGGATGTCCTGATTTCAACTCCATTGTATTGGCAGGAATTGGAAGGTGTGGGTTGAGGGGGCATGGGGCGCTGGGGAAGGAGATGTGTGGTTAGTGGTTGCAAGATTGTGGCTGGGTGTCTGCTTAAGTGAGTCAGACCTATTGCATCAGAAAATAGTGCAGAGGCAACACAGTTGGGTGCAGTGATGCTCTGTTTGGAAGATTGGGATCAGTGCTCCAGGACCTGTAAGGAGGATGATGCACACAAAAAAACTACCCTCTACTTCTGACTCCACACACCCTCTCACTTCCCACCACATTCAGTCCTCCTTGCAAGCATCTACCACTTCATGTCAGTGTCAGCACATTGGCCTTTTATAGCCTCCAAGTTAATATTTGACTCTCTCCCACCCACCATGGGCCTTTAAATCCCACACATGCCAACCCATTACTTCATCTGCCCCTCTTTGATCTTATGGCCTGTGTGGTAATTCACCCATCATCCACCATGGACAGGCTTCAGGGACCATGCTGAAAATTTGGGCCAGATATTCCAAGGAGTGGCAATCTCACCTGATTGTCAGTCCAGCACCTTCTCTTTTGCAAAAGAAAGGACTCCCCATTTCTGCGGGTTCATGGCTCCCTCAAAAAATGCACAGCTATATTTCCAATCTAACAGTTTTGTTGTAGCATAGAACTAGCAGAGAGAGGCAAACCGTGCTGCCTTTTCACAGTAGTCAGCTGCTGTATTTGACTTAAAATCCAGACTCACTGACAAACACTTTGAAGGCTACTGTCAAAATGTAAGAACATAATGTAAGTATGATGATAGCATGCTGAGAAGGTGTTAGATGGGTAGGGTTTAGTTAAGTAGGATATCAGCTGGTAAGGTACCAGCTGGGTAGGGATAGGGTGCCAAACTGCAAAGTGACTTGCTAACTGACTTTTTAGAGTAGGTCGGTTGGACATGAGAAATCAGGTCTAATGGGTCAGAGGTGGTTATTGGACTTTGGCTTAGTGATGGAGTGCGGTTGGCAGAGGCGTTTGGGTGGGAGTAGAAAAAGTGATAATACATGACATCTCATTTTCCACTTGGGCATCCTGAAGCCTCCAGGATTCAATATCAAGCTCAATAGTTTTAGGACCTGACCTATTTCTTCCATGTCCTTCCCAAATCGTAACACATCAGATCTTGCCATCCCATGGACTTCCACCACAATCAAACTATCAACACACACACAAAAACAGCAATTGCTGGAAAAACTCAGCAGGTCCAGCAACATCTGTGAAGAGGAATTAGTTAACGTTTCTGGTCCTGTAACCCTTCCTCAGAATCAGTCAGTGGACCCAAAATATTAACTCTGATTTGCCTTCACACTTGCTGCCAGACCATAAGACCTTAAGATATAGGAGCAGAAATTAGGCTATTCAGCCCATCAAGTCTGCTCCACCATTCAATCATGGCTGATAAGTTTCTCAGCCCCATTCTCCCGCTTACTCCCCACAACCCTTGATCCCTAAGACAATCAAGAACCTATCTGTCTCCGTCTTAAATGTATTCCATGATCTGGCCTCCACAGCCTTCTGTGGCAGTGAATTCCATAGGTTCACCAGTCTGTAGCTGAAGAAGTTTCTCCTTTATCTCTGTTCTAAAAGGTCTTCTCTCTGCAGACCTACAGAGCTTTCCCAGCAACTCTGTTTTTGTTTCTGATTTACAGATCCACAGTTCTTTCAGGTTTTATTTGGCAGCCAGCCCATTGTCAGCTATTAATGGACCCCATTTACAGCTATTCATTCTCCCTAGCTGATCATTACCCATTCTTTTGTCTGACCAACTGTTCTTTCTCTCTGGGCTCCATTTTCTAAAGTCTTCAACAAATATGCCTACCCCTTTTCCTACCTACAATCAGTTGTGAAAAAGAGTCACTAAATCTGAAATGTTAACTCTTCCTTCTCTCTATAGATACTGCCAGACCCGTTGAGTTTCTCCAGCAATTTCTGTTTCTGAATTCCAGTGCCCGCAGTCCTTTGGCTTTACTGATAACTCATAGGTTTTGTGCTGCCTGAATATGCAGGCTTGTCCAAAATCTTTTGAGGCTGAAATTGAGATTATGCATAGTAAAAGAAAAACTGTAGACTGTCTGTCAGCATCAAATGTCTTTTTCTATTTTTTTTAACTCCCCTGAGTTTTCTAAAGATGTGTTGGAACTGCAACTTTGCCAAGTTTTGTGGCTGCTGGGATATAAAAAATACTTGTCAACTAAAATCTCTGAATATGCATTCTGGATTTTACCATGCTATTGAATATCAGTGTAACTCAGTATACTAAAAGATATATATAGAGTGCCTTACGATTCACTATCTGGCTGTCTTTGAACTAACTGTTGTGTTCTCTTGCTGCGAAAATAGGTTACATGTTATGTTGTAAATGGAGATTGTAATGAACTGAAGCTTGCTAAATCCTCATGCTTTTGAATAAAAGGCTTTACAGATTAGAGTTGACAGAGCAGAATGGTTTTGTTAAGTTTCTGTAATATGTCTGCTTTTACAAAGAAAACCATGCAATGCTAGGTTCTGTTTACATTTCTGTAATTAGTTCCATTTTGGCCCCAGATCTTTACTGCTTTTGCAAAGAAGCCTTAGATTTTGGCAGAATTGAACCTCGACTACATCCAGTCAAAACATTATTCTCTTGTTTTAAGTTGCACCCAGATACTATTTAAAAGAAGATTCCATACAATTTGTCTTGCTTGGTGAGCCATTATATTTTTGTAATGATACATATTTTGTAAAAAGTTGTAAAAAATTATTTTTTATATCATTAAAGTTGTGATTGGATCAAAATATTGGAGACAAATATTACAAAATAAATTTTGCACACACTTCTGGTCAACTGTAACACCAGTAAACAATTTAAGTATTGTTACACACTCCGGAAATGATGGGTGGCAAAGCTGTTATGATCATCAGTAACTATATAGGTTAGTTTCTTGAGTATTGCTGAGAAAAGACACACTTTGCCAAAGTTTTTGGTTTGCATTCATCATAGCAACTAGTTAAGAAGAACAGTTAATAAGACTATTAAATGTAAGGGGCAAATCAACATTTATACTGAGTGAAAGGAGACTGCTAATTGGTTGGCAAGTGGATTCCGATTGGTAGAAGCATTGCCATGGAGAATACACCCATTAATGTGATGGATTATGGGACAGGGGCAGGAAATTGGGATTGGCGCACTTTTAGTGGTAGATACAATGTTGCAGACTTGATGGGCCGAAGGGCTTTTTTTGAGCTGTATGAATGTGTGAATCTATGAATTCTGATTCACATTTAACTGCCAGGCTTTGTTTAAATTCTAAACTAGGCAGATGCTTCCGATTGATCAGGGCATTCACCTGAGAAATGAGCAAGCACCTATTGTTGAGAGACAAGGCACTTAGAAAAAGATGAGTGGGTGGAGTCAATACAGCAGGATGGATAAGGGGAAACAGGATGTAATAGATTTGAGTTTTCAAAAAGCTTTTGAAGGTGGTACTGTGGTTAACAATCATGTCTCACAGCTCCAGCGACCCAGGTTTGATTCCAGTGTCAGGTGACTGTTTGAGTGGAGTTTGCATGTTCTCCCCATGTCTGTGTGGGTTTCCACTGAGTGCTCTGATTTCCTCCCACAATCTAAAGATGTGTAGGTTTGGTGGATTGTCCGTAGTGTCCAGCGATTTGCAGGCCAGTTGCTGAACCATGGTAAATTCAGGTCTATGTGGATAGGGTAGGAGCCTGAGTTTGGGTGGGATGGTGTTTGGGGGGGTCAGTAGTGACTTGATTGGCTGAAAGGCCTCTTTCTACACTGTAGGGATTCTATGATTTCATAATGTGTTACAAGGGAGGGTATTACAGAACATTACCACTCATTGAATTTGAATTATTTAGAAAATGGTCAAAGAACAGAAAACAGTAGGAACAAATGCACCATTTTTGTGTTGCGATCCTGTAATTTTTTTTTTGTTTGGTTAATTGGAATTGGCCATTGTTAGCACAGGAAGGACTGATTGTTCATCCCTGATTACCTTTGAAAACATGATTATAAGCCAGTTATTGAACTGATACAACCAATATGTTGAAGACACCCTCACAGTGCTGTTAGGTAGACTGTTGAAGCAGTGCTCAAAATACACAGGGGCACCAGGTGGACTCACTTGCTAAAATCTCCCTAATCACATAGCAAAGCTCACTCTCAAAGAGAAGTCAACCTTCTCAGGTGAGTGGAATGAAGTGGTCAGGAGTTACTCTGCCAATCTCCAGGTTGTTTCTGTCCTGAATTTGTTGCTAATGAGCTGATTAGTAAACCTATCAGTGACCAAAGGAAGGAGTGGATGAACCTGTGACAGAAGAGCGGTGAATTGTAGTAGTTAGTATGGTAAAGGTAGCAGAGGCAAGAATGGGAAGCAAGGCTGCTGGACTAGGCAGTGCAACCGATGGAACAGATGGTAGCACAGTCAGGAGGGAGTTGTCCTGGCATTCTCAATGTTGTTTTAGGACCTCAATGAATTGTTATGGCATGAAATAAAGCATGGACAAGGAAACCTCGTGCTGATTACAACATTGTGCCCTCCCCATCCCCATGTCCTTTTAGCTGATGAATCCATGTTGAACATCAATTAGAAGAAGCACTGGGTGTCATGGGCACATAATTGACTGAGTGTGGGATATCAATGTGCATCACCAAGAGTGGCTCGGTGGCATCACCTAATCAAACTTTCTGGCTCCTAAAGAGCACAGCTGCTAGACTGGGTCTGCAACAGTTGAGGTATCAAACAAGAGGAAAAATCGTACTTGTCATTGGAGATGACAATATACCTGATATAGAAGCACCTGTTGATGGTAATATTATTAACTAAAACCACTGCTTAATTACTGGGTAGATGTAGTCATGTAGTACCAACACTTTATTAAATTGGATAGATTTTAAACCAATTTAGCAACTCAATGGGCAATCATGAGGTGCTATGAGGTATTGGTAGCAACAAAATTGTTTTCAAACATAATCCGTAAGCTCAGGGCCTGGCATATCTCCCACTCTACCATAACCCTCAAGCTGGGATATCAACCTGATTCAATAAAGAGTGCAGGAGGGCATGCCAGGAGCAGCATCAGGTGTATTTAAAAACAAGGTGTCAACCTGGTGAAGCTACAACACAGGACGACCTGCATACCTACCAGCAGAAGCAGCATATGATAGAGCCAAGCAAATTCCCTAATGCCTTTTATCTCCAGATTTCTGTCATGAATTTACTTAATGATTGAGCTTCCACACTACTTTGGGGTACAGCATTCCAAAGGTCTATCACCCTCTGACTGAAGAAATTTCTCCACATCCCAGTCTTAATCCTGAGATTACATCTATAGTTCCAGAGTACAGAGTCATGGGCAACAGGCTATCTATATCCACCCTGTCATGCCCTGAATGTAATTTGACAGTTTCAACGAGAACACCTTTCATTTTTTTGAAATTCTAAAGAATATAGAGACAGTTTTTTCAACCTTGTCTCATTAAACAATCCCATCTTCCCAGTGGTTAGCCTGATAAATCTCTATTGCATTTCCTCTATGGCTACTGGAAAGGAGACCAAGATAGTAAACAGTGTATGCAGCTGTAACAAGACATGTTTACTTATGTGCTCAAATCCCTTTGAATACAACATACAGATTGCTTATTTATTTATTTCTTAGCTACACCCACGAGCTAGCTTTTATGAGTTCTGGGCAAGTGCAGTCAGATCCCTTTTGAAACTCACTCTTCCCAATCCCTCGCCATTCAGCAAATATTCTGCCTTTCTGCATGAATGTTTTTTTAAGTTGATAATTTCACATTTATTCATAATACACCCACCCGCCATGCTCCAAACCATTTCTTTTCTCTCTGTAGGTACAGAAGTAGTTAGTTTAACCCATTGAATTGCAATTCCATGCAATCAAAACTGATTGAACACTTGCCTTTTCCTCACTCCATCCCATAACCTTGGTAATCAGGTATCAATCAGTCTCTAGTTTATACTCAAAATGGGAGCTTCCTCAGTCTTCCGTGGTAGAGAATTCCAAAGGTTCTTAACCCTCACCTCATGGCTAAATGACATCTCCCCCACCCCCACCCCTAACCTTACTTTCCAATTGTGGCCCATGGTTCTGGAAGACCCGACCAGAGTTTGTATCTTGCCTGCATCCACTTGGCCTATGCCTTTAATTATTTAGTAAGTTTCAATGAGATCAGCTCTCATTCTTCAAATTGCTGCAGAGAACAGGCCTGTTTTATACAATCTCTTCTTGGGGAGTCCTGTCCTCTGGGAACAAGCCTGGTGAACATTCATTACACTCCCTCTGGCAGTATTTACTGAGATTAGGAGATGAAAACTACATAATGTACTCCAAGTGCAGTCTGACAAAGCTCCTACACAGTTGAAGCAGGACTTCATTACTCTTGACACCTAGGACCCTTTGTACGTCAATGCTTTCCAATCTCTTATTATTTGAGAAATACTCTGCACATGTCTTACCTACCAAAGTGGATAACCTCACATTTTTTAACATTTATATTCTGTTTGCTTGGTTTTTCCAATCACTAAGCCTGTCCATCTCCTCCTGAAGTTGTTTTTGTTCTTCGTTTCAACACACACTCTCACTTTGTTTTGTATCATTTGCAAAATTTAGAAATATTTTCGTACTCACTTCCTAAGAATTGATATGTATTGTTGACAGCTGGGGCCCAGGTAGAGGTCCATGCAGTGCCCCACTATTCAAGTTCTACTAATGTGAGAATGGCCCATTTATTCCTGCTCTGTTTTCTGCTTGCTTCGCCAATCGGTAATCCATACTAGTCCTTTACCTCTTATCCCATGTGCTTTAATTTTTCCAACTAATCTCCTTTTGGCTTTCTCAAACCTTCTAAAAATGGAATTATACTACATCCATTAGCTCTCCTCTATCAACTGAACAACTCCAGCAAGTTCATCAATCATGATTTCACATCTGCAAGTTTATGATCAATGAGATCATTATTATCCAAGTGTTTATTTGTTGAATTTTTGATAATACATTCCAGCATTTTCCCTGCTACGGTGTAAAGCTAACAGAATCACAAAATACAGACTTGTTATAGTCCGGAAAAATAGATCACTTGGCCCACGCCCTCTTGAATCCTCCAATTGAACCTGCCTGTAGTACACTTCCAGACAGAGCATTCCATTACACTAACTACTTGCTGTGTAAAAATATTTTTAATTTCTTTTCTTTAATTTGCTGAAATATGCCTTCAGGACCTCATCCTTCTTCCTACGTATGTTGTTAATACTGTTGTGGACCACAATTTCTGGCTTATTGCCTTCACCCAAAAGGATGCCCTGGAGTAGCCGCCCTTAACTCTGGCATCAGGGAGCAACAGACTATCCTGGGGTCACTTCTAATGCCACAGAAATACCTGTCTGATCTCCTGACTATGGAATCTCCTAAAGCTATTGTTTTTCTCATCTTCTTTCTCCAGGCCTGTACATCGAAATCTCCATGACAATGGCCCATTTGCTCCTACAGTCTGCCTTCTATCTATTTGCTACTGTTCAAGGCATACTAATATTTCACCCCCATCCCAAATGCTCTCATTATATTTACTAACCTCCTGTGTAGAACCTTATCCAAAGCCTTCTGAAATTCAAATGCATCACATCCTCTGGTACCCTTTTGTCTTATACTGCAAGCAGCATGCTTCAAAATCTCCAAGTTTGTCAAACATAATTTCCTTTTCATAAATCCATGTTGACTCCTAATTTGCCATTCTTTATAAATGTTCAGTTATCAGCTATGAAACAAAATAAAGGATTTTCATTGGTTGAGCTCAGTGGGTGGGAGTTCAACCTGAGAGGAGGTGGAGAGGGTCTTGAGACCACAACAGTTATGAGGGGAGGTGGGTGATGTTTTAACATAAACTGAGGCTTTAAAATCAATGTTATCACATTTATGAGAATACAAGGTGTAGAGCTAAATGAACACAACAAGCTAGGC
The DNA here is from genome assembly GCF_030684315.1 of Stegostoma tigrinum. NCBI lineage: Eukaryota > Metazoa > Chordata > Chondrichthyes > Orectolobiformes > Stegostomatidae > Stegostoma > Stegostoma tigrinum. Next base: position 118,124,059 of record NC_081354.1, read on the forward strand.
AGCATCAGAGGAGCAGGAAAACTGAAATTTCGGGCCTAGACTCTTCTTCAGAAATGCATATTTCTGCTGGATAAATCATCATTTGCAAGGCTGTCCACTCAGACTTAACCTGGACACACGTGAGGTCAGTCCACACAGAATATCCTAGAAAAATGGAACAAAGCATGTACCATAATAGGTGGGGTCAAATAGTCAAATTAAGAGAGAGTCCCTTTAATATGTGCCACAATTGGTCACTCTGACAGCATGATGCTGGGAATGTTTTCTCTAGGGGGGAAATTTAGAATCGAGGTCACAGACTTAGAACAAATAATCAGCCATTTATTATTGACATCAGAAGCAAATTCTTCACTCAGAGGCCCACGAATCTTTGGTATTTCTGTACCTATAAGGGCTGTATTTGCTCAGTATTTTGAGTATGTTCAGAAAAGTGATCTGCAGCTTTTGGATACTGAGGGAATCAAGCAGTGGTGGGAAAATAAAGCTCAGGTTTAAAAAAAAAATCAGCCATCCAGTCTGCTCTTGTTTCTTATGTTGTTGTGGAACTCAAGCTCACCTTATTTTCATGTGTCTGCGGCTGAGTACTTGATCTTGCCAGAAGTGCAAAGGAGATTGTTTTTTTTCTTATGGTTCATTGATGCTACTTTCAAGAAGAGAATTAATTAATGATCAGACAACATTCTTACTTGATAATATAGAATCTAAGTTAAACACAATTTATACCAGTCTCCCCTGGTAACATAAGATTAAATTTTCTGGTTTGTGTGGCCAGGTAAATACGATTATTTAATTCTGCCTTGATATTTTCTGTTGTCTTAGTGAAGTTCATTTTTGCATTTCAGACAAGGGCTGGATGTTCACAAGCTCTTCCTGACTTGGCACACCTTTAAAAGTGGTGAACAGAACCTGAATGCAGTGGTCCTGCTCCCATTTCTGACAGATCGAAATTTTGCTGGTTGCAGAAAAGGGATCAGGTTGGTTCACACAGGAGAGAAAATGGAACTCTGCGCAGTTATTTGAAATGAGTTCTGAATTCAAAGAACCCAGTTTTGGCTGTTTCAAAAGCTTTAATGCACAGCGTTGGAGTCATGAATTGAATCATGAATGCAGACATAAATGCTTTTGAGAGAATGACTTTAATCAAGTGTCCTGATCTGAACATTTTTTTAAATGCCCTATACTTTTAACCTTAAAAAACACTATCACTGAGAGTTCAAAATAAATTCTCTGTTGAACTAATTTGATTAAAGACCATCTGGTGTCAGTTATAAAAGAAAATCTTTGTGCAGTTACAGTAGAGCTGTTTATGGACATTTCCTCAAGGGCTATTGTTATTTCATTATGAATGCTTGGTTGAACTTCAAAGGCTATAATTAACTTAGGGTGTTCTGACTTAATTTTTTGACAGTTTAAGGACTCTATTAAAGAATTAATATGGGGTTTGAATAGAAATTGATTTCTGTATGCAACTAACAACTTACAGAGATAAAAAAATTTGAATGGTTTTTGTGAATGAGAGTTTTTTTTCTTTTTCTCATAACTGTACTAAATTGTTAAAAGTTTTTTTTAAACAACCCCTCCATGCCTCCTGAAATCTTTCCACTGTAGATACTGAGTAAGTGACTACGAGGGAGGCCTAGGAGGTATGTGGGAGCATGGAAGTGGTTAAGAGTTACGATTTGGCATGTTATTTGGCATGTGGGTCTATGAATGTTTTTGTGTGATGGGTGATTGTGAGGGTAAAGAATAGAAGTCCTAACAGCTTAAATCAACTGCAACGAAGTACTAGGGAACTGAAGTGGCCCCTCTAACAATCGTGCCTTAGCACTTGCCCATCTTCTTGGTCTCTTATATTTTGCTTCAGGAATCAGTGGGCCCTACTCTATCCTGTCTCAGCCTTCACGGAGTGAATATTGTGTGTATTGGAGCATTTCTTTTGACATAGACATGTCTGGTAAACTGAGAAATTTCCCAGATAACAAAGTGTGAAGCTGGATGAACACAGCAGGCCAAGCAGCATCTCAGGAGCTCCTGAGTTGCTGCTTGGCCTGCTGTGTTCATCCAGCTTCACACTTTGTTATCTTGGATTCTCCAGCATCTGAAGTTCCCATTATTTCTGATAAATTTCCCAACTTGACCTAGCCACCTCAGTCGTAGAAATTTGGCTCATTGCGCAAGTTTCTTTGCAAATTCAAGACATATTACAAATGGTTTGCTATGATTTGTCACACGCAGATCATTAAGAAAAAGAGCTAACTATTTGAGACTGAAGAAGTTCAGTAGTAAAATTAAATATTTCTTAACCTTAGATCATAATTTTATCCTGAATTTTCTTCTTTAAACACATAATCAATTACTCAGCATTGAACAAGAATGTGTTGGAAATGCTCAGCAGGTCTGTAGAAAGAGAGTAAATATATTGCGTCAAATATGATTTCTTCAGAATAATGGCCACATAAAAATTGCTTCCCACCCCAACCTTAATTTCGATGCTTTAAGAGGTCCTCAAAAGTGAGGAAAAACCAAGCTAGACAACCCTGCTCAGGCCTTGTGCAGAATGTGCATGAGGGAAGAGCTACCTCCATTGCCCCTTTCCACAACGAGCACCTCTCTCCTAAAGTCTACTCTCATAGTCCCCTTGTCCTCGCCTCTCTGTCAAGACTCTTAGCCCTTTCTCCCCAACTCCTGCCTAAGCTTCATCCTGTACTCCCATCCTGAGACATATATTGCAGGACTTGGAATCTGAGGCTTGCTGGTTGTTCCAGGCTTGGCCACAGATACCGTTGTTGCTGCTGCACAAACAGAGTCTCCATTCAGCCTGATGGGGTGGCAGCTCTCTGAGGCAGAACTTTTGTCCAAATGAGGAGTCAAAATCCTGTCTCCAGTCAAATAATGCTCCTTTAGGCTGTAAGTGGCTGTGGCATTGCAGTGATTGGCAGCACTGAGACACTGGATTTACAGCTCTCACCCATCCCTTCCTCCCACCCCAAGCCGCACCCCCATCTACCTACTAACCTCATCCCACCTCCTTGACCTGTCCGTCTTCCCTGGGCTGACCTATCCCCTCCCTACCTCCCCACCTATACTCTCTCCACCTATCTTCTTTACTCTCCATCTTCGGTCCGCCTCCCCCTCTCTCCCTATTTATTCCAGTTCCCTCTCCCCATCCCCCTCTCTGATGAAGGGTCCAGGCCCGAAACGTCAGCTTTTGTGCTCCTGAGATGCTGCTTGGCCTGCTGTGTTCATCCAGCCTCACATTTTATTACACTGGATTTACAGGACTGGTTCGGGATAGTCAGCATAGCTTTGTGCTTGGGAAATTGTATCTCACAATTTGATTGAGTTCTTTGAAGAAGTTACCAAGAAGATTCCTAAAGGCAGATTAGCTGATGTTGCTTACATGGACTGCAGCAAAGCCTTCGATAAGGTCCCAGCACAGTGGACTAGTTAGTAAGCTTAGGTCACTTGGAATCCAGGGAGCAGTAGCTAATTGGATACAAGATTGGCTGAATGGTAAAAGACAGAAGGTGGTGGTAGAGGGCTGTTATTCAGACTGGAGACCTCTGAGCAGACGTATGCTGCAAGGCTCAATTCTGGGGTAATTGTTGTTCGTAATTTATATCAATGATTTGGATGAGAATATAGGAGGCATGATTAGTAAGTTAGCAAATGAGGCCAAAAGTGGTAGTATTGTAGAATTGGAGAATCCCTATAGTGTGGAAGCAGGCCATTCAGCCCATTGAGTCCACACCAACTCTCTGAAGAGTAGGCCACCTAGCCCACACTCCTACCCTCTCCCCTGGCTCTGCATTTCCCATGGCCAATCCACCTAGACTACAACTCCCTGGACACTCTAGGTAATTTGGCATGGCCAATCTACCTAATCTGCAAATCTCTGGAGTGTGGGAGGAAGCTGGGGCACCTGGAGGAAATGCATGAAAACTCGGGGAGAATACACAAACTCCACGCAGACATTCACCTGAAAGTGGAATTGAACTCGGGTCCTGGTGCTGTGAGGCAGCAGAGCAAACCACTAAGCCACCATGAACCCCATAGTGGACTGTGAAGAAGATTATCTGAAAGTACGACGAGAACTTGATCAGATTGGCAAATGGGCTGAGGAGTGGCAGATAGATTTTAGTATAGATAAGTGCAAGATTTTGCATTTCGGCAAGGCAAACCAGGGAAGGACTTGCACAGTTGATGGAAGGGCCCTGGGGAGTGTTAGTAAACAAAGGGGCCAAGGGGTGCAGGTTCACAGTTCCTTGAAAGTGCTTTGCAGGTATATAGGGTGGCGAAGAAGGCATTTGGCATGCTTTCCTTCATTGGTCAGAACATTTGGCTATAGAACGTAGGACATCATGTTCAGTTGTACAGCACATTGGTGAGGTCACTTTTAGAAAACTATGTACAATTCTGGTTGCCCTGTTATAGGAAGAGTACAGAATATATTTAAAAAGGTGTTGCTGGGTTTGGAGGGGTTGAGAGAGGGAGAGGCTGAATAGGCAGGGGCTTTTTCTCCCTGGAGCATTGGAGGATGAAGGGTGATCTTATAGAGGTTTATAAAATCATGAGGGGCATGGATAGGATGGATAGACAAGGTCATTTTCCTAGGGTGGGGGAGTCCAGAACTAGAGGGCATAGGTTTAAGCTGAGAGGGGAAAAACTTGAAAGGACCCAAGGAGTAACTTTTTCACACAGTGGTGGTGCATATATGGAACGAGCTGCCAGAAGTGGTGGAGGTGGGTACAACTGCAACATTTAAAAGGCATCTGAATAGGAAGGACTTAGAGGGATATGGGCCAAAAACTGGCGAATGGGGCTAAGTTAGATTGGGATGTCTGCTCGGAGTAGATGAGTTGGACCAAAGGCTCTGTTTCCAATCTGTGTGACTCTATTGGGAGGTGAGTACAATTACAACATTTAAAAGACATTTGGACAGGTATATTAAATGGCAAGGTTGAGAGGGACCAAATGCAGGCAAGTGAGACTTGTTCAATTTAGGGAAACTTAGTCTGCATGGATGAGTTGAACTGACAGGTCTGTTTCTGTGCTGTAAAACTTTAAGACTGCGTGGAACATGAGCACCCAAAAATTCCTAGCCAGTGTGTCACCGATGATGATTCCATGATGTTCCTATTTTGGTCATTTGGTCTTTTTGGTGAAATGTGTAATTTCTATGAATGGTGTTTGTTTTAAATTACCATCACATTTAAGACAGTTGAATTTTACTTTGTGGCTTTGCACCATAGGAAGTTTACTTAAAGCTATATTATGATATAGATGGGAGCTTTGTTGTGATGTAGCCTGCTGATGTGACAGGAAGAAAGGGTCTCAACAAAAAACACACATTCCATTTTGCAATGATAAGTTAACTGCACAGCATGGAGCTCAATGGTTACTAAGAGAAATGAAAAAAAAAATCAAAATTTGGCATACTGAATAAAAGTTTTGTGTACTTTGGAAGGTGGCTGCAACATTATTTTACTGTTTTGTTCTAACAAATCATTTAGGTGGTTAACAGATAATGGCAATATTTTTTCAGGAGTTGCGTTTGATTTCTAACCTGCCAAATCTGCATTGACATTGGATTGCTTGTCTGATTACTGTTCCCAGTGGCTTCCGTTCTATTTCTGTGTATTTAAAAATAACACTGATGTAAGAGTCACCCTTTTTGATGTTGTACTCTATCTGTAGTGATCAGGCACTTTCTAATGAAAAAAAATGGTATTTGAAAGTTGATGACAGTTCTATTTATAAAACTTCTAAACTCCCTAGTGTTTGAAAGGAAATGCCAGTTTAACCAGGATCATATATGAATCATTTGACAAGTGCATAATACTCAGAAGCATAGGCTTTGAAACAAAGTTTATTTCAGATTCTATTTTCTTGTGTGTACATTTCCTGTCTCCCACTGCTCTCCGCTGCAGCAACTTCAACTGAGTGGGTAGGCCAATGGGCAACATACTGCTTGGTTACTGCTGAACTGCTCAGAACTAACTCCTAAGAAGCACAATAGAGCAATCTTGAGCCCTTCATAATCTCTACCTGGCCCAAAGAGACAGCTTCCAACCTCAGTAAAACACAATGGAGGCAAACCAGACATTTGTGGAAATATTGATCAGAGATAATGGGAACTGCAGATGCTGGAGAATCCAAAATAACAAAGTGTGAAGCACAAGTGCTCCTGAGATGCCTGCTGTGTTCATCCAGCTTCACACTTTGTTATTTGTGGAAACGTTGTTTGCATTTCATAATCTGTAAAGCGACAGATTGATTTTCTAAAGTCCTACACCATTTATTTTAGATAATATAAAATTTCTCCCTTTTCTGTCCAGGTTTACACAGTATTTACAGCGAAGACATCAGGCAGGGAAACTATTCTGAAATGTCCATGAGTACAGTTCTGAAACAGGACAGACAATGCGACGACCATATAAGAGAGTGAAAGATGTGTGTTTAACACTGTATATCCAAATAATTAGATGTAAAGGCTTCAAACCAAATGCACTAATTCAACCAATTATTTGCTTTATAAGCAACCATTTCCATTAATTATAGTTAGGCACACTTCATACTAGTTTAAGTTTTTTTAGATATGAATTTTACTGTCACATGTACTCAAGTACAGAGGTACAGCAATAGGGTGAAAAGTGTATCATGGCCCTACATGGTGCCATATAGGTACAAAAATCTTAGATATGAGGTAGTAAGAGAACATAGTTAAAAGGTTAGGCATTACTTTAATAGAATAAGTAGAAAAATTAGGAAATATGGTAATACTAACACTAAAGTCCTTCTTAATTTAAACTACAAAAATAAAAGAATTAAGTTAAACGTTCAACAGTCTTTGAGTCCTCTGCTTAGCTTGCTTTCTGAGAGACCTCAGCTGCCTGGTCTTGACACCGCAGCTGCAGGCACTGGGAGACCTCCCTCCCCGCTCAGTCGTCCCATGTTGGGTTGCGATGCCACCTTTGCTGCTGCTGCTGAAGTTGCTGCCTCCCCGATCTCCCCCGGTACCTCCGGAACATGCCCGAGCAGGACCCACTTCTGGGTTGAGATGCTGCCATGAGCTGCTGAGAGACCAGGCCGAGACACCGCCACGTGCCGCTTTTACGCCGAAGCTGGGAAGATGCGCCAAGTGAGAAAGGGGAAGAAAAGAGTTAAAAAAAAGAGAAAAATATGAGAAAGAAATGGTTGGAGTGGAGGAACGCCTAATCATGTCCTGTAGTTAACCCTGCTTCCTCAAAGCACCAGGGACCCAAATTCAATTGCAACCTTAGGTAACTGTCCATGTTGAGTTTGCATTTTCTCCCCATGTCTGCGTGGGTTTCCACTGGGCCCTCCAGGTTCCACCCACAGTCCAAAGTTGTGAAGGTGAATTGGCTATGCTATTATACCCTGTAGTGTGCAGTTTAGGTGGATTAGCCATTGGAAATGCAGGGTTACAGGGATAAGTTAGGGGAACTGTGTCTGGGTGGGATGCTGTTCAGAGGGTTTGTGTGGACTCAATGGGTCAAATGGCCTCTTTCTGCAATGTGAGGAACCTAGAATTCTAGTACTTGAGCAATACCTGTTAAACTCATGAAGGACTTGCTGTAAAATGCACATTCTCTTAAACCGAATGGCCTTGATTTTCCCCTGGATCCAACCAAGTTACTTTTTGCTTTATACTTTGAATCAAAAGATGAAATTTTCAGCACCACTCTTTCTTCCTATCCTTGCTCTTTCATTTCCAAGTATTAACAATGTTACATTACCTCAATATGGTTTCAGCAAATCTTTAGCTTTGTTCCCAGGGTTTCACTGAAGGTGAATTCTGGAGCTTTACACACTTATGTGTAATACCCAAAGCAACTATGGGGCAGTGCTGTTAATGCTGTGCATTAGTGGGTAAAGGGACCAAAACGCTAGTCTCCTAATTTCTGATTATTCTTTAACCCAATCCCTTCTCCCAATTTTGCCATTTACAAAGGTGTCCAACTGTAGCTCAAAGACAAAAACAGAAATTGCTGCAAAAGCTCAGCAGGCCTGGCAGCATCTGTGGAGAGAAATCAGAGTTAATGTTTTGGGTCCTGTGACCCTTCCTCAGAACTCAAGACTCTTCTTGGTAACTCCACAGCGATATATAATGCTTTCAGATAGCAGTAACTTTCAAAATTGTTGTTACGCTGCTCAGGATGCACGGAACTAGCGTGTAAGAAAATACTCTTCCGCATGAGGATATAAAATACATTCTTTATAATTTTGTAACATTGACAAGGTGTGCAGTATGCCGCACGCAAATTTATCCTGCTATTTTGAAGAATGTCTCAGAGCTGTTTGGCAAACTAGTAATGTATCTTTCATCATGAAAATCCATACCTGAACAATTCAGTTCGTTAAGTTAGTGGACTATTCCCGCCATTATCTCGCAGATAGTGACCTATCTGTTAGAGTGCAGAAAATAACTTAGTCTAGACAGAAAGGTTTTCACTGCACACAGATTTGAGTTGCTGTGTTTGTTGTCCTATCCTGTGATATTTACTGATGAGCAAGGTCAGAGTATATCAGAGGTTTTCTGTTGGAAATATATAAGCGAAGATGATAACAAGAGTTGGTTTGTCAAATCTGTAACAAAGCATTTTCTTACATTTAAACAGTAAACAATGAGAACCACTAGTTTTGCTGATATAAATTAGCAATGCTATTGCAGGAAAATGTGTATTTCTAGGTAAAAATTAGGAAAGAAAAGGATTAATTATGTTGAGAATTTAACTCATGTTATAAGAATGTTCTAAGGGTAAAGGGACCCAAAATGCTATTCAGTCTTGGATCAAATATTACAAGTATGTTTATTAATGTTTCTATTTTTGGCAAGTTATACACCTTGGCTGATGGCCACGAAGGCATAATTTTGTATAATGTCTGGATATACAACGAGAATTATTACTTACTTCACAAAGCTACAATGTGTAAAGCTCCATGAATAGTAAGACATCAGTTGTAATGATTTAGCATTAGTAACTTTTTAAAATGTATAATGAAGTTTAGTCGATCCATTTTGTTCCTGGCAGGGTACATTTATTTGTCTTGATGTTTTAAAAAAGCATTACAGAAAGCATTTTTGTCTTAGATTATTTTAATTCATACAACTAGTTTTTTAAAATCATAACAGGGAATCTTCTTTGAGATGGGTTCAAAACAGCTGGATAGCTTTCAAGGCATTGAAGAGCCTAGACAGCAGACCTTAAAGGGACTGCTGCAGGCTATTTCAGAAGAAGCTAAGCAAAAGTTTTGAGGATTTTTGTGGAACCTAGAAGAACATGAAAGCTTGTCCACTTTTATTGTGCAATCATTGCATCCTACCCCTTCCCTCAGTATAAAACCTCCATCTTGACTTGTGAACTACCTACAGGGACTGGTTTAGCACAGATTGCCAGCATTATCAACTGAGATAATGTAATTTGAAAAGCTTATCCCTCTCATCTAGCACTTGGGGCAGGAGATGCAACTGCACTGCCCATCTCCCCAAAGTCACATGTTGCCCCGGTGGCTGATTAACCTCAAGCCAGGGGCGGAAAATGGGTCATTGCAGATTAGCTGCTTTTTAATACATACAGTTCGATTTTCTTATCGGTGATTTCAGTGGAAAGGCAAAGAACGTGTAAGGTGAATATCAAGCAACCAATCAGTTTTAGAACCTAAAGTTTTGTCAGGATATTGTAAGCTGACATTTACTCCTTTCATCTACCCTTAAATATTGGGGATTCCACACCACTAGAAGTATACTTCACTTACAGTCACTTCTTTTATGCTGAAGGCCAAAACATGGAAGACGAAAGAATTCTCTTAAATTGCACTGTTTGAAACTGCTGATATTCTCGGGACAAGGTGGTTCCACTGACTTCAAATGGGAGGGTTCATCATTATCAACTACTTCTGAAAATCCCATTGACAAAAGCACATTATTAACTTAAGAGTCCTTCATGATTTTAAAACCTTATGCTTACGTCCTGACATAACCTGGCTTGAGGAAACGTGGTACTGCAAATGAAGGAAAATAACACTTGCTGTTGAATTGACATGCTAGCTAACAAGTGTTAAGAGTTAGGGGAACGGTCATTAAACTTTAGAAAGCCAGGTGGTAAATGATAGACCTTGAACCAATTGTCTTAAAATCACATTTTTGCAGGGATATACATCGAAATGTTGCAAATCCTACCCCAACTACTACTGTTTCATTCAGTTTCTATCATAGGAGCATAGATGAGTCCCCAGATAATGCCCTCCATTTGCACACAAATACATTTAACTAAGATGCAATTAAAATATTTCCTTCTCAGACTTACAATAAAAATTTATGGGCTAGATGTACCCTGCAGAGGTATGTACCTGGAATTGAGAAATCTCCTGATTAGGCAGACTGCCTTGGCACCCACATGCCTATTTAGATCCTGTGTGTATTCGGATGTGGTGAGGGTCAGGGAGGTGTGTTGGGAGGTGGGGCTGCAAAATCTGCAGGCAAACCGAGAAACAGGTCAGAGGCTTCCACAAATGGTTGACTGAATCCCAAGCTGGGCTTGTTACATGGCCTGTTTCAATCTCCTGGGACTTTGTTTAATTTCATTGTATTTTAAGTGCTGTAGCCCATATCCTTCATACACTCTCATTTCTTCACCAAATTCCATACCCCCTCATAAAGCCCATTCCGACCCAATCCCAACACACACGCGCGCACACACACACACACACACACACACACACTCGCCACCACGTGCCCTCATACCTCCATGCCTATTCATGGACCATCCATGCTCATTAAGTTCAAACTAATGAACCCAATACTAAAGATGACATATGGTTAAAAGTGCTTATTCATAATTATTTGAAGAAAGAGAAAGACCTCCAACAATTTCCTAATAAAACAATCTATCAGTTGATCTCTTGCACTTACCCATGTAATTTTAGGCATTTTGTTTCTCTCCAGCATTTGTTTCAAGCCAACAAAGTCAGTTTGCCATGTTTGCATAGAAAGTACATTCCCATAAAATGTATGATTTTCTATATATGTTACAATAGTATAATATTTACAGTGTACTTCTTCAAAATCTCAGTCAAAATTTTGCCGAATAGAATCCACTGCCTCAACAAGAGCTTGTGTTTTGGCAGCCAAAGTACTTTAAACAACCCTTATTTTTAGCTACCCAGCATTTCCCATTCTCAAGCCAGGATATATTATTAAGTAGTTGCAATAGAATACTTGTCAGTAAGATTAGCATGTGAAGCATCACTAAACATTACTATGGTTGTGTCCATTGGGTTACATAAGGATGACAACTTAAATAAATGTGTTTTCAGATTTTACTATCTTTTATTTGCCTTTAAAACATTCTCTAATTTACTTGCAGTACTTAAGACCAACTCATCATCACCAGCACCATGTCTAGTTTGAGTGCAGGACCAGTTCAATTAGCAAATCAAGCTTCACAGTTTTCTTTATTTTAAATAAAGCGCCATCTTTCCATAATAACCATTAAACTGGAGTGGGAATAAGATTTACAATCTCGAAACAGGATTGTTGATTTGGTTATTACATATTTACTTTGTTTAATATCTAAGTCATTATAAAAGCCCCACAAGCCTGTCTCTCAATTTTCAATCCTGCTCTAATCTTTCTAATGATGCAACAGTATGAGCCCATAAGAAATCATCATGATGTCTGAACGTTTTCTTTCATGATCCCACTAAAAAATGCAGGATCTGCTTTTCATTGAACACAACCAATTCTCAACAAAACAGATCTCATCAAAAAAGCATATCCCGGGAGCACCGCTGAAGTCAAAGGCACATTTGTTTAGTTTACATAAAAGGTTTCTTCTGCATATACTGTCTCTTTGAACAGCTTCAGGTGCATTTCTGTCTGAAACATGACAGAAATACAGCTTTTATGTAAATTGATCAAAACTCCCATGTATATGTGGCCAAAATAGCTTAAGTGATCTGCAAGATTACTTGTGCAGGTGTGGTGAATCCACTCTAACATTTGTATCACCATTCACTCTTCAAAACTGCAGCAACTAGCCTTATTTTAGCTTGAAGTCTTACCAGTAAGGGATTTTTCAGTACAAGTCTACCTATGTGGCACTGCTAGTTGACCCTTACCCGTACCTTGGAAGAAATGCCAAAATCTTTGCAATTTTCCCCTTTTTTCTGTCTCTTTCATTAACTCAGCGTAAGGCTTTTGACAATCACCAAATTTGACAATCATGCTTCTGCTCGTTCTGTTCCGACACAGTTTGTATAATTTTCAAATCTATTCAAGCTTCATTATTTATGTATACTTTCTTTTCTGGCTGGGACTACTGTCACAAGAATGCACTCTTGCATTTAAGAGGTTCTCTCAGTTTTTGCCCACTTTCTGACACAAGTCATGTTCCAACTCTCAGTCATTTTGTGTACTGTATTTTTCTTATGTTCTGCCCATTGACCCCACAATTTTCCATCTTATGGATGTCACTTCTTGGGCATCATCCTGAATATTCTGCGGATATCTAAACCCTTCCACAAGCTTTTTCTTCACATTCCTCACTTATGACATTGCTTCTTTAAATAGATCCCTCTTGTATGTTTGTTATTTGGATGTTGGGTCTGGACAATTAATTCTGGATGTGATACTTTGTTATGTGTGTCATGATCTCTAACATCCTAGTTCCAGCCTTGGATCAGCCACATTCAGTTCTTCAAGACCCTCATCGGAAAATGCATGGTTGTTTGATGTGAAAAGTGCTTTTATGTAGACTACATATATTTTGGAGTATAAACTAGAGAAAAGGAAAGCTTAGGCTCTGCTGTGTGGCAGAGAATGTACCAGGCGGCTTTGTTCTTTGCAACTGGAAGATTAAAACTGTAACTATAATTGGTTTGATTACTGACACAGTCTTCCCATCAGTTTTGTGACAATTTGTTAACTCCTGTAAGCCTTTTGAAGACTGAAGCTGTGTAATTTGGTTGATTAGTGATACAAAATAAAACTTAATGGTTTGATTGCCGCGGTAGACAACTATTGACGCCACCAGAATGACCTACTCCTGACCAAACCTCTGAATGGCTTTTCCCCTCTAAGGTAAACAAATTGACATACTGAAAAATGGTACTAATTGCAATGCCTTCTAGAGCTGGAGAACTAGTGCACAGAGCAGAAAGAGGTTGGGAACAAAAACAAAGCTGCTGAAAAAGCTCAGCAGGTCTGGCAGCATCTGTGGAGGAGAAAACAGAGTTAAAATTTCGGGACCCCCAGATGGGTCACCGGACCCGAAACATTAACTCTGTTTTCTCCTCCAATGATGCTGCCAGACCTGCTGAGCTTTTCCAGCAGCTTTATTTTTGATCCTGATTTGCAGCATCTGCAGTTCTTTTGGTTTTTAGAAAGAAGTTGGGGTTTCAGCCATAGGCTAAAAAATATGGAGTACATCTACTAAGTATCTGGAGTGCAATCTTTACAAGGAGCACCCATGCATGGGCTGTTGCCACCTTGTTAGAAAGGGATGTTAGAGAGGGCGATGGCCTACTGGTAATATCATTAGACTACTAATCCTGAAACTCAGCTGACGTTCCTGAGACACAGGCACAGCAGGTGGTGGAATTTGAATTCAATTTTTAAAAATACCCTGGAATGAAGAATCTACTGATGACCATGAAACCATTGTCAATTGTCAGGAAAAATTCATCTGGTTCTCTAATATCTTCAGGGAAGGAAATCTGTCAACCTCCCCTCATCTGGCCTACATGTGATTCCAGGCCCATGGTAATGTGATGGACTCTCAATTGCCCTTTGAAGTGGCCTGGCAAACCACTCAGTTCAAGTGCAGGCAGGGGTGAGCAACAAATGCTAGCCAGCTAGTGATGCCCATGTCCCACGACTGAGTAATGAGTTAATATGTTATACAGCTTCTCATCCATCACTACGTGTTTGCTTTCACAAAGCCAATAGGTGAAAGGATTTTCACCATTAGAACGTTCCCCTGTATTATCAGTCAAAAATTACATGAGCATTCATATACCCATGATTCTATCTTTTGTCTTTACCATGTATTATTGTAGAAAGCCTAGATCAGATTGTCAGGTCTATGAAATATGGGTTAAAATATTTCTTTTGTTTCAAACTTTTAGATCCATAATAATTATGTCAGTAAGTTACTTACCAATAGAAAGTTTAGGATAGAACAAGGCAATGTATTCTGATATGTTTTGCACTTTCCAAATGGTTCACCAATCGTTTTGATTGCTTTGATATATTTTTCATCAATCATACAGTCATTCTTTAGAAGGATTTTTAACACTTTACAAATTATGAGAAAATTTTCTTTATTTCTCCTAGCTCCTCTATTCTTTTGCCCAATGCCATTTCTCTGATGAGAAATATCAGGTTTTGTTAAAGGGTTGCAATAATTCCTGACTGCAGATCCACTTGCTCTATTGCTCTATGTCAAGATTAATTGGTGTTTTTTTTTCAGTAAAGGTTTACTTAACAACATGGTTATCTCTAATTATTGAGTGATTATAAAATGATGTACTTCAACTATTTTACATGTAATTTGTTTTGTTCATTGATGGAATATGGACATTGCTAGCTCAGCCAGCATTTATTACACATCCCAAATTGGCCTGGAGAAGATGGTGGTGAGCTGCCTTCTTGAACAATTGCATTCCATGTGGTGTAGGTAGACCCACAATGCCGTTAGCGAAGGGATTCTAGGATTTTGAACCAATGATGGTGAAGCAATTGCGATATTGATCTGAGTCAGGATGGTGCATGGCATGAATAGGAACTTGCAAATGTTCCCTTGTATCTGCTGTCCTTGTCCTTCTCGGTGACAGCAGTCATAGGTTTGGAAATGCTGTCTGAAGAGCCTTGGTGAATTAGCCAAGTACGTCCTGTGGATGGTACACACTGCTGCCACTGTGCATCACAGTGTGGAGCTGGAGGAACACAGCAGGCCAGGCAGCCTCAGAGGAGCAGGAAAGTTGATGTTTTGTGTCTGGACCCTTCTTCAGAAATGGGGAGGGGGAACAGAGCTGGGAAATAAATAGAGAGGAGGGGTCGGCTGGGGAAGGTAGATGGGACAGCGATAGGTGAATGTAGGCTCGTGATGGCAGTTGGAAATGAAGAGGTCGAGGGAAGGTAGGAGGACTTGGGGCGGTGTCCAGGAGGATGCGCTGTGTTACGACAACACCTTTCAGTCGCAAACCACTTCAACTCCCCCCTCACACCTTGGGTGACATGCCCATCCTGAGCCTCCTCTAGTATCACAGTGATGCAGTAGTGGGGATTGGTCAGTGAGGTGCGAGGATGGATAGGTGGGAGAGAAGGTGGACAGGTTGTATCAGGTGGAGATGAGAGGGAGGGTTGGCCATGAGATGAGGCCGGGGATGGGAAGATTTTGAAGCTTGTAAAGTCTACATTTGGGCCATTGGGTTGTAGGCTCCCGAGGCGGAATATGAGGTACTGCTCCTCCAGTTTCTGGGTGGCATCATTGTGACACTGGAGGAGGCCCAGGATGGACATGTCACCCAGAGAGTGGGAGGGGGAGTTGAAGTAGTTTGCGACTGCAAGGTATTGTCGTAACACAGCCCATCCTCCTGGACACCACCCCAAGGCCTCCTACCCTCCCTCAACCTCTTCATTTACAACTACCATCGTGAGCCTACAACTCAATTTGGCACATTGTCCCTTTACAGAAGAAGATCCTGACCCTAATCTAATTGTGTAGCTAATTGAGTGTGCGTAAGCCTCTGGACTGATATTGGAGACTGGCCTTAACTGTACAGGACCCCTCCAGTCAATTCACAATAGTCCCACAGGATCGTAAAGCTGCTTTCTCATTAGAGAGAAACATCTGCAGGCTTTAACCTGAGGGTCACCACAGATCAAGTGAGGGATGAGTTTGAGAAGGTGGGACCTTCATGGTAACTTCAGCCCTTTCAGAAATTGAACCTTTGCTGTTGGCCTTACTCTGCATCACAAGCGTGAGGACCAGCCAGCTGAGTTAACTGACGTCCTAGGGACATCCAGGAACCCCTCACTGAAGGCAGTCTCCTTTGACATGACTGTGGATAGCTGACAACCATGAGCTGGCTTTGTGTCTGGTAGCTAATGCCTAGGCAAGACCAAAGTACTGTGAGCCTTGTAGCTCAAGCCAGGGGAGTGGGAGGTGCAAAAAGGCAAGCCACAAATGCTGTAAACATTCAGATATCCGCAAAGACCACTAAGTGACCACTAGGACAGCAAGCGAAAAACTGCTGAGATGCAGCCATGTCCAATCTGTGAGCTGAGTGCCTGTCCTTGCATGTTAAGTGTCCTTGCAGCAGCCTTACAATGCTGGTTATTGGCGCCCTTTGAAATGTCGCTTTAAAGTGCAGGTTAGAAAGGTACCATAAAAGTTCAGAGACTGGCAGGTGTCAGAAGACCACGACTGTGGACACTGGATGAGCGCAGCCCTGGAGCGTGCCCTGAGACTTTATTGCCAAGTGCCCAAGGTGACCATCCAGAGGAGAGTGGCATTCTGAAGTCACCTGGTACTTGCGTAACAGATTACTTGACTTTAGCGTCACCCCATGTCTTTCATATCAAGGGTTTTTGACATCTAGTTTCCCTTATGGTTGGTGGTAGGATGAGAAGTTGCAGTTCCAGTTAATGAGGTTGTTAGCAAGCAATAATCTCTGTTAATAAGCATTTCACTGCCCCCTAGCGAGAATCTCAACTCAATGCTCAGAACAAATGAAAATATAACAATTCAGAGATAGTAGGAACTGCCGATGCTGGAGAATCTGAGATAACAAGGTGTAGATCCGGATGAACACAGCAGGCCAAGCAGCATCAGAGGAGTAGGAAAGCTGACATTTTGGGTCCAGACCCTTCAAGATGGTGCAAAAAGGCAAAGCTGTGTTCATCCAGCTCTGCACCTTGTTATCTTGGAAAATATAACAAGTTGTTTCCAATGTTGAGAAAGGCCTCGTTGATTTCTTGACCTGATTCTTCCAGGTTTTGGACCATTGCCAACTTCATTCAGTTCCTGTCAGATTTTGCCCTGTATTTCCTCCGTGTCTTATAGATCAATGCTGTCACGTGCAGAAAAATTAGATATTGTTAAAGATAAAATATTGTTACAGCTTAATCTTGGTCACTTGTGGCAGGCCTGCAGTTTCTTAGCTGAAGTTGATGCTTCAGTTGAAGTGAAGGTCCCAGAAATGAAAATACTCTGAATAAACCGTGAGCTGTGAGGTTTCTTGTAATCAAATTTCCAGGAGGTTGGTTCTTCGCTGAACTCAAAGTTGGGGGTGGGAAGATTAGAAGATCTGTTAGAAGATTTCCACATTCAAGCTATTGCTCATTATTACCTTGGATGCTTGGATGACTTGCAGTTGGTTCAATGACTTGTAGAAGAATTGCCTATGCCTTTAAAACAGCTTCTTGCTGATTTTGAACAGACAACAAAATTATTTTCTCATCATGTAGCTTTGACAAGTTCAAAGCCCTTTTCCCGAACAAAGGATGGTGCGAGTGTTGATTCTAATCCTCTTGTGTTGTTTTTAAATAGCTTGGGAGTTTGGGACAGCCATTCTTGTTTAGATGAAAGATCATCTTAATATAATGAAAGATTGATAATATCTATCCGCATTGTGTTTCAGTGTTCTCTTTTGTCCAGTGAAACAAGGAGACAAGCCATCTGAAATTCTAGAGCACTTCTGTGTTGATCCATCCCTAAACAAAGAAATGTATGAATTCCTTAAATGGCTGTGAATGTGCACTTTAATTAGATATCCTCTTGAGACATAGGACAACCTGAAGCTCAAAATGTCTAAGACTGCATGATTTGCAGTGTCCATAGTCCTATTTGTATCCAATTTTAACAGTATTGAGTGACATTTCATAATCTGCTGGGACCAAACTCTCCAGCTGAAGCTGAGCCAATATTTTATAAATGGTTATGATATCATCTTGCTTTTCTCCAATATGTACTTATTTATAAAACATGAATCTCCTAATGCTGAAGAACTACATTCACAGCATTGCTGACCACCTTCAATTAATTATGCACATAAAGGCCAAGATTCCTTGCTTCTTCACACCGTTCAGTTTGATAGATGTATTGTTATCAAATGTACCGCCGTAAGTGTAAAGTGTTGTTTTGCTTGCTATACAGGCAGATTGTACCATGCAATGTGCATTAGGGTAGCAGAACGGCATGCAGAATACAGTGCTACAGCTGCAGAAAAGGTATAGAGAGAGAGAGAGCAATCAGCATTAACATTGAAGAGATCTGTTCGAAAGTCTGATGACTGCAGCGAAGAAGCTATTCTCGATCTAATCATACTTGTATGCAAACATTTGTATCTCTGTCCCCAACGGAAGAGGGTTGAAGAGAGTGTGACCAGGTCAGGAGGGGTCCTTGATTATCTTGGCTGCTTTCCTGAGGCAGCGGGAAGTCACTGGAGTCTGGCTTGCGTGATGGACTGGGCTTTATTGGCAACTCTCTGTAGTTTCTTGTGGTCTTGGGAAGTGCGGTTGCCAAACCACACTGTGATGCATCCAGATGGAATGCTTTCTATGGTATATCTTCAGAAGTTGGTAAGAGTCCTTGTGGAGATGCAGAATTTCCTTAGCCTCCTGAGAAAGTAGACATGTTGTAATTTATTGACCGTTTCGTCAACATGGGTGGACCAAGACAGATTGTTGTTGATCATCACTCCCAGTAACTTGGTGCTCTCAACTATCTCCACTTCAGCACCATTGATATAGACAGGGGCGTGCCGTCCACTCTACTTCCTGAAGTCAATGACCAGCTCTTTCATTTTGCTGACTCTTGTCTTTACACCATGTCGCCCTATTGTCAGCAAACTTGCAAATGGAGTTGGGCTGGAATTTGGCCACACAGTCATGAGTGTATAAGGAGTATAGTAGAGGACTGAGTACAGAGTCTTGTAGGACACCAGTCTTGAGAATTATCATGGAGCAGGTATTGTCACCTATTCTTACTATTTTCTGTCTATGAGCCAGGATGTTGAGGATCCAGTTACAGAGGGGAGAGCCGAAACCTAGGTTTTGGAGCTTAGAGATGAGTTTGCTTGGAATTATGGTATTTAAGATGGAGCTGTAGTCAATAAGAAGGAGCCTGACGTGGATGTCTTTGTTATCCAGGTGTTTCTGAGATGAGTGTAGGACCAGGGAGATGGTGTCTGTTGGCCTGTTGTACCAGTAGGCAAATGGCAAAAGATCAAGGCAATTTGGCAGGCTGGATTGATGTGAGCCATGACTAACCTCTCGAAGCAGTTCATAACTATGGAGGCCAGAACCACCAGACGGTAGCCATTGAAACATGCTGCGTGTGTCTTCTTTAGTACCAGGATCATGGTAGCCTTCTTGAAGCAGGTGGGGACTTCAGATTCTAGTAAGGAGAGGTTGAAGATGTCTGCAAGTACTCCCACTAGTTGATCCGCACAAGATTTGAGTGCACGGCCGTGGGCTCCATTCGAGCCGGTTGTGTTCTGTGGATTTGCCCTGAAGACAGTGGATCTTACATCTGCGATGGTGGCTGAGGATACAGGTGCACCAAAGGCTCTTAGAGCAGGTGACATCATTTCACTCACCTTCTGTTCAAAGCGAACATAGAGTGTATTGAGGTCGTCAGGTTGGGATGTACTGTTGCCTGTGATTCTGTCGTTTTCACTTTGTAGCTTGTTATGTTGTGTAAGCCTTGCATCCAACATTTTATGTTGTTTTTCCTACCTGAAATAATTGTTGCGTTCTTCTCAGTAAAAAAATTTCATTTGGAGCTTGTGCTCATTCCATAGCCTGTCAATGTTCTCTCAAAGTTTAATACAATCTTGCTAATTATATAGCTCACAATATTTCCAATTTTTGTGTTCTTGGCAAGTTTTAAAAATTATATCTTGCATGCCCAGTCTAGGTCATTAATGCAGATAAAACAAAACAGGGCTCCTAACACAAACCTTCTGCCTAAAAAGCAAACGTTTATTGATCAAAGCAGAAAGAACTGTGGATTCTGAAAATCAGGAACAAAAACAGAAATTGCTGGAAAAGCTCAGCAGGCCTGTCGGCATCTGTGGAGAGAAATCAGAGTTAATGTTTCGGGTCCAGTGACCCTTCCTCCGAGCACAAGCCATTTGAGGTATCTCTGTCACTGTTATGGGCAACATTTTCTTAGTAAGATCGGATTAAAGTTTTTATTTAGCACATAATCCATGCCCTTGTGTCATGTATAAAAATTCTATTTGGTCCATTTTCAGCCTTACTTATTATGTTTTTGTGATTTCTGTGTTGAGAGAAAAGTTTTGGATTCCCTTTCACATTCGCTGAGAGTCTTCTGTCATATTCTGTCCTTGCTTCTTTAATTTGTGCTTCGCCCACCCTCTGAATTTTCAATAGTCTCAATTGCAATATCCACCTGACATCTATTATTTATGCCCTATTTCTGCTTTGTCTCACCTTCTACCTCTTAGCTCTGGATTTATCTCCCCTACATTTCCCCTTGAGGAATGCATCTTGACTCGAGCTGAACAGTCGCTCCTTTAGAGGTAGACCATCATTTCAGTCTTGTTTAGTTTGGCAAGCTCTCATTCTAATTTAGTTGGGTCTGATCAGTTCTCAGCCAACTATAGTTGGCTCTCCTCCAATTGATACAATGTGTTGCTCCTTGTCCTTTTCCATAGCCAAGTTACAACGCTATGAATACTATCCCATAAATGCTCCTGTACTGATTCTTTAACCACTTGACCCATCTCATTCCTCAGAACAGGCTCCACCAAAGCCTCCTTCATTATTGGATGAGAAACATACCATTGTAGGAAATTCTCCTGAACGCAGTCAATGAAATGTTGCGCTTTCTGCCCTGTACACTATGAATATTCCAGTTTATATTAGAATGATTAAGGTCCTTCATTATAACCACACTATAATGCTTGGGCCGCACTGTAATTTCCTTTCAATTCCCTATATCTTTTCAACAATCGGTGCCCTGTACACCACATTAAGCATTGTAATTGTACCTGTTTTGCTCCTTCTATCTTGCTAAATCCTGTCTGATCCCTCTGATACGTCCTCTCTCTGCAGCACTGTAACCCTGTCCTTAAGCAACCCTGAAATCTGCTCTCCTTTTGTTCTTTTCCTTTTACGGCTCGAACAACTTGTATTGCACAGTATTTAATACCTAGTCCTGTCCTACCTTTAGCAAGCTCTCCCTCATCACCCCAACGTCTACTTCCATACGAATACCTGCTCCTGCAACTCGCCAGTGTTATTTACCACTTTGGATGCATTCACATAAATGTGTAAAAACCCTAATTTTGACATTATTACAAATGCTCTCACTCTGACTCCACCTAATTCCCTCCTATTTCTTATCCTACTGCTATTTGCCTGTCTGACCTGTTTCGATTCATAAAATTAGTTTAAATGTCCTCTAATAGAAGTAACAAATTCCTTCACAAGGAAATTGGCCTCAACTCTATTCAGGTGCAACTTGCCCTGCACTGATTTCATCTCCTCACAACTGATCCTAATAACCCAAGGATATAACGCTTTTCCTCCTGCACCAACTCTCCAGTCAATACATTCATCTGCTCTATCCTATTTCTACACTCAATTGTTACCTTTGTCTTTTTCTTCCCTAACTCCCTAAACACTGCCTGAAGGGCCTAGTTGCGACGTTGTTGGTGCCGATGACTACTGACTGTTCATCCTCTCTCCTCCCAGTGCTCTGCAATTGCTCAATGATATCCTCAAGCCTGGGATCAGGGAAGCAATTGTCCATCTGGGTTACATTTGGCAGCCTCGCTATCAAACCAACTAAAATACTCTTTGATACCTATTGCACTATTTATGTTAGAAAAACCTACAGCCTGTGCAAATAGTAAATATGTTCATCCATATCAAACTAATACCTGCAGCAATTAAAAAAGAAAATGCTGGTTGATAGCAGCCAGCCTATTTTTCTCTGAATTTGGGTTGGTTATCTATAATGTCCTGATTCAAACCACTGATACAACAGCTGGATTCATTTAAATTACCTCATATCATCTGTACAACACTTCTTAACACGAAGTGGGGAAAAGTGGAAACAATGTTCTACACCACACCAAGTTATTTGGCAGACAGACTGCTTCTTTCATAAAGCTGAATCCAAACGCGTGTTTTTCTAATGTCAAAACAAAACCAAATATATTAAGCAGGTAAGACTTAATGATAGTTGCTCTGTAAACTATTATGCTTGTTTAAACTGAATGTTTTCCTTTTTGTTTATGAAGAGTTTAAGTATTTACATGAGGGAGAATTGTTGCAAATTATTGTCAGTGAAAATGCTACCAAGTAGAATTGGAGTTGAAATTGATTTTTGACGGTAGCATAGAATGTTTGATTGGAATCAGCTACCTTTTTACACCTACCTAATTTTATTTTCCAGTATAGCTACTGGTAAAAGAAACCAAACTGACTCCTGAGATAATGGGAACTGTCTCTATCTCAGGCAACCACCTAGAAGCCGATGTCCACTTCAAGCCCACCGACTCCCACAGCTACCTAGAATGCACCTCCTCCCAGCCACCTTCCTGCAAAAATTCCATTCCCTATTCCTAATTCCTTCGCCTACACCGCATCTGCTCCCAGGATGAGGCATTCCACTCCCGCACAGCCCAGACGTCCTCGTTCTTCAAGGACCGCAACTTCCCCTCCACAGTGGTCGAGAACGCCCTCGACCGAATCTCCCGCACCTCATCCCCCACGCCCCGCCCCCGCAATAACCGCCAAAAGAGAATCCCCCTCGTCCTCACATACCACCCCACCAACCTCCGCATACAACGCATCATCCTCCAACACTTCTGCCATCTACAATCCGACCCCACCACCAAATACATTTTTCCATCCCCACCCTTGGTGCATTCCGGAGAGACCACTCTCTATGGGACTCCCTTGTCCATTCCACACTTCCTCCAACCCCACCACACCCAGCACTTGCCCCTACAACCGCAGGAAGTGCTACACCTATCCCCACACCTCCTCACTCACCCCCATCCCAGGCCCCAACATGACTTTCCACATCAAGCAGATGTTCACCTGCACATCCGCCAATATAGTATACTGTATCCACTGTACCCGTTGTGGCTTCCTCTACATTGGGGAAACCAAGTGGAGGCTTGGGGGCCGCTTTGTAGAACATCTACACTCGGTTCACACTAAACAACTGCACTTCCCAGTTGCGAACCATTTCAGCTCCCCCTCCGATTCCTTAGACGACATGTCCATCCTGGGCCTCCTGCAGTGCCATAATGATGTCACCCATAGGTTGCAGGAACAGCAACTCATATTCTGCTTGGGAACTCTGCAGCCCAATGGTATCAATGTGGATTTCACAAGCTTCAAAATCTATCCCCCTGCCGCTGCATCCCAAACCAGCCCAGCTCGTCCCCACCTCCCTAACCTGTTCTTCCTCTCACCTATCCCATTCTCCCACCTCAAGCCGCACCTCCATTTCCTACCTACCAACCTCATCCCGCCCCCTTGACCTGTCCGTCCTCCCTGCCTGACCTATGCTCTCCTCTCCACCTATCTTCTCCTCTGTCCATCTTCGGTCTGCCTCCCCCTCTCTCCCTATTTATTTCAGAATCCTCTCCCCCTCCCCCTTTTCTGATGAAGGGTCTAGGCCCGAAACGTCAGCTTTTGTGCTCCTAAGATGCTGCTTGGCCTGCTGTGTTCATCCAGCTCCACACTTTGTTATCTCAAACTGACTCCTGGTTGGCTATTGCACACAATATCTTTCGCTCACTTTCCTTGTGCTATTCCTCGAGGTAAATTTCGTAGCTCCTTTGTGGCTCTAGAATAGGAGGAAGGCCTGAGAGAAAGATGTCACAGAAAATAAAGGCAATCTGAATCTTCTCGGCATGCCTTCTTCTGCCATGGATTATCATTTTTTTTTAGTCATTGGAAAATAAGTATATTGAGTGTGTATTATTTCTGAATCTTTGCTCATAGCTATGGCCGAGCAGGATTTTCACCCAACCATCAACCCAACAGCCAGAGCTTTTCAGGGTTGCTGAGGTTGGTACGTAGCATAAGATGTGAGGGTGTCTAAACTGATGTTGGGATATCATGGATGCGTGGTTTGGGGTGCAATGTAGAGCATCCTTTTGCTGTTGAATTTAATAGGAGCTAATTACACTCTGTATTTTCCCTTCTGGAATTCCAGTTTAGGGTTTAAATTAACTCACCAGGGAGTGGAAATGAGGAGATAATATGAGGGAGGGATACCAAGATGCTGAAAACATTGGTACAGTTAGTTAGCAGTAGAATACAGTGCTAGCTGGACCAGCATTTATTGCCCATCCCAGGGGACTGTTAAGAAGCAACCACATTGTTGTAGGTCTGGAGTCACATGTAGGCCAGACAAGGTGAGGATGGCAGTTGCCTTCCCTGAAGGACAGTAGTGAACCAGATGAGGTTTTTCCCCAAGAAACAAGTGGGAACGTTAACAGGTAGGAACACAGTTAGAGAGAAAGTAATAAGTACAAATCAGGGTTTCTGCGCAAGTATGTGAATGCATGGAGTATGGCCCTTATTTCGAGGGCGTTGCAGTATAAGAGTAGGAAAGTCTCGCTGCAACTGTACAAGGGTGCCAGTGAGGCCACATCTGGAGAGCTGTGAGCAGTTTTAGTCCTTTTTTAAGAAATAATATAATTTCATTGGAGGCAGTTCAGAGAAGGTTCACTAGGATGATCCCTGGTATGGAAGGATTGTCTTATGAGGAAAGGCTAAACCGGTTGGGACTGGATTCGTTGGAATTGGAAGGATAAATGTGGGGAGGTGATGGCCTAGTGATATTAACAATGGACTGTCAAACCAGAAACCCAGGTAATGTTCTGGGGACCAAGGTTTGAATTCTGCCATGGCAGATGGTGGAATTTGAATTTAATAAAAATCTGGAATTAGGAGTCTAATGATGATCGTGAATCGAATGCCAATTCTTGGGGAATAACCCATCTGATTCACTACTGTCCTTCAGAGAAGGAAACTGCCATCCTTACCTGGTCTGGCCTACATGTGACTCCAGACCCACAACAACGTGGTTGATTCTTCACAATACCCTGGAATGGGCAATAAATGCTGGCCCAGCCAGCAGCACCTCATCCCCCATTGATGAATAATAAAAAATGAGAGGTGATGTTTTTGAGATATATAGGACTGTAAGTGTCATGACAGGCTAAATGCTGAGAGGATGATTCCCCTCATGGGAGTAATTTAGGACTGAGATAAGGAATTTTTTCTCTCAGAGGGTTGTGAGTCTTTGGAACTCATTGCCACAGAGAGCTGTAGGGGAGCAGTGTCCTTGTGTATTTTCATGGCTGAGATAGATCTTTGATCAGTAAGGAAATTAAGGGGAAGGGCAGAGAAGTAGAAATGGGGAATGTCAGATCCACCATAATCATATTGAACAATGGAGTATGCTGAGGGTCCAAACAGACTGCTACTGTTCCTATCTGTATGGTCTTAAGGTCTCAAATTAGATTTTGAGCTGCAGGCACAGATTACCCCAAGTGAAAATAGGATGTCTTTTTTTAGATTAGATTAGATTAGATTCCCTACAGTGTGGAAACAGGCCCTTTGGCCCTACAAGTCCACACCACCCTTTGCAGCATCCCACCCAGACCCATCCCCCTATAACCCACACACCCTGAATGCTGTGGGCAATTTAGCATGGCTAATCCACCCAGCCTGCACATCTTTGGACTGCGGGAGGAAACCTGACCACCCAGAGGAAACCCACGCAGACATGGGGAGAATGTGCAAACTCCACACAGACAGTTGCCTGAGGCTGGAATCGAACCCAGGTCCCTGGCGCTGTGAGGCTGCGGTGCTAACCACTGAGCCGCCGTGCGCCATGTTGTGGCTATAACAGAGATTTTGCTTGAGGAAGGGCAGGGCTGGGTGTTAAATGCTATGGAGAAAAGTGTTTTGAAAAAATCAGAAAGGTTGAAAAATAGAGAGGTGGTGATATCAATGAAGGAGATGATTGCTGTGTTGAAGAAAAGGATGTCTCAAACGTGTCAAGGACAGAGTCAATTTGACTGGAGCTGGAGAACAAAACAGGTGAACTTACATTGCTTGATGTAGTCTGTAGAACACCAAAAAGTGGCAATGATGTGGAGAAATAAATTTGGAAGAAAATTACAGAAAGGTATAAAAATTATAGCGTAGTTATAATGACGGACTTCAGTTATCTCAATGTAGACTAGGATAGTAGGGGTGTAAAAGGAGAGAGTGGCAAAAGCTCCTGGAGTGTGTTCAGGAGAATTTTCAACAGCAGGATGTCTGCAATTCACTGAAAAAGGAGACACTGTTAGATGTGGGAGTCTTGGGAATGGGGTAGGATAAGTTGATCATGTATGAGTGAGAGAACAGTTGGGGAATAGTAGGAGCAATGGGGCCAATTAGGGACCAAAAATGAGATTTATACATGAAGTGAGTTATTTACAGTCTGCCAAACTGTAGCGGTAGTGTTGGACATGGTACAGTTTATGAACTTGGAAATGCAATACAGTAAAGTGGCTGACATCAATGTTCGCATAGACTGGGTAGTCAAATCAGCACTAATTCTGTGGAGGATGAATTTCTCAAATGTACTCAAGGTGGACTCTTGCAGTAGGATATTGGGAGCCAATGAAGGATCAGGCTGTTTTAAATTTAGTGTTATGTATTGAGAAATAAATAATTATTTTGCTATAAAGGAGCCTTTGGGAAAGAGTGACCACAGTATGATAGAAGCTTGCATAAAGTTTGAACGCAGTAAAGTTCATTCTGAAACAATGGTCTTAAATCTGAATAAAGGAAATTAGGAAGAATTAAGAACTAAGTTGGTTAGTGGATTGCAAGAATACACTAAAGTTTTGATGGTAGGTAGCAGTATTAGTATTCAGTTAGCATTTCAAGACATACCACACAACTTACAACAGGTATGTTTGTTTTATTCTTTCATGCAATGTGAGTTGGCAAAACCAGTAATTTGCCCTTTATCTGAATAGCTTTCCAGACTATTTCAGAAGTAGTTCAGAGTCAAATATGTTGATGTAGGCCTGGAATAACACGTAAGATGAATGAGGTGAGGATGCCAGATACCCTTCCCTAAAAGACATTAGTGAATGAGATGGGTTTTTTACATTAATTGCTGCTGGATTGTTCGAAGATCATCATTACTGAGACCAGTTTTTAATTCCAAGATATTTTTAAAAATTAAATTTAAATTTCAACAACTGCCATGAAGAGATTTAGACTTGTATCCTCATAGCCTGGACCTCTAGCCCAGCAACATTGCCACAAAGCCAACCCTTCTCTAAGGCATAAGCACCCAAAGAGAAAGGTAAATGGTTTAAAAACAATTTTTTGAGCCTGAGTAGCAGCTTGTGTCACTGTGTTTCATCTGAGAGACTGAGAGCTTAGCACATTTATAGACATGGTCACTTCCAGCTGAAGAGTGTGTGGTGCTTGAATGTTTTCTTTATTCATTCACGGGATGAGGGCGTTGCTGGCTAGGCAACATTTATTGCCCATCCCTAGTTGCCCAGAGGGTGGTTCAGAGTCAATCATGTTGCTGTGGGTCTGGAGTCACGTGTAGGCTAGACCAGGTAAGGTTGGCAGTTTCCTTCCCTAAAGGACATTAGTGAACCAGTGTTGGGACTAATTATGAGACTTCCACATTTGCTTATGACAACAACTGGGTGGGAATGTACTTTGTGAGGAGGAGGCAAGGAAATTTCAGGATGACTTGGTCAGGTGAAGTGAATCATCTAGAACATGACAGAGCCATACTGTCATACAGCACGGAAACAGACCCTTCAGTCCAACTTGTCCATGCCAACCAGGTTCCCTAAACTGAGCTAGTCCCATGCGCACACATTTGGCCCATATCCCTCTGAACCTTTCCTGTTTATGTACCGACCCAAACTGTCTTTTGAATATTGTAAATGTACCCGTCTCTACCCACTTCCTCTGGCAGTTCATTGCATATATGCACCACCCACTGTGTGAACGAGGCGTCCCTCAGGTCCCACTTAAGTCTTTCCCTTCTCACCTAAGGCCTCTAGCTCTGGATTCCCTTATCCTGAGAAAAAGACTTTGGCTATTCACCTTATCTATGCTCCTCATGATTTTATATACATGTATAATGTGAATAAACATGAAGCCATTTGCTTTGGTATAGAAAAAGCAAAAAAAAATGTCCTTCAAGTGGTAAAAGATTGGAAGTGCAAGTGTCTTTTGGGACCTGGATGGCCTTGACCATGAGTCCATAAAGTCATCATGCATATGCAGCAACCTATTACAAAGGCAATGGTATGTTGGTGTCCATCATCAGAAGATTTAAGTGTAGGAGTAAGGATCCCATGCTGCAGCTTGATAGTGGCCAGATTGAAACTAGGGGGCATAACTTCAGGATTAGGACTAGTCCATTTAAGACTGAGATGAGGAGGATTGTTTTTCACTCAGTGTGATGAATATATGAAATTCTCTATTCCTGAGAACTGTGGAAGCTAATTCACTGAGTATGTTCAAGACAAGAAGTTGATTGGTTTCTGGAGACTAATGATTTCAGAGGGTATGGAAAGCATGGGAAAATGCCATTGAAATAGATAATTAGCCATGATCTAATGGAGTGGGTGAGTAGGCTGAACAGGCCTGATTGGACTACTTCTTTTCCCATGTTCCTATGAGCCAGATGTCACAACCAAAGTATTAAACAAATACTTTGCATCTGTCTTTACTAAGGAGAAAGATGCTGCCCAGGCCACGGTGAAAGAGGAGCAAGTTCAGTTGCTGGAAAAGTTTAGAATTGATCAAGAGGAGGATTTGCACAGGCTTTGTGTATGTAGAAGCAGTGGAAAGGTTCTGGTACTGGGCACTAAGGGAAGTGGAAATGGAAATGGCAGAGATACGGGCAATTATTGTTCAGACTTCTTTAGATTCAAGGGTGGTACCAGCGGACTGGAGAATTGCAAATGTTATACCATTCATAAAAGGGAGTGAGGATAAGTGAAGGAAGCAGAGATCAGTGGGTTTAACTTCAGTAGTTGGGAATCCTTTAGAAATAATGATTCAGGACAAATCTTGGTTAATTAAGGAGCATCTGCAGGGATTTCCTTAGGGAAGAACATGTTTAACTGACTAACTGGAATTTTTTGTTACGGTAGGAGATGATTAATCAAGGCAATGCTATTGATATGATGTATATGAACTCCAAAAAGGAAACAATAACGTATTGCACAACAGACTTGTAAGCACAGTTATGGCTAATAGAATAAAAGGAAGTGTAGGAACACAGTATTGGTAGGAGTGACCAGTTCTTGTGGAGATGAAATACTACCTTCACATCGAGGGTTCCCACCATTGTTGTGTAGCACAATGAGTACACTTATAGACTAGATCTTGATCAGAACCAGCAACTCAGATGGGTATCCATGAACACTGTGAGCTATCATCAGCAACAGAATTATATTCAACACCAATCTGTAACTCTCATGGCCTGTATATCTCTCAATCTGCCATTACCACGAACTCAAGTTCAATGAAGAGGGCAAGAGGACATCCCAGAGCAGTAGCAACATATCTAAAAATTAGGTCAAATCTGGTGAAGTTATAATGCAGAATGATTTGAATAGCCAGCAGCATCAGTATCAATATGATAGACAAAGCTGAATGATCCAACAGCCACATCAGTCATAAAGGGTGGTGGCCAATTAAAAAACTGACATGCGGAAGAAACAGCACAAAGATGGCCTCCATCCTCAATGATGTGGGAGACCAGCACATCAGTGCAAAAATTGAGGCCCATGTTTTTTAGTAAAAAAGAAAAAGGAAAAATTTGTAAGGTTTAGAAAAATGAAATCAAACAAGGGTCCCGAGGGATATAAAGGAAGCAGAAAAGAACTCAAACAACATATTAAGAGGGCTGCAAAAACACCCTTGACTAGAAGGATTAAGGAGAATCCCAAGGCATTTTATACCCGTATCAGGAGCAATGGGGAACTAGGGAAAGGGTAGGTTGAGGACAAAGGAGGAAACTTATGCAAGGAGCTAGAGGAACCGGGTAAGGTCTTTCATGAGTACGCTGCATTGGTATTTGCTAAGGAGAAGGACATGGATGATGTCATGATTAGGAACGGGTATGTTGATGTTTTAGGGTTTGTGGATATTAAGAAAGAGGAGGTTTTGAGTGTCTTGAAAAATGTTAAGGTAGATAATTCTCCAGGGTCTGATGGAATCATCCCAGGATACTGAAGGAGACAAGGGAGGGGATTTCTGGGACCTTGACAGAGATCTTTGTATCCTCTTTAGCCACAGGCAAGGTCTCAGAAGACTGGTTAATTGCCAATCTTGTCCCTTTTGTTTAAGAAAGGCAATAAGGATAATCCAGGAAATCTTGAGCTGGTGAGCCATATATCAGTGGTATGCAAATTACTGAAGAAGAAACTTGAAGACAGGATTTACTTACATTTGGAGAAGAATAGACTTATTAGGGCTAGTCAGCATGGCTTTATATAGAAGAGGTCTTGGCGCACAAACTTGATTTCAGTTTTTTGAGGAATTAACAAAGATGATTGAGAGTAGAGCAGGACCCTTAGAAACATTGATATGCAGAGGGATCATGCGGTCCAAATCCATAGCTTCTTGAAAGTGGCAGCACAAGTGAATTAGGAGGTAAAGAAGGCACAAAGCATGCTTGCCTTAATCAGCTTGAGCATTGAGTATAAAAGCTGACAAGTCACGTTGCAGCTGTCCAAGACTTTAGTTCGGCGATATTTGTAGTATTGTGTGCAGTTTTGTTTCCCACAGTGGAGGCTTTGGAGAGGGTGCAAAAGAGATTTACCAGGATGATGCCTGGATTGCGTTGGAGAGGTTGGAAAAACTTGGATTGTTTTCTTTAGAGATGGAGACTGAGAGACGACCTGATCGAAGCAGATAAAATTATGAAAGCCATGGATAGGGTCGATAGCCAGAATCTTTTTTCCCAGGGGGAAATACCAAATACTTGAAGGGCATAAATTTACAGTGAGAAAGGAAAGGTTTAAGAGGAATGTGCAGGGAAACAGGGTGACCATACCTAGAACATGCTGCCATGGGAGGTGGTAGTAGCAGATACGATAGCAAAGTTGAGGAAGCATTTAGACAGACACATGAACAGGGAAGGAGTAGAGGGATGTGGCCCATGTTGGGGCAGATGGGATTAATTTAGACTGGCATCATGGTTGGAACAGGCATAGTGTACTAAAGGGCCTGTTCTTAGCGGTCCTGTTTTGTTCTATCAACAGCCTTTAGCCAAAAGTTCCAAGAGGTTGATTCATCCCGGCTTCTTCCAGATATCACGGGCACCACAAATGCCAGTCTTCAGCCAACTCACTTCATTCCATGTGATGTTGGGGAAAATGCTGAAGGCACTGGATACTGTACAGGCGGTAGGTCTTCATGACACAGTGTGGTGCTGGAGGAACACAGCAGGCCAGGCAGCATCAGAGGAACAGGAAAGTTGATGTTTCAGTTCGGGACCCTTCTGACATCCTGACCATACTATTGAAGATTTGTTTTCCAAAACTAGCTAAACCTGTAGTCAAGCCATTCCAGTACAGCTACAGCACAGCGCTATCTCACAGCCAACAATATGGAAAATTACCATCCACCAGAAATTGAGCTGGACTAGCCATATAACTACTGGGCTACTTAGATGGAGCACCATCATCTGCAAGTTTCCTCCAAGGGATGTATTATTCTGACTGAGAAATGTGTTGTCTGGTCAAAATCATAGAACTCTCTTCCTAATAGCACAGAGAAGGTACATAAACCACAAGGACTGCAATGTTTCAAGGAGGCAGTTTATCACCGTGTTCTCCAGGACAATTAAGCATTGGCAATAAATGTCAGCCTTGCCTATTGTGCACACAAAATAAACATAAATCACTATCCAAAGTAGGAAGTAATTGTGGCTAGGATTTATATAGTTTACTCAAGAGTGTTTTATTTTTCCTTTAAAGGCCTGTTGCTATGACACACATTAATTCATCTGCTTCGCAATTTTATATTTGGTTCTTTAAAAGCACTGCTCTCTTTAAATCAAAAGGTGTGGGCTGATGTACATTTCTGAAACTTCGAAACATCCTTCAATGCTGACAATGTATTGCAGAAGTATGAGCTTGTTAAACTTGCAGAAATGCAGTCTTTTGAATGCGGAGTTAAATTAAAATGATTGGGTAGGTGTAAAAGTTTCTATGGTTTTGTTTAAGAGCAGGAAGTTCTCCTTTCCACGTTCCTTACTTTCCCAGTGTGCTGGCAACCATTTATCGCTCAACTAACACTGCTAAAATAGATTAGTGGCTCATACATTTCACTGCTGTTTGTGGGAACTTACTATCTGCAAATTGACTGTCACATTTCAACAGTGATTATACTTCAATAAGACTTAATTGGCTGTAAGGCAGATTGAGACATTCTGAATGCAAAGAATGTGAAATAGAATGTTTTACCCTCCTCCTTTAAATTAGGAATATATATTATAGCTTTGTTTATTCTATGTTTTATGTCTGATTAACTTTTATGACATCCATGTTAATTGAAGTATCTCATGGGGGTAGTGATGGCTTAGTGGTCGACTGGACTGTTAATCCAGAGACCCAGGTAACGTTCTGGGGAATTGGGTTCGAATGCTGCCGTACCATTCAAGATTACAGCATGATCTTATGCCGCTTGTCAGATCCCACCTCACCCAACTTGGAGGGCTGACAGTAAAAATGATACTAATTCAGTGTCACAGGACATGGATATGCTAGAATCACAGAGAGAAACATGGTAGTTGAAATTTAAAACAGTGAAATGAGAGACGAACAATAGGGAGCATGTGTGGAGACATACTGGCACAATTCTAAAGAGTGTGCAGGGTCAGAGGGTCCCTGGGATTTTTTCACATGGTTTGATGCCACACTATGAGTTAGGGACAAGTCAAAGTTAAGGACTGTCGTCAGGTTTAGACTTCAATATAACATTTTTTCTTATACATTAATACTGAATACTACTGTACATGGCAATCATGGGTATAACCAGGCTCTAACTTAGAGTAAATTTGGTAAAGACTATTCTGTCTTCTTCGTGTGTTCATGCCCAAGTTTCACTCTGGTCTGGTTAAGTGTGACCCAACTTCACCCACACTCTCCATTTATAGATAGTGATGTGCAGCTTGTGTCATCATCGTGAGGATGCGCCAGAGTGTAAAAACCCTTATGTACTGTCCTTCTCCAAATGTTTTTCTCCATGTCATAAACATAGATTATCAGCTATATACGTTCTCAAATGAGTTACCCAGATTATTTTACCTTACAAAATTTACTGGGCATTTCATCTTTATCTCTGCCACCCCCCTCTGAGTCTTTGACTTGATTCCTGTGTGCGGAGAGCTGCGTAAGGAAAATTGAAAACAAGATATTAGGTAAATTTAGGTAAATTTGGTGATCTTTTTCACTTTCATGATCAGTATTGGTCATGATTGAATGGCAGAACAGACTCGCTGGGCCAAATGGCTGAATTCTGCTCCTAAATTTTATGGTCTTATGGACGGGGTGAATATCAGTGAGACTCTTTAGGATTCTTCTGAATAGCTCTATTTAATTCAAAAAGAAATTGCAAGTTACAAAGCCAAGTTGGCAGAAAATGAATTCTAAAATTTCATTTTACAGGGAAACCTCCAACAATCAGTTTTTGACATCCATGGTTACTTATGTTTGTTGAGAGGATATAAAAATTCAATAACATATTACCAGCCCTCAAATTATCTGAACGTAATGTATCGGAGTGAGGTTTTACAATAATATGTTTATAGAGCATTAATAATATTTTTGAATTACTAGCAGGAATCGTCCATTCAGCCCCTCAAGTCTGCTTCACCATTCAATGAGATCATGGCTGATCTGATAATAGCCTCATCTCCACTTTCCTACCTGCACTGGATAACTCTGACTCCCTTGTTAATCAACATCAATGATTGCATGGAAAGTAAATCAATTGCTTTTATTACTCCTAAAAGTTAGGTTAGGCATTTGTAATTTTGTTTTGCCTTTTAGGAAAGCCTAGGGTATAGAGAACTGCAACATAGAATTATTCTACGTTGCTGAGAGAAAAGATGTACATATGTGTGGCAAAAATTCAAGGTCTGCTGGCTTTGTGGTCAGGTGGTTATGTTGTGTGAATGTTGCAGCGGATTGGGAGAGACAAAGTATCTTCCAGAGGATGGGTGTTGGCATGTGGGAAAATTAAGAGGAAGTTGTGGTATTTGGGATCATGGTATTGGAAGACAAAACGGACAGTTGTGTTGGGGAACTCTGCCCCAGAATCTGTATTGGGATCTGAGAGTATTGTGGAAAATTACAGCTACAGCTGAGTCCTGGTATAGGAAAGAAATGGAATAGAGGTCCCAGGATGTGGAAACAATGGGAGGGAAATCCCTTTGTCTTGAGGTAGCTGATAGCAGCAGTGGTAATGTAGAGGACTGGCAAAAAGCCACGAGAGTGGACGAATCACCAATACAAGAGCAGCAAAAGGGAGATGAAGTGTGCAGAGCAGGTATGGAAGTGCTGACAGTAGCTTGGTTATATTGGAGGAGGCAATGAAGTTACTTGTGGAAATTTGTATTTAAAATTTGTCAGGACTTTCTGTTGAGTCACAGTAAATGGGCAGCATTCAACAATTTTCTTTGAAGAATTTATCCTGCGGTGACTGGGGAAATGTTGCGTTATTTAATTTAATAAGTAGTGTTAATTTTGAATACTATGAGTTTCCTCAACATTTCAACAGAGTTCCCATTGCTCACCATTGTCATTCTCCTTTTGGTACAAGCTGATTATCTCCTGCCTTCAAATTGGCAAGATCCAGTTCCCAACCATTGGTGTGAACCAAATTCAAAGGATATTTAGCACTTTTAAAAGTAGAAATTGAAATAATTTTAAGAACTGAAGCCTGGAATGTTGCCTTTAACACTTCAGGAGGAGGCGGTAGTGGAGTCCCTTCAAAGGTCAAGGTCAGATTAAAAGTTGAAGCTCCAGGGTGAGGCTGGTAGAAGGAGATTCCAGATGCCATGGGCAATGCAGCAGCTACAAGGCTGAGGGGGTAGGGGTAGTGGCAGTCTGCTGGGAGCAATCACTATCAGGTCACATTTCCTACTTTGGAAAGTTCAGACTGTATGGAGCTGATTTTTTTGCACCACATATCTTGGAAATCAGTCTGTAAGATTCAATGATTGCTAAGTTCGGTTGTAACAAAAAAAGCATAGCAGATGGAAGTAATTAAGAGTTAGCCTACATTGGTATATGCAAGTTCTTCAACTTACTTTAGTGTAGCTCCAGTACTCGCACAAACAGAAGAATATGTCATAGTGAAACATGTTTGTGTGGAAGCTGATAGGGACATGGCAGAACAGGCTTTCAGCTAGGGGCAAAGGTCATTCAGGCTCAGAGGCAGGATAGGGGATACAGGAAGCAGAGTGAAAAGGAAGGTGAAGAGGGTTAAGGCTTGAGAGGACTGTCAATGACAGGGAGGCAAAGAGGAAAGAGGAGGAGATACAATATCCATACGTGCAACTGACCAATCAATATGAATTCCCAAAAGCAAAGTGCACCTTTGACCTCATCTTCCAGGGAGCTGCCACACAACTCTGTCATTTCCCCAAACTTGACTGCAGGCCATTTATGCTCCGTAGTTTTTCATAAGCATATCCTGACTATTTTCTATCCTCTAAGATATATCCTTTGAGGATCTTCACTGCTGGAAGTGAGTATCACATCAAACAATGGTTTAGCTTCATCAAAGCTATGAAACATGCTTTGCTTTTCTTCATGAGACTGGAAATGGCTGATCATAGCTTTTGGGTATGTGAAAGTAGAAAGGGAGGATTGGTGTCAGGAGAGGAGGCTCAGATGCCACGATGACATTATCTACAGCTTTCACCTCATGCCTGATAGCAGGATAAGTTACAGAACGATCTACCACAGCAGGAGGACATTTAGCCTTTAGGGTCCATGCCAGCTCTCTGAAGAGTCAATCAGTCAATCCCATTCACCCACTCTGTACCATTGACCTGCAAGTTCATTTTCTTAAACACCCATCTAATTTCCTTTCAAAATCATTTAATGTTTCTGCTTCCATCATCCTCATGGGCAATGAATTCCAAGTTAATGCCATTTTCTAAGTAAAAAAGCTCTTCCTTGTTTCCCTGCATCTTTTTCCATCCATGTCTCTTGCACGATAAGCTAGAGGGCACAGGTTTTTCTTGTCTATCCTATTTGAAACTGTCATCATCCTTAAAATCTCTATCAAATATAAGCACTCCAAGCAGAATAATTCCAGCTTCTCTAACTTAACATTTGAAGCTAAAATTCTGGCTCCTTGCAACCATTCTAGCAAATCTCCTCTCCACCATCTCAAGAACCCTCAAATCTATCCTAAGGTTTGTTGACCAGAATTAATCACAAGACTCTTGTCATGGCCTAACCAGAGCTTCAGAACTATTCAGTACTCAATTTGTTTATTTTAGGG
This sequence comes from Stegostoma tigrinum, assembly GCF_030684315.1. Lineage (NCBI taxonomy): Eukaryota > Metazoa > Chordata > Chondrichthyes > Orectolobiformes > Stegostomatidae > Stegostoma > Stegostoma tigrinum. Next base: position 118,160,666 of record NC_081354.1, read on the forward strand.
CATGTGAGATCTCATGTAGTTTGCTAATCACTCCTTCATTATTTCCAAATTTTTAAAAAAAACTTATGTAAATTGTTGTTTAAGGACATTATGGCACTGGAGCAAACTTGCAATGATGGAATGGACCCACACATCATTAAGTAGCACAAAATGGGTGGAATTAGAACACTGTCAATTCTGGAACCCTGCACCAGATCATCCAGTGTATGTCACTCATCTGTTCATTTTGCATACTTTAACATATTTGAAAGACAGGAGAGAAATTGGAATATAATAAATAATTAGCATTCTGGAATCAATTCCTTCTGTAACAAACAGTAATATCAGGATAACTTTTACAATGTCTTATTTCCTCACAAAAAAAGCACACAACCAATTAAAGTTAATTCTAAAAGATAATTTTTACTTAACCTTTTTACCTTTGAGGCATTAACTTATTTTGGTTTGACACAAGGCTAAATGATTTTTAATGTCTTCCTGTTGGTTCCATATTATATTGAATCTTGCAAAATACACCTGCCCACTGGGGTGAATAAGGCAGAACAAGAGAGCAAGGGTAATGATGGATGGCTGTTCTCCATTATTATCTAATTAACATAGATTCCATGTTTATTTTCTTTGTTGTCAGTCATCCATCATCTGTTACAAGCTTTGGAGTGACGAGTGAGTGATGTAGCAGCAGCTGTGGTTTCATCAGGACCTATAACTGCAGTGAAACTGCACTCAAGTCTTCAATAAGATAGAGCAGAATTGGAATTCAGCAGTCTTCTGAGTGACTGGACGCTGATCATCTCCTGCTATGAGTGGGAGAAGGACCCCTAAATATTGTCTTCTTCACCTCCCTGCCCCATTGGCTGCAGCTGTTAAAGATTCTATCAATGCATCAATGAGCCAATTTCAAAAAAGAAAATATAGGTGACCCCACTCACCATCAGTGTATGGGACTGGTGTACTGGCATGGATATACCACAAGCAACAGTCCTGAAGACATCTGCTGTTGTGGTTAGAGAGTTGGCTAGCTATAAATTCTGATTGCCCCTCTCAGTCAGATAGGCCCACTTGAAGCTCTAAAGTTCAAGGAAATTGGTGAAGGTTACATTTTCTTTTCAAGTGGACATGGAATAGGAAAGCACTTATTGTCATGTGCTATCTCATTAGTAAGTTGACTTGGTTTCCTAAGGATGTTAATGATCATCTGATTATGTTTAAACTACCCCTGCATTGCATTAGGCCAGTGACTCGCATCACTGTGTATACCCCTACCATGGCTAGCCTCAATGAAGTCGAGGATAAATTCAATGACGAAGTTCCTTGATTGCTGCTGTGCCAATGTCAGATATGCTAAATTCTGAAGAAATGTCACTGGACTTGAAACACTAACTCTGTTTACTCTCTACAGATGCTGCTAGACCTGCTGAGGTTCTGCAGCAATTTCGGTTTCTGTTTTGTTTGTTTGTAGTCTTTCTATGTGGTTGCAATGCCAGTATCGGTGCTGATCACCAGCCACAGGAATGAGTCATTGGAAAATTAAAGTTGCTGGTTGTAACAACAGTGATCTTGTCTTGCTAAAAATGTGCATTAAGCATGAGTTCTTAAGTAGCAACACAACTTTCCAACTCCCGAAAACTCAACAAATTACCAAGTATTCACTCATGTTCCAGGCATAATCAAATGTATCATCACCAGGCAGAGGGACAGGCAAAATGTGGGTATTACAAAAGCCATCAGTGGTTCTGTCTGGTGGATTGATCATGTCAAAGCTAAGCATCAAGATCTATCCCAAACATGCTCCGCTTTTTGCAGTCATACCTGGCAGAAAGAAGGATGATTATGGTTTTTGGAGACCAGTCATCGCTGCAGAAGATCCTCAGAGTGGTGTTCTAGGCCCAGCCATCTTCAGCTGCTTCATCAAAGACCTTTCCTCCATCATAAGGTCAGAAGTGGGGATGTTTGCCTATGATTGCATGATGTTCAGCACTATTCGCAAGTTCTCAGATACTGAAGCAGAAGTGGGAAATTTTCTTGATGATTGCGTAATGTTCAGCACCATTCATAACTCCTCAGATACCGAAGATGCCCATTTCCAAATGCAGCAAGACCTGGGCAGTGCTGATTTGTGATGACAAGTGGCAAGTAACTTACACACTCCATACGTACCAGGCATTGACAGTATCCAACAAGAGAGGATCTAACTAACAACGCTTCACATTCAATCGTGTAACCATCATTGAATCCCCCACTGTCAACATTTTGAGGCTTGCCATTAACCAGAAACTCAACCGGACTAGCCACATAAGTACTGTGGCTCTGAAATCTGCAGGCAACTGAGATTTATTGAGAGAAAGCACAACTGTTTGAAGATATTCAAACTCAGGATAGCAACATTTTCTATTCTGGTGGAGTCAGTTAGGCAGTGTGTTTTCTTTTTTGAATTGCATTGATTTCGATTAAATCCTAATTCCATTTCCATTGGGATGATAGCACTTGATTTTTGAGAATCGTTCTTTGGCAACCATTTTCTTTCACATTTTCTGGGAAGATCTCTGGTATTGTCTGAATAGACTAATGCTGCTCTCCTTCAGTGTCAACCTTCAGTTTCCGATTTATTGCTGTAAGCTTATTTCTCAACTTTTTTTTCTGATATGAATGATATTAAGCATTTCCGGATGTGAGTTTGCTCGCTGAGCTGGAAGGTTCGTTTTCAGATGTTTCGTCACCATTCTAGGTAACATCATCAGTTACCTAGAATGGTGACGAAACGTCTGAAAACGAACCTTCCAGCTCAGTAAGCAAACTCACATCCAGAACCTCAACCTGAGCTACAAATCTTCTCAAAACTCGCCATTAAGCATTTCCTTTCTCATCAAGATGTTTTATGCAGTGGTATGACTTCTCTGTCTATTGTGTCCTCTAAATTGTTGTTGTCATGACCCGTGGGTATGAGTGTTTTCATTTACTTCCCTTCTCATCTGCCCTGTTGCTGTGTTTATGATTAATTCCAGACCATCTTATTTCTTTGTTCTGCGCATCTTTTTCAATGATTGGACTTTCACCAAGCTCTTGATCTGTATATGGGACATTTCTTTCTGGCTGTGAACTCAAGGCCACAGCTCTTGCACCAGTTTCACTCCATCTGGTGTGTGTTACTGTTTTACTGCTTTAATCTTGCCAACTCTCTCAACTTAATCAAAGGCAAAGACTAGATTTTTGGATTGTCAGCGTCTTCATTTGTCTATTCATGCCTCATGTGCATTGGTGGCATCAACAGCTTGTGATATTGTAATATCTCAATCAGAGTTCGTAGAGTCATAGAATCATAGAGATATACAGCATGGAAACAGATCCTTCACTGCAAACCATCCATGCTGACCAGATATCCTACATAAATCTAATCCCATTTGCCAGCATTTGACCCATAACCCTCTAAATCCTTCCTATTCAGTAATTGGAAAAGTCCTACGGAAAATTGATGAACAGAGAGATCTGGGTGTTCAGGTCCATTGTTCCCTGAAGGTGACAACGCAGGTCAATAGGGTGATCAAGAAGGCATATGGCATGCTTTTCTTCATTGGGCAGGGTATTGAGTACAAGAGTTGGCAGGTCATGTTGCAGTTGTATAGGACTTTGGTTCGGCCACATTTGGAGTACTGTGTACAGTTCTGGTCGCCACATTACCAAAAGGATGTGGATGCTTTGGAGAGGGTGCAGAGGAGGTTCACCAGGATGTTGCCTGGTATGGAGGGCGCTAGCTATGAAGACAGGTTGAATAGATTAGGATTATTTTCATTAGAAAGATGGAGATTGAGGTGGGACCTGATTGAGGTCTACAAAATCATGAGGGGTATAGACAGGGTGGATAGCAAAAAGCTTTTTCCCAGAGTGGGGAACTCAATTACTAGGGGTCATGAGTTCAAAGTGAGAGGAGGAAAGTTTATGGGAGATACGTGTGGAAAGGTCTTTACATGGAGGGTGGTGGGCGCCTGGAACGCGTTGCCAGTGGAGGTGGTAGACGCAGGCACGTTAGCGTCTTTTAAGATATATTTGGACAGGTACATGGATGGGCAGGGAACAAATGGACACAGACCGTTAGAAAATAGATGACAGGTTAGACAGACGATCTTGATCGGCGCAGGCTTGGAGGGCCGAAGGGCCTGTTCCTGTGCTGTAGGTTTCTTTGTCTTTGTCTTTGTCATATGTCCGTCCAGATCCGTTTTAGCTGCTGTAATCATACCAGCCCCCACCACTGCCTTTGGCAGCTCATTCCATACATGCACCACCTTCTGCATGAAAAAGCTGCCCTGCGGGACCCTTTTATTATCTTTCCCCTCTCACCTTAAACCTATTCCTCTAGTTTTGAATGCCTCCACCCCTGAGAAAACATCTTACCTATTTACCCTATGCATGCCCTTCATGATTTTCTAAACCTCTACAAAGTCCACCCAGGCCTCCGACCCTCCAGGGAATATAGCCCCAACCTATTCAGCCTCTCCCTATAGGTTAAACTCTCCAATCCCAGCAATATCCTCGTAAATCTTTTCTGAACCCTTTCTACTTTCACAACAGTTCCTATAACAGTTCTTGGTACATCAAGGCACGCAGAGCGCCACATGTGCTTGTCTAATATATTTCATCCTTTTCCTGAATTTTTCCTCGCTGGTTACAGTTCTCACCCCTGTTGAGAAATTGTCAACAAGGTCATTTGGTTCCTGGCTCAGAATTTCAAATTCACAATGATGGTTTGATTTTGGCTAGATAAGTTGAATTCCTCAAAAATGTTGAGAAATCCATATATACTACATTGCATCCCTCCCCAACAGTATCCAACAAGGTTTATCTGTTTGAGAGGGAATGGCCAAAGGGGGCTTTTGCACTGCTTGCCAACAACCTCTTCCACTCCTTGTGTTCCCAACATTGGTCATTTCAGTTGAGAGTCCAACACTCAGCCATGGGTGGGCTTATTGGTCACTGCCTTTTCCTTTCTAAGAAGGTTAAAGCGAACACAGGAGGATCAGGCCTGACAGCAATCCCAGGTGAGGTGCAATGCTGACACAGGCTCTGAATGTCCCAGGATGCTTAAAGTGTATGATACACATTGAAGGAGCAGGTCTTTAAAGAGTTATCATTGGTTAACCATGCAGGTGATGGCTGAGCATACTCCTCCAGACAGTGAAATATGCTGCACCCCGCTGATGCGGGCTATGTCTCCATCATCCGTTCAGCTTCAGAGTGTTCACCAACTTGGTGAAGATGCCATACTGGATAAGAGACCAGCACTTTCATCATCAATGCAACTGGCTCTTCCAGGGCCAGTAGGTGACCTATAAATGAATCAGCACCAGACAGAGTAAATGCAGTGAGGATGTTCCTGGTGATTGAGGATTCAGAACCAGGAGCCACTGTCCAAGCATACTGCATTGGCTACTTAGGACTGAGATCAGGAGAAAGTTCTTCACCCAGAGAGTGGTCAGCCTATGGAATTTTCTGTCTCTGCATTCATTTGAGGCCAAAGTGTTGAATGTTTTCGACTATATAGTTCTTATGGCTAAAGAAATTAAGGGGTATGGGAAGAAAGTGGGACAGGGTACTGAGCTGGATGATAAACCAGGGTCATATTGAATGTTTGAGCAATCTTGAAGAGGCAAATGGCTTACCTCTGTTTCTATGTTACATATGTATATATTTACTTTCTGTTTATAAAAGCTAATGTTTGGAATTGTCTGATTTCTGTCTATGATGTTCCCCTGCTGGACAATGAGAAGCTGTGTGTCTAAAGTGTGCAACTGGAGAAGAGTAGTGGTGAAGCAGAGAAAGTGTTTGGATGGGATGTAAATACAGACGCGGAAAGTAGTAGCGTGGTGGTGTAACTAGAGTGAGAGACTGGGGTTGTATGCATGAGGGAGTGTCAGCCATGGACAGTGTGACACCGGTGAAGGCCAATGGCCAATTTGCCAACTCTTGTCCATGTGCACAATGGCATCTCAAAGGTGATGCAGGTGCAAGAGTCACTCGCCTTTAGGCGAATATCCACTGAGTAGTGAGTTGTTCTGGGAATGGTACATGGTAAGGTAGGGCTGGAATCAGACAGACAGATGTTTTAGGGGTGGGTTTGATTATTAATGAGGTGTGTTTGGTAAGATATGACAAGAAAATGTGCAAGGCCTGATGGCAAAAAAGCCCCCAAACTTGACACAGCTTGTGATGAGCCAAAAAAAAGTAAGCTTCAGCAAGTTATAATTCAGATTAATGTGTTGTATCAGCTCCTCCTTCACCGTTGCTGGTTTTTCACCTTTCCATGTTGAACATTTCCAAATGGTTACCTTTTTCAGTTTTCCTCTTTTCTGTTTCCTCAGTTTCTTGTCTCTTTTCTTAAGTTCCTCCAAGCTCAAATTTTAATAAATTTCCAACTTTACCACTTCTGTATTATTTGTCCTATGCATCATCATTTAAATTCCACTCTTGAATTGTAGTTCTGTTGATCTTCCTGGTTTAAATCTGTTTGCTTGTTCATTTTCCTCCCTGTGTACAATAACCTGGACAAGTGTTTTGTTGAAATGTAGTGAGCTTCCCCCTTCCCAAATTTTGATTTAATATCCTCAAGATCTGAAGTGCTTTTTTAAATTTTATTAGTGATGTGTCTATCTGGTATACCATTTCTAAATTGGTTAGATGTAGAACTGTGGGAACAATTTTGTGATTACTTTCCTTGAAGCCCTGTTTTTTAAAATCTAATGTTTAACTCCTCAAAGTCCTTTATAAGGTTAACAGCTTGATCTTGGGTCACTGAAAGCACTTAACATTTTTGAAATAATTTCCATTTTTCTATATTCTCTTAATGGCAATTGGGAAAGAACATACTATTTAGAACTGTTGCTTGCAGATGCCAAAGAGGCTATCAAATAATATAATCTTCAGTCTGCCTTATAGCATTAACACTTTTCCCTCCTTGTCCCATCCCTTTGTGCACACATTTAGCTCCAAGGTGCCATAGAACCTATGTTGTCCTAAAATGTCTGTAAGATCCATCTTTGTTTGTAGGTTGGCAAGTTGGCCTGTATCCCACACTATGCTTAAAGCATGAAGATAGATACCTATTGAATAGTGCCTGTGTCAGTCTTCAAATTAAAAAAAACATTCATTTATGTACTTCTGAACCAAACTTTTGCAATACCTGCCTTTTCAGCTTGAGGGCTATCTGCATTTACAAACAAGGTTTTAAAATATGTCAATTATACTTGCTGTTTTGGTGCTTTTCAGAATAGGTCTCTCAGTGCTTGGGAAGGGTACAATTTTTATGTGTTACATGAAAGAGAGTAATGAAAGCAACATCCTAATGTCATTATCTTACTGCCACTCAAAATGTTTTAAAGGGGTTTCACTTCTGCAGTTTCCAGTACTGTTAACCTGGACTTAGCCAGTTGGCTCGGAAAAGATGTTTTCCAGTCAAAGTATGAAGAAGACCTGTTAGGGAAGTATTCTATTATTAAATTAAATGTGATGGACATTTACTTCACCATTAATATTTTGTTTTCAAAAATGTGCATTAATCTCACCATCTTGGAAGTCCATCAGCTATTCACAGTTAGAATTTTGTTTCCTTTTTTTAAGAAAAGGCCCCAGATCCAACCATTACTGTGACTGTGTCTCCAGACATATTGCGTCTATTCACCTCAAGCCATTTTCTTTTCATTGAAGCTTATGGCTACAAGGATCAAGTTTAACTTTTTAAACTGGCAGATGTCCCATTGGCTTGAAGCCAAATCCTGTAAGCGTGCTGTTCACATCATTTTTACTATTGTGCTGAAAGCGCCAATACTAGCTGGCAACATATAATTTCACCAATCATCGTCTACAAGTGTTAACTATGCTTTGTTAATGGACTAGCTATATGAAACAAAACAATATTTTATATGCTACTGAATTCTTTGCAATTTCTTCTCTCGTAGATATGACATCTGCACCTATAAAAACAAACCCTGTGGAACCTTAGGTAAGTTTTTACTCATAGCAACAAGTATTGTTTCCCAGTTGTTCTTATTGATTCATTAACCTTCTATTTTTGATGTCAGTTGGCTGTTCTTAAAGGTGGTTTATTTCAGATTATTTAAAATCATCTTTTACAATTACTTCATGTTTCAATTAGGTAAAGCATTGCTCATTTTTTTTCTTTCCTAGCAACAGCCTTCTGCTAAACAATAAACCTACTGTGTATTTTCCTCAACTAGGAACATCATGAAAATATTACCAATATATGTAATAACTAACTTTGTTTCTAGAAGTGCACTAGCAAATCTATCTTTTATTACCATTTTATTTCAATTATGCTTTTCTGTCACAGAAACTACTGTTGTGCTTTCTCACCCTTCATCTGTTATTTTCTGAATACTACCATGATTGGCAATAGCAAATCTTATTGATACGTTGAATTTTGCAGCACTTTTTTCACTTCTATTTTGCTGAAAAGCATGAAAAACAAAACCACATTTACATTTGGGTTTATATGCTGTGCACAAACAATTGACTTATTTTCATACAGTTTTATGAGTTTTATGATTAAACTGTACACCAGGACTATACGACACATTGTGGGTTCTTGATTCAGTTGCATCTTGCTCCAGAACAAACATGGTGCAGCATTTACCATATGATTTGAATATAATTGTAACCCACAGTCTGTCACTTTTACCAATGCTAGAAATTATACTAGAATAATCAAAACCTGCTGACTGATGCTTTCAAAGTGTACAGTCTGCTCATAAGCAGATTCCTATAAGGCTCAAAGGCATGGCTGTGGATTATACATTGTTTTAAAAGCACCTAGTGGCCAGAAGCTCTATTTTTCATTCGGTATTTAAATATTTTCTTAAACATAATTTATTGCTTAAAATACTGAAAGATAACTTCCTCACTGCAGTTCTAAGCTATTTCAGAATTATTTTCTCTTCTATTTATAAAACTGCTACATGTGACAAATTCAAATGTGTAAAGATAACAATTACCTATTTTAACAATTTGCTGCACTATAAACAAATTGCTGTTCCAAAAAAAAAATTGCTTGACAAAAAGTGCATTTTACTTCTTGCTAGGTAAGAATAGAAAAAAAAAATAAGAATGTTGGTTTTAGATCCCTCTTCAGGCTCAAGTTTCAGGTGGTCCCAAGTTACCAGAAGTAAATTTATAAATCTAACCTCTAGTCTAGACGTTTTCCAGTTCTGGCTGTGACTCAAAAAAAAAATTAATGTCTGGCCTGTAAAGTGCAATTCCCTCCAGTGAATACGCAAATGACTATAAACTTAACCTTGTGCCAATTATTCCTTCTGTGTACATAGATTTTATATGTATAAAAAAAACCTAAGCCTTTATAACAAGACTGAAACACCTTGGCTTGACCCTTTGTGTCTCCCTATATTTATTCAGGCTTGGCCTCAGTGGCTGGAATGTGCGAGCCTGAGCGAAGCTGCAGCATCAATGAAGATATTGGCTTGGGTTCAGCATTCACAATTGCACATGAGATTGGTCACAAGTGAGTGAATTAGAAGTAATCCCCATTCCCAATTTTAAAATGAATTCTTTGTATTTCTTTGCCAAATTCACAGAAATGTAATTCTTAGTAACTTGAGGTGATATTAGTTTATGAATGCTAACTATAAATGTCAATTAAGTGATATTTCCCCCTGTTGTGCCTCCTGCCTATAGTACAGTAGCTGTAAATACAATCATGCTTTTAAAAAGAGTAAAAGTTTTTAAAAATATGAGCACTTAAGCTTATTGTTTCATGGCACGCACCATTCTCTACCCACTTCTTCCCCTCCTCTCCCCTCCCCGCTGTCAGCTGCCTTTTCCCATGCTGAATGTTATTGTTTTGACTTCTGCCAGTAACATTTATGACTAACTGTTAAGAATATTGGCGAGTGACTGGTCTTCAGTGTTCACTTTTCCTATTGATGTAGATAAATTTGTGGTGTAGATTCTTAGCCAAACAGTCTCCATGTTTTAATGTTCTATGATTATGTGCAACTGGGAATTCCTTATTATGGAAGGATTGTAGATGGAATATATATCTGTCATTTGACTGCATTGTGCAGTTACAATAATGCACCACATCTCACACTAGCCAATATCAGAAGAATAATTGCATTATTATAAGGATTCCTTGTAAAGTTTAGTAAAGGAGTTAACATTGTTTAGGAATATAAGATTTATGGGATTCTTAATGCATGATCATAAGACCATAGGACATGGGAACAGTAGTAGGTCATTCAGCCCATTGGGTTTGTTCTGCTGTTCAATGAGGTCATGGCTGATTTGATAATCCTCAGCGTCACTTTCCTTCCTTGACCTCATGACCCTTGATAAATTCAATAATTTAAAATCTGCCTGAAGCAGCTTTGAATATACTTAATGACTCAGCCTTGACAGCCCTCTGTGGTCAAAAATGTCACTGTTCACAACCCTCTGAGAGAAGGAATTCCTCTCATGTCTATCTTAAATGTGCAACCCCTTATTCTGAGATTATGCCCTTGGAGAAACTACCTATTTGCGTCTACCCTTCAGTCCCCAAATAATCTTGTGTATTCCAGTCAGTTGCCTTCTATAATTCAATTAATACAGACTGAACCTACTCAAACTCTCCTCACAACAGAGTCCCTCCATACCTGGTAACAGCCCACTGAACGTTCTCTGGACTGCTTCCAATACCAAAATATATATTTCTTTAGATAAGGGACCCTAAACTCTTTAAATATTCCAGCTGTTGTCTGACTAGTGCCTTGTATATTTTAGCAAAATCGCTTTAATTTTACACTCCATTCCCTTTGAAATAAAGACTAACGTTCAATTTGTCTTTCCTATTGCCCACTGAACTTGGATAATAACTTATAGTGATTCATGGATGGGGATGCTTTCTGCGTGTTTCTCCATTTAATTAATAATCAGCTACCTTATTTTTCCTGCCAAATTGCATATCCTCAGATTTTTAGATAACATATTCCCACTGTCAAGCTTTTGTCCACTCATTTAACCTGTCTACAATCCTCTGTAGACTATTTGTCATCCTCACCACTTGCCTTCTCACTTATTTTTATGTCAGACTTATTGAGGGTGCCTTCACTTCCTTCATCCAGGTCATTAATACAACTGTATTAATTAATTGCAACTGTACAAAGTCTCAGAATTGTAAACCAAAAGAACAGCAGTTGCTGTAAATCAGGAACAAAAACAGAAGTTGCTGGAAAAGCTCAGCAGGTTTGGCAGCATCTGTGAAGAAAAAAATAGAATTAACATTTCAGGTCCAATGACCTTTCCTCAGAAGAGTTCTTTTGGCTGAGTGAACATTCTAAGTTATCTCTATGTTACTGTTCATGTTCACCGCAATGTCCAATTTTTCCAGTTCACCCCTTCTGCTCAACTCTCCTTTTAACCTTGTAGGATGGGATGCAAGTAAGAAGAGGGTACTGAGTAGGATGATCATTCATGATCAAATTGAATTGTAGTGCAGACTGAAAGGACTGAATAGCTTAATTCTGTTCCTATTTTCGATATTTCTAAAAGTTTAAACTTTGTTAGTTTTTTTCTCAGTTGTAAAAATCTAAAAATCAGACCATTACCTATTTGTATGAATCATAAAGGGGAAAAAAATTTATTACTACATTCCAGCATCATCTCATGTAGTCTGATTGCCCTTATCATGCAGGATGTGGGGAAATGACTGCTGAAGTTCCTAATGCCCTTCAATACTCTCAGTGTAATAACTACCTTTATAGTCTATTGGATTCCATGAATACATTTAACTCTAACCCTTGGAACCTTATTTCACAAATGTAGAGAGTCTTAATATGTTCTCTAAATTGTAGTTTCTTACTGTCAAATGTGGGATGGGGGAGTTATCTGTTTGTAAAAATTTCCTTCCCTGAATACCTTCAAACAAAAACAACAGAAAATAACCCTCTTTCAACCGATCATATACTCAGAGATCGCATCAGGCAAAGAAATCAAATCTTTCCATCATTTTTTGATAAAGCTCAGATAATAATCCCAAAGCCTCGACACTCTTATTTTATGTCCAATCATCCCATGTACTCACAATTTGAGTTTTGAAAGCAACAGTCACAATTTTATTCACAGACTGTATTTATGATGTAAAGTTAAATATATTTACTCTAAATCTGCACTGGATTTTCCCAGATAACAAAGTGTGGAGCTGGATGAACACTGCAGGCTAAGCAGCATCTTAGGAGCTAAGATGTTACTTGGCCTGCTGTGTTCATCCAGCTCCACACTTTGTTGTCTTGGATTCTCCAGCATCTGCAGTTCCCATTATCTCTGGATTTTGCCAGAGTTTGGAAGACTTTGTAGACCCTTAAAAATGTGCGAATGACGTTTTTCCATTTTCAACAGATCCAGTGATTGTATGCAAGGAGAAGGAGCTAGGGCATGATTTAAACAGGTGGGAAATGCAAACTGAGCGTAGCTATTTAACTAAGAGCTAAGTTTAAACAGACCCTATTTTGACTGTTCTGAGGGCCTTGACCTGCAGTAAAGTTGCTCTAATTTGATCGAATAGGCTTAATGCTGTTGAAGAGCAGATAAAGTCTGTTTAAGTGTCGTGATCTGAAGTTTTGTAATCGACCAGTTCTTTAAATTTGTCAAAAATAGACTGACACTGACAGTGAGTTAACAAAAAAAGTCTGTTGGATTGTTTAGATTGTCAGGTTGTCTGATCCAAGTTAGAAAAACAAATTACTATCTTTTGTGCATTTTTGGTGGATTTCTTTGTTGATACTTCCCATGATGGATAGTAATATTATGAATATTTGGCTGAGTTCCAATGCCACATTAATATAGCAGGCCAAGCATTAGTTGACACTGGAAGGACTTTGTTGATGATAAGGGTACATGGGCAGTTGGTTCAGGGCATAGACTCAGAAACAATTAAAACATAGAGAGAGGCTATTTGTCCCATTACGTCCATGTCAATAAGCAAATAACTGTTGATGCTAACCTCATTTTTCAGCTTTTGATCCATAGCCTTGGATACTATGACACTGCTAGTAAGTACTCCTTATACGTTCCTTACTCCTTATATACTCAATACTGTGTGACAAAATTCTGCCCCAACTCCACTCACAAGTTTGTTGATGACACCCTTGCTGTAGGGTGGTTCTCAAACAATGATGAGACAGAATACAGGAAAGAGATACAGTACTTAGTAAATGGTCTAAAGACAACAATCTCTCCATCAATGTCAACAAAATGAAGTAACTAGTCATTGACTTCAGGAACTGATTGGAGGGCACGCCACTGTCTGTATTAATTATGCTGAGGTGGAGATAGTCAAGTGCATCTGGGAGTGATGATCACAAACAATCTGTCCTAGTCCACCCATGTAGATGAAACGGTCAAAAAAGTCTCTACTTCCGTAGGATGCTAAGGAAATTCTGCATGTCCACAAAACATTCTATCTGGATGCATCACAGCATGTTTTAACAACTGCACTTCCCAAGACTGCAAGAAACTACAGAGTCATGAACACAGCCCAGTCCATCACGCAAACCAGCCTTCCAACCATTGACTCAATCTATACTCCCCACTGCCTTGGGAAAGCAACCAACATTATCAAAGACCCCTTCCACCCTGGTTATATTCTCTTCCATCTTGTTCTGTCAGACAGAAGATATAGAAGTTTGTATTCACATATAAACAGATTCAAGAACAGCTTCTTCCCCAATATTATTACATTTCTGAATGGACCTCTCAAATTTTAATTTTAATGTTGCTCTTGCTCTTAATTCACCTTCTGTGCAACCCTGACATTATATTCTTTATTTATTATCCTGATGCACTTTGATGCTCTGCCTGTACTATGCAAAAAACGTGTTTTACTGTACCTATGTACATGTGACAATAATAAATTAAATCAAATCAAGTATCTAAATACTGCTGCAGTATTACAAGAATTATTGACTCAACCAACCTTTTAGTCAGTGAGCTCCAGAGTCTCATTGCCCTCTAAATGAAAGACATTCTCTTCTATTCCTCTCATAGTTTAAATCTATCCTCCCTAGTTACTATCTCCTCAACTGATGGAAAATTATCGCTATATCCACCTTTATCATTATGCACCTTATAATGTGAGACACCTGAATCAGGTCCCCTTTCAACCTTCACTGCTTCTAAGTGTAGGTTTTTTGGGCCAAATGGCCTGTTTCCACTCTGTAGGATTTCTATGATAACCATCCCTGATGAATCCATGTCTCTCCAAAGGGAGATATATTCTGTCCCTCAGGTAACTTCTAACAACCTCCCCATTATTGAGGCTAGGCTGTTTGGCTGGTGTTTGACTGGTCTATTCCTTCCTTTTTTTAATTATGGGAATGTGGAAGGTAAGTTTACAGATGAGACAAAAAATGATTGTGTTGTTTGCAGTGAGGAGGATGGTCTCAGGCTGCAGCCTCATATTGGTCAGCTGGTAAATTGGGCAGAGCAACGGCAGCTGGAATTTAATCCAGATAAGTGTGAGGTGATGTATTTTGGAAGGTCTTATAAGGGAAGGATATATGGAATGAATGGTAGGTCCCTGGGGAGTACTGAAGAATAAAGGGACTCTGGTGTACAAGTCCATAGATTCCTGAAGGTGTCAGCACAGATGGACATGGTGGCGAAGAAGGCATGCAGGATGCTTGCCTTCCTTAGCTGGGGTATAGATTATAGAAGCAAAGAAGTCTTGATACAGTTTGATGAAATATTAGTTGGGCGTCAGATGGAATACTGTATGCAGTTCTTGTTTCCACACTATCGGAAGGACATGATAGCACCAGAAAGGGTAAGGGAGATTCACCAGGATGTTGCCTGGGATGAAGAGTCTCAGTTATGAAGAGAGATAGGCTGGGTTTGTTTCCCATGGAGCCAAGGAGGCTGACAGGAATTCTCATTAAGGTATACAAAATTATGAGAGACATTGACAGAGTACATCATGAGAATCTCTTCCCCAGGACAGATGTGTCTAAGACCAGAGGGCTTAAGTTTAAGTGAAAAGTAAATGGTTTAGAGGAGACCTGAAAAAAATGTTTTACCCCCTGAGGGTGATAGGCATATGGATCATGCTGTCTGAGAGAGAGGTGGAGGCAGATACTCTCATAACATTTAAAGGAGTGGATGGCCACTTAAAATGCCAGGGAAAGCAGGCTATGGACCAAGTGCAGGTAAATAAGATTTGTAAAATTTGGTGTTTGTTGGTAGGTATAGACATGGTGGGCAGAGGCCCTGTTTCTATGCTTTATGAATCTATGACTCAATGGCACAATGTTAGCAGTTCCCCAGTCTTCTGCACCTTGCCTATGACAAGAAAGGATTCTAAAATTACTGCCAGGACCCCTGACATCTCCTCCCTTGCCTCCATTATATGTGTGAGGGTGAGTAACCAAGGAGATATTTGGATGCAGCTGGATAGGAAACAAGGGTTGACATGAGTGGCCATCTGGGTGGTGAGAGGAGTCAGTGTTGAGGACTAGGGGGGCAAACAGCTTCTAAAACAACCCGGACTAATTCCTTGGGAACTGAGGTGGGTCTTCTAAATATCTGCATAAATTATGACTCCTTGCTGACTGCAAGAGATGGCAGGGGGTTGTTGAGATTTACATTCTGCTCCCAGGTTCTGTGAAGTGTTGTGGTGTAAAACCTGGTTGTGATTTAAACAGACAAGTGTTCCTCTTCTGCCAAGAATCCTTCCAGAAAGACACAGAGCAGAGTATGAACATGAAGAATGGAATAATAAAATGTCACCTATCCTATCGAATTCATCCCTGGCACAGATTACATACAATCTGTCCTCTTACTGACATTACCCCGCATACTAATCTCCTAGGGAATTGTTGTGCAAAACATTTTCCTGACACCCACAGTAATTGAGCAAAACTCCAGATTTTTTTTATCTGACCATACATTATTCCATTCTGACTCATTGCCTTTTCATTGCCAATGTGTAAGGGAATTGTGTGTCTGTTGCTTTCTGCTTCCCAGGTGATGATGTTCAGGATACTGTGATTGGACAGACCTGTAGCAAAGAGAACAGAGTCAGCAATCTCCAGACTCAATACTGTTCCAAAGGTGCCACTAAAATATAGTGATAAGTATTAGGAAGCCCTCATCATTTGCAGTTTTAGACTTGTACAATACTCAAATATCAATATAATTTCTCCACAGAAATGAAATAACTTACATGCAGTAGGATAGTCAGCACTTGCAATCATTTTAAGTTCATTTACAAGCCTGAAACGAACATTATACACAGCATTTGCACTTCTTCTAGTTGGCTTGAATTCAGATCATAACTGGGTCTTATACACATTATTTGTCGGTGCCTGTTGTACCACCACAGAGTGTTTGCCCATGCTAATAAAATTAATGCTAGTCCACTTACCTAACCTGTTAAAGGCTCAATGGGGTGGGAATAGTGCTGTGGAATTGGTTGGAAGGACATTACTACTCCTTCAGGTTTCATACAAATTGCTCCGTAGAACTATAGAAAAGTTACAGCTCAGTGAGAGGCCGTTCAGCTCACCATGTCTGTGCTGGCCACAATGCAATTCTGACCTAATCCCATCTGTCTGCACACGGTCTGTATCCCTCTATTCCCTGCCTGTTCAGGTGTCTGTCTAAATAGCTCTTAAACTTTGCTTTTGTATCGGATTCTACCACCTCCCCTGGCAGCATGTTCCAGGCACCTACCACCGCGCATATAAAAACCTTTGCACAAACATCTCCTTTAAACTTTTCCCCTCTCACCTTAAACCTGTGTTCCCCAGTATTTGACATTTCTGTCCTGGGAAAAAGACTTCATGCTTCTCTTCATTTTATACATTTCTATTACGTCACCTTTGAGCCTCTGACTCTAATGATCTAAGCTCTCCTTACACTAATACACGCCAATCCAGGCAACATCCTGGTAAACCTCTTTTGCATCCTCTCCAAGTCATCCACTTCCTTCCTATAGTGTGATGACCAGAACTGTACACAATATTCCAAATGTGACCTCACTAAAGCCCCTACAGAAAACTCTTAATGCACAAATGGCCATCATGAGAGCCTAGAAAATAATCTGACCCAATAGAATTGGATGTTGTTTGAGAATATGATTATAGTTGGACATTGTCTTTTCCATTGGTTCTTATTGCAATCATACAAACAAGTTTCTTCCTGATCATATCTAAAACACTGAATCTTCAAAAAACTTTTGAATGCATGTTCACAAGCATGTACCCACACAGGCAGTCCAGAAATGTTCAGAAGTTCAAGATACAACTTCCTATTACTTTGTCTGTCATTTCTTCTTTAATGAGATTCCGATATCATTACAGTTTACTTTCCCGTACTTAGTTTTACTTTGACTCACTTATTTTAGTAGTTTTCTTCCCACGATCTGCTCCATTGATCAGAAAACTGTTCATGCCACAGAAGTCTCAAGACTCCTTATTGACTCAGCAGTATAAACTGATGTTAAACCATGTGGTAAAGGCTCCAGTCCTCTTGCACAGTTTTCCACCCTCCCATCTTGCCACGCCTTGGTTGAGTCACCAGGAGGAGGCATAGTAGAGTCGCCTGCCAGTTTTTCCTCCCTTTCCCAGATGATTTTAAGTTATTTTTTCCAGAGCTGTGGATGTGCAGTTTGGGCTGCCTGCTAAGCTGCTCACATTTAATAAGGCTTGATTGATTTTTGTTAGGAACTAGGATGTTTATTGTGATAATTATGATTATAACATAACACATTTTGGGACTTATCACAGGAGGTGAATTGTGTGGAATCCATGATATAGTGTTAAGTTACGAAGGTCTGTGGCATAAAAACAGAGAATGCTGCAGACATTCAACATATCAGGCAACAACCCTGAGCCTGAGAATGAGGTGGGAGGAAAGAACAAAGAGAAAGCTTTGTGCTAGGGCAGAACAGAAAATTCTGGAAACACTAAGCAGGTCAGCCATTATCCTTGGCTCTATGCTGGCTTACAAACTGCTAGACTTCTAACTTCTTCCAGTTTTGATGCAAGGTCATAATTCTGTTTCTGTCTCTGCAGATGGTGTTTGTCTTATTGATTGTTTCCAGGGCATGCTGCTTTTATTTCAGATTTCCAATGTCTGCAGTAATTTCCTTTTGTGTTAAGATCTGTGGAAGCGAGGTGCTTGGGCACCCCAAATTTCTTTCCCCAATCATGCTATCTCACGTTTTTACTGAGGTAGACTCAGTCTGGAGAAAAGCCTGTGTTAGATGACATTCAAGTCATGGTTCCAGTTTGTTTGTCCGAATTGAGAATCAAACGCTATGGAATTGCAATTGCCTATCTGATCCCTGCTTGTGAGGCTCATATTCTCAGTAGCCCCTGAGTATATGCTCAATGCCAGTGATGATCTGAATTCTATGAGTGTTTCTGGGTTGTCATTAGAAATTCAGGGCAAAATTTTCCCAGGGTTTGAACATTGTGAGCAATAGCGAGAAAGTTGGGAGAAAATTAAGTGAAAAGTGAGATTCTCAACACTGAGAAAAAAAGTCAGACTTTTCTCTCAAAGTTTTAGTGGCTGGATGAGAATCTTGTTCATAAACAGCAAGAGACCCAGTTGAATGTGTTGTTCTCCAATTGTTATCTAATCTCGCTTCGTATAATGGACAAGTGCTATTCTCCCATGTAGCAGTAAGAAACTAAATGGCACCAATTCCTGACATAAAAGTCAGAGCAGTTATCTGGCGGCTGCAACTCACCATCTTCTCTGGGCCTCCATGTCGGCCAGCATTCCTGGACACCTCAGAGCCTAGTCCTCGGGGAGTGACCATCTGTACCCTCCATCCATGGAAGTCAGCGTTGGCAAGGCACCAGCCTTATGTCGTCATCATCATGACACACCTTGGACTAACCTTTAATACATTTCGCCACTTCAATACTGCGTCTTGAACTCGTGGATGCCTTACACTGCAATTCTGTTTCCAGGCTGCTTTGCACATGGGAACAAGCAACTATTCCATGCACCAAAACAAAGTGCATCTGAGAACTCTTAGCTTGTTTTCTTACTGCTCACCCATTTTGTGCTTACTTGAACATTTATAGCATCTCTGCCCTGTCTTACCTTTCAATACAGGCAGAAAGCAAGGCAGCTTGATTTGCTTACCAGCATTGAACAATCAAGGAGACAGACAAGGTGACGTCTCGCCATATGAATATCACATCTACAGAATGTGGCAGCATCACATACAGCAAACACACCTGATGTACATCAACTGAATAATCATGTCTGAATGTCTAAAGGGAGTAGTCTGTAGTCCAGTCAAGGTGAACTGTCTTTAGTCAAGTGACTGGTCTGTTCTTAATCTGGACAGGTTGTTAGGTATCCATCATGTGCAGAGGGCAGAGTTCATCGTTTGGAAGGATAGGGTGGGTGGGGAACATTCAGGGACGATGCTGTATGCAATTATAAGTGTGGTAGATCATGAACCCGGTTGGAGGTGGGTATAGTAGCAGAGTTAGAGTGCATGTGACATAGCGAAGATAAGATGGTTGCATTCAGCCTCGCAGAGCATGGAAGGTCATTAATCTTCTTGTGGCATTGCATCGTGTTCCTCCAGACTATGGATTCTGCACTGACCCACACAACCACTTCAGACCAGGTTGGCCGTGTCTAGATTGTGGTGCCCTCTGGCAATCTTGGGAAAGGAGGACAGCCCTTCTCTCCACCAGGATCTCCAGGTTCCACCTGCTAAGTGGGTGCCAACTTGCATTTCTCAGCTGTGTTGTTTGGAATTGTGCTGCAGGTCCTGACTTGAAGCATTTAAAATGGTGACAGGCTGGTGTTTAAATATGCCAGTAATGTGGCTGCCATAAAATCACAGCTGCAGTGAGCACTCCTGACTCTGCTGACTACAAGAACGAATAACAGCAGGAGCATAGAAGATGGATAAATAATGAATAAGATGAACAGTAGAGAATTGTGTCAGAAAATTCACCAGACTTCATGGAGGGAAACTTTCCATGAAACACCCCAAGATTGGCGTTTAACCAAAATTGGGGAAATTCATCCCTAAGCTTTATTTACATTGTCCATGGTTTAATTGGTCTTGCTGAATTTGTATTATGTATTAAGAGGATAGGAGTTTTGTCACATCCCCTTTTAAGCAAGGCGGAACATGGAAATTCACCACAGATCGTCAGCTAGCACCTTCCAAACCCACAGCCACTTCCATCTTGAAGGACAAGGGCAGCAGACACATGGGGACACCGCCACCTGCAAGTTCCCCTCCAAGTCAAACACCATCATAACTTGGAAATATATTGTGGTTGCTTCACTGTTGCTGGGTCAAAAATTCTGGAATTCCCTCCCTAAAAGCATTGTGGGTCTTACACAGCACATGGACTGCAGTGGTTCATAAACACAACTCACCATCGCCTTCTCAAGGGCAGGAAGGGACAGGCAATAAATTCTGGCCAGCCAACAATGCCACGTCCCATGAATGAATTAAAAAATAACTGAAAGCAACAGCAGACAGAAATTGAGTAAAATTTGTATAGAACTAAATAATGATTTAATTTTCTTGAAAATATTTGGATCCTTGTGAGTGATGTGGCATCAGTTGTATGTCCCATAATTTCTTAGGATTTTTAAGCCACTTTGCTGAAAGCTGGTAAGAGCTCTGCCCTTACCCTGACTCCCAACTGCAGCAATCAGAATTCATTTTGCTGAATTTAAGCTGGTTGTTGACAGGCTGTGACACAATGTTGCTGGTGGATTCCAGAACAGCATTAGTCAATCTGAGAATGTTTAACATATGAGTGGCAATGTTGCTACTATGTTGCAATGAAGCATCGATGTGCATATGAGTAAACAGTCACAGAACAAATTGCCCATATTTGTAGAAGGGCTAAATTTTATAAGGTTATTTACAACTCTTGCCATGGAGCAAATGTTGAACTTCTAGTTACCTGTTAAGTTTTGTAAGACAAATTGATTTTTTTTTGTGGGGTGAAGATGGTATTGTCACTGGACTGTTAAACCAGAGACCCAGATGATGTTCTGGGGACCTGGGATTGAGTCTCACCACAGTAGATAGTGGAATTTGATTTCAATAAGTATATGGAATTAAGAGCCTAATGATGACCGTGAATTGATCGTTGGGGAAAACCCATCTGGTTCACTAATATCCTTTATGGAAGGATACTGCTGTCCTTATGCCTACATTTGACTCCAGATCCACAGCAATGTGGTTGGCTCTTAAATTGCCTTCTGGGTATTTAGAGATGGGCAATAAATGATTACCTACCTAGCGTCACACTCATCCTGCAAATGAATAAAGAAAAAGAATGGATTTTATGACATTAAAATGTCACACTAATGACAATAATTTTTTAAATCCTCCTGTGTATATAAGTTTAACAATTTGTAATGTGAAAGTTCTCTTTGTTCCACACAATTATAGATCAGAATTGGAGAAACGTCTACATTTGTATTCTTATAGTCTATATAACAAAATACAGCATTTTGTATCTCTAAGAAGATTCTAATATCAGAGTTCCTTGGAAGTTTGTATTTTTGTTATGTACATAGTGTCATTTTATATTTCACTTTTTGCCTTTTGCCATTTTACTTTGTAAGATTAATGGACAATATGTGTGAATAAATGATTAAATCCACATACTGATTTAAAAAGAAATAATTCGCGGGATGAGGACAGCGCTAGCCAGGCCAGCATATACTGCCAGAATCAGTTAGAATAACCTTTATTGTTATATGTACCCAAGTATAGAAGTACAGGATTACAGTGAAAAGTTTACAATCTCGTCCCATATAGCACCATCTTAGGTACATAGTTGCTAGATACTGAACTTAGATACAAAATACAGAAATAAGGGGAAAAAAATAGGAAAAACAACTTAACATTACTTACAGTTGTTCGTAGTATATGCTAGAAAAATGAGAATAAAGTTAAAAAGATACCCACTACAGTCTTTCCATAAAGGGCTTGCGGTAGATCAGAGCAGGAGGCTTCCACACATGGTCTGCCCAGCCCCCACAGGTCGCTGACCGCCTGCACTGGTCCCCAGCCCAAAACCTGACCCACTCTGCAATGGCCTCCAGCCCTGACTGTCCCTGCTCCACTTGGGCCTCCAGCCCACTGACTGTCCCCGCTCTGCTCAGGACCGACTGGCCATCCACTCCAGCCTCCAGCCTGCTCTACCTCAGGAGAGAACACCGAGAGGGGAAAAAGGGGAACAGAAGAGAAGAAAATGGGAAATTAACAGAAGGCGCAGAGGAGCTCTGATTGGAGTGTCCTACTTCGCTGCCATCTTGACCATCCATCCCTAATTGCCCAGAGGGCAGTCAAAAGTCAATGACATTGCTGTGGGTCTGGAGTCACATGGAGGTCAGACCAGGTAAGGATGGCAGTTTCCTTCCCTAAAGGACATTAGTGAATCAGATAGGATTTCCCTGACAATTGATAATGATTATCATCATTAGACATTGAAATCCATGTTTTTATTATCTCAATAGCTTTACGAAAATCTACTTATAGTATTTTAAGCAGTCAAATAATTATTATGAATACATAGTGAACACATAACATTTTAAGTATTAATTGTATGTGATTGGGGGAAAATTTTTAATAAATATTCTAAATAGTTGCTTGCCTGAATTCATAAACAGGAACATGATCCCCATCATCTTGCCTTTATTGGTCAGTGCATTGTGTATAGGAGTAGGGAGGTCATGTATTGGCTGTTCAGAGCATTGGTTAGGCCATTTTTTGAATACTGCGTTTAATTCTGGTCTCTCTGCTATAGGAAAGATGTTGTGAAACTTGAAATGGTTCAAAAAAGCTTTACCAGAATGTTGCCCGGTTTGGAGGGTTTGAGCCATATGGAGAGGCTGAATGGGCTGGGGCTATTTTCCCTGGAGCGTCGGAGGCTGAGGGGTGACCTTAAAGAAGTTCACAAAATCATGAGGGGCAGGGATAGGGTGAATAGCCAAGATCTTTTCCCCAGGGTAGGGAAATCCAAAACTAGAGGGCATAGGTTTACTGTGAGAAGGGAATGATTTAATAGGAACCTAACGAGCTTATTCTCATGCAGAAAGTGTATGGAATGAGCTGCCAGATGAAGTGGTGAAGACTAGTACAATTACAACATTTAAAAGGCATCTAGATGGGTTTATGAATAGGACGAGTTTAGTGGGATGTCAGCCAAATACTGGCCAATGGGATTAGATTAATTTATTCTATCTGATTGGCATGGACAAGTTGGACCGAAGGGTCTGTTCCTGTACTGTACATCTCTATGACTCTGTGACTCTATCTTGGATGCAGTTTGGGCACTGACTCCAACACAGGCAAGCGTGTTGTTCTGCCAATGTTAGCATGCGTTTGCTACTGGAGGATTAAAAGCTTCATGTAGCTCAAAAACAATGTCATCACTGCAGCAAATTCTAGACCAAGAGCAGAAACCAAATCAATCCAGTATAACAAGGTGTGGAGCTGGATGAACACAGCAGGCCAAGCAGCGTCTTAGGAGCAGGAAAGGTGACGGGGGTCTAGGCCCGAAACATCAGCTTTCCTGCTCCTAAGACGCTGCTTGACCTGCTGTGTTCATCCAGCTCCACACCTTGTTAAATTGGATTCTCCAGCATCTGCAGTTCCTGTTATCTCTGATACCAAATCAGTCTAATTCAGTCATTATGGTGTATCATATGTATTGTTCACAGTTTGCATAAAGGCCAGAATTTTATCACTCCGAGTAGCTAGATCACTAAGTCACTACCAGGCTATTTTACTCAAATTAAATGATTTTAATAGCCAAATCACACATTGTAAAGCATTAGCTATAATACTACAACAGAATTAGGAAACTTTTTAGTTGATGTTAAACGAGGCTTGATGTTCATGACTTGGGCTGATTTTTGTCATGGTCCTGTGAGAAAATGCACACCTGAACTGTAAAACTAATTGCCAGGACCTGGCCTTTAGGAATAATCTACATATTTGGGGACTGTTATTGGAAGCTGTCATGACTCCACAGATATCTGGCCTAATCAATTCTGAGCCTCCCATCTCACTAGTAGTGCCTTTTGAATAAGCCCCAAGAGGACAACTGGAGTATGTTCCGGGACTGAGGAACCACATACAAAGACAATTGGGGAAGCACTTCTATTCCTACTACCCAAAGGAAGCATTATTTATTCAAAAGTCTGAATAAACTGAGCAGAGCGGGATCATTGCCCGCTTCATCCATCATGAATTAATTTCAACAAGATGTACTCCAAAGCATGTCAGCCCCTTATTTACATATTAGAGGAACCTAACCACTGATGTATGTGGTCACCTTAAAGAATGAGCCCTAGGTATTTAGCTGATTGGTACAGGCTGTCTGATGCTGATTTTGTACACAATGTGCCCCTTCTTGTCTGAAATAAGTGTAATTGTACTAATTTCTAATGCTTTACGTTTGTCTCTAAGAACAGTTTTCTTTCGAATGCCTGAGTTATATAGAGAGTGCTACACTGGAAATTCTCGGTTGGGCAGGAGGTATTAACATAGGAATGTAGGAAGAAGAGTAGACTGTTCAACCAGTTTGTTGAGCTGCACTGATATTCAATTAGATGATGGCTGATTGTCTCCTCAGTGCCATTTTCCCATACTTTTCTCACATCCCATGATGAATGAAAAATGAATGATTTATTTATTGTCACATACATCTTGAAGATACAGTGAAAAGTGTTTGTCACCGCAATCCGGCACCACAGTGATGTACAATAAGGACAAAAAGGAATTGATACTAGAAGAATCGTAGAACCCCTGCATTGTGGAAACAGACTCTTTGACCCAACAAGTCCACACCAAACCTCAGAGCAAGCTACCCAGACCTGTACCCTTGTAATCCACCTAACATACACATCCCTGAAAACCATGGGTGACTTAGCATGGCCATTCCACCTACCCTGTACATCTTTGGACTGTGGGAGGGAACCCAGACAGACATAGGGAGAACATGCAAACTTCACACAGACGGTTGCCTGATGGTGGAATTGAACCCAGGTTGCTGGTGCTGTGAGGCAGCTGTTAGTCACTGTGCTGTCCCTTAGTTTCCAGAAACCCATCAATTTCTATCTTGAACATGCTCAAGGGTTGAACTTCAACAGGTCTCTCGGGTAAAGAATTCAAAACATTCCCTACCATCTGAAATGCCTTCACATCTTAGTCTAAAATGACCTAACCTTATTCTGAGATTATATCCCCTGGCTTTAAACTCACCAACCAGGGAAAATATCTACATCCCTGTTGGCTGTCCTGAAAGAATTTGTAAGTTTTAATGAGATCACCTCTCATTCTTTGAAACTCTAGAGAATACAGCCCCAGTTGCTTCAATCTCTTCTCATAAAAACATTCTGCCATCTCAGGGATTAATCTAGTGGACCTTCATTTCACTCTGTCAATGTCGCATTCACATAATTTAGTTTTTACTTTTATATGGCAGACATGTATATGAGTAATCTATACTTCATCCTTGTTTTCCTTATTCTTCTAGAGTGAGCCATTTTTATGCTACCCATTATGTATGTACCTCAGACCATATGCTCAAACAATGCGAAGTGGTGGAGGTGTTAAAAAAATCTCAGAAATTCTGTCAAACACAGTATCTGCTAAGTGTTTTAATACAGAAGAAAACTGGCATGGAAGGTATTTTGAGAATAAAGGTATATCAACATGTATAATCACAAGGATTCATATTGCTAAACGTGTAAGGCATGTTGAAAGGCTCCGTACACTCAGACTCTTGTTATGTGTCAAGATATTCAGTGCTTTGAATGTTAGAAGGTGGCATGATAGATAGTTGTCCAGTTACACATTGAGCTAATACAGCACTTCTTTCTTGACAGTTTCGGTATGAATCATGATGGAATAGGAAACTCCTGTGGGACAAAAGGTCATGAAGCAGCAAAGCTTATGGCAGCTCACATTACTGCCAACACCAATCCATTCTCTTGGTCTACGTGCAGCAGAGATTATATCACCAGTTTTTTAGAGTAAGTGCCCAGTAGCACAGCAAATTAGATTACCCAATTTATTGAAAAAAGTAATCATTACTCGTTGCCATAAGTAAATGCAGTATTAATTGGTACAATTGTACTTGCAGCTCACTGAAAAGTTTACATATAAACATCATATGTTATAAGTAAGTTTTGATGAATGTAACAGATAAGTGCTTAGTTTTAAAGTAAATACTTTCTTTCATATTTGTTGATCTAAATCTAAAATGTAGGTTGATAAAAGTAAAAATTAGCTGGTGAATTCTTAATTTTTCTTCTTTTAGATTTTCCTTATTTTGTTGTATTAGCTTTGTTCAGTCAGTGATCGTGGTAGAGCCAGTGGTCATTTATACCCACACTGAGAAGTTGTGTCCAAATGAGTTTGAACTATTTTGCTGAAGTTGGTTTGGATCAGTCATTCACATCACTGCCATGTTTAAACACAACTAATTAATTGGTTCTGGAACTTGGAGAAAGATTGTGGAGTATGCCAGTGTGTTAAAACTGCATCAATATTGTTTATTATAGTTTCTGCTGCATATTTTGCAGAGGATGAATGAGGTGAAGTTCATTATTGGTCTTTAGTTAGTTAAGTATTGATAGCAGCTCATTTGTAAAAGTAATTCTGTTTATCCAACCCATGCAGGCCCTGACTCTTGCATTCATATTCAGACTGATGTTGATTTCTAAAGAGAGTACAGATTTTCAAACCAGCAAAAAGCACCAAGATGTTAATTTCCATTATCAGCAGCAGAATGCTGAGTGGTGATCAGTTATAATGGCTTATTCTGTACTGCTGACATGTGGAACTAATATTCTGCACTGTATAAATAATAGCTTACTGGTCCTGTGGGGGGGTTTATGCAATTTGGAAACAAAGTGGGGGGTAATCTCTGAAGCGTCCAACTCAGAAAGAAGTGTGCTTTTGAGAAATACTGAGATCTGTCTTTAACACTTGACCACATGCTCAAGTACTTTTCTACTCTCTCTCAGAGTGGAAACGCCTGCAGAATGCTATAGACCTGTCCTTAATAAAACAACGCTCCAGCTGTGTACAATCCCTGCAGGCAGAAACAATATTTAACATTTCTGTCTCAGAACAGACCATTTGGCCCAAAACTCTCAAGTCTCATGCAAGCATAGTCTGAACACTACGGCATTGAATTTAAATGTTTTGAACAAAGAAGTAACAACCAAAAATAGTGAGCACAAGCTTAATTTTAGAGGCATCAAATAGTTACCTGCATGTCTACTTATAAAAGAATTGTTTCATTTTGTATTAAAAGTATGCCAGGTGAGTTTACTGATCTGAACATGTATGTGACAGGATCATTACAGAATCTGGGTTATGTCTGCCCAGGTCCTGCACTGTCAGTCCAAAGATCCATCTTCATAATATTTTCACATGGTCCAGCACCCAACATGCATTTTGTCACTGACCAGTTTTGCTGCTTATCAGCAAGGTTAAGTGATGCTGTTTTGAGGATGTCAGATATTATACAGCACTTCAGTGGCTGGCAGATGTTGTGCGGTTCTTTAGAGGATGTCAGGACTGTGCAACTGCTTAGAGCATGTCAGATGTTGTACAGATCTTTAGAAGATGTCAGGCATTGTGCAGCTGTTTGGAGGATGTCAGACACAGTGAAACTGTTTAGGAGATGTCAGGCACAGTGCACCTGTTTAGTGGGTATCAGACACAGCACAGCTGCTTAAAGGATGTCTATCTATTGATTTACCAAAGAGCACTGAACCTTACAGCTTGGAGTCAGATGCTGTGCTCATTTCTGTGGTTGGTTCAAGGGTTTTTGTGGTGCAGGGTGCAGTGAGTAGGGGTGTAAGGGGGTGGCACATAAAGTAGATCGCGTGGTGAACTGCCACCTTTCTGCCCACCCCTGAGCTCAGCCCCAGAACACACTACTTCAGCAGATGCCAAAATTGGCTACTGGCTTGTCATAGCTGAGTGAGTAATTAAAGGTCAGTGAGCCTTGTTGGTAATCCTGTTTACCATAGTACTGTGCCCATGCCAAAGTATGGTTTGCAGGTACAGTCCAGGCAGCCTGGGTGGGTCATTTTCTATGGCATACACTAAAAGAAATAGGAAGGAATCAGATCACCTCATTCAGGTGAATAGCCACAAAGACCACATTCCCATCAACTAGGCTGCCAGCCCCACCATCTCTTATGCCACCACAAACCCCCGTACCCTGTTGCTGGACTGTAAGCTTCCACATCCCCCCATATCACTGATCTTCCCCATGCAGTATGACCTTCTTTGGGCCTCTTCCTGTATTTCTGGCAGTGCCCACTACTGAACACAGTGATTGCTGATCTGATGGAAGTGCCAACTAGTCAGATTGACCAATTCTTCCCAAAGGCTGGACTTGTTGCCACTGAGGCGTGGAATCCCCCTATTATCCAACTTTGCCAACGTGACTGTTTAGTGGGTGTCAGAAACAATACAGTTATCTAGAGGATGTCAGACACTGTACAGATGTTTAGTGGGTATCAGGCACAATACAGCTGTTTAAAGGATGCCAGACACTGTACAGTTGTTTAGAGGATGTCACAGGACACAGCTATTTAGGGGATGTCAGATGCCATGGGGATGTTTTGCGAATGTCAGATATGATGCAGATGTTTAGCAAAGGTCAGATGCTATGCAGCTGTTTTACAGGATGTTGGATACTGTACAGATGTTTGAGGTGTCAGGAACTCTGCAGCTGTTTAGAGAGTGTCAGACATTATGCAGCAGTTTAGAGACTGTCACACACTGTACAGATGTTTGGAGAATGTCAAACACTGTGCTGCTGTTTCATGGCCACAACATCCTTTTAATAGAAAAGTGCTTTTCAGTGCTAAGAGATTTTTCTTCACAGTCCCAAATTTGGCAGCTTGACAATGCTGGAACAGCAAGTTTTGCAACTTAGAAATGCCTGTTTCATGAGAAGTGAGATTCAGGAATGTTGGTTTCTGCCCCTTCCCATTACAGAGAAACTTCTAGTGCCTTGATGGGACTAGTGTTCTTTTTCACTTCTAGATCAATCCCCAGGAACTGATTGCAGAGATAAGAAATGTTTGCAAACACGATCAGATCAGTTCAAATAAGACTGCCCACCATCACTTGTTTTATCAGATAGCTAGTTTGTTTGTTTTTTTTCCAATTTTAACCTATATTGCCAGTCCTTAGTTCACTTGAACAGGTGGTGGTAAGCTGCCCCCTTGAAGTGCTGAGGCCCATCCCAATAATGTCCACACACAATATTGTTTAGTGGGGTATTACAGGGATTGAACCTAATGGTAGTGAGGAACAGTGATATAGATCTAGGCTGGCTGGTAAATGAGTTGGCGGTGCTGTTTAGTGGTGATGCTCCCATGTTGCCCGCTGCCCTTTTCTTCCTCGGTGGTGGAGAGCATGGGTTTGACAGATGCTGCTGAAGAAACCTTGGTGAATTGCTGCAGCATATCTTGTATATGGTGTTAGTTTGTGCCGGTGGTATGGGAATGAATGTTTAATGTGTTGGATGGGTTGCTGCTCAAGTGGGCAGTTCCATCCTGAAAAATGTCAAGCTCCTTGATTGTTGCTGACAGTGAAGAGTCTTCCATCACACTCCTAACTCCTGCTGCTTATTCCTGCCCAAACATACAAACTGAATCCTAAAAAGGTATTCAGCTTGTGGAGAAGCCTGCTCTAATGTAGGGCAGGTCAGCAGGAGAGGCTTGGCTGGAATAAGCACAAATGAGACTGCTCAACTGAAGTCACTTTGGCTTATTGAGCAATTCAGCCCTCTCCAAAACGACCAAATGAAAGAGAACCTGCCTGCCATCATCAGAGCAGCAATGCATATAGAGTTCTCTCCTGCTCCAAGACCACTTCCATACCAAGAAATGCCCATAGAGACTGAGCAATCAGCAACCATATTCCTCCTGGCACTGAAAGATTGATTCGGAACTGGAGAAGACTCTGATGTCTAATTTAGCACTTTTATCAAGAGAAAGCACTGGAGAAAATTTCTGAGTATTTGTAAAACATTAAACTTGATTACCATTTAGTGCAGAACGATTCCTTCAGATTTAGTAGGGCACTTGGAGCTTGATCTCCGACCGGCCATGATCTCATCAAAATAGGCATGAGCCCCTAGCTAACTCCTTGTGATCCCCGTGTCCCTCAGTGGCAGAAAATACCAGGCTTTCATCCTTTTTGCCACTTATTAAAGTGTGAAATATGGCTGTGGGACACTTTCACTGTAAGTCAGAGTTTTTCCCTTCTATTGACTTAGCAAAGAGCACTGAATCTTACAGCTAAGAGCCAGATGCTCTGCTCATTTCTGTGGTTGGTTCAAGGGTTTTTGTGGTGCAGGGTGCAGTAAGTAGGGGTGTAAGGGGGTGGCACATAAAGTAGATCGCGTGGTGAACTGCCACCTTTCTGCCCACCCCCAAGCTCAGCCCCATAACACTACTTCAGCAGATGCCAAAACTGGTGACTGGCTTATCATAGCTGAGTAATTAAAGGTCAGTGAGCCTTGTTGGTAACCCTGTTGGACATAGTACTGTGCCCATGCCGAAGTATGGTTTGCAGGTACAGTCCAGGCAGCCTGGGTGGGTCATTTTCTATGGCATACACTAAAAGAAATAGGAAGGAATCAGATCACCTCATTCAAGTGAATAGCCACAAAGACCACATTCCCATCAACTAGGCTGCCAGCCCCACCATCTCTTATGCCACCACAAACCCCCGTACCCTGTTGCTGGACTGTAAGCTGCCAAATCCTCCTATATGTGTGAGTGATAATGGGAACTGCAGATGCTGGAGAATCCAAGATAATGAAATGTGAGGCTGGATGAACACAGCAGGCCCAGCAGCATCTCAGGAACACAAAAGCTGACGTTTCGGGCCTAGACCCTTCATCAGAGAGGGGGATGGGGTGAGGGTTCTGAAATAAATAGGGAGAGAGGGAGAGGCGGACCAAAGATGGAGAGGAGCGTATAGGTGGGGAGGTAGGGAGGGGATAGGTCAGTCCAGGGAAGACGGACAGGTCAAGGAGGTGGGATGAGGTTAGTAGGTAGGAGATGGAGGTGCGGCTTGGGGTGGGAGGAAAGGATGGGTGAGAGGAAGAACAGGTTATGGAGGCAGAGACAGGTTGGACTGGTTTTGGGATGCAGTGGGTGGAAGGGAAGAGCTGGGCTGGTTGTGTGGTGCAGTGGGGGGAGGGGATGAACTGGGCTGGTTTTGGGATGCGGTGGGGGAAGGGGAGATTTTGAAGCTGGTGAAGTCTACATTGATACCATTGGGCTGCAGGGTTCCCAAGCGGAATATGAGTTGCTGTTCCTGCAACCTTCGGGTGGCATCATTGTGGCACTGCAGGAGGCCCATGATGGACATGTCATCTAAAGAATGGGAGGGGGAGTGGAAATGGTTTGCGACTGGGAGGTTGTTTATTGCGAACCGAGCGGAGGTGTTCTGCAAAGCAGTCCCCAAGCCTCCGTTTGGTTTCCCCAATGTAGAGGAAGCCACACCGGGTACACTGGATGCAGTATACCATATTGGCAGATGTGCAGGTGAACCTCTGCTTAATGTGGAAAGTCATCTTGGGGCCTGGGATAGGGGTGAGGGAGGAGGTGTGGGGGCAAGTGTAGCATTTCCTGCGGTTGCAGGGGAAGGTGCCAGGTGTGGTGGGGTTGGAGGGCAGTGTGGAGCGAACAAGGGAGTCACGGAGAGAGTGGTCTCTCCGGAAAGCAGACAGGGGTGGGGATGGAAAAATGTCTTGGGTGGTGGGGTCGGATTGTAGATGGCGGAAGTGTTGGAGGATGATGCGTTGTATCCGGAGGTTGATGGAGTGGTGTGTGAGAACGAGGGGGATCCTCTTTGGGCGGTTGTGGCGGAGGCGGGGTGTGAGGGATGTGTTGCGGGAAATGCGGGAGACGCGGTCAAGGGCGTTCTCGATCACTGTGGGGGGAATGTTGCGGTCCTTGAAGAACTTGGACATCTGGGATGTGTGGGAGTGGAATGCCTCATCGTGGGAGCAGATGCGGCGGAGGCGGAGGAATTGGGAATAGGGGATGGAATTTTTGCAGGAGGGTGGGTGGGAGGAGGTGTATTCTAGGTAGCTGTGGGAGTCGGTGGGCTTGAAATGGACATCAGTTACAAGCTGGTTGCCTGAGATGGAAAATGAGAGATCCAGGAAGGTGGGGGATGTGCTGGAGATGGCCCAGGTGAACTGAAGGTTGGGTGGAAGGTGTTGGTGAAGTGGATGAACCGTTCGAGCTCCGCTGGGGAGCAAGAGGTGGCACCGATACAGTCATCAATGTAACGGAGGAAGAGGTGGGGTTTGGGGCCTGTGTAGGTGTGGAAGAGGAACTGTTCAACGTAACCTACAAAGAGGCCGGCATAGCTGGGGCCCATGCGGGTGCCCACGGCCACCCCCTTAGTCTGTAGGAAGTGGGAGGAATCAAAAGAGAAGTTGTTGAGGGTGAGTACGAGTTCGATAAGGCGAATGACGGTGTCGGTGGAGGGGGACTGGTTGGGCCTGCGGGACAGGAAGAAGTGGAGGGCCATGAGGCCATCTGCATGTGGAATACAGGTGTATAGGGACTGGACGTCCATGGTGAAAATGACGTGTTGGGGGCCAGGGAATTGGAAGTCATCCTCCTATATCACTGATCTTCCCCGTGCAGTATGACCTTCTTTGGGCCTCTTCCTGTATTTCTGGCAGTGCCCACTCCTGAACACAGTGATTGTTGATCTGATGGAGCTGCCAACTAGTCAGATTGACCAATTCTTTCAAAGGCTGGACTTCCTGCCACTGAGGCGTGGAATCCTCCTATTATCCAACTTAGCCAACGTGACCAAATTAACCTGCTCACAGTGTGTGATGGTGGGGTGGACTTGGTTGTCTTCCGTAGAGTGAGTCAGCTTTGGGCCATCTCTTCCAGGACAAGAGCACTCTGTTCCTCTGTAAGCAGCAGCCCAGTGAGTAATAACAGGAAGCATTTAAAATAACTTCATCTTTGAGGATCCTCTTGTGAACGCTTACTTGCAGTTAATTTCTCAGTGAAGATGAAGGCAATAATTTAATTGCTTTCACTGATAATGAAACTTCAGTAAAACCTTTTAAAGCCAGCTGAAATCCAAAAGAACATCTGAACATTAAAGCGCATATCTGTTTAACAATTTCCTTCTGCATGTAGTTTATCTATAATAAATGGTTGTAATTCTGGGATCCAACCACATGAAGAATCGGGCCTCAAAAGCCCATCATTTGCATTTCAGATGAAGCTCCCGCACAGAATAGCTTGAGCCAGATGTTGCATTTTTGGATTTTGCGTCACAAATAACCCTTGTAGATCTTAGGTGGAGTTCTTTGGTAATGTTACTCTTACCTGTCTCATTGTGTGTGGAAGCTGGGGAAAGGGTTCAGGAACTGTGCTGTATTAGTCTGTGTAAAGGCTACCCTAATAAGTTTAGTTTTTAACTGTGCAGCTGTGTGTTTTACCTTTAGTCTCACTTTTAATCACACAACCAGATGTAGGTATGTTTTGATTGAAAACAAATAAAGGAACCTTTTTGGCCAAATTAAGATTATGTTCTATATAGTCTGGAAAATTGTTCCACATGTTCCTTGGTTCTGTCGCAATTTTTGACCCTATCTATCACGTCTGGAGATTATGCGGATGTTAGTGGATAGAGTGTTCTGTGGTATCCCATTTCCAAACCACACAAATTAATGAAATTTAGTACTGTCGTCATAAGGTAATGGAGAATCACAATTTTTAACAAATGTTGGTACACCTTGATTGTATTAACCATCTTAATAAACTGATAAAAAATAAACATTTAAGGGTAACATAATCGTGCTTATTGAGGAAATTGAAGTAATATATAATTTATATTTAAAAGAAAAGTTGCCAATTAAATATTACAGAGAGCATAATGGACTGAGGGAGGGTTGTATATTCTAGTTGGGCATTATGGAAAGCCTGTGAGAAAGCCTTAAAGTAACTTCTTAAGCTTATTTAAGCTATACAGTTTGATTGAGACCTCAAGTTTATTTGCTGTCTGCAAGAAAAACAACTTGCATTTCTATGGCACCTTTAACATAATAAAGTGTTCCAAGGTGCTTCATAGGTGCATTATCAAAATTTGACACTGAGCCACATAAAAAGAAACTAGGAAAGATGACCAAAGTTTTGTCAGAGGTAAGATTTAAGGAGCATATTGAAGGAGGAAAGAGATGTGGGGAGGTGGAAAGGATTCAGAATGATTCCAGTGACATAGTGTGGCTGCCAATGGTGCAGCAAGTTAAATCATGCCGGAATTGGTGCAGTGCATACACCTTGGAGAATTATAGGGCTTGAGGAGTTCGTAGGGATAGAAGTAAGGCCATGGAGATATTTGAAACATAGAATAAGAATTTTAAAATTGAGACATTGTTTACTGAGAGCTAGTGTAGCTTAGTGAGCAGAGAGATGATGGGTGAACAGGACGTGCTGCAAGTTAAAGCATAGGCAGTTGTGTCTTGGTTGAACTCAAGTTTCCAGATGATGGAAGGTAGGAGACCGGCAAGTAGTGTTTTGTCATAGTCATGTCTAGAAATAACAAAGGTATGGACAAGGGTTTCAATTGCAGTGAAGCTGAAGTAGGAGCTGTGTCAAGTAATATTGCACTTGTGGAAATAAGTGCTCATGTTGATAATGGGGCTGTGTGGTCAAAAAAGTCCAAGGATTAAATATAATGCCTCAATTTGTTAGGTTTGTTTCAGGCCTGGACAGTTAATTGGGAGAAGAATGGAGTCAGTAGCCAGGGAAGAAAGTTTGTTGAGAGACTAAAGACAATGGTCTAAAGATGACTGCACCTGTAAATTAGTCTATCATTAGTAGAGTGACTGCCTGTCCACTCCTACACCTCTTATACCTACTATTCGGAGCATCAGAGGGAGCTGTTGGATGAATCAGCTGTCCCTGTCCAATTTCAGGGCTATTTCAAGTGCATAAATCATGGTTAGTGAAGGGCTTCATTCTGCCACTATGTGCATTAAACTGGTAGTTTAGATTCATGCCATTTGAACAGCCCGGTAGGTTTTCATGTGTGGACTAGTGTTGGGGAGGGAGGGATATTTTCTTAACCAGTGATGAAGGGTCTAGGCCCAAACCGTCAGCTTTTGTGCTCCTGAGATGCTGCTTGGCCTGCTGTGTTCATCCAGCTCCACACTTTGTTATCTTTTCTTAATGAGTGCTCTGTTTTCAATGTGCTCCTGGCCTGTAAATCATCCACTACCCCTAGTCCCCTTCCTCTTGTGGCATCTCAAGCCTTGGATCAAACCCCTCTCACAAGACCTCCCCTACAAATCCTTAAATACTGAGATCATTCTGATAAATAGCAGGTTGCTTCCTTGATGCCTAAGTGCTGATCGTCGTCCATGTTGGGGTTACTATACTGGAAAGAGCTTCTGACCTTGGAGTAACTCTCAGAATCTCATGTCCTCTGAGAAGTCCCCTCCTCAGCCTATTAACAGCCAAATGGCAGGCAGCCCTGTTGAGGGAGGAAGGTGTCTTGTATACTTGCCCCCAGTGCCTTTGATCTTTCTGATATTTAGTGATAGGAAGTTTCTGATTATTCAGTCTGGAATGTTGGTCAAGCAGCCTGACAACTTAGACACAGCGGAGGAGTCAGGAGGTACAGCCATGGGGTTCTAGCATATTCTGATGAAACATACGTGTAGAAAAAAACGTCAGTCTTTCAAGTGGTCTCACCAAGTGACAGGAAGTATTTGAGAAATAAATGGAGCCAAGGCTAAATCCTTTGGGAATACCAGAGGTAATTCTGCTGGAACAGGAAGAGAAGCCATTGCAGGTGGTTCCTTGGTAACGATGAGATACTTTGAAATAGAATGAGTTGACAGTAGTCAGCTCCAGCTTATTTAATATTTTAAAAATCAACTTTTTTAATGTTGGTAGTTTCTCCTTATTATAATGATCAAATAACCCTTTTTACCATTTTGTGACATCTACAAGAGTACCTTGTACAAAAACACTACATATTATTTTCATGCATTTCAAAGATATGTTTAAGCTATGTTTTGGATTAAATCTGTGCCAATAAATAGGAACAAAGTGAAAAGAAATATTCTTCAAATATCAGTAGACTGAATTTTATGTAACGCAGAACTTGCTCACCTTGCAATTAAAGGGTTGATCAGGAGCATGCGTAAAATAAGAGGACATACTTCTTCCCAGTCAGTTTATTCTAGGCATGATGTTAAATGGCTCAGGGCTAGATGTTGTCTTGCCTTAGAGAGCTGCTTGTTAATTTATTTGGCTGGCTGCTGTGTTCACAGCAGCTCCATGTTTGTGTTAGCCATTGCTGGGCCTACAGTCAGAACCCAAAGAAAAGGAGGTTATGGAAGTCAGATTTCAGGTAGGCCTGGGGCTTTTGACTTTAATGGAGGGTCTGACCTCTGCTTACCTCATAGGAGGTACTTCTCCCCACCTTTCCCAACAGCAACATAGGTGAAGAAATGGCCTAGTGGTATTATTGCTGGACAGTTAATTCAGAGACGCAGATAATGTTCTGAGGACCAGGCTTCAAATCCTGTGATGGCGGCTGGTGGAATTTGAATTCAATAAAATCTCTGGAATTAAGAATTTAACATAACCGTGAATCCATTGTTGATTGTTGGAAAAACCCATCTGGTTCACTAATGCCCTTTAGGGAAGGAAACTGCCGTCCTTACCTGGTCTGGCCTACATGTGACTCCAGACCCACAGCAATGTGGTTGACTCTGACTGCCCTCTTGGCAATTAGGATGGGCAATAAATGCTGCCTGGCCATTGACACCCTCATTACATGGATTAATGAATGAAAAAAAGCCTCACTCAGTGAAAGCTGCCGGGCTACCTACAACCCTGGATTGCCTCCAGCTGTGGGTATAGTTATGGGTGTGGTCAGATGAGACATCCTAGGGCCATCCATTGCTTCCATCACCTCTGATAAAATGGGAGATAGGCCGGGGAGGGGGCAGAGAGGCAGAGAGACAGAAAAATGGTGGGCAGGCCACGCATTGCATTTTACAAGTCATGCACTTTCCAACGTGCTGTCATGAGTTTGTAAAATCCAGCCCAAACTGTAATACTTTTCAAAATTTGCTCGATGTATTGGTAAAACGTATGTTGGAATCGGCAGTTTTCTCACATTATAAAATTTTTTCATTTTGAAACAGTTCTGGGCGTGGAACTTGCCTGGATAATGAGCCACCAAAACGTGATTTTCTTTATCCAACAATAGCACCAGGCCAGGTGTATGACGCTGATGAACAATGCCGGTTCCAGTACGGTACCACATCACGCCAGTGTAAATATGGGGTAAGACATCTGAATCCTAACATTGCTCAATTGCAGTACTTTGTGTATTTCAGCAATCCTCAAGCTGTCATATGGACACTTCCTGCTTCCTCCCCACCTTATATATTATGTAAATAGACAACCCATTTTTTTAGTTTGTAGTTGTATTTAAATGGTTATGATTCAGTTGTCTTGATATTCTCATTAGTTTTATTGTGAGCATACAAGAAAACTAGCTACATGAAACATGCACAAAGTAAATACATCGCACCAACAGAGGCCATGCACCATCCTAAA
Organism: Stegostoma tigrinum; assembly: GCF_030684315.1. NCBI lineage: Eukaryota > Metazoa > Chordata > Chondrichthyes > Orectolobiformes > Stegostomatidae > Stegostoma > Stegostoma tigrinum. The sequence continues at coordinate 118,198,346 of NC_081354.1, forward strand.
GACAAGATAATGCTTCTGACTCATTGTCAGATTCTAACAAATATTTGACAGCCTTTCAAAGTAGAACAAAGAACAATACAGCACAGGAACAGGCCCTCAGCTCTCTTAGCCTCGCTGACACATTGTGCCCTTCCATACTAAAACTGTCTTCACACACAGGATTCATATCTTTCTCTGTATCTCTCTCTGGGCTGGCTCAGTGGTTAGCACTGCTGCCCATGGCACCAGGGACCTAGGGTTGATTCTAACCTCAGGTCTGTGTGGAGTTTGTGCATTCTCCCTGTGTCTGCATGGGTTTCTTCCAGGTGCTCCGGTTTCCTTCTACAGTCCAAAGATGTGCAGGTTTGGTGGATTGGCCGTGCTAAATTGCCCATGGTGTCCAGGAATGTGTAGGTTAAGTGCATTAGTGATAGGAAATGCAGGATTATAGGGAAGAGGTTTGCATCTGAATGGGATTTTCTTCAGAGCGTCATTGTAAATTTGTTGGGCCAAATAACCGGTTTCCACACGGTGAGGATTCTGTTGCTTCTACTCCCTTCCTATTGATGTATTCATCCAAGTGTTTTTTGAATGCTGCTATTGTGCCTGCTTCCACCAACAACTCTGGCAGCACATTCCAGGCACTCACCGCGCGTTGTGTGAGAAATGTGGCTCGCACATCTCTTGGAAATATCTCCCCCTGCACCATGAACGGATGTCCCCTTCACCCTGGAAAACAGCCTCATACTTTCCACTCAATCCATTCCATTCGCAGTCATATAAACTTCTGCCAGGTACACCTCGTCTGTTTATCACCCCTGACCTGGAGGACCATCTGACTTCTGCATGATACTTAATCCAGAGCATGGTCATATCTGGAAGCACACAATATAGGATCACTGCTACAAATGTTTATGTTATTCCGTCCAAACGACCAATGTTTTTCAAAACTTGTAAGGCGCTTGGACTTGTGAGCCCTCGCAGTTTAGAATATGCTGCTGTGTTAATAGTTGCATCTTGTTAGTAGATTGTATCCACACAGGATGAGCTTCAATATTAAAGCTGGCAATATTAAACTAACATTTATTAGAAACCCTTGCCTATAGCGTCTTTTCCCAGTGTAAGGAAGATGTTCTAAGGACTGGTATAACCTTTACAGAACTAATCTTTTCTGTGCACTTGGAACCTATTCCACATGATGGGATAGAATAATTTTACAATATCACTGTCAATTTTACAGTGGATCATTCATATTTTCTTACCTAAAACACTATCATGTTTACTCCTGTATGGCATGTGTTACACAGATCAAAATTCAAAGATTGGAACAAAACTGATGGTTCCATCAGATTTGAGCATACGTATCTTCTGAACTAATGTTTTGTTGAACGCTCCTTATTTCGCCTCACTGAGCTTGGCATACTTTCCTTCTGTTTCTGTCAGGAGAAAAAAAATTGTGACAAATTCTTTGATGTTTAAGATGACATATAAATGCAAATAATGCCCTTTAGTTCATCACTTTTTTGTACTGCGTATCCATTAAGATCACAGGACATCAGTGAATTTTCAGTCACAAATTTAAATCTTATGAAAATACTCAGCAAAAATTGTCTCCTCCCCAGTGTGGTGAGAGCAGTTGTGATAGAGTTGGGAAAATACAGTGAGAACGATAAACATCAGGTTCTTGATGTGGAGAAAGATTTCTCCAATTTTCCAATCTTAGCTTAAATACCGAGTTCAGATTCTCAACATTGAGCAGCAATTAACTTATCTCCATGCATTTGCTTTATGTTAAAACACCAACTTACCTGGTCTATATGCCAATGTTACTTCTCTTCTTCATTTTAAAACTAGATGGTTCATAGTACTATTATGTAAATCAGAGAGAGTACCTGGTAATGGCTTGTCTCAATCATATATAACAATGTGACTGGATAATCCATGGCCATCATTCTCCTTGACCCTTTATCCACACAACATGGCATTGGCTAACCATGCACTCAACATTTCGTCATGCCTGCCCTCGGTCCAACTCACACACCACTTCAATCCTTCAAACCTTTTCCTTGGAACTCAGCAGCAACAATGCTTTATGTGCTTCTGACAGGTCTCTATGAGTGCAGGGACACACGCCTATCGTATGGATGTATTAAAGATGTATCCTCTGGCTCTTAGCTTGTTTTCTTAGCGCTCACTCATATTTAGAAGCCCCAGCCTGTGTCTCAGAATCACGGAACTGTTACAATGCAGAAGCAGACAATTTGGTCCATTGTGTCTGCACCAACTCTTCAAGCAAGCAATAGTAACTTGTGCCAATCTGCTGCTTTTTACCTCTACCCTTTCACACTATTTCTATTGAAATAATCATAAAATCTCCTTTTGAATGCCTCAATTGAACATGCTTCCACCACATTTCCAAACAGCACATTCGTACCTTAGAGATAGTAGGAACTGCCGATGCTGGAGTCTGAGACGACAAGGTGTGGAACTGGTGGAACACAGCAGGCCAGGCCTGCTCCTCTACTGCTGCCTGGCCTACTGTGTTCCTCCAGCTTCACATTCATATTGTAACTACTTGTATTGTGAAAACGTTTTTCCCTTACAGCGCCCTAGCTCGTTTTGCATTTCATTTTAAATCTATTCCTTTTCATTCTTGTTCCTTTTACAAGTGGGAACAGTTTCTCCCTGTCTACCCTGTTCAGCCCCACTCATGATTTTGAAAACTTCTATCAAATCTCCTCTCAGATTTCTTCTCTCCAAAGGGAACAATCCGAACTTCTTCAATCGATTTATGTAACTAATGTTTCTCATTCCTGGAATCATTCATGAAAATCACTTCTGCACTCTCTCCAATGCAATTACTGTTTTCCAATAATTTGGTGCCCACATTGGTACACAATATTCTAGTCGAGGTCTAAAAATTGTCTTGTACAACTTCAACATTACCTCCTTACTCTTACACTCTCTGTCCCAATTACTAAAGCAGAGATTACTACTCACTTTATTAACTGGTTTCTCCGGGCTACATCAACATCCCACCTGCGACATGTGCCAGCAGTTGACACGGCAAGCTCACTGAACGTACTCAAGCAAATGGCCTTGTGTGAAAGTCAAAGGGGAGGAATCCTCAGTCGGGTAAAGTCACTGGAATCAATCAGGAGGTACTGCCACAGCCAGTCAAGGGTTTTTCCAATTTCAGCCCAAGATTTTGGCCACAGTCACTCAGGCACTTGGTCCAAACAGATTCCAGGATCTTGTCCTTGCAGACTAGCATTTGAACTATAATCAGTCCTGAAATTAAAATGTAAGCAGTCCTGGGAGTGCAGGAAAGATTGTTTGGCTTCTGTTGAGACAGGAATATGGGGCTTTGCCATGCTCATTTGGACTGTTCTGGGGTGGGAGTTGTTGTCGTTGATTGGGGTAGGTGTCAGGGGAAGGGTTGGGTAGACGGTAGTCAGTCATGTGGATTTTGTTGGGGGCTTACAGGGACAGCCTGGGAATCCTAAAGAAAGCTATTTCAAGCCTGAGGCTGGTGTTCTTTGTACTCGGTCATTGACGAATTGGTCATTGTGATGGAAGGGCATTGCAGATGATAGGGTGAGACCACATAGAAGATGGAAGGCAACTGGAAGCTACAGAAGTGGGAGGCAATGTTACTTTTAAACTGCTTTTAGGCATCCTGTGCACACCGATCCACATTCCAACACCGTTTCCAGCAATGACTTCTGAATGGGTTCTGAAGCCACTGCCACTCACAGACCATGGCGATCCACACAAATAGTTAGAGGGAACATGAGTGGCGGTCAAGGATCAAAAGGGCGGTGGTAACTCTGGCCTGTATCTGGGAAAGGTGCAGGACCAGCAAGGCCTGCTGGGAAATATGCAGACTTTACTGAATTCCATGAAGTATGTACGAAAACAAAGTTGCTGGAACAATCAGCAGGTCTGGCAGCATCTGTGGAGGAGAAAACAGAGTCAACGTTTTGGGTCCGGTGACCCTTCCTCAGAACTTCCATAAGTGTGTCATTGGAATTGAGGAGAGGCTGACAGGTTATAGGGGCCACAGGCACAGCAACACAAAGATAGAGGAAACTTGTGCGTCACAGACAGAGCCTGAAACTCACTCACACTTTGGTGAAGTTGGAGCCTTGTCATGTCTGAACAAAAGTCAACAGTGTAATAACTACACAAAATGGCTGGCATCACGTACGAAGTGACATGCGCTTTTTCTTTGTGGATGAAATAAAACTCTTGTAATTGGAGGCCGTCCTAGAGGCAGTTGCAGTAATCATGCCTCCATTCGTTCAGTATTGCCATCCGTCTGGCTTGTATTTGTTGTACTTTATCGACAGGTTATTCATTGTCAAGAATGCACATTAAAAATTATGGCCTCAAGCAATCATGAATATTACATATGCACACTAATTTCCTCCTTGTGTCACCTAAGCAATTGTTTTGAGAACAATGTGCTTAAAAGCGGAACCTAAAGTTACCATTTCACAGCTAGACTTTATAGCAAGCATTTGAAGACCACTATTTGCAGATGTCAGATTCACAGAGTGAACTTTAAGATGGAAGGACTTGTGTGTGATGTGGTAGAGAGCCTGTTCTTTTGATGGAGGGTTGTGTGCTATTATGGTGGCTTTACTGGCAGAATTCTGTTGCCAGTGTAGCATAAAAACTTTAATTGTTTAACATACTTTTGGATGAGGTTGCATGTATGAGAATTCCTTTTGGAAGCATGACGGCGACCTTGTTGGGAATATTCCTTGCTACACTGTGTTATGGTTGACAGGAATTCCTTCAATACAGCAGCATTACTGTGCCAACATTCCCTATAGATTATCTGCTTATGGATCTGAAAGATGGAGGATGTTGTTGCTGAAGTCACCATCCTCTGAAAACAATGTGGAAAGAGGCAGCAATTCCTAATTTGTCAACAAGTCCAGCAAGGGGCAGCAACTTCCAGCAGCAGCTGTACAACTTCCAGAGGGTAAAGCTGCAGCTGATGCTCGATGAAGTGGATACAGCCAGAGGCCCTACATCTCACTGCTACATTTTCCAACTGCTCTGAAAGACAGCCGGTTAAGGATGTCCCAGGTTATCATCTCTGAGCTGTGCCATCCGCTGAAGCAGCACTTAATACTATGACTCTGGGGCACTGCTGCCCTGAATTTTTAAGCCAGCATCTCATTTTGATCAGTAACTGGGGCTTCTGTGGGTTGCCCAATCTTTGACACAAAAAAATGCATGCCATTTTCTTTTGGTCACAGCGCTTTGTATTCCCTGTGATGAGAAGAGACGAGCAGTTGGATTCTCTACCATCGCTGGCTTCCTTCAATTGCACAGCACAGTAGACTGTATCAACATTACTTTGAAAGTGCTCTACCACTAAACTGCAGAGTTCATCAATTGAAAGACTTCTACCCCATCAACATTTACATTGTGTTGAGATGATGTAATGGTTGATCATTGATGCTAAATTCTGGAAGTGTGTGCCAGATAATCCTGGGAACTGTCATGGCTGTTACATATCAGAGAATTCACAGCTTTCTGTCTCCTTCCAAAGTATTGAAGCCATACAGGGTTGGCTACTGGGAGACAGAGGCTACCTTCTACAAAAATGACTCATGACACCTCTATAAAACCCTCTGGCAGAGGCATAATGAATGTACAACCAAGCTCACACATCCACCAGGGGCATGGTGGAACAGACTGTACACTTCCTTAAGAAGAAGTTTCGATGTTTAGGCTGCTCCAGCACAGTCTTGCAATGTATCCCGTCATTGTGGCATGCCAAACCCTGGATGCAGATGAAATGGGAGAGTTACAACAATTTTCTGAAGCAAAGGATCAAGGCATCAATTGGGAGGATCGTCCAAGAAGCACCAAAGAGCAATGTACTGTCAAACCTGAGAGACCAGGGAGAACCTAACTGAAACTCACGACTGGGATGAGTGAACTGGGTTTAGTCCTCATTCAGTTGTTTAAAACTCAGTTGGTAAATGACAAGTAGCCCCTGCTTAATGCCAAGGACATGTAGACCATGTTATTTTTGCAGTCCATAACCATTTCTGTTTCAAAATAAATGCCCCAATATCCATCTGCTTGTCTCCTTGATATCTTTGTGTGGCCCAATTTTGTACAACACCTGTCCTACTAATTGTTAAGAAAATAAGTCAGAAGGTGCACTCACATCATTTAGGGTTACAGTTAGATTGCTTTTAAAGCATCTGTCAGGACAGTGTTACAGTTGCAGAAAGGATGTTTGGGGAATCGTCAACTGACGTAGTATGGGCTGAGGTTAGAAACAGGAAAGGAGAGGTCACCCTGTTGGGAGTTTTCTATAGGCCTCCAAATAGTTCCAGATATGTAGAGGAAAGGATAGCAAAGATGATTCTCGATAGGAGTGAGAGAGACAGGGTAGTTGTCATGGGGGACTTCAACTTTCCAAATATTGACTGGGAACACTATAGTTCGAGTACTATAGATGGGTCAGTTTTTGTCCAGTGTGTGCAGGAGGGCTTCCTGACACAGTATGTAGATAGGCCAACAAGGGGCGAAGCCACATTAGATTTGGTACTGGGTAATGAGCCCGGCCAGGTGTTAGATTTGGAAGTAGGTGAGCACTTTGGTGATAGCGATCACAATTCTGTTATGTTTACTTTAGTGATGGCAAGGGATAGGTGTATACCACTGGGCAAGAGTTATAGCTGGGGAAAAGGCAATTACGATGAGATTAGGCAAGATTTAGGGAGCATAGAGAGAATGGGAACTGCAGATGCTGGAGAATCCAAGATAATAAAGTGTGAAGCTGGATGAACACAGCAGGCCAAGCAGCATCTCAGGAGCACAAAAGCTGACATTTCGGGCCTAGACCCTTTATCAGAGAGGGGGATAGGGAGAGCGTTCTGGAATAAATAGGGAGAGAGGGGGAGGCGGACGAAGATGGAGAGAAAAGAAGATAGGTGGAGAGGAGAGTATGGGTGGGGAGGTAGGGAGGGGATAGGTCAGTCCAGGGAAGATGGACAGGTCAAGGAGGTGGGATGAGGTTAGTAGGTAGGAAATGGAGGTGTAGCTTGAGGTGGGAGGAAGGGATGGGTGAGAGGAAGAACAGGCTAGGGAGGCAGAGACAGGCTGGGCTGGTTTTGGGATGCGGTAGGGGAAGGGGAGATTTTGAAGCTGGTGAAGTCCACATTGATACCATTGGGCTGCAGGGTTCCCAAGCGGAATATGAGTTGCTGTTCCTGCAACCTTTGGGTGGCATCCTTGTGGCACTGCAGGAGGCCCATGATGGACATGTCGTCGAAAGAATGGGAGGGGGAGTTAAAATGGTTCGCAACTGGGGTGCAGTTGTTTATTGCGAACCGAGCGGATGTGTTCTGCAAAGCGGTCCCCAAGCCTCCGCTTGGGGTTTTCCCGATGTAGAGGAAGCCACACTGTGTACAATGGATACAGTATACCATATTGCCAGATGTGCAGGTGAACCTCTGCTTAATGTGGAAAGTCATCATGGGGCCTGGGATGGGGATAAGGGAAGAGGTGTGGGGGCAAGTGTAGCATTTTGTGCCGGGTGTGGTGGGGTTGGAGGGGAGTGTGGAGCAAACAAGGGAGCCGGGTGTGGTGGTGTTGGAGGGACTGTGGAGCGAACAAGGACTCCAACCCCACCACACCCGGCACCTTCCCCTGCAACCGCAGGAAATGCTACACTTGTCCCCACACCTCCTCCCTCACCCCCATCTCAGGCCCCAAGATGACATTCCACATTAAGCAGAGGTTCACCTGCACATCTGCCAATGTGGTATACTGCATCCACTGTACCCGGTGCAGCTTCCTCTACATTGGGGAAACCAAGCGGAGGCTTGGGGACCGCTTTGCAGAACACCTCCGCTCAGTCCGCAACAAACAACTGCACCTCCCAGTCGTGAACCATTTTAACTCCCTCTCCCATTCTTTCGACGACATGTCCGTCATGGGCCTCCTGCAGTGCCACAATGATGCCACCCGAAGGTTGCAGGAACAGCAACTCATATTCCACTTGGGAACCCTGCAGCCCAATGGTATCAATGTGGACTTCACCAGCTTCAAAATCTCCCCGTCCCCCACCGCATCCCAAAACCAGCCCAGTTCATCCCCTCACCCCACTGCATCACACAACCAGCTCAGCTCATTCCCTTCCCCCGCTGCATTCTAAAACCAGTCCAACCTGTCTCTGCCTCCCTAACCTGTTCTTCCTCTCACCCATCCCTTCCTCCCACCTCAAACCACACCTCCATTTCCTACCTACTAACCTCATCCCACCTCCTTGACCTGTCCATCTTCCCTGGACTGACCTATCTCCTCCCTACCTCCCCACCCATACTCTCCTCTCCACCTATCTTCTTTTCTCTCCATCTTCGGTCCACCTCCCCCTCTCTCCCTAATTATTCTAGAACCCTCCCCCCTCTCTGATGAAGGGTCTAGGCCTGAAACGTCAGCTTTTGTGCTCCGGAGATTCTGCTTGGCCTGCTGTGTTCATCCAGCTTCACACTTTATTATTTAGGGAGCATAGGATGGGGAAGGAAACTGCAGGGGATGGGCACATTAGAAATGTGGAGCCTATTCAAGGAAAAGCTCCTGTGTGTCCTAGATAAGTATGTACCTGTCAGGCAGGGAGGAAGCTGTAGAGCGCGGGAGCCGTGGTTTACGAAGGAAGTGGAATCTCTGGTCAAGAGGAAGAAGAAGGCTTATGTTAGGATGAGATGTGAAGGCTCAGTTAGGGTGCTTGAGGGCTACAAGGTAGCCAGGAACGACCTGAAGGGAGAGCTCAGAAGAGCCAGGAGGAGACATGAGAAGTTGTTGGCGGATAGGATCAGGGTAAACCCTAAGGCTTTCTATCGGTATTTAAGGAATAAAAGAATGATGAAAGTAAGATTAGGGCAATCAAGGATAGTAGTGGTAAGTTGTGTGTGGAGTATGATGAGATGGCGAAGCACTAAATGAATATTTTTCAACAGTATTCACTCTAGAAAACGACAATGTTGTCGAGGAGAATACTGAGTTACAGGCTTCTAGACTAGGTTCACAAGGAAGAGGTATTAGAAATCCTACAGAGTGTGAAGATAGATAAGTCCCCTGGGCCGGATGGGATTTATCCTAGGATCCTCTGTGAAGCCAGGGAGGAGACTGCCGAGCCTTTGGCATTGATCTTTAATTCGTCATTGTCTACAGGAATAGTGGCAGACGACTGGAGGATAGCAAATGTGGTTCCCGTGTTCAAGAAGGGGAGTAGAGACAACCCTGGTAATTACAGACCAGTGAGCCTTCCTTCAGTTGTTGGTAAAGTGTTGGAAAAGGTTATAAGAGATAGGATTTGTAATCATCTAGAAAAGAATAAATTGATAAGGGATAGTCAGCACGGTTTTGTGAAGGGTAGGTCGTGCCTCACAAACGTTATTGAGTTCTTTGAGAAGGTGACCAAACAGGTAGATGAGAGTAAACTGGTTGATGTGGTGTAAATGGATTTCAGCAAGGCGTTCGATAAGGTTCCCCACACTAGGCTATTGTACAAAATGCGGAGGAATGGGATTGTGGGAGATATAGCAGTTTCGATCAGAAATTGGCTTGCTGAAAGAAGACAGAGGGTGGTAGTTGATGGGAACTGTTCATCCTGGAGACCAGTTACCGGTGTGCCGTAAGGTCGGTGTTGGGTCCACTGCTGTTTGTCATTTTTAAAAATGACCTAGATGAGGGCGTAGAAGGATGGGTTAGTAAATTTGCAGACGACACTAAGGTCGGTGGAGTTGTGGATAGTGACAAAGGATGCTGTAGGTTGCAGAGAGACATAGATAAGCTGCAGAGCTGGGCTGAGAGGTGACAAAATGGAGTTTAATGTGGACAAGTGTGAGGTGATGCACTTTGGTAGGAGTAACCGGAAGGCAAAGTACTGGGCTAATGGTAAGATTCTTGGTAGTGTAGATGAGCAGAGAGATCTTGGTGTCCATGTACACAGATCCTTGAAAGTAGCCACCCAGGTTGACAGGGCTGTTAAGAAGGCATACAGTGTTTTAGCTTTTATTAACAGAGGGATCGAGTTCCAGAACCAAGAGGTTAAGGTGAAGCTGTACAAAACTCTGGTGTGGCCGCATTTGGAGTATTGCGTACAGTTCTGGTCACCGCATTATAAGAAGGATGTGGAAGCTTTGGAAAGGGTGCAGAGGAGATTTACTAGGATGTTGCCTGGTATGGAGGGAAGGTCTTTCAAGGAAAGGCTGAGGGACTTGAGGCTGTTTTCGTTATAGAGAGGAAAAGGTTGAGAGGTGACTTAATTGAGTCATATAAAATAATCAGAGGGTTAGATAGGGTGGATAGGGAGAGCCTTTTTCCTAGGATGGTGACGGCGAGCACGAAGGGGCATAGCTTTAAATTGAGGGGTGACAGATATAGGACAAATGTCAGAGGTAGTTTCTTTACTCAGAGTAGTAAAGGAATGGAACGCTTTGCCTGCAATGGTAGTAGATTCGCCAACTTTAAATACATTTAAGTCATCATTGGACAAGCATATGGACGTACATGGAATAGTGTAGGTTAGATGGGCTTGAGATCGGTATGACCGGGTCAGCACAACATGGAAGGCCAAAGGGCCTGTACTGTGCTGTAATGTTCTATGTTCTATGTTCTATGTGTTCCAGTGCTATGTAGAGAAGTCTCTCATGATAGGCAGCAGGTTGAAAAGAACCTTGAAGTATCTTCTTTTGGCCCATCGATCAATGACAACGATGTTTCAGAGTGCGCATAGACTGTGAAATTGCTACGAAATGTTTGAGATATGTCAGGACAGCATTGAAGCTGCAAAGTTCAACACTTTTTCTGAGCAGACCAATGTGCTGTGAGGGAGAGTGGACATGTGTACTGGCTATTTTATCACTCCTAGCCTTGAATAGCAGTGTAGTCCCTTTGAAAATCTGATAGATAGAATGAAGCTTTCCTGACAGACATGATTTAATTTGGTTTGATTTATTACTGTGCCAAGATACAGGAAAAATATTGTTTTGCATGCTGTCCGGACAAATCATACCTTACATAAGTACATCAGGTTAATAGATTGGAATGCAGAATATGGTGTTACAGCTACAGAGCAGGTGCAGAGAGAGATCAACTCTAATGAATGAAAGGTTCGTTCATAAGTCTGATAAGAGCAGGGAAGAAGCTGTTCTTGAATCTGTTGGTATGTGTTTTCACATGTTTCTTTTGCCGATGGAAGAGGGTGGAAAAGAGTGTGACTGTGATGGGAGAGGTCTTTGACTATGTTGGCAGCTTTCCCAAGGCAGTGGTCAGTGTAGACGGAGGCAATGGACAGATGGCTGGTTTTTGCGATGGAGCGGGCTATGTTCACAGCTCTCTGTAATTTCTTGTGGTCTTGGGCAGAGCTGGCCATTCCAAGCTGTGATGCATCCAGACAGGATGCTTACTGTGGTGCATCTGTAAAAATCGGCAAGAGTCGTTGTGGACATGCTGAATTTCCTTAGCATCCTGAGGAAATCGAGGCGTTCGTGTGCTTTCTTGAACATTGCATCGACTTGGATGCATCAGGATAGATTGTGGGTGAACTTTATTCCCCGGAACTTGAAGCTCTCTACCATCGCCACCTCAGTCCCATTGATGGGGCGGGTGGCATGTCCTCCACTGCACTTCCCGACGTCGATGGGCAGCTCCTTTGTTTTGCTGACATCGAGGGAGACTTTGTCATCTTTACACCATGCCACTGAGCTGTCTATCTCCTTCCTGTACAGTCTCGTTGTTGTTTGAGAACCAACCCACCACAGTGGAGTCATCAGAAAATTTGTAAATGGAGTTAGAGCTGAAATTGGCCACACAGTTGGGAGTGTGTAAAGAGTATAATAAGCAGCTGAGAACGCAGGCTTGTGGGGCACCAGTTTGAGGATCATGGAAGAGGTGTTGTCACCAATCCTTATGAATTGTGGTCTGCGGGTCAGGAAATCAAGGATCCAGTTGCAGGGGAGAAGCGGAGTCGTAGAACTTGGGGTTTGGAGATGTTTAGTTGGAATTATGGCATTGAAAGCAAAGCTAAAGTCAATAAATATGAGTCTGATGTAGGTGTCCTTGTTATCCAGATGTTCCAGGATGAGTGTAGAGCTAGGGAAATAGCTTCTGCCGTAAACCTATAGCGATGGTCGGCAAATTGTAGTGGATCAAGGCAACCTGCGTGGCTGGAGCTGATATGTGCTCTTACTAACCTCGTGAAGCACTTCATAATAATGGATGTCAGAGCCACTGGGCAGTAGTCATTAAGGCACGCTGCATGGCTTTTTTTGGCACTGGGCTGATAGTGATCATCTTGAAGCAAGTGGGAACCTCACATCCGAGTAAGGAGAGGTTAAAGACGTTTGCAACTATTCCCACCAGCTGGTCTGTGCAGGATCTAAGTGCATGGCCAGGGACTCCATCTGGGCCAGTCGCTTCCTGTGTATTTAAGAAGACCGATCTGATGTCTTTGGCAGTGACTGTGGTACAGGTGGACCCAAGGTCGTCAGGGTGGGTGACATCAATTCACTGATCTCCTGTTCAAAACGTGCGTAGGATACATTGAGCTCACTGGGGAGGGGTGCATTGTTGCCAGTGATTCTACTCGACCTCACTTTGTAGCCTATTATGTGGTATAAGCCTTGCCACAGTCAGTGTGTGTTCATGTGGAATATGCGATGGGTAGAAACATCACTGATTCCACATTCTCGGTCACAGGTTGCAAGTAAACGTGTATTTTGAGTACAGGCTAGGATCTAGCACATTCCCTGCCCATTGAGTTTAGGCCTGGTTTTGTCCACTACAGTGCAGAGCCTTGGCTGCAGTCCTCAGTGTCACAGTTCAAAGATCCTGATGCCGGAGGAACAAAGAACAAAGAATAGCACAGGAACAGGCATTTCACCAGGACTGCGTGACACATGATGCCTTTCCAAACTAAAGACATTCACTTATACACAGTCTGTATCCCTGTACTCCCTGACTATTGATATATCTGTCAAGATGTCTTTTAAAACATTATTATTGTATTAATTGCCCACACATCCAGCATCTCCTCTGGCAGCACATTCGAAACACTTAACATCCTCTATGAGAAACTTGCCTCTCACATCTCCTTTAAACTTACCGCCATTTATCTCAAACCTATGTCACTTAGTCATTGCCATTTCTACCCTGGGAGAAAGACTGCAACTATCCATTCTATCCAAGCCTCTCAGTATTTTGTTAATTTCTATCAGGTTGCCTTTATATAGAATTTTACAAAATTGTGGAAGTTTGTGTAGAATGAAGAGGATATTACCAGGATATTGGTGCCGTCCAGGCTAGGTACAACCTGCCTTCCTGTACAGGTCCCACTAGCACCAGAAGAGATCCTAATCATCCACATACGTGAACCCTCCCTCCTATGCCAACTCTTTAGCCACATATATAACTATACTTCTTGCTATTCATGGCCTCACTAGCATGTGACACAGGAAGTAATCCTGAGATTACAATCCACGAGGTTCTGCTTTTCAACTTCCTACCTAACTTGGTGAACTCCCACTGCAGGACTTCATCTTTCATTCTTGCCTATGTTGTATTTACTAATATGGACTACAACCTTTGCCTGCTCATCCACCCCTTCAGAATACACTGTCCCTACTCAGACACATCTTTGACACTGGCATCAGAGAGGCAACAAACCATACTGGAGTGTCTCGTGTGGCCTCAAAAATGACTGTCTGTGTCCCTCACAATAGAGTCCTCTGTCACTACTGCTTTCCCCTGAGAGGTCATTCCCCCTAGCAGTATCCAACATGATATATCTGTTGAGAAGGGAATGAGCACATGGGACCCCTGCACTGCCTGCCCACAATTACTTATCTTCCTGGTGGTCACCCAACTTTATTCTGTCTGTGTAGCCCTTATGCAAGGTGTGACTAACTCACTGTACATACTACCCATGACATCCTCGGCCTCATGGCTGCTTCATAGTAAGTCTGTCCACAGCTCCAGATGCTCCATGCTGTCAATCGGAAGCTGCAGCTGAATACACTTCCTGCCTCTGTCGTCACTATGGATCTGGAAAATGTTTGATTTCCCATCTATTACAACAGGAGCATTCCCGGCGGCTGGGTTCTCCTCCTATTGACTATTGACAAGACAAAACTTATTTACTGCCGACAATAATCCAGGAATTGATTACACAACCTTACCCAATTGTCACCAAATTCGGGTCTCTCCCTCTTGCTCTCTATTCCTAGCAGACTACAACTGCAAAAAGTAATTACTTTATGTCCCTCCAGACCACTCTGCAAACCTGCTTCCTGAGCAGCCAAGCCTCAGTCACTGCTTAAGCCGTGAAGTCACCTCTGGAACTCCACCCCTAGATTCACCCCCAGGTTCGCTCTGACTGACCCCACTCCTCAGGTATTTATCCTGCTGTTTACCCCCAGGTTCGCTCCGACTGGCACCATTCCTCAGGTATTTATCCTGCTGTTCACCCCCAGGTTCGCTGTCTTTCGCTCTGCTGTCACTGCTCACACTGATGTCAGGAGTCAGTTGCTTATGGGAGATGAGTAATGCTTCACCATTACAACTTCTTTCAGTTTTGGGATATTTGATGGGGCTGCTCATATGGGTCCAGCAGTGAATATTGTACGGCAGCATACGTTTCACACTGAAGCTGAAGATATATTTACAAAGGTGAAGCGTTGATGTTTCACCCATAATGAGATTGCAGCTGTGCCACCTATGTGTCCTCAGTAATTTTTCTCTGTCCCCTGCCTGTCACTATTTCTAAGCACAATTGGATTGGTGGGAGCCTGCTCCATGTTTCTCCTGATTGCCCCAGAAAACATGGGTGCCCATTTCTTGGACCTAAAGGACCTTAGCCTGCTGAGAGCTTCCTGCCCAGATACAGACACACCCTTCCCAGCTCGGATTTTTACAGGCTTTAGAATCACAGGCATAGGTGTGATGAACCGACCAGGAACCTCGAGGGCATACTGAAATAAAGCTTCTGTTATATGGGCCTTTCTCCCTGTGGGTGCCTGCTTGCGTCTCACTATCTCCCTGAGAGGAAGTGCCCCCTGGAGAGAAGTCAAAGTGTCTTGATCCCCTCTCACCGGACTGGTGATGTTGAGCACCTATGGAGAGTGAGGTCCGTGAGTATGCCTGGCAGATGCTTAGGGTGCTGGACCTGGTATTTCATGATTTTTGCCCATGGAGATGGCCAGATACACACATACCAGAACCAGCAAGGGCACAATAACATTGATGGGCGCCGCCATCCTTCGATCCAGCTCACGGTGTGCCTCTGACAAATGTGCCTGCTGCTCATGTTCCTGTGTCTGCTGTTTGTCAGAGTCACTAATACCAAGAGCAGGGTTCATCTCCTGCCAGGGGCTGAGCGGATGCCTCGCCTCCGTCGGTCCCCTCCTCAGAGACCCGGGCATTTCCTCCTTGACTGGCTGGGGGGATGTGCCAGTATTTGTTCACCACATTATGTTCCTGAGTCTAATGTAGGAAGCCAGCCCTCTGAGCTGGATGGAGTGCAGTTGATATCCTTGTTGATGCATGCTCTAAGAGTTGAATACCTTCCACCTCAGAAATGCAGGAACAGCAGAGCTCCTCCAGCACTGGTCTTCATGGCGAGGTTTACTCCATGTTACTGGTGCCTGGATAACAGGAGAGGGAAGTAGTTGTCGGGGACAGATTAAAGCCTGTGCAGATGAATAATGACCTAGGGTTGGTGTTAATGGGGGAGCAGCACAGTGCAACACCATGAAGCTTACTGAGTTGGTTGACCATCATGGTCACTTCATTCCCATGTAAACACTTGTGATGTTCTCTGGCCAAATCCAGAATTTTCTCCTCATTGGGAGTGAGGAATCTGACGTCTTCACCAACCTTGGACTTTGGACCTTGGACGTTGTCCACGAGCCTTGATGAGAAGCATACACAGTGACAGATTTAGAGTGCATAGTGGCCTTGTGAGTATGAGGTAGCAGAGAGAAGGTAATGGTTCTTATCTCCGTGGAACAATGAAAATCATTGACCTTCTTCCTGCACTATCCTGAGCCATTATCTGTGTCCAGACTGGCTTGGTTGGATGGTGTGGCATCCTGTGACAGTCCATTTGGAAAGGACTGCCCTCCTCCCTATCATATTATCCTCCAGGTTCCTGCTTGAAAAGCTGCAAGTGAGCTTTCCCTACCTCTGGGGCCATGTCTTGAGTTCAGTGTCTTGAGCAGCACAATGTGAGGGGCAGTTCTTGGCTCACTGTGTCTGCAGAGATGGGCTTTATCTACAACACCAGTACCTTGAACATCACGAGTTCTAGCAATGATGAACATTACTGCCGCGTAATTTCCCCAAGAAGGGAGCCCATGTCATGTTGCATAACTAATGAGTTAAAGAGCAGAAGAAACATGTGAGGAAAGTTATTGTGGGCCTCGTGGACTAGGCATTTTGAATCTCACTCATAAAAATACTTCGACTGAAAATGGGAATATTCAGCTTATATTCACTCACTGAGTTTGGCTGTAATTAATTTTCATTCAGCTATCATTTCTTTCTGTGTTCAGACCTAAAAAGGTCATTGTCCTGTAGTGAACATGACCTGGAACATCAACAGCTTGTGCTGTGAACTTACTTCGCTCCCTGTGGAGATGTGCTTAGCCTGCACTTAGTCAACAACTAAGGCTGATTGACATTTCTGCTTTCTCTCTTTGTTGAGAATTATTTGAAAACTTTGTTTAATATCTCAATAATCAATAAATCGTCTGTCTGCAATCTTATTATGTAAAGAATGCTGATTAGATATCGGCGTTCTGCCATCCTTCAGTGCAGCAAGTTAGATTCTTTGGTCAGCTGCAGTGTTTCAGCAAAGTGTGACACAAGCTATAGGAATAATACATCACTTTCTGCTTAGGCACCTTACAGCCTCTAGCACTCAACATTGAATTCCACAGCATGACCTCTATACACACACACAGGCATATACACTCACAAACACGAACACTCAGACACACATGCACGCACAGAGGTACATGCATGCACACACACACAGATACACACATAAACACGTACACACGCACGCACACAGCAATACCCACAACACACACATGCGCAGAGATACACACACATACACAAATAGACACACACAAAAGACACACGCACATGCACATAGATGCATTCAAATACAGAAATACACACACACACACACACACACACACAGATAAACACACACACACACACACACACACACACACACACACACACACACACACACACACACACGCGCGCACATCTTGCCTCTGTTTTGGTGACTTTGCTGTCAGCAAATTGGACCCATTTTCTCCATGTCACACCTTCATTGACACCCTTGCTACATTTTATCTTCCCATCACCACCGTTAGCAGCTTCTTTACCTTTGGCTGTGGAAACCCTCAGAATCATTTCTAACAGCATATACTCCTCCCCATCCCTGCTGGTCTAGCACAAAATTCACAATTCTCTAATCCTTTCACTTCTGAGAAAGGGTAGCATTAGGCTTGAAACAAAGTCATTTGCAGCTGCTCACTTGGTGTCTAATTATTTTTTTGTTTGGTGAGATTTTGATGTTGTTGGTAAAGTCAGGAATTGTTGCCCATCCTTCATTACCCTTGAACCAAGTGATTTTTATACCCCTTCAGAGGGCATTTAAAGGTGGGACTACTGCTGTGGCTGCACAGTGAAAGAGTCAGAGAGTCATAGAGCTGTACAGCATGGAAAGAGACCCTTTGGTCAATCTTGTCCATGCCAACCAGATACCCTAAATTAATCTAGCCCCATTCGCCAGTTATGTTTTCTAAGTGAAGACCAGGTAGTGTTCTCAAGCATGAACACGCAATCAAGGTCTATGGCTGCTCAAAATATTTCAAGAGGTCTGCCAAAATAATTAGGCTGTCATTGGAACATTGCTGAAAGGCATCTCGTTCCGCCGTGTTAAGATGTCACCTCGAGTGACTGTGTGTGCTCTGCTCTGTTAATTAGTACCGGACAAGAGGAGAAGTGAGAACTGATATTAGATGTCAACACGATCAGTCTGAACAGAACTCTCTGTCAGCTCCAATGATTTTTATATAATTTACTGTAACTCTGCCAACTTCGCAACAGCTTGACAAGTCAAACAGAGCTTTACAAAATACGAAGATAGTCTCAACCTCATCATCCAGCAACATTAGCACCAAACTACCAATGTCAGTCTATTAACCTTAAACAGAGATTACTAACTCCAGTGATTGCGTGCCAACTTCACCAATGCTGTAGTGCTCTCACCTAAACTGAAAAAGCTAGAAGCATATAGATCCAGATAAATTCTAAAAGTCAGGAAAAATCATTGCAAGTGCACACAATAATATACAATACATATTTAAAATTCACCTTGAAGTGCAGGTTCATATTTCCTTGAGAGTAGAATCACAGGCAGGATAATAGAATCCCTACAGTGTGGAAATATGCCATTTGCCCAACTGGTCCACACCAGACCTCCAAAAAGCATTCCAACCAGATCCATCCCCTACCCACTCCCTGTAGCCCTACATTTGCCATGGCTAACCCACCTAGCCTCCACATCCCTGAACACAGCAGGCAATTTAGCATGGCCAATTCATCTAATGTGCATATCTTTGGACTGTGGGAGGAAACCAGAGCACCCGGAGGAAGCCCACGCAGACACAGGGAGAACATGTAAACTCTACACAGATGGTCATCCAAGGGTTGAATTGAACCCAGGTCCCTGATACTGTGAGGCAGCAGTGCTGACCACTGAGTCACCATGCTACCCGTAGGTAGGATAGTGAAGAAGGCATATGGCATGCTTGCCTTTATTGGATAGTGCATTGAGCACAGGATTTGGGAGGTCATGTTGTGGCTGTACAAGACATTGGTTAGGCCACTTTTGGAATATCATGTGCAATTCTGGTCACCCTGCTATAGGAAGGATGTTGTGAAACTTGAAAGGATTCAAAAGGGATCTAAGGGGCAATTTTTTCACGCAGAGGGTGATACATCTATGGAATGATTTGGCAGAGGAAGTGGTGAAAACTGGTACAATTACAGCATTTAAAAGGCATCTGGATGGTACATAAGTAGGAAGGGTTTAGAGGAATATGGGCCAAATGCTGGCAGATGGGACTAGGTTTATACTGGATATCTGATCAGCATGGATGAGTTGGACCAAAGGGGCTGTTTCCTTGCTGTACATCTCTATGCCTCTATTTAGGAAGTTTTGTGTTCTGTAAGCAAAATAAAAATAGCGCTAAATTAATGCAGAAATGATTTTTTTATACCAAAAGTATGTGTTTCAGAGAGGCTGCAGAATTTTCATAACACCAGACAGTAAGGTGGGTCAAAGGGAGAGTGTCAGAAGCCAAAAGTTAGGGAATCTCTGTTCAGATATACTATGCTTGGAAGATTTTGGTTTGTTGTTCTCACCTTCTGTCATTATTATGAGATGAAAGAGAAGCACTAAGTTCAATTTATGCCCATCTCTTTTGCAAATGAGACACTATCTATGCTGCTGTTATAGATGTCCTCACAGATGCTTGTAAAGAAATTGCCTCCCCTTTTGGTCAGGGAATGCTGCTTGAATCAGAAAAACCAATAAAGCGTAAATGACAGTAGAATAAAAATTAACGATTATACTGCATTTGTTTATTTTTATAGCAATTAAAATTGTGAGTCTGTTAGAAAGACCAGAGTTCTTTAATTAATGCATTCAAGTCAATGCAGCCTTACAGGCTTGAGCTATGAGAAATAACTGAATGTTCAATATCGGCTGCCAGGAAACTGTAAATATAAATGTAAAGTTCAGGTGCTGCAGACAGATAGTATGATACCCTACATCTTGCTGAACTCAACTATTGTCGAAATAAGATTCGGAGTACATCGTATTTAATGAAGAATAAAATTTGTTGCTGTAATTGGAATTTTTCAAAGTTTTTTCACATCACGAGATTGGAACAGCATGAGCAAAAAAGGATAAAAATGCATCCCTCTGCAGCTCTTCATTCTGAGCTATACATATAAGGAAGTTAACTTAAAGATGTGGGCACTTTGAAGTCAGTGTTTTCTGCAGGATTATACAGAATGAGAGATGTATTTCAGACTCCAATGGTGCAACATTTTAATCATAATCGAAAGTGACACCATTTTGCAAATAGCTTTGCTGATTTTAGGTTTGTTTCTCCATAATAAATGAATTCTTTAGCTTATTCACTTGCGACAATTCCGTTGTATTTTGTGGATAATAATTTCCACATCTGAAACAGCACCTGATTCTCCCTCACCTGAAATTATCTGCTGAAGCTCTTTTGTCTTTGTGACCTTAGTTATTTCTAGACTTAACTTTTCCTTTTCCCTTTTCGCTGACATCCCACCTTCCACCTTCCGTAAGCTTAAGGTAAGCTACGAGTCTATTGCCTGTACCTCAACTGCCTTGATATTAAAATTCAAGCCCATGGGTTTGCCTTACAGCTTTGCACTTTTCTGTAAATTCCGACAATGCTGTGAGATTTCTGTATCCCTAATTGCAACTTTTTGCAAGTCCTGATTGGTGCACCAATGGTGGTTGTGCATTCAGCTGCAGAGGCCCTTAGTTTTGCTAGGCCCGTGCTGAATCTCTCCACCTCTAAAACTGCATCCTCCAAATGTCTCCGTACAACCAAAAGTTTTGATAAAGTTTTAGATTATTTTCCCTAATGAATCCTTGTCTGACTTGATCTTTAATTTTACATAGGATTACATGGAAATACAGCACAAAATGAGCACTTTTGGCCTAATCACTTCATTTTGGTCTACTCAAGACTCCTTCCATTTTTCGTCCTCTAATTCTGATGTTGTAGCCATCAATCCTCCTCCCTCATATACTTGTCTGAGTCCCCTTAAATGCACCAATGTTATTTGCTTCAACTGCTCCCTGTGGTAATGAGTAACACCTTCTGACCATTCTTTGAGAAGCCAAGTTTCTTCTGAATTCCCTATTGGATTTCTTGGATACTTTTATTTTGATGGCCTGTAGTTAATGCTTTTCATCTGAAAAGAAGTCATTTTCTTTACATCCACTCTAATCTTTTGCAAGATCTCTATTAGGTTAGTCCTCAGTCTTTTTCCAAGAAAACTTTTTCCAGACTGTTAATCCTTTCCTGCACATATCCTTGTGTCATCATCGTAAATCTCATTTGTACCCTGTCCAGTACCACAAAATCTTTTTTTGTAACATGGTTACAACACTTGGACAAAATACTGTGTACGTATTATCCACCCATTGTTTTGACACAGCTTTTGTTTGATATTGTCACTGTGAAGCACTGTAGCATGCTTAAAAGTGCTCTGTAAGTAGAAATATTTTATACTTGCTCACAGGATGTGAGTGCTGCTGACTAGGCCAGTACTCAGTGCCCAACCCTTGAGAAGGTGCTGCCTTCTTGAAGTGCTGCAAACTGCAAACCTTGGAAGGCAGATATTCTCACAGTGCTGTTAGTAAGGGATCTCCAGAATTTTTATCCAATGACGGTAAAGGAATCGTTATATAGCTCTACCTCAGGATAGTGTGTGGCTTGGACGGGATCTCATTGGTGCTAGAGTGGCCATGTCGCTCTTGCCATTGTATGTGATGTAGGTCGTGAATTTGGAAGGTACTGTCAAAGGCTACTCTGTGAGGTACTGCAATGCAATTTTTATATCATGCACTTATTTGCCACTATGCTGATGAAGATGAAGAGATGATGATGATGATGAAGAGACTGAATGTTGATAGTGGTAGATAGAGTGTCAGTCAAGTGGGCTGCTTGGTCCTGGATGGTGTCAAGCTTCTTGAGTGTTGTTGGAGCTGCCAAACAAATGAGGAGCATTCCATCACGCTCCTGTGTCTTGTAGATGTTGGACAGGCATTGGAGAAACAGAAGATAAATTACAATACTCCTAGCCTCTGACCTATTCTTGTAATCACAGTACTTAAATGGCTAGTCCAACTCTCTTTCCAATGAGTACTACTTTCTTACCATTCTTTGATTAAGGAAGTTTTTCTGAATTCCTTGTTGAATTTCTCAGAGACAGTTTTATATTGATGGCCTTTAGCTATGTTCTTCAGGATCAAAATCCTCAGGAAGTTGATAGTGGAGACTTCAATGATTGTTATACCATTGAACATAAAAAGGAGTTGCTTAGATTCTAGCTTGTTGGAGATGACCATTGATTGGCATTTGTACCTGCAGATATTACCTGCCATTTATCATCCCAAGCTTAGATGCTGTCCAAGTTTATGGTCTGCTTCTGTTTCTGGGGGGTGGCAAATGGTGCAGAATGCTCTTTTCACAAGATACTTTACTTCCTTTTTTGTTAGTAAATTTATTCTGGGTAGCAATAACTCGAATTTCAGAACTTTCCCATTGCCATTAAGGTTTTATTGACTGTTATAAAAGCAAAATGTCGCAGATGCTGAAAATATGAAACAAAAACAGAAAATGCCGGGGAACTCATCAGGTCTGGCAGTGTCAGTGGAGAGAGGAGGTGAGCTAATGTTTCGAGTCCAATTTGACTTATTCAGAAGTAAAAAGCGGCTGGGGAATTATGGATTTTATGTTGATGACAGAGGAGCAATGAACATAATAGATGGTGAGGGTGACCAGAACAAAAGACAAAGGGAGGCACATGGTGGTAAAGGAAGAATTGAGGTGTAAATGATAGGTGTGTCAAGAAGAAAATAGGTTTTTTGTGTGTGTGTATGAGAGAGAGAGAGAGAGAGAGACAGAGAGAGACAGAGAGAGAAGTACAGCACAGGAACAGGTCCTTCGGCCTTCCAAGCCTGTGCCAATCATCATGCCCTGACTAAACTAAAAACAAATCTTCTGCCCTTATTTGGTCAATATCCCACTATTCCCTCCCTATTTATGTAACCATCCAGGTGCCTCTTAAATGTCGCCAACGTGCTAGCTTCCACTACCTCTTCTGGCAGTGCATACCAGGCTCTTACCACTCTTTGCATGCAAAACTTGCCCTCGCACATCTCCCTTTAAACTCTTGCCCTCTCACCTTGAATTTGTGCCCCCTTGTAACTGAAATTTCAACGCTGGGAACAAAAGCTTCTGACTATACACCTTATCTATGCCTGTTATAATTTTATAGATCTCTATCAGGTCTCCTCTCAGCTGCCATCTTTCCAGTGAAAACAATCCTAGTCTTTTTAACCTTTCCTCATAGTCAATGCCCTCAAGACCAGGCAACATCCTGATGAACATTCTCTGCATCCTCTCCAAAGCTTCCACATCCTTCTGGTAATGTGGCAACCAAAGACTGCAAACTGGTTGGTGGGGTGGGGGGGCGGGGGGGGGGGGGGGGGCGGTGGGGGGTGCAATGGCCTAGTGGTATTATTGCTGGACTGTTAATCCAAAGACCGAGATAATGTTCTGGGAATCAGGGTTTGAATCCTGCCATGGCAGATGGTTGGATTTGAATTCAATAAATATCTGGAATTAAGAATCTAATGATGACCATGAATCCACTGTCGATTATTGGAAAAACTCATCTGGTTCACTAATGTCCTTTAGGCAAAGAAACTGCCATCCTTACCTGGTCTGGTGTACATGTGACTCCAGACCGACAGCAACATGGTTGACTCTTAACTGCCCTCTGGGCAATTAGGGATGGGCAATAAATGCTGCCTGTCCAGTGATGTCCTCATCCTGTGAATGAATAAATAATGAAACAATACTCCAAATGCGGCCTCACAAGGGTTTTACACAGCTGTAACATGGTTTGGCAACTCTTGTATTCCATGCCCTGGCCACTGAAGGCAAATATGCCATGTGCCTACTTAATCACTTTGGCCACCTGTGTTGCCACTTTTAGGGAACTGTGGACCTGCACGCCCAGATCTGTCTGATTGTTAATGTTCCTAAGGGTTCTGTCATTAACAATACAATTCACACCAAGTAGCAGGCAACTGGGGAGGTGGGCATTATTCTTATAGACAAAGCAGAGACGCTGGGCAAAGTGGCCACCCAGTCTGCATTTGCTATCAACAGCATGAAGGAAACTGCAATATAAGCTGTGAATACAGTAGACTAGATTGAAAGAAGTTCAATTTAAACCCTGCTTTATTTGGAATATGTATTTTGGGCCTTGGGCACTGAGGAGGGAGGAGATGAAAATGCAAGTGTTACGCCTTCTCTGATAACATGAGCAGATACCGTAGGGACACTGGTTGAGTGATGGGAGTAGTGGAGGAGGATGTTGCAGAGAGAACAGTCCCTGCGGAAAGCTAGTATTGGAAGCTTGGTTGTGAATGGAGCAAAAAAATGATCCTTTGTTTGTGACAACTCGTGGAGGCAAGCCTAGAGAACACAATCTTTCTTCAGGGACAGAGGGAGAGGGATGAGGGCAGAAGACCATAAGACATAGGAGTGGAAAATTCCATAGAAGAGCAGGAAATGAGTTAGCCATGGCTGAAGGCCATGTAGTGGGGGATTCTTCATTTAAGGAAAAAAGAGGACATCTCAGAGACATCCCGATGGAACATGGAATTGTCAAAACAGATGTGGTGGAGACAGAAACTGGGAGACTGGGGCAGGAATTAGGCTATGAGGAAGTGAAGGTAACTGCTGGTCTTGTTGGGTTTGTAACGGTGGAGACCCTATCCCCAGAAATGGAATCCGTGGAGTCAAGGAAGGGAAGAGTCAAAAATGGACCAGGTGAAGGTGAGAGAATGATGGAAACTAGAGGCAAAGCAGACTAATTTTTTTTCAGTTCTGAACAACAGCAGGAAGCAGCATCAATGACATTGGGTGGGGGCCTGAGTAGGATCTCAGCAGGAAATTTCCGCATAGCCCACAAAGAAACAGGCACAATTGGGACCCATGTGGGTACCCATGGCCAAAGCCACTTGGAGAAGGTTAGATGAGTTAAAGAAGTTGTTCAAAATGAGCACAAGTATAGCCAGGTCATGAAGGGTGGTGGTGGACAGGGTCTGTCAGGCCTCATTTCAAGGAGCAAGTAGAGAACCTTTAGACCATCCTGATAGGGGATGGACATATAGGGGGATTGTTGAAGAGGAGTTTGCCAAAGCGAGAAAGTGGAAATTGAGAAAAGTGTCAGAAGCATCACAAATGTAAGTGGCAAGAGAGGAAGCAAAGGGCGGAAAACATAAACTCAAGATAAGAGGAAATAATTTCAGTGAGACAGGAACAGGCGGAAACAACAGGTCTGCCAGAGCCATTCTATTTATAGATTGCGGGAAAGAGGTAGAAGCAGGCTATGTGAGGCTGTGGTCTATCAGCTGGGAAGCTATGGTGCTGGGGAGATTTCCAGAGGAGATGAATTCAGTGACAGTCCTGGAAACAAAAGTCTGTTCTGAAATGGTTGGGTCATGATCCAGAGGGAGATAGGAGAAAAAGTCTGAGATCTGGTGATCAGCCTGTGCCAAGTAGATTATAGCATGCCAGACAGCAACAACACGATATTTATTGACAGGTTTGGTAACAAAGCCGGGGTTAGACCTTAGAGAATAGAGTGCAGCAAGTTCAGAGGAGACAGTTTGGAGTGGGTGAGAAGAGCAGAGAAATTAAGATGGCTCATGTCACATCCGCAGTTCTTAGTGAAGTGATCAAGTAAAAGTAAGAGGCCAGAGGAAAGGGTCTAGGTAAAGGGGGAACTACTGGAGATGGGCGAAAGGGTCTGTGTGGTTGGGAGAATACTGCTGTTCAAAGAAGTGGTCACAGACAGAAAAAAAGCTAATTTGTGTTGTTCCCAAAATTCATTGAGGTGGAACAAAAGGAATAAAGCTAAGAACTTTATTCAGCACGGATCATTCAGCATCAGAGAGGGATAGGTTAAAAGGTAAATTGGATCTATGCCAAGAGGTGAGATTTGAAGAAGGGATGAAATTGGAGGGAAGGCATGGGGCAAAGAAACCGGAGGGGGCATCGGCGCCTATTAGTTTTTGGAGGCTTGTGTTATCTATCACCTGAAAGGAAGAGATTTAGCACTTTTTGTCCATCCCTAATTGCCCAGCGAGCAGTTAAGAGTCAACCACATTGCTGTGGGTCTGGAATCACTTGTAGGTCAGATCAGTAAGGATGGAAGTTTCCTTCCCGAAAGAACATTAGTGAAACAGAGATAACAAAGTGTGCAGCTGGATGAACACTGCAGGCCAAGCAGCATCTTAGGAGCACAAAAGCTGACGTTTTGGGCCTAGGCCCGAATCGTCAGCTTTTGTGCTCCTAAGATGCTGCTTGGCCTGCTGTGCTCATTCAGCTTCACACTTTGTTATCTTGGATTCTCCAGCATCTACAGTTCCCATTATCTCTCACATTAATGAAGCAGATGGGTTTTACTGGGTTCATGATCATTATTAGACTCTTAATTCCAGACTTTTATTGAATTCCAACTTTACCATCTGCCATGGCAGGATTCAAACCTGGCCTCCCGAACATTACCTGGGCCTTTGGATTAAGAGTCCAGTCATAATGCCACTAGGCCACTGCCTCCCCAGTTTGAACAAGCAACCATTGCAAAACATGTACTTATGATTCTTACATTTTATTACGTTTTGAGCAGAGCAACATTAAACTGGAAAAAGAAAGCCGCAATTATCACCTGCCCTTTTATTTAGACAGCTGTGTAACATTAGCATAAAGCGTGGATATAACATCAGCGTTCAATATTAACACAATGTAGAAGTCAGCGTCTGTTGTGATAACCATTAACAGTCTAGGTTAATGGTTTACCCAAGTTCATAGTTCTCAGCTCAACACTTCGCAGTTCTAAGTCAAGCTTTCCAAGGCTCATTGTGCTTAGCTGTTTTAGAGTTTACACTCTCGTGACTTAGCATTGGCTGTACTGGGCCCTGTTAAGTCTGTATATTAACGCCAACAAGTTGCAATTATGTGCCTAGCTTGTCCCTATATTCATAAAAGAAATGTATATCTTTAGGCAATGATTGTATTCAATATGCAGCAGCTGTCCATCAGTGAACATCCCACTTCAGACCTTATGACAGTGGGAAGGTCATTGCTAAAGCAGCTGAAGATGATTGAGCTTAGAACATTACCTTGAGGAACTCCTGCAGAGATGTCTTTGGAATGAGATAACTGACCTCCAAGAACCGTAACCATTTTCCTTTCTATCAGAAATAACTCCAACCAACGGTGAGTTTTCCCTGATTCTTGTTTTGCCAGGGCTCCTTGATGTCACATACTGTCAAACATGACCTTGATGTCAAGGGCTGTCACTCTCACCTCATCTCTGGAATTCAGCTTTTTTGTCCATGTTTGAACCAAGGCTGTAATTAGGTCAGAAGCTGTGCGGCCTTGGCAGAACCTAAACTGTGCGTCAGTGAGCAGGTTATTGCTGAGAAGGTCCTGGTTCTTAGCACTGTTGACAACTCCTTCCAACATTTTGCTGTTGATTGGTGTTTGTTGCTAGGCCTGTAACTGACTGGGGTGGATTTGTCCTGCTTCCTACATATATCTGGGCAATTTTGTATGTCAATGGGTAGATGCCAGTGTTGTAGTTCAGTTAAAACAGTTTGGCTTGAGCTATTGATGTAAGGTCTGTAGTTGCAAGAGACTATTGAAGCAAGGCTTTCAACAAGTATTGTTTTTGTTTTATCAACATAATTCAGAGTCCTACAAAGGAAGGGTAGATTTTTATACTAACCTCTAAATGATAACATGGAATACTCCCTATGATTATTGTTTAAACTCCACAATGAAGTTGTTATTATTATAACCTCCCTTTACGAAGTGTAATTACCATATTGCTATCCTACTTTTAACATTGATTACAGCTTAACCTTAACTTTCAGAATAACCATTGAACTCACAGCTGGTGGTGACATGCCGACCCATCTGTTTTCATAAAGTGTTGGCATCCTTACATCAGCAACAGCTTGACGTCATCATCAATTGCGTTGTTTGAAACATTCAGGGATTCAGTCTGTAGATCTTTTGATTGGGTTTCAAATGCATGCACTGTGTGTTGCAGGACGTGTGCATACAGTGAGTGATCCAGATCAGTCGAAATTAATGGCATAGTAATGACTTCAGTATGCATGAGGCATTTAGTGTTCTCCTTGGGCAAGACCTGGAAGTTGCACCAAAACTGTACTCAGGGTTGCAACAATTTTGCCACTATTGTGTTAGATATAATGTAACCACACATTGCCCAAAGCAAGCTCAGTTGTTGCATGAGAGATAATAGGAACTGCAGAATGCTGAAGAATCCGAGATAACAAAGTGCAGAGCTGGGTGAACACAGCAGGCCAAGCAGCATCTTAGGAGCAGGAAAGCTGATGTTTTGGGCTGAGACCCTACATTAGAAAAGGGATTAGGCCCGAAATATCAGCTTTTCAACTCCTAAGATGCTGCTTGGCCTGCTGTGTTCATCCAGCTCTACACCTTGTTATCTCAGTTGTCGCATAGTCACATTTGTGAGTGTGAATGGTTTTGTGAGGACAGACTTGTTCAGGTAGAGGGTTTAATAGATTGGAGTAAAAGATTGTGGACAATTATTATGGTTAGGAGTTTTACATATCCCTCACTTGTGCCATAAATTCCGTGATCCATTCAGCAACGTGATTGGTTTGTGCCCAGTTTATCAGTGCTGTTTTCATAATACTGCACTTTACTGTCAGATTGTGCTGTGAAATTTGAGTCCAAATCTTTGCATGCGTAAACTCTGAAAGCCAATGGTGTTCAGGCTGACCTTTAATATCAGGTCTTGCTGGCTGCTGAATTTAAGCTGCCAAATTTAGATTGGTGGTGTTGATAGTTACTGATGACTTGCTCATTAAAAGTTGGTGGTCTCAAAAACAAAAGAAATGTAACTACAATTGTTAAAAAATAAATATTATTCTGATCAACTTGCTACTGCATTCTTTCCTAGGAAGTGTGCAGAGAGCTCTGGTGCCTCAGTAAGAGTAATCGTTGCGTGACCAATAGCATTCCTGCAGCTGAGGGTACCCTGTGTCAGACAGGAACTATTGAAAAGGGGGTAAGTACCCTTTCTAACCTCGAAGCTTTCACACCAAAGTACATCAAACCTCATTTTCCTAAAGATAAACAGTCGAGTGATTCATATTCTCATATTTGTAACAGATGTAGATGGCTGGGCTTGGGGTGGGGGCAAGTGGTGAGGATGAAGCAAAGTGTGCAGAGGGATATAGTCAAGGTAAGTGAATAGGAAAAGTTTGGAAGTTCGAATATACTGTGTGGAAATGTCAGGTTATGCACTTTGGCAGGAAGAAATAGAGGAGCTGAATACTACTTAAACAGGGAACAACTGCCGAAAGCTACGGAAAAGGAATTTGGAAGCCCTCACCCATGAAAAAGCTAGCATCTAAGTTCAGCACATAATAGGGAAAGAAGATGAACTGTTGGCCTTCATTTCAAAAGATATGGAGTATAAAATTAGAAAGGTTTTGCTAAAACTATACAAGGTACGAGTCAGACCACTACTGTCAACAATTTTGGATCCTTTATCGAAGGAAAGATTTATTGGCATTGGAGGCAGTCCAGAGAATATTCACTAGACTGATTACAGGTATGGAGGATCTGTCTATGAGGAGAGTTTGATTAGGTTGGGCCTATACTCATTGGAACATTGAAGAATGAGAGGCAAACTTTTTGAAACAAACAAAATCAGTGGGAACTTGACGGAATGGATTTGAATAGATTGTTCTCCTTGTGGGAGAGTTAAGGACAGAGGGCTGAATCTCAAAATAAAGGGTTTCACACTTAAGGTGAAGAGGACGAGGAGTTTCTTCTCTGAGAGGATTGTGAATCTGTGGAATTTTTTACCGTGGAGGCTGTTGAGGTTAAGTCGTTAAGTATATTCAAAGCTGAAATAGATTTTCAATCAGTAAGGGAAATAAGAACCAGTATGGAGGTGAGGCAGGAAAGTGGAGTTTAGGATTATGAGACCAGACATGAAACTTCTTAACTTTATTTGAACTTGGTTGAAGTACTTAATGATGTTATATGTTTCAAATGCTCATTGTAAAGCATTTCTGTTACAGTCAATAAGGTCCATGCATATTTTAGAAAACAAAGCACTTAATCAACATCAGATAGAAACAATGTAATTTTAAAAATGTTAAGAAAAAGATGACAGATTAACTTCCTGCAATTTCTTTATGAACTCTTTTGGAGGTAGCCATGTATGATGGCAATCTCCATATGCTAATTTTTACACCGTATCAGATTGAACCATGAAAATCGCTGTAAACAAAAGTGGGAGAGAGAATTTTGACTATTTCAGTGTGAAAGGAGAACCAAGGCAACAGGTCAATTCCATTTTAAACTAGAACACTGTGCAAACTGTCTGAGTCAAAATAGTATTTTCCCTTATTTGGAGTTGGAGAGGTTTGGACTGTTTCCTTTCTCTTGCAGTAACAATGTAGAAAGGTGAAAATGAGTAGGAGACAAAAGCAATATCAGATCAGTCCAACTTTTAGCTGAATCAAGCCAAGTCAGCAATTTCACGCTCTATATTTATCCTGATTCTGTCACCATAGTTCCTGCTTGCTTTTTTGAGCCATAAGGACCTCTCGATGGTGTTTGTGTTTCAGCGGGTGTAGAGTGTTATTGTGAGTGTAGTTGCTGCCAGGATATTCAGGGTCTGCCTAGCTGGCAGCTGCCTTTGTGAAAATGATTAAAGTTACTTGAGCATGACTAATGAGATCTTCACACAAAATAAGCTGGGAAGAATGCTGGCTCTTCCAACCTTCTCTCGTTTTTCACCTTTGTACGTTAGTCATATTTTCTGTTGTATTTTAATTTTTTTGGAAGTGGTGCCTCAATATTTATTCATATTTTTGCATAAAGGACTAGGAAAACCATACTGCTGGCAAATTTTGAGAAATGTCTGATGACTGTGGAGATACTTTGAACTGTCAGAAAGCCGATCAGAACCTGGAAAATTGACTGAAAGGCACAAGAAATTTCCAACAATTTTCCAAATAAATTCAGTAAATATGAGTAAAATGTAAATTTGTGTAAGTAAGACCTTTGTGTGTACTGGAACAAGTAACTGAATACAGCGAGTTCATGAAAAGAGGTGTACTGCAGGCTAATGTTGCTGGTGGAACTTAGGTGAAACTAACAATTTGGTTGAGATTGGTTGGAAGATTAGATGTTGGGTTGCAGAAGCGGATTGGGGGTCAGCAAAGGTTCATTCTGGCTGTCATGGTGATCCGACACCACAAACCTGGTCTGAGCCATTTATGGAAGAGGTCAGACCGTGATTGGATAGACAGCCCTTTGGCAAGCAGAGTGTTGAATTGAGATCAATGAGTTAAGCAATGTGGCAAGAGACACCTGCTCAGATCACAGCAAGGCAACCGTAGTGGGCTGATGTTGGGAGACAGGGCAGTAAATCTTGATTAATCCAACAATTGACAATGCCCACTGACTCTTGTTGTAGCTATAGGGCCACAATTGCAGCAGCTGATCGCCCTTGGGTCGGGGATCTGGGGTGGAATCGCTCCAGTGAAAGTGGACAGGCCACTGTAACTTCTACGCTTTTTTAGAAAATGACTCCCTTCTTCAGAGGGCATCTCCCTGTTGCTGTGCTTTCTGTTCCTGCATCATAAACTCTGTGTTATCTCTGGTAGCCTTAGGACCCCGCTCGGCATTACAAGGCTGTTCCTTGCATTAATTGACCTAGCACTTTCAAAATCTGGATGGCTGTATCTGCAACACACCACACAGGGTCAAAACCCTGGAAGTGGACCGGCAGCTTGTGTTCCCGACCTAGGCTTGAAAATCCTGGCTCAGGAGAGTGTACCAGTTAGAAGTCTAAAGATCCAAGGATTGTTGAAAATTCCGTGTCAGCCTTCATTAGCAAATTTCCAGGGAATAATTCCTATTGGGTCTGGAGGCAGCTCACCAGGCACTGCACTGCCATCCATTGTGATGGAAGGTGTCATCAACAGTGCTATCGATCAGCATATGCTTAGCATTAACCTGCTCAGTGATACCCAGTTTGTTTTTGCCAAGGCCACTTAGCTCCTGATCTCATTGCAGCTGTATTTCAAACATGGGCAAAAGAGCTGAGTTCCAGAGGTGAGGTGAGAGTGACAGCCCGTGATATCAAAGCTGCTTTTGACTGAGTGAGTCCACAAGGAGCCCTGGCAAAACTGGAATCAATGCGTATCAGGAGAAAAATCTCACATAGGAAGATAGTTGTGGTTGTTGGAGGTCAATTATCTCAGCTATAGGACATCTCTGCAGAAATTCCTCAGGGTAGTATCCTTGGCCCAACCATCTTCAGCTGCTTCATCAAAGACCTTGCCTCCATCATGAGGTCAGAAGTGGGAATGTTCACCGATGATTGCACAACACCATTCGTGACTCCTCAGATACTGAAGCGGTACATGTTCAAATGCAACAAGATCTGGACAATATCCAGGCTTGGGCTGACAGTTGACAAGTGACATTCGCGCCACACAGATGCCAGGCTATGACTATCAACAATAAGAGACAATCTAACCATCATCCTTTAACATTCAATGGTGTTACCATCACTGAATCCCCCACTATCCATATCCTGGGGGTTACCATTAACTAGAAGCTCAACTGGACTCACCACATTAACACAGTTGCTACAAAAGCAGACCAGAGGCTAGGAATACTGTTGAGTAACTCACCTCCTGATTCCTCAAAGCCTGTCCAGCATCTACAAGGCACCAGTCAGAAGTGTGATGGAATACTCCCCATTGCCTGGATGAGTGCAGCTCCAACACACTCAAGAAGCTTGACAGCATCCAGGACAAAGCAGCCCACTTGATTGGCACCACATCCGCAAGCATTCACTCCCTCCACCACTGATGCTCAGGAGCAGCAGTGTTTATTATCTACAAGATGCATTGCAGAAACGCACCAATAATCCTCAGACAGCAGCTTTGAAACCCATGACCACATCCATCCAGAAGGACAAGGGCAGTAGACATATGAGAACACCACCTCCAAGTTCTCCTCCAAGCCACTCACCATCCTGACTTGGAAATGTATTGCCGTTCCTTCACTATTGCTGGATCAAAATCCTGGAATTCCCTCTCTAATGGTTTTGTGGGTCTACCACAGCAGGTGGACTACAGCGATTCAATAAGGCAGCTTATCAGCACCTTCTCAAGGGCAACAGGGGACAGGCAAGAAATGTTGACCAGCCAACGATGCCTACATCCCACAAATGAATAGAAAAAAGTATTATTCATGACTTGCCATTTGTGAGAGTAATTCCTGAGAGTGAGGGAGGAGAATGTCAGAGTGCTTGTGGTTCAGCAGCAGTTCACAATGGTGAGCTAGAGACAGGAAGTCAAATAATATCTTACCTTTTAACAGCCAGCTCCTAGTGAGACTGCGCAACCACTGGAAAACATACGAGTATGTGAATTAGGGTCAAGAATTGGCCATTTCACTCCTTGAGCCTACTTCACCATTCAAAATGATCATTGCTAATCCATGTCCCTGCCTGCGCACGATGACCTTTCACCTGTGTACGTACCTACCTCTGCCTTAAGAACCGTTAAATCATGGTTCCATCTGCCATTCTCAAGTGAATATAAATGATCCCAAATGGCAGAATTCAAGAAAGAGCAGAGAATTAGCCTGGTATCCAGGCAAATACTTCCATCAATCACCGCCCACTGATAAAAGGCTGACTTTGAGAGCATTGTCCTTGCTTTAATCCAATGTATCATGTTGGACCTTTCATTTACATCTTGCTCAAATTTCAGCACCGTTGTAATTGTTCTGGAAAATTGGACATTGGGCCCAAACATGCCATGTTATTAAATTACAGTTATGTCTCATAACGGTCCTTCAAAAGTAATTGATTTGTTGATTATGAATTGCTTGATATAAATTGAGACTGTGATAAACTGTTGTATAAGTCCAGGATTTGCTTCCTTTGCAACAAATATGCATTGAGATTCAATAAACACCTAAATCCTTTGTAATTACCTGTAGGATAGATGAGGCTTTATGACTCGATTAGTGTATTTTTACAGTGAAGTGTTCAGAGACTTTTTACAGTGAAATTTATTGTAAAATATAAAAAAGAGAAACTGTCAATTGTTAGGGTCATATTTCTTAAATTACAACAGTGACCATGGACTAAATTTTAACTCCTGAAAAACAGGTGAGTTTGGGAGTGGGGGTTGCTGCCAGAGGGTAACGTACAAGAGTCTATAACAGGCAGTGATCTGACTTACCAGAGAAGGACAAGAGGTGGGTAATCAATTTGCTCATGAGAACCAA
Organism: Stegostoma tigrinum; assembly: GCF_030684315.1. Taxonomy (NCBI): domain Eukaryota; kingdom Metazoa; phylum Chordata; class Chondrichthyes; order Orectolobiformes; family Stegostomatidae; genus Stegostoma; species Stegostoma tigrinum. Next base: position 118,232,632 of record NC_081354.1, read on the forward strand.
ATATTGTAATAGTTTCTTGACCTCAGATTGGTAGTCATTTTATTTTTAACTCACTTTGGCTTGGAAACCCAGCGGCTCAAGGAAAGAAGGAAGACTGAATCTGAAAGGTAAGTGATTTGACATAACAATATAAAAACAAGAAGTGATAGACTATTCAAATTCTTCAAGCCTCTTCTATCATTGAATAACGTAATGGCTGATCTTTTAACATACCTCCACCTCATGTCATTATAACCACTTCCGTTAATTCCTGCAGCATCCAAAAATCTGTCAGCTTCTGCCTTGAATATGCTTCTAATGAATGAGCACCCACAGCTTTCTCAGGCAGAAAATTCCAAGGATTCATAATTATTTACTGGCTGATTTTTAATTCTAGGCATGTGATTCTATGTTCTAATGTCCCCAGCCAGAGAAACCATTTTGCCAGCATGCACACTGTCAAGACACGTAAAGAAATTTATAAGTTTCGATTGGATCACATCTCCTTCTTCAAAATTCTGTGGAATATAGACCAGCCTGATCAATCTTTCCTCATAGGACAACCCATTCAACCATGGGGTCAGTCTAGTGAGCCTTTGTTACACTTCCTGTCAGGATCTTTCTTTCATCTTAAGGTCAGAACTGGGAGGTTCACTGATGATTGCACAATGTTCAGTATCTTTTACAACTCCTGAGATTCTGAAACAGTCCATGTGCAAATGCAGCAAGAGCTGGACAATATATAGGTATATGCTGACAAGTGATACAGAGCATTTGCACAACACGAGCGTCAGGCAATTACCATCTCCAACAAGAGAAAATTTAACCAGCACCGCTTTATATTCAATAGCATTACCATACTAAATTACCCCACTCTCAACATCCTGGGTGTTGTACTCTTTGAGCTGGGGCAGGAGAAGTGTTGGATATAGCAAGAACTGCAGATGCTGGAGTCAGAGTCAATACAGTTTGGAGCTGGAGGAACGCAGCAGGTCAGGCAGCGTTAGAGGAGCGGGAAAGTTGATGTGTTCGGTTTACAGCCTTCATCAGGAATGGGGAGGGGGAAGGGAACTCAGAAATAAATGGGGGTGGGGCTGGAGAAAGGTGGGTGGGATGATGATAGGTGGATGCAGGTAGGAGGTAGTGGAGACTGGTTAGTGGGAAGGGTGGGGCCAATAAGGTGGAACAAAGGTGATCAGATTGTGTCAGGTCAAGGAAGCAGGAATGAGAAGGAAGCTTGGACATGGGATGAGCCCCGGGAGATTTTGAAACTGGTGAATTCTATGTTAAGGCCATTAGGCTGTGAGCACCCAAGACAGAATATGAGGTGTGGCTCCTTCGGTTTGCGTGTGGCATCATTCTGACACCGGAGGAGGCCCAGGATGGACGTGTCACTCAGGGAGTGGGAGGGGAAGTTAAAATGGTTGGCAACCAGAAGGTGTTGCTGATTTTAGCATACAGAGTGCAGATGCTTCGCGAATTAGTCACCAAGTCTGCGCTTGGTCTCATCAATGTAGAGGAGACTACATCGGGAACAACAGATACAGTAGACCAGGTTGGGGGATGCACAGGTGAATCCCTGTCAGATATGGAAAGATTGTCTGGGGCCTTGGATGGAGGTAAGAGGAGAAGTGTCGGGGCAGGTGTAGCAACTCCTGCAGTTGCAGGAAAAGGTGTTGGGTGTGGTGGGGTTGGTGGGGAATGTGGAGCGGATGAGTGAGTTGCAGAATGAGCAGTCCCTACGAAAGGCTGATAGGGGTGAGGAGGGAAATATCTCTCTGGTTGTGGAGTTGGATTGCAGGTAGTAGAAGTGGTGGAGGATGATGCGTTGGATGCAGATGTCGGTGGGGTGGTAAGTGAAGACCGGGGGACTCTGTTATTATTTTTGCTGGGGAGAGGGGGGTTTGAGGGTAGAAATGCAGGAAATGCAAGAGATGCAGTTGAGGGCATTATGAATCAATGACAGCGGGATGTTTGGGCCCTTGAAGTAGGAGGACATCTGAGATGCCCGGGAGTGGCATGTGCCATCTTGGGAACATATGTGGCAGAGGTGGAACAATTGGGTGTAGGGGATCACATTCTTGCAGGAAGGTGGGAGAGAGGAGGTGTGGTAAGGTAGTCAAGGAATTTGGTGAGTTTGAAAGGGTTAGACTGTGCTGAGATGGAGACGGAGAGGCCCAGGAAGGGGAGGGAAGTACCAGAGATGGTCCAGGTGAATTTGAGGTTAGGGTGAAAGGTGTTAGTAAAGTTGATGAACTGTTCAATCTCCTCATGGGAGCACAAGGCAGCACTAATACAGTCATCAGTGTAGCAGAGGAAGAGGTGAGGAATGGTGCCAGTGTAACAGCAGAAAAGGGACTGTTACATATATTCTACAAAAACCCGAAATGTTGTCTTTCTTGCAGAAAAGTATTGACAATATTCCAGATGTAAAGTCTCTGTATAACGATTTTACTCTTAAACTCTATTATGACAGCCAACGTGTCATTTCCTTTCCTAATTTCTTGCTGTACCTGTATACGATTTGTGTACTAGGACACTATGGGTCGCTATGAATGCTAACGTTTCTTCATCTCGTATCATCTGGAAAATATTTTGGAGTTTCTTTTCTCTTCTTAGTGGTGAACCTTACATTTTCTAAACTATGTCATCTAGTGTGATAACACAAACTGCACTGTCATTGTCTGCATTACAGTCTTGGAGCAAATGTGGACCAAAAACTGATATCCAGAGTTGAGGTGAGAGTATGTCATTGTCAGAGACATTTGACAGAGTGTGGCATCAAGGAGCCCTGGCAAAATTGAAGTTAATGGGAATCAGGAGGAAAACTCTCCACTAGTTAGAATCATACTTGGCACAAAGGGTGTTGGTTGTGTTTGTGGAACGTCAGTCATCTCAGCTCCAGGACATATCTACAGGAGTTCCTCAAGGTGGTGCCTTAGACCCAACCATTTTCAGTATCTTCATCAATGATCTTTCCTTCATCTTAAGGTCAGAACTGGGAGGTTTGCTGATGATGGCACAATGTTCAGCATCTTTTTCAACTCCTGAGATTCTGAAACAGTCCATGTGCAAATGCAGCAAGAGCTGGACAATATCCAGGTACATTGCTGACAAGAGATGTAGAGCATTTGCACCACACAAGCGTCAGGCAGTTACCATCCCCAACAAAAGAAAATTTAACCAGCACCGCTTTATATTCAATGACATTACCGTACTAAATTACCCCACTATCAACATCCTGGGTGTTGTCATTGATCAGAGACTGCACTGGACTAGCAATATAAATGCAATGTCTACAAGAGCTGGTTAGAGGCTAGGAATACTACAGCAAGTAACTCACTTCTTGGCTCCTCAGACTCTATCCACCATCTGCAAGGCACAGGTCAGGAATGTGATGGAATTCTCCCAATTTACCTGAATGACTGGAGCTCCAATAACACTCAAGAAGCTTGACCCATCCTGGAAAGGTCTGCTGTCTTGAGTAGTAACCTCAAACATTCATTCCTTCCACCGCCAATGCTCAGTAGCACTGCTATGTACGATCAACAAGAAGCACTGTAGAAATTCACCAAAGCTTCTGAGCCAGCACTTTCCAAACCCATGACCACTTCTGTTTAGAAGGACATGGGCAGCAGATGTAAAGGAACACTGCCATGTGTAAATTTCCCTCCAAACTGCATACTACCTTGATTTGGAAACTTATCACAGTTCACTGTCATTAGATCAAAATCCTGGAAGTTTCTCACTGGCAGCATTGTGTGTCTACCTACACCAAGTACATTGCAGTAGTTCAAGAAAGTAGCTCAAAAGACAGCTAAGGATGGGTGATAAATGCTGGCCCAGCCAGTGATGCCCACATGAATGAATTTTAAAAAAATATATCTTGGTGATGGATCCTGCTGCACAACATGGCATCAATGTATAATTTTACAGACAATATGTTAGAGATAATTAATGAGGGAGATGTTGAACTTAAAAGATTACCCAGTAAAAATACACTGTCAGTGACCTGTGCAGTACTAACTATTGTAGTTGCTCTTTGCAAAGATATTCAGTGCAACTACACAACATGCCATATGTGACAGGTGAATGTGGTGACTAAGTATCAACTTGGTGCAATTTTAGTTGAGCCCGTCTGGGACAAATGCTCTCTTTCGACACAGTGCAACTTGAAACAATGTTAATCAGCAAACATGGTGTGGAACAGGACTGAACTCATCATTTATGAAGACAACTTCATTAAACAATCAATTGTTGCAAGCAATGAAAGGAGGAACTGTATGCAGAAAAAGAAATTGAAATTATTTATTTCGCAAACTAAAAAGGTATGGCAATTTTTTATTCTTTAAACGTTTATAGATTTTGATGAGTACCTAATTTTCACACAATTTGAAAAAAATGATATTTTGAAACAACTTGCTAAAGATTTAAATGGTACTCTCTTGGTTTCTCTTTTGGTACAGCTGGATATCTATTCGATGACCATTTTGTTTCTCCCTGCTCCATTGCCTTGTCACATGTTTAGGAGTGTCTGCACAGGAAAACTTTGAACTAAGGTAATTGTAGACAGTGACTGAAGGAAGCCAGTGAGTGTGATCCCTAACTGATGCCCCTGCTTAATTCTGTCCAGATAAATATCCTTCCTGGCCACACTGTGTTATTTCTCGCTGTTATCTAACTTTCCATAATACTTTTCCTGTTCTCTTTAACATTCTTACTGTTTAGCTTCACTATTGCTTATGTTGCATTATGCACTTGTGTACTTTCTTTTAATTATTTGCACACTGTAATTTTTACCTTTTCAATTCTTATTTATCTTTTGTTTTGTTATGAGTGTTTCTAAATGCATATTGTATGTTCACCTGGCCCTGACTTGTTTGTTTTCACAGATCCCTTCTTAAAGGCTCAATACCTTTGGCAGACGCACAGGGAAGCACTTGCTGATACAAATTCATCATTTAATGAAGAAGATCATGAGGGAATTGGGATGCTTCCTGGTTTCTTTCTGAAACGTAGACTGCGTACTGACAGAAGGCTGCACTTGTGGTTCTACTGATTGCAAAATGAAAGGACATTGAGGCATACAAGCATCAAAGAAGACTTTATGAGTTATACCAGAAAAAAACTAAATGGTAAAGCAGGAAACTTGCAGCGAAGCAAACTTGAGAGGATGCATCTTTTTGATGATGCCTGGAAATTTATGATATTGCTGTGCCCCTTCATTCAGTGTATTTGCTAACATACACATTCCAACAGAATGAAAGATGGTGAAAGCCATTGTGCACATTCAGAAAAATTCTGAATGTCCCTCCCCATAGTACCCCGGTATAGAACTCAACAGTTTCTCAGTTATTCCCCTAGTCAGTTTTGGCACATAATCCTCACTCATTTAGAAAGCCTCACAAAAGAAGTCTGAATGTTGTGGTTGTGGCCCTACCGCTGGAGTTATTAGCCTTACATAGCCTGTGCTATGTGATAGTGAGCTGTTACTGGGTATTTAAAGAACCTGTCTGCTTTATGTGGTAGATCCACTTTAATATGCCAATCATATTTCTTTCATTCCTATAGCTCATCAGCTTATTTTCAATGAGATCAGTGCCTCAAAGCTGGTCACCTTTTCAAGGCAAATATGAGGCTATAACTCTTGCTCATGCAGAAGTTAGGATTGGTCATTTTATATGACAAAGTATTTCCAGTGTATTAATATCTCCCTTCTTTCTTGCAACTGGAACTGGATGCTACATCCGAAGTATTGTTTGATCAGAAGACTATAAAATATAAACACTGCATCACCGGATTTTATGTTCTACTGTTTGGGCGTGTAGTTCAATATTCTGTTGATCTTAATGATCTTCCATTCCCACTTCCATTTTGTGTTTTATGTTCATGGTGGTGAGCATTGCTGATATTTGTTGTGCATTTCTCACTGCCTTTGAGGAAGTGCTTGTAAGCTGCCCATTTGAACTGTTACAGTCTTCGTGGTGTACATAAGATAGGAGTTCCAGGTGTCTGACCCAATGACAGCAAATTATTTCTAACTCAGAAAGCTGTGTGATTAGGAGAAGATCTTATAAATGATCACTGCCCCTTGTGCCTACTGCTCTTGTCCTGCTAGGTAATAGAGTCTGTAGGTTTAGAAGGTGTTTTTCATGGAGATAGCTCCCACTGTGCACTGGTAGTGGTGAGATTAAATGAATAAGGTCCCAATCAAATCAGCTGATTTTCCTTGAATACTGTTGAGTTTTTTTGATTAGATTCCGAACAGTGTGGAAACAGGCCCTTCAACCCAACAAGTCCACACTGTCCTTTGAAGCATCCCACCCAGACCCATCCCACTATAACCCACACACCCCTGAACACTACGGGCAATTTAGCATGGCCAATCCACCTAGCCTGCACATCTTTGGACTGTGGGAGGAAACCGGAGCACCCTGAGGAAACCCACGCAGACACGGGGAGAATGTGCAAACTCCACACAGACAGTTACCCGAGGCTGGAATCGAACCCGGGTCCCTGGCACTGTGAGGCTGCAGTGCTAACCACTGAGCCACCGTGCTGCCCTAATATTACATAATAATAATAACAAATAATAGTTTCCTAATAAAAACTGAAAGAACTGCAGATGCTGTTGTTCAGTAACATGACAGAAGTTGCTGGAAAAGCTTAACAGGTCTGGCAGCATCTGTGAAGAAAAATATTGAATCAGTGTTTCATGGCTGGTGACCCTTCACTGGACCTGAAACAGATGCAGCCAGAACTGCTGAGCTTTTCCAGCAACTTCTATTTATGTTACTGTTGAGTTTCCTCATCTGTTGTTGGATAGATATTTTTAATCAACCTGAGCGGAGATGTTAAGACATACCTCTGTAGCCGTGTGGGACTTGAACCCAGGACTTATGGCTCAGAGGGAGGGACACTACCACTGCGCCACAACAGATTTCCTACGTTGTTATATATGCACATGTAGATAGGTGAAATGAGTTATTGTCACATTCTGTTGCAGTGCTGATGACTTCTTTAAAATTTATTCTTTCCTGGTGTATGGGCAACACTGGCAAGGCCAGCACTTAATGCTCATCCTTAGTTCCCTTCGAACTATGTGACTTGCTTGGCCTTTTGTAGAGAGCAACTAAGGCTGCGGTAAATAAATTCTCTATGGTGAAACTACAGGTTGTGAGGAAAATGCAGGAAAGTGAGTGTGTGGAATGTCAGATCAGCTGTAATCCTATTGAATGGCAGAGCAGGCTGAAGGGGCTGAATGGCCTGCTCCTGGTCCTTTTTTTATGGTCTTAAGTGCCAACCACATGGCTGTGGATCTATCTACAGTCATGTGTTGGCCAGACTAGGTAAGGATTGTAGATTTCCTCCCGAAAAGAAAATTAGTAGACCAAACTGGCTTTTATAACATCAGTAGTAGTGTCAGGGTTACTGCTACTAATACTAGCTTTCAACTCCAGATCTATTCATCAATTTAAATTCCACCAATTCCGTGATGGGATTTCAATCCATATCCCTAGGCATCAATTGACAATACCACTGCAGCACTATCTCTTTACATGCTTTCACGTTCTGCGTAGACTGATCTAGAACCCTCCCTTCGTCATGCATTCAACTGCCCTATTCTCCTACTTCCATACTCGCTAGCACATGGCAGTGCGAGTAATTCAGAGATTACAACCTTAGAAGTCCTGACTTTTAATCTATTGCCTAACTCCCTGAACTCTAATGCAAGACTTATATCATTGGTCCCAATGTCTGCTATGACCTCTGACTCATCACTTGCCCCCTTCAAGATGCCTGACATCCCTGACCTTGGTCCAGGGAGACAGCACACTATACTGGAATCACGCATGTTGCTGTAGAAATGCCACATCCTGAATACTGTGTCCAATTCTGCTTTCTGAGAAATGACGAAGACATTAAAGCACTTCTGTTGGTACAGACCTGCAAGACCCTATGGTCATAAGTCTGAGTTTTGAGGAAAGACTTGATGATTCTTGTGTTGTTCTTACTGGAAAGGAAGAAGTTTGGAGTTTATCATGTTAAGGCATGTAAATGATCAAGATAAATCTGAATCATTATTTTAAATTAAACAATAAGAACCATCAGAAATTCAGACTATAAAGTGGCAAATTTTGAACTTCTTTATTTAGAGAGTCATTACCCCTTGGGAAATATGTATTATAGAATGGTGGAAGTAATATTTGAAAATTATTTAAGGTATTATCAGGTCCAAGAATGAGGGAATCAGGATTGTCGCAAATTAATGTACAGTATTAAGACCCAAACGTAATTTGTAATTTAACTTGTACTTCCCTTAAATGTTGCTTACATTTGTTATATATCTTCATTTATCTTCTTTCAGTTTGACTACTTTATTTAATATTTTTCTTTTCAATGCGATCATTTACTTACCTTAGATATTCTTCATTTCTGCATGTAGTGACTATACTTTGTTTCCTTACAATTATGTAGACGTTCTATATTTAATAAATTTGCTTCTACATTTAAGGCTGTCGGTTTGATCTATTTAAGTTAGCAACCTCCTTTTAGCAGTTTGTTAGCTCTTTGGCTTTGACAGCGCTTCCTGAAATCTAGACTAGCCTGTGCTGCTCTCAAGACTGTGCTCACTGTAACTATATAGTCTTGCCTCTCTTTCTAGTGACTCACCCTCTTTAATCTTACCTCCTTGCATCAAAAGATCGTGTTATCCTAAAGATTTAGAAGCCTTGCCTCATTACAGATCATCTTTATTATCAGTAAAGTCTATTATCTATCCTGTTGCACCACAGATCTTTGGTGTCCTTATGCCTAGTGCTGATTGTATCTTTTTATTACAAGTATTCATTCACAGGAGGCTTTCTGGAAGCAGCTATTAGGTTCACTAACAAAAAATAATCCTGAAAAAATATAGCTGTTTTATTGGACTAACTATTTTAGGTTTTTCACTTGTTTCTTTGGTATTTTCTTCATTTGTTTAACACACCTTAATATTAGGTATCACTAGAAAAATGGAAAATAAGTAGATGAAAATGTGAGCAGTTTAGAATATTAATTTGTCACTTTATGATTGCTCTTAATCCCATGTTAGCAACTTCTCATCATATGTCTTAAATGCCTTTTGCAGGAACATTGTTAGTTGCCCTTTGAAACAATTTAGGTTATCTTAGTAATTTCCTTAGTAATTTGTTGCATATGTCTGTTATCTTTTCTATAAAATGGTCCTGTGTGAATTCCCTACTTACATCTGAGATATTGCACTAAATTCAACATAATTTGCTTGCTTAAAGCCAAGGCCATGCTTTTAATAAGCATGCACATACAGGAACTTTTTCCTATTTTGTGAAAAAGAATTTTTGAAAAAATTTTCTCATTATTGTGTGATAATTATTACTAAAGATAATTGTATAAAATTATTTAAATTGCAAATGTTGTTTTCTTCTGAGAGGTAATTGAGATGGGCATTTCTTTACGGAATTTTAAATTAATCAACTAACAAAAGTCAACAGTTTTACAGAATCTTAAACATATCATGTGAAAATGGACACTCATTTTCTTTCTGAAGAGAGAAGTTATTGTAAATGATAGCTGATACCAATTTGAAAAGGATTTTGGGTATCTATTGTTTGATGCATATTTTACTTTTATACTATTATGTGGAATTTAAAGCTGCTACTTATTAAGAAAATAATTTTTAAACAGATATGGTACCTCTTTATGAATGGACCAAATCTAAATATTCCAAACTGAAGAGGCATGTTAATTCCATGTGAAGTATTTTCAGTTAAGGAACTATGTGGCTCAGGGAATCACTGTTAAGCCCTAAACTTCATGTCTGATACCAGTTCGGACTTATGGAATTAAAATGTCTCTGCTGTATGCGCTGTAAATTAAATATAGGTTGGCAATTTTAAATTGGCACGGTTTAAAAAAGGTGTTAGCCAACATGCAGAATTGATTAATATCGAGCATTAAATTGGCAGTGTCACTGAGAGAAGCTATGAGTTGAAATGGAAAGTTGAAACATTTATATTGATGCAATAATAGATTTACTTCAGAAATTGGGCTTGGGCATTGCGGAGTGCATTTTGTTCACCATTCAGATGTGTAATATCTAACTTATAATTTCTTGATACTGACACATGACAGTCTTGTAAGAACAACAACACTGGAAAGGAATATCAATATGCAAAGGGTAGAGGGAGGCAGGGGGGAAAAGGATGGGCGGTAAATGTTGGCCAGTCAGAAATGCTGACATCCCACAAGTAAATAAAACAACAGTAAACACAGGTAAATCTGGAACAGGAAATAGGTAAGCATAAGTTAGGTTCAGTGTAAGATTTTGTGATGATGAGAGAGATCTGACTGAAAGAAGGGTAGCATTGTATGTTAAACATTCCTTGTTACAAGCTGTTCAGAAAAGATTGGAAAGGAAGGAGAAGAGGGAATGATGTGGTGTTAATTAGGGAAAACATTGCAGTGTTGGAGAGAGAGGATTTTCCCAAGGGATCAAGGACAGAATCTGTTTGGCTGGAGCTAAAGAACAAAAAATGGTGCAATTACATTGCTTAGTGTAGTCTACAAGCCATCAAACTAATCAGAAACATGTCGAGGAACAACATTTGAAAGGAAATTAGAGAGAAGTACAAGGATTGTGGAGTAATTATAATGGGGAATTTTAATGATCTGAATATAGACTGAGTAAGGAGAAATGCAGGAATTATGATAGGATGCTTTGGTAATGTTTGTTTTACAACAATTCGTTTCCAGGCCACTGAGGAAAAAAAGACAACATTAGGCCCAGTTCTTGGGTGGACCAAATGGATCAGGTGTCAGTGGGAAATTATTTATCTGGTCACAGATCAATATATCATTAGGTATAGGTTGGCTGTGGAAAGCAACTAGGAGTGTAGAGTAGGAGTAATTAACTCAAGGAAAACTATAACACCATAAGACATACAAGCAGAGGTAGGCTTCTCTGCAATTCATTGAGATCATGGCTGATCTGATAATCCTTAACACCACTTTTCTTCCTTTTCCCATAACCCTTGATTTCATTCAAAACTTCAGTGGGGTAAGAATGGATGTGGGACAGATAGATTGGAATCAAAAGTTGACAGGCCAGACTACAACTGAAACCTGGGATTCAGTTAAAGAAGCGAATAATTTAAATAAATTCCAGGTATATTCCTGAGAAGGGGAAAGGCAGAGCAAACAAATCCAGAACTCACTGGTTGATGAAAGAAAATGGTTAAGGTGGAGCAGAAAGTAGATGTAATTGAGAAACATATTGAATATAGAAGGCTCAGAGGTAAGTTAAGTTTGTTGTTGGAGAAGCTATTGCAAACAATTATGCAGGATAAAATATTGACGTAGGGAAAGGTGGATTGATTTGCAAGAGATTAATAGTTTAGGAACAACCAGCAAGGATGTAAAAAGAGGAATGTTTGACTAATTTACTGCAGTATTTTGAAGAGATAGCAGAATAGGAAAATAAGGATAATATTGTTAATGTGGTGTACATGGACTTTCAAAAGACACTCAATACAGTTTCACACAACAGACTTCTGAGAGATAATAGGAACTGCAGATACTGGAGAATCCGAGATCACAAGGTGTGGAGCTGGATGAACACGGCAGGCCAAGCAGCATCATAGGAGCAGGAAGGCTGACGTTTCAGGCCTAGACCCTTCATCAGAAAGAAGTTAGAGATCTTGGATTAAACAGGACAGGAGCTATATGGATATAAAATTGACGCAGTAATGGTAAACAGAGAATAGTGGCCAATAGATACTTTTCATGCTGGAGGAAGGTTTACAGTAGAATTTCCAGGAGTTGTTTGAGATATTTGTTTCTCCTGAGATAGGTTAATGAGCTAAATTTGGAGTATGGAGGCAATTCCAAAGTTTATGATCCAGAGAATGACAGCAGACTTTCTAACCAGCCTGCCTTGGCACTTGCCTGCACTCGCTGTCTACAGTCTGAAGTTTTTTTTATATTCACTGACTGGGATGTTGGGTGTCACTGGCCAGGCCAGCATTTATTGCCTGTCCCTTGTTGCCCTTGAGAAGGTTCTGATAAGCTGCTTTCTTGAACTGTTGCAGTCCACTGGAGGTTTACCCACAATTCTGTTAGGGAAGGAATTTCAGGACTTTGACCCAGCAACAGTGAAGGAACACCGATATATTTCCAAGTCAGGATTGTGAGTGGCTTGGAGGGGAACTTTCAGGTGGTGGTGTTCCGATGTATCTGCTGCTCTAGATGGAAGAGTTTGGCAGATCTTACTGCATCCCACCCCAATCTCCCAGAAGTTAAATCTCAACCTAACTAAGGAAAGCCTTCCACATTGCAAAATTTCACACCTTGGTGATAAAAGTCTGGTGCTACTATTTCTGCAAAAATGGTCTGTATTTAATACATAAGTAGGATAGGGATTCTAATTAATATATTATTACTTGTAATGTGTCAGACTGTTCACTGCCTTCTCTGTTGAATAACTAATTTTGCAATTCTGGTCTCTTACAGTGGTGTTATCAAGGTGAATGTGTTCCTTTTGGTACCTGGCCTCAGAGTATAGATGGAGGCTGGGGACCTTGGTCCATATGGGGAGAATGCAGTAGAACATGTGGGGGAGGAGTCTCCTCATCTCTGAGGCACTGTGACAGTCCAGCGTAAGTAACTAAAGTAAGCCAGAGCAAAAAGATATATTTGACAACAACCCAATAACTTGGTTTCATATCTTTTCTATGAAATGGAGCAGAATGAAAAGATAACATTAAATCAATGAATATTAGTATTCAATAACTCAGGGCTAACGCCTGTGAATAAAACTGTTTATCCCATGGTTATAGGCACAGACGGTAGATAAACAGCACAACTTGGATACTATGCTGAAGGCCACTACTTCTAACAGTGAAGCAGTTTACAAGATCAATTTAAGTGTCCCTATGTAATCCCTTAGTAATAGTACTAGGAAGAAAGTGAACAGTTAAGTGGTGATGTGGTGCCAATTCAGCCAGCTGATTTATTATGGTTAGCATCAAATGATGGAGCAGACTTGAGGGACTGAATTGCCTATTCCTGCTCCTAGTTCTTAGGTTTTTCTGTGAGAGGACTGTTTCCTTAAAGAAGAGTCCATGGAGGGGAGATTTGATTGGAATATTTAAACTCATGACGGGTCTTGGCTGGGTAGATAGGGAGGCACTGTCCCTACATGAGGAAGGATCGAGAATGAGAGGACAACAGTTCAAGGTAATTTGTAAACAAGAGCAATTGAGAAATGAGGAGATGCATTTTCTTGCAGCAAATGGTTTAAAATATTGAATGCACTGCAAAGTGTGTGTTGGAGGAAGGTTCAATCAAGGAATTGAAGAGCGAATTGGACTGTTATCTAAAAGGATCTCAATATTACAGGGAGAAGAAGCGATGTTTGGTGATTTGTTCATTTGGAGAGCTGGCACTGACAGGGCAGGCTGAATGGTCTGTTTCTGTACTGTAACAGTTCTGAGATTTGGTGATCAAATGGAATTTGAAATTAAAACTATTGATTCAGTTTGGCTATTACAGGATTACTACCAAGTGCCACAAATTAAACTCACACCAGTGAGTCATGGCTAGCATGAAGCTCAAATGTCAATATATGTGAAGCTGGAAAAGAACAGCTGGTCAGACAGCATCTGAGGAGAAGGGAAGTCAACATTTCGGGCTGAGCTCAGAGCTTCTCCTTTCTAGATCTGCAGGGGATCTCTACTGTTCTTTGTCCCCAGGAGGATCAACACCCTCAACAAATGTTGTTTTCTCCACCTTAAGTTCTGGCCTGAAAAGTTGACTTTCCTGCTCCTCGGATGCTGTCTGACCTGCTGTGCTTTTCCAGCTCCACATTTATTGATGGTAGCTTCCAGCATCTTCAGTTCTTACTGTCTCCATGAAGCACAGATGTCTCCTCTCAGAAAATTAAGCTTCAATTTTTTATTGATGTCCTACTTCCGGGGTCAAAATGCTTTACTGAGAAGTCCTCTTGAGATATTTTCTGGCACTTCTTTTGTTTTTGGGGTGCTACTTTTCATTCTCATGAGTGTGACAGTGCTGTGGCTTTAAGAGGTTATTTTGTCCTGGTTTTCTGAGAAGAGGCTATAAGGCAGAAATACCGAGCAGTCTACCAAAACCACTTGAGGAAACAGCGTGGGAGGCTTTGGTTTTTTTTTAACAGCCTGAATGGGTGTGGCTGGTTCTCACAGATCAGGATTTCTGGGTTTTGGTTTTTCAATAGCATCAGAAGCTGTTGATGGGGTCTCAACATAGTTGGAAGCTTTAGTAGATGTCTCCTGGCTGCTACTCTCTCTGAATGTTCTCTTTTTTCCTTCCTGGATTGGAGAACTGCATGTGAGAATCTGTTTCTGAATTTGCCTTTTTGCCAAGGGATGTGTTTATGGCATATTACTGTATTGGAACAGTTAATTAATAACAGTTACTGCATCTATTATTTGGTTAAGTTTTCCAATAGAGTTGCCATTCCAAATTCTTCATTCTTATGTTTGTATTTTAACTACAGTGCTTAAATAAATTGTGTTTTTGCTTAACATCAAATATTTTGACTGGTCACATTGCATCTGGAACATGATACTTCACGTTTGCCTTTAAAATAAGAAAAAGTTAAGGCCTACGCGATCTTCTTATAATATTCTGAAGGAGTCTGGTCTGGTCCAGTTATGTAGTAACAGCACCCCCTATACTAGTCTTGCAATATGGGGTATTTTGACTCATACAAGAGAGGGATTTGGAAAATCCAGCATTATAATTGATACTTATCAACTCTCCTTCAAATTTCAAGCTATAATATAACAGAAAAATATTCATTTCCTAGACACCACAGTATTTAAATTGGTACAAGACAATAGGCATAAGGTAGCAAGAAAAGCATTTTAAATAATAACTGATACACACGTCTACATAATAAAAGAAAGAGCATTCTAAACATATGTTCAAGATTGGTGAGGTCACAACTAGTGCATTTCTATTGTATATTCATAAACCTGGAATATTTTAACTCGGTAGTTACTTCCCAGTTTTACTGCATCTCGGATCTTTATTGAGCCATTGACACAGTGTTCATTACAACATTAATGTTATCACATTTTTTTCAAGTTCCTGAACATACGCAACAGTCATTAACAAGTATTCTGTTATCCCAGTGATTTAAGGTTTTCTTGGATCTCAGTTAGCTGAGTACAGTACACTTTTGGTGTCAGGTTTATAACTGTTTGCAGCCTCCCCTCACTTTCTTTTGTAGCCTCCTACTCTCCCACACTGATTGCGCAGTGTCCTTCTTACCCAATGCTCTTTGCAGCATCCGTCTCTGTCCACCCCAAAACCCTAAAGGCAACTTCCTACTCCCCATACCATTTTGCAGTGCCAACCTCCACTCTCAACCTGGCAGACAGAACTGGCTAAAGTTGGC
Organism: Stegostoma tigrinum; assembly: GCF_030684315.1. Taxonomy (NCBI): domain Eukaryota; kingdom Metazoa; phylum Chordata; class Chondrichthyes; order Orectolobiformes; family Stegostomatidae; genus Stegostoma; species Stegostoma tigrinum. The sequence goes on from NC_081354.1 coordinate 118,248,071, forward strand.
TCCTTGATCTCAGTAAAATCCTCCATTCCCGGTGACTCCCTCACTTCCACTCCTTACTTGGCTAACCGTTCACTGTTCCTCCAAACACAGGTAGCTTCTTTCCTGCAGGTCATGGGTGATGACTCTGATTGGAGGAGCAGCTCTTCACCATTTCCTTCCATGAAACTTAGAGACTTTGTCAGATTGTTCATCCCATGATTAAATTTTCCTAGATGAACTGCGGACTTGTAGAGATAGTTTTGTGCTCCACCCGTGTTTAACTTGAGCATTGTCCTACTTCAAAAATAAATAACAGTTATTTTGTATGTTAGCAACTCGTGTACAACAGATTTTATTCTATAGCTAAGGAGAACAGAGTGACCAAACCTTTTGGTGCATAATCAAAGATCTTGAGAGAAGTAAGAGTGGAAGGAAAGGGGATTGAGAAATTACTGGAGGGTTCCACTATATGGCTAATCTGGGCATGATAGAAGGATCACAGCAACTCTGGAAAAATGATGTGGGTTTTGATTGTGCCATTTCTACTGAAAAACACCACTCAAGCTCAATCATTACATTTTATGTACAATTCGAAGTAGGTGTGTGCCAGGTGTGGACTTCGAGCAGAAGAGAATGGTTAGAAGAGAGTTAATGGAGATGTTCAAAACCATAAGCGGTCAGGGCAGATCAGATGGAAAGAAACATTTCTGATTAGTGGAAGGATGAAGAAGCAGAGAATTCCAGTTTAAGGTGATTGCCAAGAAAACCAAAGGTGACATGAGGTAGATCTCTTAGATGCAGTGAGTGTTTAAAATCTAGAATGTACCGCCTGTGAACGTGGCTATGGGAGATTCAACCAAGGGGTTCAAAATAACCAAATAAACATCAGAAGACAGAAAAATTGTAGGCTTCCAGGGAAGGGACACCAGCTGAATTACTTGTGCAAAGAACTGGCATGGACAAAATGACTTCCATTTCCATTCTAATATTTATAGTACAATATTTACAACAACTCTAATTTAGTGCATCCAGCTGTGCAGTCTAAGCTTAAAAATAGTTAAAACATTTTTCTGTTTAAATTATCTTTTTTTCCTCTATTGGTCATTCACTGATGGAGTCAACTTGTTTTGCCTTTTATGGGCTAATTTTGTCACCAAGATGCTGAAAAAGTGGATTATGTGACCTTTCCAAATTCAGTAATGTTTGGATGCCGTCCTATGGGAAATTCTCAAAGCAGTTATGCAGTCCAAAGATTGCAACAAAGAAGTGCGAACCTTAAAACATGAAAATCAGGAGGCAATAGAGTTAGAAAAAGTGAACACGAGAAAGTGACATGCAGAGATTTTGGTGGTGAAGGGGGAGGGAAGCTAATTTCAAACTCTGACAAGTGTGTAAAATTGAGAGGGTGTATAATGGGTGACTGACACAACACTGCATTTTTAAATCTCCACCAAAGTTGAAAGTTACACAATGTGATATAGAACCTGGGAGAGATTTTGAATTCTTCTAGCACCCATAATTATCGGGAGAGATTTCTGAAATCATCTTGCCATTGCTGTGGTCACCAACATTTTGCTAAAGTCCTCAAAATCTGCAGCTGCTTGAAGCAAATAGATCGCTATTTGCAGTATTTAAAACATCATATAATGATAGGAATATAAGACACTGATGCCATTTTAATATGTAACTGGGCACGCAGTGTTCTAAGCTTGACTTGTATCTGCAACAGCTAAAGAAGTGTATAGAAGTTAAGTACTTATTTACTTCTGTGGAATTAAGAGAAGCTGTACTAGTCCTCCAGCTTCCCTCAAGGTAACTGGCCCGGGGCATCTGTTTTACGCTTGTCTGTTGGCCCTGTTTAAAAGGTGGGCCATGTCTCAAGTGAATTAGATAAGTCTCCCTTAGTAAGATTCCTGTATTCGGCAGAACATCAATCAAGTATTTTTCACAGGGATGAAAGTGTCAGGAGTTATGAGCTTAGTTTGATAATGCCTTTTCTAAATTATTTTTTCTGGACTTAAAAGAATACCCTTTAGCTGGTCAAGATTAAATGTTATCCAAATTTTAGTTTTAGTAAAACATCCTTGTGTTTATTTTGTCAAATAAAAACGGTTCTTTCCCGAACAATTCTTAATTTATATACCATTCTAGCCATGAGCAATGTGCTGCTACTGCTAACAAGGGTGTTGAAATGCTGCCTAACGTTTCAATGTATTTTAAGTGATTGTTCAGACATTTTTATCCTGGCTGTGATATACTGAGCACAGTTTCAGCTAAAATTTGTTAATCTCTCGAGATTTATGTGACAAAATGGAATGCTATTTCTTTAATCATTATTTCTTTCAACTTGTAAAATAGGCCTTCTGGTGGTGGGAAGTACTGCCTTGGAGAGAGAAAGCGTTATCGATCCTGTAACACTGACGTAAGTGAACCTTTAAAGGTTACTGGCAATGGTAATGGATGAACATGTAGTTTACTTTTACAACTGTAAAATCCTCCAGAGAAAACAACTGTTCACAATTAAATATAGAAAGTTCTGGAAATGTACAGCTGCAGCCATAACCTGCATGAGAAAGATACTTTTAATGTTTCTCATGGGACTCTTCCATCAAATTTGCTCTGAAGAAGACCACCCTTTGAACAGTAACCCGCATTTAACTTTTAGATATTAGCTCACCTGTTATGTATTTCTGGGATTTACTTTTGAACTTTTAGATTTCCAATGTACATGGCTTTTCTTTTTATCCTTTTACCAACATTAACAATTTGTATTCATTTTGTCTTCTATTCAGAACATTTCAGAAAATATTTTCAGAAAATCTCTCAACCCTCAGTTCCGTGATGTAGATGAGGGCTTCTTCTTCTTCTTCCTTTCTGAAATCGATGATCAGTTCTTTAGTATTGCCGATGTTGAGAGACAGATAGTTTTCATTGCTCCACATCACAAAGCCCTTCATGTCCCTTCTGTATTTTGATATGTTGTTGTTAGATATCCTTCCCATAGTGTTGGTGTCATCAGCAAACTTGCAGATGGCATTAGTTCTGAATTTAACAACACAATCATAGATGTACAGGGAGTACAGTAGGCACTGAGGATGCATCCTTAGGGGGCCCCACTGTTGAGTGTTATTGTGGAGGAAGGGCAGCTTCCTATCTACATTGGCCAATAGGTCGAAAGGTGAAGATCCAGTTGCAGAGGGCAGAGCCAAGACCAAGTTCACAGAGTTTTGAGATCATTTTGGAGGGGATAATGGTTTTGATGGTGGAGATGTCGTCAACAAGCACAAGTCTTACTTAAGTGTCTTTATCATCCAGATGTCCCAGGGATGAGTGCAGGGCTAGGGATATGGAATTTGCTGTGGACCTGTTATGTCAGTAGGGAAACTGTAGGGGTTAGAGGCAGGTTGGGAGACTGGAGTTGATGTGGGCCATGACCAGCCGATCTAAGCACTTCATGATTATTGAGGACAGAGCTGTGCGGCGGTGGTCATTAAGGCAAACTGCATGTGTTTTCTTGGGTACCTGGTTGGGTACCTCCACCAGCTGGTCCGCCCAGGATCTGAGTGACCCAGCGGCAGTGAAGGAATGCCAATATAATTCCAAGTAAGAACGGTGAAGTTAAAGGTGTTGGTGTTTCCATATTTCTGCTCCCCTTGTCCTTTTAGATGAAAGTGATCGTGGGTTTGGAAGGTGCTGTTTAAGGATGTCTGGTAAATTTCTGCACTGCATTTGTGTATAGTATACTGTACTGCTCCTGAGCGTTTGTGGTGGAATAGAATGGCTGCACAGCATTCTGAAGAGGGAGGAGGAACAGCAAGAGGCCTTAACCAATTACATGGTTTGAAAGAAAAGTGAGATCCGAACTAAGGAGGTTATGATGGAGATGTGTATATTGTTAGTTCAGCCTCAGAGCTGTGTGCATTTCTGATCATCACACTGTAGGATGAATGTGATTTCACTAGAGAGGATACTGAAGAGATTAACCAGGACATTACCTGGGTTGGAGCAATTTAGCTATGAAGGGAGACCAAATAGGCTGAGGTTCTTTTCCCTAGATTGGAGAATGCTGAGGGGAATTCTCGCTGAGGTGTAAAAATCCTTAAATTGGATCTAATGCATAAAAAAGAGACCAGGAAGGAATTGGGAAATTCTGGACTCAGTATTTGAAAGTGAGACTGGAGAAGTGAGGGGCATAGATTGGGAGAAACCTTTTGTGAGGGTCACTAACCAGGGGAACAGCTGTAATGTATGGAGCAGGAAGTTTAGAGGTGATTTGAAGAACAATTTTTTTCACCCGATGGATGGTGCGTATCTGGAACTTACTGTCTGAAAGGGTAGTAGGAGCAGGAATGCTCAAGACATTTAGGAAGCGTTTAGATGAACACTTGAAACACTATAGCATATAAGGTTATGGACTGACTGATGAAAAATGGATGAGAGTAGATGTGTGTTTAATCACTGGTACGTGCATGATGGGCTGAAGGTGCTTTTTACCATGTTGTAAATCTCTGATTCTATTAGGGAGTTAGTTTAGGAAATTGAAAAGCAGGACTTCAAAAGGTGGTAATCTCTGGATTGCTCACCTTGACAAACAGTAGTGAGTATATGAACACAAGTATACAACAGATGGATATATAACCAGACAGATGGTGCAGAATGGAGGGCTTTAGATTCCTGAGGCATTAGGATCATTTATGAGGGAGATGGGACCTATACAAGTTAGATTGGTTACATCTGAACAGGAAAGGAGCTAGCGTCCTTACAGGGAGGTTTGTTAATTCTGATGGGTGATTTTAAACCAGATTGGCAGTGGAGGATGGGACCCTGACGAGAAGTTCAGAGCGGGGAGAAGCTGAGAGGAAATTAATAGTTAACACACAAGTAAGTGATTCTGTAAGCCAGAGAAAACACAGGCAAGATTTTTTTTTAAGAAATGAGTTTAGCAAGACTAAACTTAATACACTGAGTCTGATGAATAAAGCAAATGAGCAGAGGGCACAGCTAGACAAGTGGGATTATCATATCGTAACTATAACCAAGTCTTGGCTCAGAGACGGGCAGGGTTGGCAGCTCAACAATCCTGGTCAAAGGATTATTAAATGAGCTAGAGTGGGTTCAAAGTGGGTAAATACGCAATTGCATTATGGGCCTCCAAACATATTAAGAGAGATATAGAGGATCAAATGTGTAGTTACCTTTCAAAGAACTGTAAGAATAATAAGCAAATAATAGTACTCAGTAGTTAAAAAGGATTTTAACTTCATAAATATTAACCAGGATTGTTTTAGTGTGCAAGGTAGAAGAGGGAGCAAAATCTTTAAATTGGTACATAATAGAAAAGATGAACAAGGAATGGGAAGTTCTGTACTCAGTATTTGGCAATGAGACTGGATAAGTGAAGGGTGTATGAGTAGTAGGGATTTTTGGAGGTAGTGAACCATAATTCAGTCAGATGTAGGATAATTATGGAAAAGGATAAGGCTAATTTTACCAAGATAAGAATTGATTTGGTCCATGTAGACTAGGAACAACTAAATTAAATCATATATGAAACGATGTAAGGGCAATGGAGGGCATTTTTTTAAAAATTCCCTACGGTGTGGAAACAGGCCCTTCAACCCAACAAGTCCACACCACCCCTTGGATCATCCCACCCAGACCCATCCCCCTATAACCCCCACACCCCTGAACACTACAGGCAATTTAACATGGCCAATCCACCTAGCCTGCACATCTTTGGACTGTGGGAGGAAACCGGAGCACCCGGAGGAAACCCACACAGACACAGGGAGAATGTGCAAACTCCGCATAGACAGTCGCCCGAGGCTGGAATCGAACCCAGGTCCCTGATGCTGTGAGGCTGCAGTGCTAACCACTGAGCCGCCGTGCTACATTCAAGGAGGAAATAGTGAGTGTGCAGGGAAAATATGTTCCTGTAAAGAGAAAAGACCAAGGGGCTTTCATGGTCCACTATAAAATTACACCCCTATGTGTGGAATATTTCTCCCCCTCAATGTTTCCCAAACCTATTTGGAAGCAGAGAATGCTGGATATCAAGGGACATTAAGGTTATGATGAAAAAAGAGGACTGTTTGTAGACGCCAAGGGCTCAATGGGGCAGAGTCTCAAGATGGGTATAAAAAGTGTCGAGAGAGCTGGAAAAGGAAAGGAAAACAAAGAGAGCACGTAAGAAATATTTGTTGGGTGTAATAAAGGAAAACACAAAAGAGTTTTTAAATGTATAATGAGTGAGAGAATAATTAGAGAAGAATAGTCCCATTTGGAGCCAAAGAGGTCATTCATGTAGGTTGTCACATCATTTTAATGTACAACACTCTCCATTGAACCAGGGTTGATCCTCTGGCTTGACGATGTTTGAATGGAGAATATGCTGGTTCATGAGGTTGTAGATGGAGTATAATTGTGCTGGAGTACAATTCTGCTGCTATTGATGGTCCATAGTGCTTCATGGATACCTACTCGTGAGTAGCTGGATCTGTTGCACTCAAAAGGTGATGGGAATCTGCAACTCACTGTCTTAAGGGTCATTCAGTCATTAACTCTTGCCACATTTAAGCAGTGTTTAGATATTTATTTGCAAAGTCATAGCTTCGAGGACAATGATAATATTGTGCAGGTGGAAATCAATGCTTTTACTAATGGTGCAGATATGTAGTCGAAATCTCAGCTCAGGATAATATATGGCAACAAGTTTGCAGACAGCCTGGTTCAGCCTGAAAGACTTCTGGAGAACTCAAATTGTGAGTTATGATTTAGCCGGTCTCATTTGGACCATGATTTCAAATTATTACAACTGATGATAATAGAGACCAAGGGGCTTTCATGGTCCACTATAAAATTACACCCCTATCTGTGGAATATTTCTCCCCCTCAAGTTTCCCAAACCTATTTGGAAGCTAAAATGTCACTCTGTTAACTGTGAGTAATGGATTTGCAGCATAACAACTTACATCAGAGGAGAGGAGGCAATTCTGAAATTCCTGAAAAATGTCAGGTATGTTTGTAACACCTGTGATCAAAACCTTGCTGTTGGATTTGTTTGAAGTGACCAGTGCTTAACAATTGCAATCAAATCAAATTGATCCAAATGAGTTCAATAGATGTGAATTGGATCAGTTCAGATAAATCCAAAACAATGTTAACGGTCATGTCTGTTGGCACAGGCCGGAGAGGATTGACAGTGGTACTATCTGACGAGCACTATGTTAGAAGTAATATTTGATGGCATTAGATTTCAGTAACATGTTTTGTGCAGTGTTTAAAATGGTATGTAATCTTGGCTCAAGGGCCCCCACCCTACTCCACCCTCTACACCACAAAGCTTTGCACCATTGTCCTGGCCAGTGCTGGTGTTACTGGAATCTCAGAGCTGTTGGTCAATCCAGGTTAGACAGCAACTCTATCAGGCAGAACTTCTGTTTTGAGAGAAGTCTCTAGGCAGTGGAACATTAAATGGCAGGGGGTCTGCTGTGATCGGCTAGAACACTTTCCCTGTGGTGTGTGCCATTTGCAGCTACCTGCTAATAGCTAAACTGCATCTTTAGTGATAGCTGATCTTAGATCACATGGAAATGGAGCCTATGTTTTGAAAGTTCTGGAGATGTCTTTCTTGAGCTTCTCCTGTACAATGTTTGTGTGGATTTTTAGTTTTCACTAATGTGACTGCAGATTCATATCTGTCAAGAACACACAGTGCCAAGAACACTTCCTCACAAACTCCTTGAGTAGCAGGGTAGCAGCAATGCCCACTGTCAATTAAAACAGATTAAAAACCATCTGAAGTGGAAACTTAGAATCGGATGCTAAGGCTTGATGATTCATTGTAGTTTCTCGTCCACATTTGCAAACAGCCCCGTAGAGATAACTGTGAATTTCTATAGTGCCTACTCATTTTAAAAAGTGAAGGTAAACAGTTATACTGAAGTAAGCTTCATGCTTTCTCTCTGCTTTGATAAATTATCGCAAGAAAGAAGACTTTCACAAAAGCAGTGTCTTGCCAATTGTGAAATGTTTGACTTCTCAGCTCTAACGTTGAGTCATGTAAGCAGTCATATTAGTAGGAAGGCAATATTTTTGGGAATGTGACTTGATGTAAATTTATTGCCAGTGGCCAGTAGATTGACAGTGTAATGTTTGAAAAAGTATGTTGAAAATTGCTAGGTCGGGGGAGGGTAAATTCCTGAGCAGGATAAGTACTTTCTCATTGGAGCCCAACAGTCACTGGGCATCAGTTAAGATGATTTATTGATTTTAAAAAGTGACTGCAACTGGTTCAGATCACTAATAGCTAATATATAAAAGAGGAGAGGGGACTCCAAAATACAAATGCATGATTTCAAAAATCCCTAAGCATTTTAGCAAACACCTGCTACAGCTTTGGCAGAAGGTTGCAAAAACTTAGGACAACAGCTGGGTACATGGAACTGATGTGTCCAGGTATTATTTTAGGAGTGGAGCTTCAGCCAGTAACAAACCATTGTCATGAGTGGGAACCTCTACATTAGAAATTCCTGCATTACAGGATGTCAAGATGTACGGCCGTCACTGCAACACCTCGTCTACCTGTGATTTTGGGAACCATCTGGTGGCCTGGGCCCACCACAAAAAGTGTGAATTAGCGCACAGAATGGTTTATAGATGAGCCAGCGTGGCTCAAATCTTTACAGTGGAATCCCGTCATTTTGGACAAACAGCAAGGAAATTAACCACAAGGGTACAAGAACATCAATCGGCAACAAAAAGACACTCCATTGCAAAGGAAAACCACAAGTGAGGTAAACCAGTTCAACAGACTCCAAAGTTTAAACAACAGGAGGCTTCATCGGAGGCTGCACTGATGATGTTACCCAGCAGGGTAATGAAACGTCTGCAAAACACCGAACCAGATCGGAGAGCCAACCAACCACAACATCCACAGCCCGAGCTACAAATCTTCTCTAAAACCTTAGAGACCTACGGGTGAAGCATGCTCAAATTGGCACGAAAATGGGAAAACAACGCCAAATGACAGACAGTGCTCCTGAGATGCTGCTTGGCCTGCTGTGTTCATCCAGCCTCACATTTTATTATCCAAATGACAGTGCTACCTGCTAACAATTCTACTTCCTACATGGATGCTTCAGGAACGAGGCATTACCATGCAGTGTGAGATACAAATACCCCATCAACAACCCACAAGCTCGTAAAACAGCAGAACACAACAGCTGCAGGATGGTAAAGGTAATGATCAGCAACACATACAACAGGATCCATAGAAATGTCAGAGAAATTACGTGTCATAAAACTTTATTTCTGGAAACTACCAACCAAGACTGGACAATGGTCCTAGAATGAGCCATCAACAACAGCCCACAGACCACAAGAGCCTGGAAAAGACAGACCCTTCAGGAAAAACGAGCAAAGTAGCCCACTAAAATGACAACAACAGAGCAGACACCTGGATAAGAAATCTCTCAGAATGGCAACTGACAGATGCAGAGAAAACTGTTCTAATTCACAGACTCAACTGCAAGCACACAGACTGCAACAAAACAGAATTCCTAACCACACTGGAAGCCACACTGAAGATCAACAGCATCAGTGAAGAAACACAAGCCATAAGGCAGACAGTGATCCTGAAACTGACATGAAAAAGTGAACTCAACACTCTCAATACATCTCAACGGAAGGCCCTAGAAGGAGTGAAAAAGGACAAAAAAGCATCCCAATACTGCCAGCAGACAAAGGGCGCATGCATGATGGTATTACTAAATAAATGGGACTACCTCTTCAAGGCACATGCACTACTAGCTAATGAAAGCACATACTGGCAAGTCTCAGTTATGAGGAGAGACTGTATAGGCTGAGTTTGTTTTCATTGGAGCAGAGGAGGCTGAGGTGGAAATCTGATTGAGGTATACAAAATTATGAGAGGGTAGATTGTGAGAGCCTTTTCCTCATTGCAGACATGTCTGAAAAAATATGTCAGAGTTTTAATGTGAGGAATAAATAGTTCGGAGGAGACCTGAGAGAATAATGTTTCAATCAGAGGATGGTGGAAATATGGAAGGTGCAGCCAGAGAGGGTGATGGACGCAGGTACTCTCACAACATTCAAGAAGCATCTGGATGAGCATTTAAAATGTCAGGGAAGATTAGGCAAATGGACCAATTGCAAGTAAATGGGATTAGTGTAGAACGTAGAATGTTGAATCGAGCAGTACAATGCAAGAGTAGGTCCTTCAGCCCACTATGACTGCACCAACCATGAAGCCATCTGCATGTACCCACAGAATCCCTACAGTGTGGAAGCAGGCCATTCGGTCCATTGAGTCCACACTGACCCTCTGAAGAGCATCCCACCCAGACTCAACCCCTACCATATCACCCTAGCCCCACATTTCCAAATGGCTAATCCATCTAGCTGGCACATTAAGCGCAACTTAGCATGGCCAATCCACCTTACCTGCATATCTTTGGACTGTTGGAGGAAACTGGAGCACCCGAAGGAAACCCATGCAGACAAGGAAGAATGTGCAAACTCTGCACAGACAGTCGCACAAGGTTGGAATCAAGCCCAGGTCCCTGGTGTTGTGAGGCAGCAGTGATAACCACTGAGCTACTGTGCTGCCCCAGAGTCCATATCCCTCCATTTCCTGCCTAAAAATGTATCTGCCCAGATGTCTCTTAAATGTTGCTATCATTTCTGCTTCTACCACCGCCCTTGGCAGCACGTTCCAGGCACCAACCACCTTCTGCGTAAAAACTTGCCTCGGTCAACTCTTTTCAACTTTCCCCCTCTCACCTTAAACCCATTCCTCTGAGTATTCTATATTTCGACCTGGGTAAAGACTCTGACTATCTATCATATCCATGCCTCTCGTAATTTTATATACTTCTGTCAGGCCGCTTCTCAACCTCCAATGTGTGAGTGGAAACAATCTGTTAGTCTGACCTCTCCTTATAGCTACCACACTCCAACCCAGGAAACATCCTGGTAAACCACTTTTGCACCCTCTCCAAAGCCTTCACCTCCTTCCTATAGTGTGGTGACCAGAATTGCACACAGTACTCCAAATATGGCCTCACTAAAGTTTTATACATTTGCAACATGACTTGCCAACTTTTATACTCAATGCCCCAGCTGATTAAGGCAAGCATGCCTTCTTTACCTCCTCATTCAGTTATCATGCCACTTTCAGACAGCCATGGACTGAGATTCTATGATCCCTCTGCATAATAATGCTCCTCAGGTCCTGCCATTAAGTGTATATTATCCTCTTGCATTTGACCTCTCAAAATGCATCACCTCATACTTGTTCAGATTAAACACTATCTGTCATTTCATCATCCACCTTTCCAAACAATCCATATCCTGCTGCATTCTTTGATATCCTCCTCATGGCCCACAACTCTACCAATTTCCGTGTTGCCTGTGGACTTACTAATCATACCACCTACATCTTCATCTAAATCCTTTCTGTATATTGCGAATAACAGAGGTACCAGTGCTGATCCTTGCTGAACACCACTGGCCACAGACCTCCAGTCAGTAAAAACCCTGCCATAACTACCATCTGCCTTCTATCACCAAGCCAATTTTTTATCCAATTTGCCAACTTACCATGGATCCCATGTGACTTAATCTTCTGGATCAGCCTACCATGAGGGACCTTGTCAAATGCTCAAGTAAAGTCCATATAGACAACATCCAGTGCCCTACCCTTGCCAGTCATCTTTGTTACTCCCTCAAAAAACTCAGCAGAATTTGTGAGACAAGACTTCCCTGCACAAAGCCGTGCTGACTATCTCTAATAAGTCCATTCTTTTCCAAACACGAGTGCATGCTGTCGCTAAGAATCTTCTCCAGTTATTTTCCTACCACTGATATAAGGCTTACCAACCTATAATTTCCTGGACTATCCCTGTTGCCCTTCGTAAATAAAGTGTAGTTGGGAGTTTGTTGGTCAGTGTAGACATGCTAAGCTGAAGGACCTGTTTCTATGCTGTATTTATATAATTTGCCAATGATCTAGAGACTGGCGTGCAGGAGACTATTTCAAAATTTGCAGATGACACAAAATGTGGAAGCATTATGCACTCTGAGGAGAACAGTTTAGAACTTCAAAAGGACACCTACTTGGTACATTGGGCAGATAAGTGGGAGATGAACTTCATTGAGGAAAAGTGTGAGGTGAGGCTGTTTGGTACAAAGAACATAGGGAGATATATAAATGAAAGCATGTTATTCTAATGGGTGTAACGAGCAGAGAGAGCTGCGTATATATGTTATATTCATTAAAGATGGCAGGTCATTTAAAAAGCGCAGTTAATAAAACATACAATATTCCAGGTTTCATAAATAGCAGCCAGAGTCCAAGAGCAGGGAGGTTTTGATGAACATATGAACAAGTCACTGGTTAGACTTCAGCTGGAGCATTGTGCCCAGCTGTGGATGGCACACTGAGTGAAGAATGTGAATGCATTGGGGATAATGCAGAACAGTTTTATGAGAATGGTTCCAGGGATGAGACACTTCAGTTGTAAGGAAAGATTGGAGAATTTAGAACTGGTTTCCTTTAGGGGAGGAGGCTGAGAAGAGATTATATTGAAGTTTTCAAACCTATGAAGAATTTGGTCAGAGTGAATACGAGGAAGAACTGTTCATTGTGGAGAAGTGTGAGGTGATGCTGTTTGTTTCAAAGAATATAGGGAGACCATATAAATTAAAGCATACAATTCTAATGGGTATGCAGGGGCAGGTGACAAACTTTGAGAACCTGGGAACACAGTTTTATAGTGTTATGCAAAACAAGCAAATGTGAGAAGAGAAAAACGTAAGGAGTAAAGGTATGGAATATATTGCGTGGAACTCTGGTGGAAGCAGGTTTAATTAAAGCATGCAAAAAGGATTATTATTTATACAGAAACAACATCTTTCTATTGGAGAAAAGACATCAAATTGGCTCTAATGTAAAAGAACCAGAGATCTGGTGCAGACATACTGGGCTGAATGGCCTCCTTCAGCACTGTAACAATTCTGTGATTTTGTCATTTAGCATAGTCACCTCTATGATTTTAACAGATAGGGACCTGTTTACAATTTTGGGATGATTGTGTATCCAGTGTACTACTTCCAAATATGCTGTACATTGGGCAGATAAATGGGAGATGAACTTCATTGAGGAAAAGTGTGAGGTGAGGCTGTTTGGTACAAAGAACATAGGGAGATATATAAATGAAAGCATGTTATTCTAATGGGTGTAACAGGAGCAGGGTGTAAATGTTGTCAAATATCACAGGCTAAAGGCCAGTTGCTGTTTTGCAACAAGTAAATTTTAAAGTAATTGAACATGTAACATGGAAATTGACTTTTGTCGCTCCATTTGCACATTAACTCATGTTACAGAAACACAATAGCATTTGAGTTAACATTTAAAGTTATTTGTTAGTTCTGACTGCTATTTGTGATCTGTTGTATTATTCTCAGTTGATTGTCAATGAAATAAAAAACAAAAGGTAAATACTGTTCTGGTAAATGATATTATGTACTCAATAATTAACTCACCATGTTGGACTGTTTATTAACACAACTCTTATTGATTGCAAGAAAGACAACAGCATACAGTTTTGCCTTTTTGGTGTTGCAAGCATCAACACATTGTACCCAATTGATAATGCTCAAGCTACATGCTGGAACTTAGATTATGGCAGTAGCACATTGAAACTGCTTTGGTAGTTCAGGCTTTGTAGCTGCACCTAGAAAAATCAAAATTACCTGCACCACAAACTTAAACATGACTTATTTTTCGAATAGGATTTTTTAAAATTTATGTTTTATTTCATTGCATTTGGCATTCAATTTCTTTCACATTTGACTTTGATAATATTGCTTTTCTTGGGAGGGAAAATGGTCCCCAGGAAAATGTAGTAAGTAATATATCTCTTCAAATACAGCAATAAAAAGTGTAATCTCTGTCTCCAATTCCATTTAGCCATGCTCAACAGGATCTCGTGACTTTCGTGAAAAGCAGTGTGCAGACTTTGATAATTTACCTTTTCGTGGAAAGTATTACAACTGGAAGCCATACACTGGAGGTTAGTACGCTTCTGTGTCATCTCATTGCTTTTAATTGTCATTTATTTTACTATGTTTTCCTTCTTCTCCTCCTGCATTCCCCTTGACCATTTAACCGACAAGTTATTTCAGATGGGTAGGCATCTCTCTGGCGGTCCTATATAACTGTCCCCAGGCCATGTACATAAATAATTAGCTGTGATTCTTGATCAGAGATAATAGGAACTGTAGATGCTGGAGAATCCAAGATAACAAAGTGTGGAGCTGGATGAACACAGCAGGCCAAGCAGCATCTCAGGAGCACAAAAGCTGACGTTTCGGGCCTAGACCCTTCAGCTGTGATTCTTTCTCGGATTTGTTCCTCCCTTTTAGGAGAAATCTAGTGTCTGGTCCGCATGGAAGCAAAATTGAGAAGCACAGACAATAGTTCAGAAATGATGATTTATATGATTATACAATATATATGATCATATGATTAATTTTCTTTCAATTTTTCATTCCCTTTAAAATTTAGGATGCTAATATACAACGGAAAACACTCATCAAACAGTTGGTGATCTCCACCCATTAGCAGCTAGTGAGAAATTCATGTTTTTGAATGGTGGGTGACATCAGATTTTAATATAGTCAGAAGTGGGGATCAGGCAGTAGAGAACAAGTTGCCTCTCACTCTGCCTTGTCTTCCTCATTGTTGACCTCAGCCATTTGGTCTCCTCCCTGCACTGAAAGTCAGTTACTAAAAGGTTGTCCATACCTGATAAATAGTAACTTGGATAAGGTAATGGGACACTACCATTACCAACAGAGCTGGACTCGAGCATCAGTCAGGGGTTTCAGATGAGGTGCGGGATAACGAAGGACTGAACCCAGAATAATAGCAATGAACTGAATTTTCCCAGCTGCCCTTGAATGATATGGGTAATGGAGAGTCTTTTGGGAAAATACCGCAAGCTTAGAAAATAGTGATTCCCAATATTGAGAAAATAAGTATGATTTTTCCATCCAAAGTTTGAACGACAAGATGAGACTCTCACTGGTGAATGTTGATGTCTCTCTGCATTACGAACCAGCCAACGGAGATGACTGACTTCCCATTTGGAGGTTAAATGCTTGTCCCAGTTACCCGCACTGAACAGTCAAGGGGGCAGACATATTGCTGTAAAAAACTGTGCTATTTCATTGTGACATTGCCAGTATGTGCCATCAGCTTATATCACAAATACACTACCCATGTTTCAACAAAGTGTCCATGTCTCAAAAGACTCAAGAATAGTCATCAGTCAATCCAAGGAAAACTGTTGTCTGTCAAAAGAGTGTCGCATGTTCAGTCAACGGCAGCATTTGATATCAATCCAGGGCCTTGTATCAAGTCAGTCAGCCACATGGGACCATAAGACCATAGGACATAGATACTGAATTATTCCATTCATCCCTTTGAGCATTCTCCACCATTTGATCATGGCTGATATGTTTCTCAACCCCATTTTCCTGCCTTCCCCCCATAACCCATGTTCCCCTTACCAAGTAAGAATCTATCGATCTCTGTCTTAAATATACTGAACAACTTGGCCTCTACAGCCCTCTGTGGCAATGAGCCCCACAGATTCATCACCCTCTGGTGGAAGAAATTCCTCCCATCTCAATTCTAAAGGATCAATGCTTAACTCTGAGGCTGGGCCTTCAGGTCATAGTCTGTCCTACTAGTGAAAGCATCTTCTCCATGTCCGGTCTATCCAGGACTCTCAGTATCTCAGTAGGCTTGAGACAGCCAGTCTGTGTCAAGGTAGCACATGTAGCTTCATTCTTATGGCTACAGTTACAATGAATGTTGCTCAAACATGTGATGACATGAAGAAGTAATACATTTACAGATGTGAGACTCAGTTTCTAATAAAATATGACCTGTGCCACTTATGTGCTCTCAAGAGTTTTTCTTTTTCATTTTCCTTCCACGGTGTGTGAGACTAGGGCTTAACATGGCTGGCAGTGATTGATGTGGTGCACAGCTGGGCTTTAACAGTGATGCTGGTGCTGGTCCCAGCAGTGATTAGTACTTTTGTGGCTGGTGAGCACAAGATGTGGTGAGAATGGTGCATACATAACGAGATGTGCAGAGGAGAATTGCTTGAGAAAACTCACTAGAGCTCACAAAGGGAACTTGTCCATGAAACTCCCTGAAATTGACACTGAACTGATTTTTGGTAAAATTCAACCCAGTGTTTATTTTTCTGATTGTATGGAATGCATGGTTGCTCACACGACTAAAGCCAAATAATCCTGTATGAAAGAGATAATGGGAACTGCAGATGCTGGAGAATTCCAAGATAATAAAATGTGAGACTGGATGAACACAGCAGGCCAAGCAGCATCTCAGGAGCACAAAAGCTGACGTTTCAGGCCTAGACCCTTCATCAGAGAGGGGGATGGGGAGAGGGAACTGGAATAAATAGGGAGAGAGGGGGAGGCGGACCGAAGATGGAGAGTAAAGAAGATAGGTGGAGAGAGTGTAGGTGGGGAGGTAGGGAGGGGATAGGTCAGTCCAGGGAAGACGGACAGGTCAAGGAGGTGGGTTGAGGTTAGTAGGTAGCTGGGGGTGCGGCTTGGGGTGGGAGGAAGGGATGGGTGAGAGGAAGAACCGGTTAGGGAGGCAGAGACAGGTTGGACTGGTTTTGGGATGCAGTGGGTGGGGGGGAAGAGCTGGGCTGGTTGTGTGGTGCAGTGGGGGTAGGGGACGAACTGGGCTGGTTTAGGGATGCAGTAGGGGAAGGGGAGATTTTGAAACTGGTGAAGTCCACAATGATACCATATAGCTGCAGGGTTCCCAGGCGGAATATGAGTTGCTGTTCCTGCAACCTTCGGGTGGCATCATTGTGGCACTGCAGGAGGCCCATGATGGACATGTCATCTAGAGAATGGGAGGGGGAGTGGAAATGGTTTGCGACTGGGAGGTGCAGTTGTTTGTTGCGAACTGAGCGGAGGTGTTCTGCAAAGCGGTCCCCAAGCCTCCGCTTGGTTTCCCCAATGTAGAGGAAGCCGCGCCGGGTACAGTGGATGTTACTTTTTGCGTGTTTTTCATGTAGAGAACATTAGTACACTATACCAGTCTGCCTTATATTTAAATACTCTTTTTCTCATTCAACAGGTGGAGTTAAGCCATGTGCTTTAAATTGCTTGGCTGAAGGGTATAATTTTTACACTGAACGGTCCCCAGCAGTTATTGATGGAACTCGCTGCCATGCAGACTCACTGGACATCTGTATTAACGGAGAATGCAAGGTTGTACATAATTTATTGTTAAACAATTCAGAACTTGTAAAATATTTCCTTAAGAGCCCCCTTTCCAACCAATCAGCACATTTTTCTCATAGAGTACAAATTGTTATTCCCTTCAAGATTTGATATGCTTGCGATTCTGGCCTGATGAGTAAAACACAAAATGCTTCAATGACGTGTCTTTCTCCAGCAAAACTCAAGTTCTGTACACTTAACAACTGTTCTATATTGTGTGCAGCACAGTGCTCACAGTCCTCACCTAGGGACCCAGGTTCAAATCTGCCCTGAGTAACTAGCTGTGTGGAGTTTGCATGTTCTCCCTGTGCCTTTTTGGGATTCCTCTGGGTGATCCCGTTGCCTCCTACAATCCAAAGATGTGCAGGCTAGGTGGATTAGCTATCACGAGTAATGGGGTGGGGTGGGATGCTCCTTGGAGGGACTCAGTGGGCCAAATGGCTTGTTTAGCCACTGTAGTGATTCTGTGATATATATTTACAGAGAGAAAGATTCATTATAGATATCTTAGTAGCTGTGCTTAACCTAACAGACATTTATATTAATATAGGCGAACACTTTAAAAAGTCTGGGTCTCCAGTTATATTATATATTCAAGGATAAAATGAGAGTTAAGTTAATTTTTAGATACTGTTAGAATTTAGCTTATGTGACACTGATTATTTCTGTTGAGCTGTGTTGCTAATTGTTATCCTCTAAACTTGATCACCATTGAAAAGAAATCTATTGTTACAATTTATATTCGGCAAAGAGACAAATATACAATTGTTCGTGCTGCTTATTATTAATTGTTTGATGGATCAGTAGTGGTTTGTGTGATTCTTTCTCTATCTTAATGGCTTTAATGCATCAGTCCATGAATAAATGTTGCCTTTTAAGAGCCTTATTAGAAAAAGCGATTGGCTGAAACATTTGCTACAGAATCCAGTGGCTTCTGAGTAGGTATGAAATACTTGCGGCTGCTCTGACACAGCTGATATAGTGCCCCATGCTGGAAAGAGAGAGTAGTCTGTGCGTGTGCTGAATGTATTGCATCTGGCCAGACTGTGCTGTCAAGCAGCCATTCCAGTGGATTTGACGCACTTGTTCCATACTTGGGCCGCACATCTCATAAATGTATTCCAAGTTGAACATGTATTTAATTCCAAGACGAGCATCCCTACTAGTGCTATTTAAAGGCCAGCCTTTCAGTGTTCAGGTGAGGTAATCTTGAGTGAGGTCTGCTAATAGAATGTTTGTCAAAGTGCGATGGAGTATTTTTGATGGTGAAGTGGTAAGTTTCTGGATTGGGGGTGCGGTGATGTTGCGTCTTCATAGGGAGAGCATAGGGTTTATGACCCTAGCCACATAAGCTACAACAGACTTTGAGACTGTAGCTGTAGAGCCTTTGGATCTGCAAGATGATGGGGAGATGGAATTGAGGCCTCAGAGGGAGCAAGTTCCACAGCAAGAGCTTAAGAGGAGGAGGTAGGAAGGGGACATTGGATTCCTTCAGTCTGGATGAGCAGTCTGCGAGCAAACATTCAAACTCTGACTCCCTTAGGATAGTGTCTCTTCACCTCCATTGCTACCAGGTGCCCCCTTCATTTGCAGTATTCTGTCACAGTGTCCTCTGTCCAGACTCCTGCAATGGAGCCATTAGCAGAAAACTTGTCATTATACTTTTATCAAACAATACATCTAATTATAATTGTAATCCTAAATTATAAGTGAAAATAAAGTATTCCTTTGTGCATTCCCTTCATTCTTGTTTTTAGATGACCTCATCTGTGCAATGCTACCTCAGTTGCTGCAACATTGCAAGTTGGATGCTATCATATTCAGTGATGAACCTGCAGGTGGCTGTGCAGGACAATCTTAACAGCTCTGGGACTTGAGATCTTAGTGGTTGGACTGCACCACCTCAGGTTATGTGACAGTGGTTGGACTGGCTACCAAAGGAGTGATGGCATGAGTGGTGGTGGAGTGGTTGTGGTGACAGCATGCCTATTGCTGCCTTGGTTTATACTCCACATTGTCACTACCACTGTCAGAGAGCAACACCCCAACAGTCCTAGTAACCAACTGCCTTGACAGCCTTCAAATCCAGCCTGCCCTTTGGCTCACTGACAGCCACTGGCCATGATGGCAATGGTATGAACCTGCATGATGAAGGCATGCATTTCATGACCTCCAACTGAGATTCCACCCCCTGCTCTTAAGCCCTTGCTGTGGAACTTGCTCCCTCTGAGGCCTCAATTCCATCTCCCCGTCATCATGCAGATCCAAAGGCTCTACAGCTACAGTCTCAAAGTCTGTTGTAGCTTGTGTGGCTAGGGTCATAAACCTCATGCTCTCCCTATGAAGATGCAACTTTAAGATTTTGGGTTGATGCTGTTTGTGCTGTAGTGGGTGCTGAGACAACATCAATGGGTCTGCAAGTACTGTAGAGGAGTTTTGGCCATTATTTTATGGTGGACAGGATGGGCTCCAAACTCAATGCTGTGCCAAAGTGGAGTAGATGCCAGGGCCTCCTTCACAGCTAGACTCACAATATGGAGAGCCATCTCGTTTGTCAGGTTTGTGGTCCCACTTTTCTCCTCAGATCCTTTGTCTATCCAACCTTCCATGTAATGTTATGACCACAATATTTATGTGGCTGTTCCAGTCAAGTTTCTGTAAATGACAGTCCCAGGATGCTGGTGGTGGGGCATTCAGAATCAGTAATTATGTTGACTGTGAAGAGAAGATTTTTAAATTATCTTGAGTTGGAGATGGTTATTGCCTGATTCGTGTGTAACACAAGTGTTTCTCCTCTTGTTCTTTTCCTTTCAGAGAGCATTCTTGAGGGTTTCATGATCTCCCTGCCTGTAGAGTATATCCAGTGCTGTATTTGTGAAACTGGGACTCTAAATGTACCTTGTTGCTTTACACGGACCATTCCTACTTGTACCCAGTGTAAGTGTAGACACCCAACTGCAGCCCCTTCCGCTGTGTGCTGCTCCACTTTAAGGGGGACAGGCTGCCTTGATGAGGAACAGAGTGGCTGCATCACATTGTCAGTCTTCTGTTGACACCTAAGCAGCTAACAGCACAAGGCCCACTCAGGCCAACATTATAATCATGTGCATGAGATAGCAGCTTGAGGTTTGTGTGCTGCCTGCCTGAGCAGAAATGGATAGAAGCAGATTATAAATCACCATCCACTGCCCCCACTTAAAGTCAAAAACAGACCATAATGAAATTTCAGTCTGAGTGTCTCCACAACTTTTAATAAAAGACACTTATTTTACAGAAAAGTTGTGGAGTTCACCAACAAAATGCATGCCTCTCACTGGTTCCATACCATCTACAGCTCAGGGGTGAATCAAAGTAAATGACTTTGCAATAATGTAATGCAGGTTCCCAAGAGCTTTACTTCCAGCCATAAGCAGACATTTCTTGTCAAGGTTAAGGAGGCTTAAATTGTTGATTTACACACTTTAAAGTACTTAAACTATGTCTTCACAGTAACTCATGGAAGCATCAGAAAATTTGATTAAAAAGAAACACAGACATTTTATGGTATTTACTACAAAAGCAGCCACCACAAAGCTTAAAACTGGATGGGAATGACAGGGCCTTTCCAGCCACTGGATAGTAATCTGTAACTCCCTTGTGGATCCACTTTTAAAGACAAACTGCACCTGCATGGCCTCCACAAGGTTCACACACAGAACAAATAAATACTGCAGATAGCCACAGGGAACAACAAATGTCCCAAAAAATCAGCCCTCTGCACTGTTGCATTGTTAAGTCTGAACAAATATTTCTGGATGTTTCACTAGGGATTAGGTTAGTTCCACAAGAAAGCTCTTGTTAAACGTTTATTTTGGTGAAAGAAATGTTGCAGCAGTTACTGCTCAGAATGTTTGCCATAAGTGGGAAAAGGTCACATTTTAATTGCTGGATCTCAGTGCTATCCTGTGCTTTTCTTCTCTATCAAACAAGTATACAGAAGGAGTAAAGAGCAAAGGTTAGCTCTTTAGTCTGAAATTATCAGTATATTTCTGTAGTGATTAGGCTTAACTGCTGAATGACATAATTCAGCTGATGGAAGAATGAATCTGAATTCTGAAGATCTCCAGTATTTTGTTCTTTTATAGAGCCACAAAAGTTTAAATGAACAGTGTTTATATAAAATTATGATCTTATTGTTTTTTTGGTTTTCTCTTCCTTGCTGCTCCCATATACCCGAAGACAGAAATCACACAACACCAGTTTATGGTCCAGCAAGTTTATTTGAAAACATAAGCTTTCGTAGCCTCACTCCTTCTTCCAGTGTTAGTGAGAGAGGTAGTATCAGAGACAGAATTTATAAGTGAAAGATCAAAGGGTCACACTATGATGAACATGTATTAAACAAAGCTAAGATGCTGTTAAATCTTTAATTAGTTAGACGGTTTTAATTGATTAATATGTATATATAAATCCCCGAATTCCTTTCAAGTCACTGCCCTGAGAGAACTAAAGGTTTTATTAATGTAAAGAAGAGGTGACATTTTAGGTCAGACAATGCAATGTTAGGTGTGAGGCCTCATTTGGAATCTGCTTGTGTGTTAGTTTGGAGTCAGTCTGGCTTTATTTCTAAAGTAGGAATTTATAAAATGCCACATTGACTGACTGTCTATAAATTGTGGCCTTTGTGACAAGATAGAATGTATCTGCAAATACATAGATTCAGCAGGTGTGTGTGTG
Organism: Stegostoma tigrinum; assembly: GCF_030684315.1. Lineage (NCBI taxonomy): Eukaryota > Metazoa > Chordata > Chondrichthyes > Orectolobiformes > Stegostomatidae > Stegostoma > Stegostoma tigrinum. Next base: position 118,270,130 of record NC_081354.1, read on the forward strand.
TGTGTGTGTGTGTGTGTGTGTGTGTGTGTGTGTGTGTGTGTGTGTGTGTGTGTGTGTGTGTGTGTGTGTGTGTGTAAGAGAGAGAGTGAAAGAGGGAGACAGCGTGTGCGTTGCCGAGGTTACAATGACGGGGTTGTATAGTGGTTGAAGTGGAGGCATGGGGAAGATCTGGGTGAGGTGCTCCTTGTCATCAATTATGTGTTGAGGCTGCGATAAGCATGGTGTAATGTCTCCACTCCCTGGGAGTACTGAATGACGAAGGTACCCTATTGGTCATATCCTGTGTCTGTCTTCTGAGGAGGTCGTTGCAGTTTGCACTGTGGCACGTTGGAGGCGATTGATGAGTTGAGCATTGTATCCTGTTACTATGAGGGCATCCTTCAATGTTTTCAGGTGCCCATTTAATTCCTCCTTACATGAACAGATCCTCTGTATGCTTAGGGCTTGTCTGTAGGGGATGGCTGTTTTAATATGTTTAGTGCGGAAGCTAGAAAAATGTGACATCATGAGGTTATCCATTGACTTGAGGTAGAATGAGGTATTGAGGTGTCCGTCCCTGATGGAAATGTGTGTTTCCAAGCATGAGACTGATTTTAAAGAGTAGTCCATGGTGAGTCGAAAGTGGCTGATATTGCTAAAGAGTTTTTTCAGTGATTCTTCGCCATGAGTCAAAAGGAAGAAAATGTCAGTGTCTCTGGTGTATAGCTTGCTCTGAATTCTGTGCAGCAAAGAATTCATATTTGACCGCATGCATGGAAGTGTTGGCATATTTGGGAGCAATCTCTGGTCCCCATGGTTAATCTGTGTGTCCGGATGAAGAATTGGTTGTCAATAGTGAAGACCTTTTGGTCCAGGATGAAGCAGATGAGTTGTAGGATAGTGACTGGAAATTGGCAGCTGGTGGTATTGAGTACTGAGTCTGTTGTGGCAATGCCGTGGTCATGGGTGATGCGAGTGTAGAGTGCTGAAATGTCCATTGTGACGAGGAATGTTCCGGATTCGACTGGTCCGTTGGTGCTGAGTTTCTGTAAGAAAGCTGTAGTGTCGTGACAGAAGCTGGTGGTTCCCTATACAATGGGTTTCAAGATGCCCTCGACAAAGCCAGAGAGGTTCTCACACAGTGTCCCGTTACCTGATACGATGGGATGTCCACGTGTGTTGGCTTTGTGTATCTTTGGAAGGCAGTAGAAATCTCCTATGTGGGATGAAATATGTAGGGTACTCTGAAGGACTGACCAGTCTGTTCTGTTGATGGCTGTGTTCTTTGGCTGGATCGGCAGGTAGTTGGCTGTGGTGTTCCTGGTTATATAAGAACATAAGAACCAGGAGCAGGAGTAGGCCATCTGGACCCTCAAACCTGCCCAGCCATTTAATAAGATCATGGCTGATTGTTTTGAGACTCAGCTCCACTTACCCACCCACTCACCATAACCCTTAATTCCTTTACTGGTCAAAAATTTGTCTAGCCTTTCTTTAAAAACATTCAGCGAGGTAGCTTCAGCTGCTTCACTGGGCAGGGAATTCCACAGATTCACAAACCTTTGGGTGTAAGAATTTCTGACCTCAGTCCTACATCTGCTTCTCTTTATTTTGAGGCTATGCCCACTAGTCCCAGTTTCACCTGCTAGCAGAAACAACCCCCCTGTCTCCACCTTATCTATTCCCTTCATAATCTTATATGTTTCTATAATATCTGCCCTCATTCTTCTGAATCCCAATGAGTATAATCCCAGGTTGTTCTGCTGTCGGTACATTTCCTTACAGTAGCCCGTTCTGTTCTATATGATGATGTCTCATCCTTTGTCTGCTGGTTTGATGATTGGTCTTGACAGCACGGATAGTATTCTTTGTGCCTGGGTAACGTTTTGCACTACCTTATGAGTGCGGCTGATGAATCTGGTGTTCACGCATTCTCTGATGGCTTGAGCATACCTGTCAAGCCCTGGACTGCAGCCCTCTGGAGGGGCCCAATTTGACTCCTTCTTTTCCCATTCCCCCATGGATCTCTCTGTCAACTGATCTGGTTCGTTGGTTGTCTCATTGGGCTCGCTGCTGGCATCTTGGAAGAATTCCTGGAATTTCATTTTTTGATGAATTCTTCTATGTCTGCCATGAGACCGTTATAGTGGTGGGACAGAAAATGAGTCCTGGGCTGAGGACTTTGAACTTGTCCGGTGAAGGCTGTGAGATTTCAACTGTGGTATAGGGGAGACTTGGTTATTGCTGGTGGTGATGCCAAGTTTCTCCAGTTTCTTGTTCTTGGTGTGTGTGTAGGTGGAGTAGTTCTGTTGCCTCCTCTGTTTGGCAGTGTCTCATAACTGCACTGCTGTACCTTAAATGCAAGCTGAAAATGTGGACTAAATCTTGATTTCAAGATTAATACATTTGCTGAAGAGTTGGTGTGTGGGGTGATTGAGGAGCCTGTGAGAGGAGCAATAACAAAGTCTCTCCGCATAATCAGTGTTGTAGGTTGACTTGAGTGGGTTCGTGATCTGTAGACCTTTTGGGATCTTTTGTGTTTTCAGATAAATCTGTTGGACTAGAACCTGGTGTTATGTGTTTTCTGACCTTGTCCACCCAATACTGGCACCTTCACATCATATACAGTCAAAGAAACTAAGATATTAGTTTTAGAATTGCCAAATTAACTCTACAAATATAAAATCAATATACAACTAAAAAGTTATAAAATATTTTAGCTAATTGGTAATTATGAAATTCAAAGCCCAGGAATTAACATTGTGGCTGTCTCATCTGAATATGTAATCTGTGCACATTCAATATTTCACTCGCCTATTTAAAAGTACTGCCGAACAGTTAGAATTTCAAATGGCAGTATTCCACAAATACAAATCTTCATTTATTATTGTTTCTAGAATTTTCTTGTAGCACCTAATCTGCTCCAAAGTAAAAGCTTTGATTCTCTTCCTTAACTAAATTTTTTTTGCATAGAATTGAATTTAATAAATGCAATGGCCAGCACCTCAGACTGTGCACATTTTGTAACATGTTTAATCGGTTCATCGAAAGATTTTAAATCACCTCCTTCATTCCTTGAACATTTCGTCATTCTTGATAAAATTACATTTGCACATGCCTGAGGTCATTGTTTTGATCAGACCCTGATCATACTGGACCTTACAAATCGCTCTTATTGTGTGGGCATTGAAGAGTTATATTTTAAGAATGAAGTTGGGGAAAGCATGAGACTGTCAAGTTTAAGTCATTGCATTTATGATCTGTATAAATGTGATGCCAGACAATAATTACTGACCTGAGCTCAGCAACATACAGACATAATCAACCCAACAGTACTCCCATATATACAATGCGTGCATCCAATGAGTCTCTTTTTTCACATTCATATGCCACCTGGGTTAACTCTGCTATTGTTGACCATCACTGTTAACTTGGCAGATTTACTCATTAAATGGCTGATCCAACTCACCAGGAACAGCTGAGATTTGAATTACATTGAGTTGGTTGATTTCAGTGAGTAGTTTTAGGGGTTTGATGGTAGACATCAGTATCTTAGGCTGAGGAGCTTCTGCTCTTGATTATTACTCAATGACCAATGTTGGAAGTGAACATGTATCAACATCAGGTGAGGACAGGAACAGCCCCCATTCTCATAATGCTCTTTCACCTAACTCTATCAAATAATCAATACATATTTATTCTGAAGTCTGACACATAAATATTGGACAGTGAACCAAGGTACCATGGAATAGGGCATATTCAATGTATGATTCTATAGTGTGGAGCCAATGAATTCACAACAACATGGAGGATAACATATGTTTAAATTTAAATATACAAAGATTACATAACCTTTTCTTTTGGCAACCTACATAAAGTCTGCTTTATAATTAATATATGGTTCTGTCTGCGTACGTTAGCAATAAATTGTTCCTATTATTTCAATCAGCGTCACAATGATAAGTCAGCTGTCTTGATTTACCTTTTTTGTGTCTAAAGCATGTAGGGTGTGATCATATTTTGGGATCTGATGCGAAGGAAGACAGATGTCGTATTTGTGGGGGCGATGGAAGCACTTGCGAAGCAACAGAAGGTCTATTCAATGATTCCCTGCCTCGGGGAGGTAGGTGGACATAAGCACAATTCAGCAATCAGCACAGCATTGAGTTCCAGCACGAAATGTTTCTTTTCCTTGGAGTTCAATGATTTATGACAATCAAATGACTTTTTGATTAAATGAAAGTGTTTGTAATGTGCCAATTTTAGAACCCTAGGGTATTTCTGCTTTGCTGTGAAAAGTGGACTGGTTTGACATTTAATCAAAACATTACTCCTACCTGGGGCCTGTTTCCTCAGAATATCAAATGATATCCAGTCAAGCATGACTAATAGCTTGCCAAATTTCCAGCAAAAGGCATTGGGCATGGAAACGGGTAATATATTTTCTTGATTCCTCTGCTATGATCGTACTGCATCCTCGTGACTTGCATCCGGACATTTTGAATGTCTGCTGTTCCTTGTGAAAACATCTCAAATGCGCCCAGGTAGCTTTCAATGAGCATTCAGGCTTAAAAGCTAAGACTTGATTACCTGTTAGTAATTTATAATCTAAACTCTTCTAAAAGGTTTCATAAAACCACAAGAAAGGGGAAAGGTGTCCAGTTTATCTATTGAGCCCCTGTCATGATGCCCAATTGCCTCATTTCAGATTCCAAAGCTGAATGTTTAGGTCATATTGTGCTGGATCAGGAGTTGTTATGCAGCCTTGTGTCGATTTCCAAGGGCAGACAGTGCTGTAGCACAATGTCCTCTAGCCACTCAGCACACACAAGCATACGTCAATTTTGTCACATTACCAAGTATGCATGCCCGTATAAAAGTTCAGAGGGTCCAGAAAATTAAAGGAATAGGTCACACATGGGATAGCAAAAAAAATTAGAAAGAATGTTGATGTGTCAGCTACTAGTACAATCCATTTGGATCTCCTCACTGATATCACTGAGTAATGTTGTGCAGGGTGTATACAGCATATGCCTTGAGGGAATTGACAGTCTGTAAGTGGTGCTGCATATACTTAGCCCCATACCTATGTCAATGACTGTTTTTGTGATGATCTCTGGCATCAATCCTAAATGTAGCTGCAGCTATGATGAAAATATCTAAAATTCTTATTTTTCACCAAGAGGAACTGGGACGGCAATACTCACCCAATGCTCCTTAGTCCGGAATTTGCAGCTTTCTGCAGCAATTCAAGTTCTCTGCAATATGTAATTTGATGCAGTCACTGTCAGGCAGGATTCGGAGATCTGGCAACACACAGGATTCACAGGACTGAAAACAGGCAGACCTAAAACTATGGAGTTCAGCAGACGAGTAGGGCTAATTCTGTCCAGTTCAGAGATCGAACAGCCCCAACATTTCAAAGTGAAGTGAATCCACAGTGTAAACAGTACCGAGTTCAGGAAATATGAGTGCTAGCACTTGAGAGTTCTGAGAATGCATAGCACTTACATGCTGTCTTTATTAGCCAGCTCAGCCAGCATCTTTTATCCATCCCTAATTGCTCTGGTGTGAACTACCTTCTTTAACCACAGCAGTCATAAGAGTATAGGGACACCACACTGCTGTTAGGAGAGTTTCAGGATCTTGACTCAGGAACGATAAAAGAATAGCAATATATTTCCAAGTCTAGATGGTGTCTGGCTTGGAAAGGAAATTGTAGGTGGTGATACTCCCATGTATCTGCTGCTGTTGACCTTCTGCCTGGTAGAGGTTGTGTGTTTGGAAGATGTTCTCTGAGGAGCCTTGGTGACTGCAAAACATCTTGTAAATGGCACATATAATTGCCATTGTGCGTTGGTAGTGAAGAGTGTGAATGTGGATGTGGTGCCAATTAAGCCAGCTGCTTTGTTGTGGATAGTGCTAAGCTTCTTGCATATTATTGAAGCTGCACCAATCCAAACAAGTAGACAGAATTCCATCACAGTCTGCCATGTGTCTTATGAATAATGGATAAGCACCGGAAAGACAGATCAGTTATTCACTATAGAATTCGTAGACTCGGACCTAATCTTGTAGTCACAATATTTGTGTGGCTGGCTAAATTCAGTCTTTGGTCATAGTAAGCTCCAGGATATTGAGATTGTGGGATTCACTGATGGTAATGCCATTGAATGGGGTGATGGTTCGAGTTTCTCTTTCTGGAGATTGTCTCTGCCTGGCACTTGTGTGGTAAAAATGTTACATGCCACTAATTAATTTAAGCCTGGATGTAGTCCAGGTCTTGTTGCACATGGGCACAGAATACTTTAGTCACTGAGGCGTTGTAAGCAGTGTTGACCATTGCATAATCATCACAGAACATACCACTTTTGACCTTATGAGAGAGAAAAGGTCATTGATGAAGCAGCTAAAAATGATTGGGCCTAAGACACTGCCCTGAGGACCTCCTTCAATGATGTCCTGGAGATGAAATGCCTAATGTTCAAAAACCACAACTGTGTTTTGTTGGAGAACTGCTGATGATGGAGTCAAATATAACATAGTGTGGAGCTGGAGGAACACAGCAGGCGAGGCAGCATGAGAGGAGCAGGAAAGTTGTCATTTTGCATCAGGACCCTTCTTCAGATGACTTTGATGATGCCTGGCCTGCTGTGTTCCCCCAGCTCCACGCTGAATTATCTTTAGTTGGGCTGGTATGATTCCAAACAATGGAGGAATTTCCCCAATTCCCAGTGATTTCAGTTTTGTGAGGGCCACACATTATCAAATGCTTCCTTGATGTCAAGGGCAGTCATTCTCACCTCCCCTCTGGCTTTCAAGTCTTTGTCCATGTTTGGATCAATACTGTAATGGGGTCAGGGACCAAGTTGACCTGGTGGAACCCAAACTGGGTGTCAGTGAGAAGGTGTCATCAACAGGGCTAGCCAAGCAGCATTTGCTTTTCAAGAACCCAATAAGCAAGTGCTGCTTGGGTAGCCCTGTTGACGACACCTTCCATCATTTTACTGATGATTGAGAATGGATTGATAAGGCACTAATTGATTAAATTGAATTTGTTCTGCTTTATACGTATCAACTTAGGTAGGAAATTTTCCATCTTGTTGGCTAGCTACTAGTGTCCTGCACTAGTGTAGAACAGCTTGGCTCGAGGACACAGCTGGTTCTGAAGCAGAAGTCTTCACACTAATCCTGGAACGTTGTCAGGGTCCTTTTCCTTTAAATTATCCAGTCTCTGAATTCAGATGGTGCACAGCATGAACACATCTTAGTGGAGATAGAAAATGGTTTGTTGGCCTTCATAGCAAAAGAATTCACGGACAGGTGCAGGGATGACTTGCCACAATTAGGCAGGATCTTGGTGTGGTCACATCTGGAATATCATGTACAGTGCTGGTCTCTTTAAATGAAGGAGGATGTTTTTATTATGGATGGAGTGCAATGAAAGTTTCCTGGAATTATTCCCATGATGGCAGCACTGACATCTGGAGACAGACTGGATCAGTTGGGACTATACTCACTGGAGTTTAAAGGAATATGAGGGATCTCACAGAAGCCTATAAAATTCTAACAGGACTAGATAGGGTAAATGCGGGAAGAATGTTGCCTATGACCAGGAAGTTCGGAAGCAGGGTTCATTGTTTAAAGATATTGGGTAGGCTATTTAGGACTGAGATCCTTGTGGCACACTGCTGGTCACAGGCCTCCAGTCTGAAAAACAACCCTCGACCACCATCCTCTGTTTTCTACCTTTGAACCAGTTCTGTATCCAAATAGCTAGTTCTCCCTGTATACTGCATGATCTAACCTTGCTAACCAGTTTGCCGCGAGGAACCTTGTCGATTACCCTACTGAAATCCATGTAAATCACGACCACTGCTCTGCCCTCAATCATCCTCTTTGTTACTTCAAAAATCACTTAATCAAGTTAGTGAGATACGATTTCCAATGAACAAAGTCATGTTGACTATCCCTAATCAATCCTTGCCTTTCCAAAAACACATAAATCTTATCCCTCAGGATTCCATCCAACAACTTACCCACCACTGTTGTCAGGCTCAATGGTCTGTAGTTCCCTTGCTTTTCCTTACCACCTTTCTTAAATGGTGGCACCGTGTTAACCAACCTCCAGTTTTCTGGTACCTTGCCTGTGGCTATTGATGATACAAATATCTCAGCAAGGGGCCCAGCAATCACTTCCCTAGTTTCCCACAGAGTTCTAGGGCACACCTGATCAGGTCCCAGGAGTTTATCCACCTTTATGAGTTTACGATGTCCAGCTCCTCCTGTTCTGTAATATGGACATTGTACTCCATGTTCTCTATCTCCCATATCCTTTTCTGCGGTAAACACTGATGCAAAATACTCCTTCAGTATTTCCCCCATCTCTTGCAGTTCCTTACTTAGGTGCCTTGCTGATCTTTAAGGGACCCTAGTCTCTACCTAGTTACCCTTTTGTCCTTAATGTATTTGTAAAATCCCTTTGGATTCTCCTTAACCCTATTTGCCAAAACTATCTCTTTCTGCCCTCCTGATTTCTCTCTGAAGCATACACCTACTGCCTTTATAATCTTCTCAGGAATCACTCAATTTCTGCTGTCAATACCTGCTATATGCTTCCTTCTTATTCTTGACCAAAACCTCAATTTCTCTAGTCTCCAGCTTTCCCTACACCTACCAACCTTGCCTTTCACCCTAACAGGAACGTACTATTTCTGGACTCTTGTTGCATCATTTTTTTGAAGGCTTAATTTTCTAGTCATCCTTTTCCCTGTGAACATCTGCCCCCAAACAACTTCTGAAAAGTTCTGGCCTAATATCATCAAAATTGGCCTTCTTCCAATTTAGAACTTTAACTTTAGATCCAGTCCATCTTTTTCCATCACTATTCTAAAACTAGTAGAATTATGGTCACTGGCCCTGAAGTGCTCCCCCACTGACACCTCAGTCACCTGTCCTGCCTTATTTCGCAAGAGTAAGTCATGTTTTGCACCTTCTCGAGTAGGTACATCCACATGCTGAATCAGAAAATCTTATGGTACACACTTGACTAATCCCTCTCCATCCCAAGCCATTAACATTGTGGCAGTCACAGTCTGTGTTTGGACCAGAACCACCCTATTATTCTTAACGATAACTGAGATTGCTTTACAAATTTGTTTATCAATTTCCAGTTGACTATTGGGGGATCTAAAGTACAATCCCAATAAGGTGATCATCCCTTTCTTATTTTCAATTAGATATAAGAACTATGAGCAAGAGTAGGTCATTCGGCCCTTCAAGCCTTCTCCACAATTCAGTAAGATCATGGCTCATCTTTTTGTGGACTCAGATCCACTTACCCGCATTCTCACCGTATCACTTAATTCCTTTATTGTTCAAAAAAAATCTACCTTAGCTTTAAAAATGTTTACTGAAGTAGCGTTAGCTACTTCACTGGGCAAGGAATTCCATAGATTAACAACCCTCTGGGTGAAGACGTTCCTTCTCAATTCGGTCCTTTATCTGCTCCCTCTAATCTTGAGGCTATGCCCTCTTGTCCTAGCTTCACCAGCCAGTGGGAACATCCTCTCTACTTCTATCTTATCTATTCCCTTCATTATTTTATATGTTTCTATAAGAACCCCCCTCAATCTTCTGAATTCCAATGAATATAATCCCAATCTACTCAGTCTCTCCTCATAAGCCAACCCCTCAACTCTGGAATCAACCTAGTGAACCTCCTCTGCAACCCCTCCAGTTCCACCCAAATAACTTCCCTGGATGTATTCCCACAAACATCCTCCCTAAATACAGCTGAATGTTATCCCTAATCAAAAATACCACTCCCCTTTCTCACTTGCATGCCCCACTTTGATCCTTGCTATAAGGTCTAAAGCCGGTAATATTAAGCTGCCAGTCCTGTCCATCCCTGAACCACATCTCTGTAATTGCTATGATAGTCCGGTCCCATGTTCTTAACTATGCCCTGAGTTAATCTGCCTTACCTGTTAGGCCTCTTGCCTTGAAATAATTTAGCAGTCATACCTTGTTCTCTACTTTGTCCCTGTCTGCCCTGTCTATTTGAGTTACTGTTTTTCCCAACTGTACCAATCTCAGGCTGATCTCTTTCCTAACTATCTCTCTGGATTCCACATCCTACATACCAGTTTAAATCCTCCCAAGCAGCTCCAGCAAATCTCCTGCCTGTATATTAGTCCTCTTCCAATTCAGGTTCGTCCTTCTTTTACAGGTCATTTCTATACCAGAAAACGTTCCAATGATCCAAAACTAAATGCTTCTCTCCAGCACCAGCTCCTCAGCTACACATTCATCTGCTCTATTCTCCTATTCCTACCCTCACCAGCTGGTGGCACTGGGTGTAATCCAGATATTACTACCCTCGAGGACTTACTTTTTAAATTCCAACCTAACTTCTTATATTCTGTCCTCCGAAACTTGTCCTTTTCTCTTTTTTTGTCATCAGTTCCAATGTATCTACTGATGTCCTGTTGGTCCCTCTCCTCTTTGAGAATATTCTGCACCCTCTCTGAAATATCATTGACCCTGGCACCAGGGAGGCAACACGCCATTCTGATGCATTGCTGTAAGCTGCAGAGTCGTCCGCCTGTGCCTCTAACTAGAGAGTCTTCTATCACAATTGACTGCTTGGTACCTGCCATACCCCTCATTACGTTAGAGCCAGCCTCCATATCAGAAACCTGGCTGTCAGTGCTACATTGCCCTAAGAGTCTATTGCCCCGTATTTTTTTCCAAAACAGCATACTCCTTTGAGCTGGAAATAGTCGCAGGAGACTCCTATACTACCCGCCTGTCACTCCCACCTTTCCCGGAGGCCACCCATCTACCCGACCCTACTTTTGGCTTATCTCCCTCACTGCAACTGCCATTCATCACATTCCCTAGATCCTGTAAATTCCTTACTACCTTTAACCGCTGCTTCAACTGATCCATGTGATCCAATTGGATTCAAATCTTTCTTGCAGACATAATCATCAAGAACATGGAAACTCTCCCTAGTCTCGCACATCCGACGGGAAGAGCACATCAGTCTACTCAAGGCCATCTTTGCACCTGAACAATCTACAGGCCACTAAAATAGCACAGTCTTACTGCCCTAAAAACACTGCCCTAGGCTAGCTTAGGACCTATGTTTATATATATTTTTAAAGTTTAATCAAGAGAATTGTCTAAATTACCACACATAATCCAAACAAAGCCCCACTCGACTCACCATTGTAGATTTACAAAAGAAAAACAGTAAGGTTACACTTTTAAAAGCCACTTAGCTGCTCCCCTGCTGTGAGTTCCCACACACAGGTCAGCTATGAGTTTCGCTGTTTGTTTATTTTTCTTAGAACAAACTCCAATGTGCAGGGATACTTTAACCAGGTAACAAAGGCATCAGCTGTGTAGGTTACTGCTCAATCAGATAGCAGTGTACGTTTCTTTCTTTGCTTGAATCACTCACCATGTGGTCACTATCTTTGTCTCTCCTCCTCCTTTTTAACGTGGTGTTGTTTAGATCATTTTTTTCCCCAAAGACCCAAAACAATGGAACAGCTTATAAAACAGTAATTACTGTTCCTAGAGTTCAAGGAAATCAGCTCCAACACTGAAAATAACTCAAAAAAGAAGCACCTCTTACAGCCACAATTTTTTTACTATCCTCCACCTTGGATTACCCAGAGTCAGTAACTCTCTTTCTCTCTCCATAGATGGTACCAAATGTGTTGAGTCTCTGCAGCAATCTCTGTGTTTGTTTGAGGCTTTGCCTTAAGCTGAGAGACAGCTGAGGTTGAATGAAAACATCAGTTTGAGAATAAAAAGATATATTCATAGAAGAGCTGGCAATAAGGCCATGGCCAGATGGAAGAATGCAAATATTGCAGAGTTCATCACAGAAGAAAACAAAGCAGAATGGAAGCAGTACTTTAACTACAAGAACCTTTATCACTTTGTATGTAAGTGGTTAGTTAGAAACAAGAGAAACAAGCCTATATAGATAGCTGCTGGAAAGATGTCAGCTGATGGCTCTGATGAATTAATTGGTACCATACAACAAGTCGAAAAGTCAAAAATGGTTTGTGACTGATAGAATGATGACTACAGAAAAGGAGCATCAAATTAATGTGAAATTCAGTTGAAATTATGCTTTGAGCTACATCATGACTTTCACAAATCTGTGCAAAGTCACTCAAAAATGAAGCCCTCAGAGGCATAGACAGTCGTACAGTCAAAGGACTGATATCATGCTGCACGCAAAATGTATTTTCAAGACCAGGCCAAAATGTTGTAGCAGGAATGACAAAGTCATAGTGAAACAACAGAAAACCAAATTTTGTGTCAATAAATGTACAAAGTTATTGCCAGACCTGTAGAGCCAGTCAGAGTGCAAATGTTCAATACTCTCTACAAAAATCAGCCCATCTAACAATTGGGACCTGTATCACCCTAACCATATCTGGTGAATGTGAACAGCCGAATATAACCTTGCAACTTTGGACATCTTTGTATATGAAGTAAAGCTGTTGCTCTACTGCATGTAGTTAACTAGGAAGAGGCATGCACAAAGTACAGAATTCTCAGTTCCAGAGGCTAACTGTTCCCCAGCAACAGCAATGGATCGGCAACAATAGTTACCATGGCAACAGCACTTGCCACAGGAATAACACTCCACAGAGAAGTAAAATCATTCTAATAGGCAAATGCCAGAGGAACAGTCAATGGAGACATGCTTGTACCTCATTAAAAGATCTGTATAATTTAACTTCCCTTTTTAACAGCAGAAGAACAAACCCCAAGGACTTCAGCTGTTTACAGTGGCAGTTGACAACCACCTTCTCTGGGGCAAATAGGGGTGCGCAATAGATGTTTCCTAGCTAGTGATGCCCTCATCCCATTAAACAAACTTAAAAAAAGACTATGCACATAATGCGTGTGCAGACACTGACTAGAGTTTTTTTTAATTTGCTCACAGAAGTGGGCATCGCTGGCTGGGCTAGCATTTATTGCCCATCCCTAGTTAGCATCGAGATGAGCTGCCTTCCTGAACTGCTTCAGTGCATTTGGTGTGGGTACACCCACAATGCCATTTAACACACTGTTTTTTTAATGTATTGGTCATTTTATTTCTAGCCATGTATGTTGGGTTACTTGCATAATGTGTAACTACTTATGATAGGGCTTGCAAGTTTTGGTTGTTTTTTACAAAAAAGGGGAGTGTTTGGAGAAATGTAATTGCAGCTACCGTAATCAATTTTTTAGATCTCTTGTGACACATTTTTGAGATTGATGCTTAACCGTGGTTAAGGATAGCATCCTATAGAAAGAAAAAGACCAGACAATGTGGCAAAGATGAGTGATAAGCCAGAGAATTAGTTAAGTTTTAAAGGCCAACAAAAGACAACCAAAAATATAATAAAGAGGGAGGAAAAATGAGGCTAAACTTGCAAGTAATATCAAGACAGACAGCAAGAGTGTCTTTAAATATATAAAAAGGGAGAGAGAGGCCAAAGTGAACATAACCCCTTAAATAATGAGCCTGGAGAAATAATAATGGAGAACCAGGAATAGGCAGAGGTGTTAAATAAATACTTTGTATCAGTCTTCACTGTAGAAGACACTAAAGACACCTCCAAATTATTAAAAACTCAAGGTGCTGAAAGACAGGAAATACTATAACTATCAGTAGAGAACGAGTGGTGGGGAAACTAATGAAGCTAAAGACTGAGAAGTCCCGTGGACCTTATGGGAAACACCCTAAGATATTAAAGGAGGTAGCAAGGAGCTCATTGGTAGAAATCTACGAATTGTTGGAATTCCAGACAATTAGAAAATTGCCAATGCAACACTTTTAATTAAAAGAGAAGGAGACAAAAAAAAGGTAACTATAGGCCAGTTATCATAACATTATTGGAAAATGATAGAGTCACTTATAAAGAATGGAATAGCAGAGCATTTAGAAATGTGTACACCAGGCAGAGTCAGTGCGGCTTCACGAAGAGAAATCGTGCCTGACAAATCAGAGATGAAGGGTCTAGGCCTGAAATGTCAACTTTTGAGCTCCTGAGATGCTGCTTGGCCTGCTGTGTTCATCCAGCTTCACACTTTATTAGCTAAATGGCCTATTTCAGTTCTGCAGTCAGCCACCAAATGCACATCATTTGTAACACAGTGTGTTTGGATATGTACTGCAAAATTCTGCATAATATTGAGTTTGAGAATCAAAGAAAAAGTGCATTAAAATAGTTGAGTCCAAAGCTTACAACGAATTTGAGACTTGTACTAATTTGCTGCACTTTATCTTAACTTTGAGATTTCATGTCATCTGATGAGTTCATTTACTGTGCATAAGGAACATTTTCAGGGAAAACATATTTTTATTATACATTTGTGAGATTTGACAGCCTAAGACCTAATTGCCCAGAGTCTCATGGTGAGCTGCCTTTTTGTTTTTTTGCCATCTATGTTTCTAGGCCTACTACATTGTGTTCTTGAGACAGAATCTTTTCATTGCGGCAGCCAAAATCTCAAGTGTATGTTTGGAAATCAGACTTCTCTGTCTCTTCCCTTGAGCATAGATTTTGTGACAGGGCAAGACTTCATCAAGATTGCCCCGTTCATGTATATTGACTTAAGGACGATGTCTAAAGGACCCGAAGGCTAGATAGGAGGAGCTCCTCCCCAGAGGAGCTCGAACAGTTCATCCACTTTACCAACACCTTCCACCCCAACCTTCAGTTCACCTGGGCCATCTCCAGCACATCCCTCACCTTCCTGGACCTCTCAGTCTCCATCTCAGGCAACCAGCTTGTAACTGATGTCCATTTCAAGCCCACCGACTCCCACAGCTACCTAGAATACACCTCCTCCCACCCACCCTCCTGCAAAAATTCCATCCCCTATTCCCAATTCCTCCACCTCCGCCGCATCTGCTCCCACGACAAGACATTCCACTCCCGCACATCCCAGATGTCCAAGTTCTTTAAGGACCGCAACTTTCCCCCCACGGTGATCGAGAACGCCCTTGACCGCGTCTCCCGCATTTCCCGCGACACATCCCTCACACCCCGCCCCCGCCACAACCGCCCCAAGAGGATCCCCCTCGTTCTCACACACCACCCCACCAATCTCCGGATACAACGCATTATCCTCCGACACTTCCGCCATTTACAATCCGACCCCACCACCCAAGACATTTTTCCATCCCCTCCCCTGTCTGCTTTCCGGAGAGACCACTCTCTCCGTGACTCCCTTGTTCGCTCCACACTGCCCTCCAACCCCACCACACCCGGCACCTTCCCCTGCAACCGCAGGAAATGCTACACTTGTCCCCACACCTCCTCCCTCACCCCCATCCCAGGCCCCAAGATGACATTCCACATCAAGCAGAGGTTCACCTGCACATCTGCCAATGTGGTATACTGCATCCACTGTACCCGGTGCGGCTTCCTCTACATTGGGGAAACCAAGCGGAGGCTTGGGGACCGCTTTGCAGAACACCTCCGCTCAGTTCGCAAAAAACAACTGCACCTCCCAGTCGCAAACCATTTCCACTCCCCCTCCCATTCTCTTGGTGACATGTCCATCATGGGCCTCCTGCACTGCCACAATGATGCCACCCGAAGGTTGCAGGAACAGCAACTCATATTCCGCCTGGGAACCCTGCAGCCATATGGTATCAATGTGGACTTCACCAGTTTCAAAATCTCCCCTTCCCCTACTGCATCCCTCAACCAGCCCAGTTCGTACCCTCCCCCCACCGCACCACACAACCAGCCCAGCTCTTCCCCCCCACCCACTGCATCCCAAAACCAGTCCAACCTGTCTCTGCCTCCCTAACCGGTTCTTCCTCTCACCCATCCCTTCCTCCCACCCCAAGCCGCACCCCCCGCTACCTACTAACCTCATCCCACCTCCTTGACCTGTCCGTCTTCCCTGGACTGACCTATCCCCTCCCTACCTCCCCACCTACACTCTCTCCACCTATCTTCTTACTCTCCATCTTCGGTCCGCCTCCCCCTCTCTCCCTATTTATTCCAGTTCCCTTCCCCCATCCCCCTCTCTGATGAAGGGTCTAGGCCCGAAACGTCAGCTTTTGTGCTCCTGAGATGCTGTTTGGCCTGCTGTGTTCATCCAGCCTCACATTTTATTATCTTGGAATCTCCAGCATCTGCAGTTCCCATTATCCCTAGATAGGAGTTACATACTTTTGGTGTTCTCCCCAAGACAGGGCTATTTACCCTGCAATATGTATCAGAGCAGCCAGGTTACATGAGAATGAAGTAATTTTATTTAAAGAGCTGCAGCAGTTCTCATTCCCAAACCACCAGTTGCCACAGTGTTCTCCGTGCACAAGAGAAATCTGAATTTAGAGAAGTCAGCAGTTTAATCTATAATTGTGAGAGCACAAGTTAATACTAGCTCCAATTCCTGACAGTTGGCCCTAATAGCTGATCTGGATAATGGTGCTATCAATAATAAAATTATACCAACAATTTGGTGCTTCACTTCATTGTCTGCATAAATTATGTGCTGACAACAACAGCTGTATTTTCCATTTTGCACAATCCGTCCTTTACATCGTTCACTTTGTACCAAAAGAAATGTGCAATCAAAGCAAAGAACAGATGGAATAGTTGGTGATTTAGAAGGATTGAGATTGGCCGTTATAATCTATCCAATTCTGCTGAATTTGTTCTAAGACAAAGACGAGAAATGACTGATTTCAGGGTGGGGTGTTTGGGTGGGTAAAGCATGTTAGTTAAGTGACTAATATTCTTAGGCATGCAAACAGCTGATGCAGTTAAAGTCCCTTTGTATCTAGTCAGCAAGAAAGCAAGAATGTGAAATTAATACCAAAAAAGTACACACAAATAATACCATCCCGTACAACTTTCTTAAAGACCAGGATTGATGATGAAAGTTGGAACAAGTTATTCATATTGTCTGCTGAAGAATAAGCCCAAAAAGCATAAAGATGCATAAAAATGTAGCGTTTCAGTTAGGTTCATCAAAGAACCATAAAGCAAGACACAGATAATATGGACAAACCACAGACCCAAATAAACTTCTGCAGCTCAGCTTTTGAAAGTGCAGTTTTTATTCAATCCCAAATACCTATGCAAAGTAACAGCCCAGTACTGTTGAAAAATATTGCAGATTTAGCAAAAATTAATCTTGCTGAAATAAACAAATTATGGGTATAAAAATGGGGTTGACCAACTTTGGCTCAATGTTGAGTAGGTGTGGGTACACAATACAACAGTACCTGTAATCTGCCTCATTTGTACCAATTTGGATTGTCATTCACAGAATTTACAAGGATGACTGATCTGGGAACAGAAAAAAAAAATCACTGGAATAATGGATGTTTTTCTGAGTTTGGAATTAAGACAAATTGGCAAGAAATTTGTTTCACAGCTGCCTGTTTCCCATTTATAAAACCTCTGCATTATGAGTCGTGCTCTGCTGTGCTGAACTGCGCCAGTAATTCAAAAGCTGTGATATTGGCTCAAATGACTTTTAGGTATCCAGGGTGCCTGCCTTCAAACAGTGTTACTTCATCACCTTAAATACAACATTGAAGTTCTGCGCTGATTATAGGATCCAGGGTATGAAATTCAGGTACATAGGTTCGGAGCTTGCAATGCATGTTATTTGCCTTGTTGTATCAGGTGCTGAGTAGCCAAATCAACAATTCTTAACAGTATTATTGGAAGTCACTCAAGAAAAGCTTAGGAAATATTCAATTTTTACTTCACCAAAGAAATCCCAGGACACTGCATCACCTCACCATCTGCTGTCACTGCAGATCGCCAATTAACTGCCATCCCTGAACAGGGAGCAGCAGCTGAAAACTCTTTTGACGGCCACAATTAGTCACAACTGTCATGTGAGATCTGATGCTGATTTGGCCCTGACCTCAGGACATTACAGACTAGTGCACTCAGCCATTGGGATTCTGACTTTGCACCCATTTTCTATACAAATCAAATTTCCTCACTATTGTTTAAAGAAGGGATTTATTTCAGTTTGGGCTAGAATTAGCTGACGTTTGTGGTGAGTGGCTCCCTATGCATTCATAGAAGCCCAAAATTTAATCCGGCTCTGAAACACTTCAAAGTAGGTGCAGTGTCCACCTACTACCCTGCCCATGCTTTATTGTAGACAGTCACCTATATCTTTTGTCATTAAAATAGGTGTCAATATCAAAGGCACATATCTTCAGCTGCTTACATCCTGTTAATATACATTAGTCTCTGTTTTTCTATCTACAGATGCTGTGAGATCTGCTGAGATTCATCAGACCTTCCTGTTTTAGTTATTTACCTACCTATCTGAGGATTGTTTGATGCTAATACCGGATGCAAATCAGTTGAAAAATGTTCCCGTACTGGGCACCATTCAACCATCGGTAACAAAAAAAGGAAACAGTTAAGAAATGCCACAGATGCAAAAAAGCATACAACCTCAGAGAGTCGTAGACAAAGAGTCATAGAGTCATTGAGCATAGAAGCCAGCCCTTCAGCCAGTTTATGCTGGCCAACTAACACCAAACTACAAAATTCCATTTCCGTGCACTTGGTCAATAGCCTCTGTGCTTTGGGATTTTAAATGCTTATCCTGAAGCTTCCTAAATGTTATAAGAGTACCTGCCTCCACAATTCTCACAGGCCTACATGTTCCACATTTCTACCACCCTCTCTTTTTTTTCCTGCAGATGTTCCTCACTTGTTCCTCATCTTAAACTTCTGCCCTCTGATCTTAGATGTGTCTGCCATGGAAAAAGATTCTCACAATCTACTCTGTCTATGCCTGTCACAATCTTGGTACACCTCAATCAGATTCCTCCACAGCCCCTCTGCTCCAAGGAAAACAAGCCCAGCTTATCCAGTGATAATGGGAACTGCAGATGCTGGAGAATCCAAGACAACAAAATGTGAGGCTGGATGAACACAGCAGGACAAGCAGCATCTCAGGAGCACAAAAGCTTTTGTGCTCCTGAGATGCTGCTTGGCCTGCTGTGTTCATCCAGCCTCACATTTTGTTGTCCAGCTTATCCAGTCTTGCCTCATAACTGAGATTTTTCATTGCAGGCAACATCTTGTTGAATCTCCGCTGCACCCTCTCCAGTGCAATTATGTCTTTCCGATTGTGTGGCGATCAGAACTGCACACATTATTCCATCTGTGGCCTACCCAATGTTTTATAAAATTGTAACCAGACTTCCTTGCTCCTATATTTTTTTCGTAACAGAGAAATTTGATATTTCATAAAGGTAAAATTAGTTTTTCGAAGAGTTTGTTCAGTAGCCATTATAAATTTAACAACCCGTTAAGATCCCAGTTATACTTCTTTAATGAGATGTAACTTTTCAAGGGATTCATAGTGAGGCTGCAATTGAAGCACTTGTCACCAGAGCCCAGTTCAGACAGAGTAAACATGTTGCATGTGTGACTGATGATAAAATCCCTAAAGTGACCATGCATTCACAATGTAAATATAGAAACCAACTGCAAAGCTCAAGTTTGTTCAAGTGCTCCTTGAAGGTGAACATCAGGAGCTGTGTCATGTCCACCATGGACTGGGAGGAAAATTCATAAGAAAAAGTAATGCCGTTGTTTTCTCTGCACAGCAAAGAATACAAGCAGGTCAGGACAAAAGGGAAGATAGAAAGACTGGGCTGTCTCAACAAAATCAAACAGTTCATGATTGAATGCACTGTGGACAACCACGTATGATACAGCCATCTTTAATAATAAGTGAAGCACATGAATTGTGCAGAGAGAAAATTCGCACCACCTTATGTGATTTCAAAAGTGCGTCACATGGAGTAGCAAGGAGTCATTGACAGCAGTTTCTGGTTTCTGCACTTAACTTTACACGTGTGATGCCAAATGCTGCTGCAGTTTCACAGTTGTGAGGATGGCAAACACTGACAGTTTTGCCATTGTTACAACTGCAAAACATAAGCTACAACTAAACCAGTTAAGGTTGTGCATTTTTTTTTACAGTGGAATAACAAAACTGGTTACTGTCAGTCTTTGTACGTATATAAAGTCATCATGTAGTAAATGTTGTGCTTTCAGGTTACATGGAAGTTGTCCAGATTCCAAGAGGATCAGTTCATATTGAAATACGGGAGCTGGCAGTTTCAAAAAACTACATTGGTGAGTTATTAATGATAAGTACATAACAGGTTCAATGACCTGGATTTTCACTGAATTGGGAGACTGTATGGAGGGGTCCAGCTGCAGCTTGGAAACAATTTTGAGATTCCTAACCCCATTCCAGAGGTTTGCAATTTTTACTAGAGATCTCTAAGGCTGACAACAAGTCCGTGTTGTGAGCCCTGTTCTGCAAATCAGAGGTTCAAAGAGAAAGTATGAAAATAAACTGTCAGTCAAACTAGAAAGAGAGCACAAAGTCTCCTGTAAGCATATGAATAGTACAAGGAGGATGCGACAAGAGGAGGTGTAGGCTTGATTAGCTGACTAGGGACCAGAAAAGGTTGCACACATGAAGGCAGAAGAAATAGCTGACATATAAAGTAAATACTTTATAACTGTATTTTATCGAGAAAGATGATGCTTCATGGGTCATGGTTAAAGAAGAGGTAATGTAGACATGGGAAAGGTTTGAAATTGGTGAGAAGGATGTATTGTATATGCTGTCTGTACTACAGGTGAATATGCAAACAGGTGATATGAATTCAAGGATACTGAGAGAAGTGACAGAGGAAATTGCAGAGGCATGGGCCATTATTTTGTTGCCCACCCTGGATTCATAGTCATGCCAGATGAGTGGACAATTGCAAAATTGATACCATTGTTCAAAAAAGGCCGTGACTATAAGCCATGCAACTGAAGGCCAGTCAAGTTAATGTTGGTTGTGAGTTAACTTTTAGAAACAATAATTCAGGGCAAGATTAATAGCATTTAGATAAATGCCAATTAATTAAGGAAAACTACCATAGATTTGTTAGGTCAAAATCATATTTCAATGTGCTTGATGTTTTTTGATAAAATAACAGACAGTGTTGACAAGGGAAGGCTGTTGATGTGGAGTACATAACTTCTGAAAGGCATTCGGTGCAGCACCACAAGACAGACCTGTGAGCAAATTTAGAATGAAAGGAGCAGCAGCAACATTTAAGACAGAATTGCTTAGTGACCAGAAACAAAGAGTAGTGGTTAGTGGATGTTTGTTGGGCTGGAAGAAGGTCTGTGTTCAAGATCTCCAGGGGTCAATGTTGGGACCTTTGCTTTACCTGATGTGTGTTAATAACTTAGACTTTGACGTACAGGGCGTAATTTCAAAGTCTGTAGATAACACAAAACTTGGAAGCTTTGTGAACTGTGATAAAGTTAGTTTAGAAAGTTGAAAGGGAATAGACAGGTTTGTGGAATGGGAAGACAAACAGTAGATGGAGTTCAATGTGGAGAAATGTGAAGTGGTTCGTTTTGGTTGGAAAAACATGAAGTGACAGTTTAAAATAAATTTTGCAACTCTAAATGTGCAGGCCATGGTGTATATGTATTTAAGTTGTTGAAGGTGGCAGGACTGGTTGACAGCATGGTTTATAGGTTAGTTATAGGAGCAAAGACTACAATAACAAGAAGAATGTAATGAATTTATGTAAGACACTAGTTTGGCGTCAGCTGGAGATTTATGTTCAACTCTGGATGCCACACTTGATGAAGGAGGTGAAGACATGAGACAAAGTGCGGAAAATATCCACAGGAATGTTTCCAGGGATCAGGGACTTCAGCTATGAAAATAGATTGGAGAAATTCAGCTGTTTTCTTTGGAGAAGCCTAAAGCTCAGAGGTGATTTGATAGATGTATTCAAATTCATACTGAGAGAGTTCGACAGAGTAGATAAGCAGAAACTATTCCCACTTTTGAAGGGATAGAGAACGAGAGGGCACAGATTTAAAGTCACTTACA
The DNA here is from genome assembly GCF_030684315.1 of Stegostoma tigrinum. Classification (NCBI taxonomy): domain Eukaryota; kingdom Metazoa; phylum Chordata; class Chondrichthyes; order Orectolobiformes; family Stegostomatidae; genus Stegostoma; species Stegostoma tigrinum. Next base: position 118,292,063 of record NC_081354.1, read on the forward strand.
AAAAAAAACAAGTGACGTTTGTCACACAGTGAGTGGTTATGATCTGCAATCCATTTTCTGAGAGTTTGGTGAAGGCAGGTCCAATTGAAGCATTCCACAGCAAATTAAACTTTTGTTTGCAAAGAAAGAATGTAAAGATTTATTGGGGCTGAGGAATGGCTGTAAGTGAATTGCTCATTCAGAAAGCCAGTACAGACAGGACGGTTTGAATGGCCCCATTTTGCACTGGAACAATTCTAAGCTTCTGATGAAATACATTTGGTCAAAAAATTATTTGACAAGGTAAGTGAGGTTGGCTGACAGGCTGCTGCATCTTGGGCAGTTTTATATAGCTCCATGAAAATTATAGATACGGTAGACAGAATCTGCATGTGGACCCAGAATAAATGAGCACATCCCTCAATGAATACATTGTGCCAGTCTTCACAATGCAAAAGGATGTCCCAGATATGAACATCAGTTTAGAATACTGTGAAATATTTGAATAAACTAAAACAGAAAGAGAGGAGATACTGTTGGGTTTAGCAGTCTTAAAAGTGGATAAATATGCATACTATGACAAGATTTATCCCAGGCTGTTGAAGTAAGCAAAGCAGTAATTTTCACATTGTCTCTGGCTACAGATGAGGTGCTAGAGGACTGGTAATATTGTCCCTGAAATAACTCCACAGAGGCTGGTATCTCATCAACAAGTCACCCTTTATTTACACAGGAGAATCCTTGACACTGATCCAACTTCCTCAGAGCTTGCTCTCAGTGTGAACAGAACCTTTGACACTCCTGTTCTTACCTGCCAGCCAGGGCTCCCTGATTAGACCAAGTTAACAGCCTCAGTCAGGCAACTCATATTCTATGAGGTCCACCTGGCTGACCTCATTATAATCACTACTTTTCCCCACTCTGAGTCTGAGGACACAGGCTCGTTTTTGTTCTGTAGCTTCTCCTGGGGCGTTTTAGTACTGGAGTAGGTTCCTCTAACTCTGCCTGTAATATTGGCAGCATGTAACATACAGTAGCTCATTTCATGCACCCAGAGCAGCTCTGAAGAAATTCATTCTCCTCTTTAGGCAGCAAAGGCATCAAGCGGTGACATTCGCCGTGTCCATCTCAGGTTCTGAGGTATCTTCAACGCTTAATGGGAGAGGAAGGACCCTTAGGTTCCTGAATAGTCAGAAAGGCAGTCAAAGGTGTAGGGCATGTTTTACTCCCGCACCGTTTGTGAGTTTACAGCTTTCATATGGTCCATGTGCTTGTTCAGGACCATTGCACGCACTCAAACTTTATACTTCACTGAACCTCACCTCGCACTAACCGTGCCTTTTACCCATACAGGGCCACACCAGTGGTTCCTGCATCAAACTTCATCTCTGAAGTAAACTGCCTCTCAGTTAGCAGAGTCTTATGTCCAGCATTGGCACTCTTGATTCCCTTTTAACCCCCGCCCCACCACCTCATGTCCAGGAATATCAGAATTAACCTTATGTGGAATCATCTCCCCATTAGCAACTCTCCTGGAGCTATCCCTTTGGTCGCACGGGGTGGCGGGGAAGGGGGGAGGTGTAACTGATAATTAAATAGGGTCCAAGATAACAAGGTGTAGAGCTGGATGAACACAGCAGGCCAAGCAGCAGCAGAGGAGCAGGAAAGCCGACGTTTCAGTCCTAGACTCTTCATCAGAAATGGGGAGGGGAAGAAGGATCTGAAATAAATTGGGAGAGGGGGGGGGCGGATCGAAGATGGATAGAGGCGAAGGTAGGTGGAGAAGAGACAGACAAGTTGAAGGGGCAGGGATGGAGCCAGTAAAGGTGAGTGTAGATGGGGAGGTAGAGAGGAGATAGGTCAGTCCAGGGAGGATGAACAGGTCAAGGGGGTGGGATGAGGTCAGTAGGTAGGAAATGGGGGTGTGGCTTGAGGTGGGAGGAGGGGATAGGTGAGAGGAAGAACAGGTTAGGGAGGCGGGGATGAGCTGGGCTGGCTTTGGGATGCAGTAGGGGGAGGTGGAGATTTTGAAGCTTGTGAAGTCCACATTGATACCATTGGGCTTCAGGGTTTCCAAGCGGAATATGAGTTGCTGTACCTGCAACCTTCGGGTGGCATCGTTCTGGTACTGCAGGCAGGCCAATGGTATCAATGTGGATTTCACAAGTTTCAAAATCTCCCCTTCCCCTACCACATCCCAAAACCAGCCCAGCTCGTCCCTGCCTCTCTAACCTGTTCTTCCTTTCATCTATGCCCTCCTCCCACCACAAGCCGCACCCCAATTTCCTACCTACTAACCTCAATCCGCCCCCTTGACCTCTCCATCCTCCCGGGACTGACCTATCCCCTCCCTACCTCCCCATCTACACTCACCTTTACTGGCTCCATCCCCGCCTCTTTAACTTGTCTGTCTCCTCTCCACCTATTTTCTCCTCTCTCCATCTTCGATCCACCTCCCCCTCCCTCCTTATTTATTTCAGAACACTCTTCCCCTCCCCCATTTCTGATGAACGGTCGAGATCCGAAACATCAGCTTTCCTGCTCCTCTGCTGCTGCTTGGCCTGCTGTGTTCATCCAGCTGTACACCTTGTTATCTCGGATTCTCCAGCATCTGCAGTTCCCATTATCTCAGGGACCGAGACAGTTTGGTATCTAGTGAAAACATAAACTGTTTCTTTAAGCTTGCCTTCAAAGTTTGGACTATTCTTTCTGCCAGGCCATTGGATGATGGATGGTATGGAACTGTCTTTATATGATGACCATTTGATTTCAGGACATACTGAAGCCCCCTGCTGGTAAACGACTGCTAGTTATTTGTGACCGACACTTCCAAGAGTCCGTGTCCTGCAAAAGAAGTGCGCAGTTTTTCTGCTGTTTTTTCCCCATGTTTGATGAATGAACTTTATGTATGAGCTGCCATTTTGTGTGGGTGTCCACCGTGGCTAAGAACATTGAGCCCATGAAAGGACCTGCATGGACGACGTGTAACTGAATTCAGGATTCACCCCGGCCATTCCCACCAATGTGGGAGAGTTGCTGGTGGTATTTTTTGTCTGTGTTGGCACTCTGGATACTGCCCCCCCCCCCCACCAACACAGCTATGCCTGCATCCAATTTTGGCACCAGTCAAATCTTATCACCAATATCTTCATTTTGGAGACCCTTGGATGACCCTGGTGGAATTCAGCCAGTATCTGGCGGTGACCTTTGTCTGGGACAATTGCTGTTGTTCCCCATAGTAATATGCCGTCCTGTACTGTGATCTGGTCTCTCTGGGTCCAAAAGAGTTTCAGTTCCGTTTGTGGTAGCCTTTTGGATTCCTCCATCACCTCCAGCTGTCTTAAGTTTTGCCAGGATGGCATCTTTTGGCATTGCAAATTCTGATATTGTCAGCTGTGATTGGAAGTGTGCTCAGAAAATGTAAAACTTTAACAGACCTTTGCAGTGGCAGTACCACCGTTGGTGTACCTGGCAGAGGGAAGCAGCTCAGTATATCTGCATTTGCTACTTGGCCTCCTGGACGGTGCTCAAACTTGTAATTATATGCACTTCGTATTAGATCCCAACACTGAATTCAACCTGAAGCTATTGTCTTGTGCCATTTAAGAAGACCTAACAGGATTTTGTGGTCCATTATTATCACAGGTTTATGTGCGTGAAAGTATTGGTGGAACTTCCTGACCTCAAATATGACCACCAAACCTTCCTTCTCTGGTGGGCATATTTACGCTCTACATTAGCCAAAGTCTTGGATGCATATGCTATTGGGTGTTCCCCATCATTAGGCCACCTAATGCTACCCCAGTGCTGTTCAAGGAGGCATTGCATGTCAACACCAGATATCACTTGGGATGATTGTGTGCTAACATCTTAAAGGATGATAGCTGTTTCTTCACTTCCCTGAAGTCTTTGGCTTGGCTATGTGACCATTTCCAAGGCCAATCCTTTTTAAAGAGCTAGTGCAAAGGTGCTAGGATGGAGGCCAGGTGGTATGTGAATTTACTGTAATGGTTCACCAATCCACAGAAAGAACTAAGCTCTGCTACAGAAATGGGAGCTGAACTTTGGTCACCCTCACTTTATCCTCCAATGGATGTAGCCTGCCTTGTTGACTCTGTAGCCCAAGTAGGTCACTTGGGGTGCCAGGAACACACATTTTTCCCATCTAAGGTATACACTTCCCTTGGAGAAATATCTGAGGATTATGTCCAAGTTCTCCTTATTAGTCTTCCCTGTTATTAGCACATCACCTAGATAAATGGTGACCTGGGGAAGACCTTGTAAAATATTTTTCATTGTCCACTGAAAAAATGGCACAGACTGATGATACCCCAAATGGCAGTCTCATATATTAGTACAAACCCTTATGAGTACTAATTGTAGCATACTTCTGGGGATCCTCATCTGGCTGCAAATGCAAGTACTCATGGCTCATGCCCAGCTTTGTGAAGGATATTCCCCTGTCAGCTTTGTGTATAAATCCTCTTTGCAAGGGATTGGGTATTTATCCAGCTACAAAAAGTGGTTTACCATTTGTTTAACATCCCCACAAAGGCAAACTGACTTGTCGGGATTCACAATTGGTACGACTGGTGCAGCGTATTCCGCAGACTGGACCGGCTTGGGGATGTGTTTACTGCTGATTTCTGCCTCTACTTTTGCCTCGTAGGCAAATGACACAGTTCAGGCTTTGCAGAATTGAGGAATTGCTTCCTGGTCAACGTGCAAGATGGCCTTCGTTCCTTTAATAATCCCTAGGCCTTTCTGAAAAGCTTCCGGGATCAGGACTTAACTCAGGCAGCCATTTTCAGATCAAAAAATGTTCAACCAATCCACATGGATCTTTCTTAACCAATTTCACCTCATTAAGCTTGGGCCTACAGTCAGTAGTAACTAAACCAGCTGCTTTTCTTAAGAGACTGGAACCGAAGTTATACCCTTAATCTGTAGAAGATCCTCACTTTAGGTTCACAGTCTAGCCAAGATCTTATGCAAACTTAAGGGTTGAAGTCCAGAGTGAATTTTATTAAAGACTCGTTCTGCAGTTACTAAAATGGCCACGTTGGTATTGACTGCCATTAGAAGCAGGTGACCATTTAACTGGATGTTTATTTTGATTGGTTTGGATTTGGATGTTGTTAAGCAATTTCACTGTTCCAAACCAGAAGTACCTAGACTTTACAGGGAGTGCACTCTCCTGGATACTAGCCCATGAGTTTCCTTACTCAATTTATTACGAGTGGGATTCTTTTGCTGTCTCAGGTCTGCATACCGGCAGCAAATACAATGCGTCGCCAGTCTGGATCCTGAAGAAAATTTTAACCGTTTGGCCAATGTTTGGCTTTGTTTTGGGGTTTTGCCGTGGCTGACCTAGAGTCCCTCTGTTCAGGACATGTCCTGAGCAAGGCTATGCAATTGCCTTCACTCAAATGACGTTTTCCAAGCTCAGTCAGACTGGCGAAGGTGTCCACTTCCATCGGAATACCTTGCAACGCATATGCTGCACTCACTGCTTTTTCCAATGACAAAGCCAGTTGTAGTATATCTTTGAAGTCCAGTTGGGCTTCAGCTAATAGGGTCTTTTGCATGGTTACGTCATTAATGTCACATACCAAATGGTCTCTCAGCATCTCATTAACGGTTAAACCAATGTCACAGTCCCCCACCAATCATCTTAAACTAGTCCAAAATCCTGACACGGATTTCCATGGTTCTCAAAAAACTGATAGCATCTCAAAATTAGAGGAGCTTTGTGGTCATAATATTCCTTAACAAAGCGAGTTTTGAGAAGATTTGTAGCTCAGGTTAAGGTTCTGGATGTGAGTTTGCTCGCTGAGCTGGAAGGTTAGTTTTCAGACGTTTCATCACCATTCTAGGTAACATCATCAGTGAGCCTCCGATGCTTCATCAGAGGCTCACTGATGATGTTACCTAGAATGGTGACGAAACGTCTGAAAACTAACCTTCCAGCTCAGCGAGCAAACTCACATCCATTCCTTAACAAAATTCATCAACTCAGGAAAGGCTTTAGTATCTGGTGCCTCAGGGAAAGGTAGAGTCCTAGTAACCAAAAAAGCTATGGGCTCACAAGTTGTCAGGAAAATTATTCATTGCTTTTCATCCTCCCCAGTGTCATTTGCCCAGAACAAATAACACATTCTTTCCACATACTGGGCCCAGCCTTCGATGGCAGGATTGAACAAGTAAAGTTCCCCAAACAACAGAATGATGCCAGAAATACTTACCCTAACCCAAAGACGACTGTTGCAAGAAAATTTCTTCATGAGCGCGCATTTATCTCATTGCCACCGAAATAACTCCACAGAGTCTGGTATCCGGTCACTAATTCACCCTATATTTACACATGGAGAGTCCTTGACACAGATCCAGCTCCCTCAGAGCCAGCCCTCACAGTGGACAGAACCTCTGACACTCCTGTTCTTATCTGTCAGCCAGGACTCCCTGATTGGAGCACGCTGACAGCCGCAATCAGGGAACTCATATTCTATGTGGTCCATCTGGCTGACATTGTTATAATCATTATAGTCCCATTGTTAAAACAGGGTTGAAGGGATAGGCCAGTCAGTCAAACTCAGTCGTGGGCAAGTTATTAGAAAGAACTTTGAGGGATAGGTTGTATCTGGACTTGGAGACACAAGGATTGATCAGGGATAGTCAGCATAGATTTTTTAGGAGAGCGTCATATTTGACGAATATGAATTTCTTGAGAAGGTAACCTGGAATGTTCGATAAGTGTAAAGCATTTAATGTGGCTTATATGGACTTTAGTGAAGCTTTTGATAAGGTCCCTCATGATAGACTGGTCAAGAGGTTAAGAGCCCATGGGATCCAAGACAAAGTGACATGTTGAATCTAAAACTGGCTGAGAAGTCAGAAGCAAATGTGCTGGCAGTGAGATGTTTCTCTGCCTGGGCTATTTCCAGTGGGTACTGCAGGGTTCGGTGCTAGGACCTATACTGTTTGTGTTTATATCAATGATTTAGATTTAAACAAAATGGGAATGATCAAGAAGTTTCCAGATGACACCAACATTGGTAGGGTGGAAAATAGTGAGGAGAATAGCCAAAAATTGCAGGAGTATACCAATGGACTGGTCATCTGGGCAGAGCAGTGGCAAATGGAATTCAACCCAGAAAACTTACCAAACACTTGCCTTTATTCAGTGAGGCTTTGCGTACAAGATCAGAGTGGTTATGCTCAGTGATATAGAAGACTGCTTGGGATACAACTTGAGTATTGCGTGCAGTTCTGGTCACCACATTATAGAGAGGATATGATTGCACTAGAGAGAATGCAGAGGAGATTTACCAGGATGCTGCCTGGGCTGGAGCATTTGAGCTGTGAGGAAAGATTGGATTGGGTTGCTTTCCTTGGGGAAAGAAGTTTGAGAGGAGACCTGATGGAAGTACATATGATTATGAAGGGAAAGCACTTTTACCATTATTTGAGAAATCAGAAGAGAGTTGAGGAGAAATTTTTTTCACTCAGAGGGTGGCAGGAGCCTAAAATGCATTACCTGAAAGTGTGGTTGAGTCAGAAATTCTCATATTATTTGGCCAATATTTAGATATTCATTTGTATTGTAATAGCCTCTGGGATTATGGGCCAAAAGCATTAGAATAGTAAGATCTTTGTTGACTGGCAGGGAAGTGACAGGTCAGATGGCCTCCTGCAAGGATGTATATGTTTACGAGTGTCTGTGTCAATGAAGGCAACTCAGGAGTGTCAAGGGTCAGTCCAACCACTCAAACTGCAGGAAAAGACTGGCATATGAAGATGGTAACTAATCCAGAACTACTTGCACTAATGTTGTGCTTAGCCAAATTGCCCAATAGGTTTTACTCATTTAATAACAATTAAAATTGATGTATGGCAGCTTATAAAATCATATGGCTATCAGATAGGCAGACTTTAGGGAATGTACCCATGTATGGACATGATTGTTTAACTTATTTACTTCATTTCATTGCAAACAGAAAATTGCATGCAAGTCTTATAAATTTCTCCTATTGAAATGATTGTTTAAACACTAAAACTGAAGCAAAATACCACAGATGTTGGAAATCTGATTAAAAATAGAAAACATTGGAAATGGTCAATAGATCTGGTGGCACGAACCCAAATGTTCGGGCTGAATTTTCATTTTGGGATTCAGACCATTTCTAGGACCTGACTCTTAACAATGATGTCAGTGTGATTCTGCAGGAGATAGATAATTATTGGCCAAACAGTGCACTCACTTTCCAATTAAGGGCAGATGTTCAGAAGAAAGGATTCCATTCCATTCCTCCAGTTTCTCTGTTTCCATCACTTCTGTTCCAAAGATGCCACCTTTCACTGTGATTGCCTCACAAGTGACCTCCATTTTCCTGAACCTAGGATGCCTTCCCACTGTGATTGACAGGACCCTCAACCCTGTCTGACCCATCTCCTGCACTTCTGCCCTCACACCTTACCCTTTCTCCCTAGAAGAATGATAGGGTTCCCCTTGTCCTCATTTTCCACGCTACCGGTCTCCACCTTCAAAGGATTTGCCATTTCCACGATTTCCAGCAGAATACCACTGCGAAAACATCTTACGCTCATCTCCACTCTCAGCATACCATGATCTACTGGTCCAGTCCTCCATCAAACTTTAACACTTCCTCACTCCCCAGTGGCACCTTCCCACGCAATGGCAGGTGTAATGCTTACCCATTCACCTCCTCCCTCCTCACTGTCCAAAACCCCAACACACATCTTCTAGGTGAAGCAGTGTTTTACATGGACTCCATTCAATCTTGCCTACTCACACTGCGGTCTCCTTTACATTGTTGAGCCCAAGTGCAGACAGGGTACCTGCTTTGAGAGTGGAGGAACTCCACTCTATCTGTAGGACTGAGCCTGGCATTCCAGTTCCTTGCCATTTTAATAAACTATTTTACTCCCATAATAACATTTCTGCCCTGAGCCTGCTCCAGTGTTCCAAAGAAACACAATGCAATCTGTAGGAACAACGCTTCGTTTTCCACGTAGATGCTTCACAGCCTGTAAGACTCAATATTGAATTCCACTGAATTTGACCTTTGCCCTCCATTTTTCATACAACCCCAGCATGGTTGTGTCTTGTTGAGTTTCTTTTCCCTCATATCATTTACATCTATTTTACATACCTCTCCTTTACTGTCATTAGAAACCCATTTGTCTTTTGCCGTGAACACCCTAACAATCTGTTTCACTTGCCCCTCCTGTTCCTGTGTCAACAACATAAAACACACCATTTTCCAACACTTTCAATTCTGAAGAAGAGTCCTATTGGACTGGAAACATCTCTCTCATGATGCTGCCAGACCTGCTGAGTTTCTGCAGCACTTTCTGTTTTTATTTTGGTCAAAAGGAAGTTCTCCAGCACTGAGACAGTGGCTTCCCCACTGACAGAGGTAGGCACTGCTCATGTAAGTTGAAAAGAGACAGACAGCATGTCTCAGAATGGAAACCTCCTCTGAACGCACCATTATTTTTGAAACGTTCTGACTACTGTTGTGGAAGTGAAGCCTGTGTTCACAGCTGACGCAATCTCACTATATCCAAGCTGCAGTTGAGCCGGGAGAATTAAGATGATGCCGGAGTACTATTTTCCAGCCTGCCACTGGGACACTGCAGGCTCCATGTTTTGGCTGCTGCACCAGTCAACTAGACAATTCACCTTGTCTTCAGAACATTGGTCTTAATTGCATTAATAGGCTATTTGCTGTCCATGGGCAGGTGGCCACCTCAAACCTCAAACCTGTCTTGACTAAAATGGCCCCGTGAGGGGAACATGTCGTCCAAAGACAATGTTCCAGTCTCACCCCATTAGTTCCAACTCCAACATGAATTCAGCCCATGAACTCCGGCATGTTTCACTAAAGCTGCTGCCTAACCTACTGAATATGTCCAGCAGTTTCTTTTACAGCCTTTAAGCATCATTTTACACTCATCTATTACCTTCAAATTGCATGCAATTTAATAGTGCTTTTTTTTCATTTCATTCTGAAGTTGTTGAAGTTTTGTCTAAAGAATAATTTGGAACATTTTTACTTATAGCTTTGAAATCTGAAGGTGATGAATATTACATAAATGGTGCCTGGACCATTGACTGGCCAAGAAAATTTGACGTTGCTGGCGCAGCTTTCCATTATAGGAGACCTGCCGATGAACCAGAGTCTCTGGAGGCATTAGGGCCTACCACAGAAACTCTAGTTGTCATGGTAATTCTTCTAAAAAATCCTGTATTCATTTATTTTATTCTTGTTTTTTTCTGTTTACTTTCATGCTTTCCTCCTTTAAAAATTTTGACTCCTTGTAATGGGGTGTTTGGTATGCAGTTACTCTCCACTTTTATATGTACCAGTCTAGACAGTGAGTGTCAACAGGGAACAATTAAAGCCAAACCTGACCCAGTATACACACACACATATTCCAAAGAGCAACTAGAACTTTGATTTACCATTCCCTAACACAGGACCACCAATGCAAACTGGGGCACCCCTCTTTCTACTCTGGCTGTGATCAATTAGAAGTAAAGGCTGAGAATCAAATTTGGACATACTTGATTTGCATGGTTCAAGTGCTCATTTGCCAGCAATATTCTCGGGGTTTATTTCTAGAAAATCAGTAGAAATGCTGAATGCATTGTGTAACTGGCATTTTTGCTGGTCTTCAGCCAGATCTTCTGAGGAAAATCCCTGAGGAAAGTCCTGAAAACTCCCCCAATCAGCTAAACTCTTGAGGTGTTGTATTTCATTTGTCTCTATTCATTATGTTCTAGAGACATGGTTCTCATTGTGCTAATTCTAATTTTTCGGATTAAGACAAGGGCTGGTATTATTCAAAAGCAGAAGCAATTGACATTATAGAGCAGCATAAATAATTTTCAGTTATGTACAATAGATTTAGCAAAATGCTACAAAAAAACTTGACAAGTGTTAGCAAACAAGAAATGAACAATAATGAATACATTTGTTGTACATTTATATGGGTGAATTGATGAGTGACAAGTTTGCAAAAGAAGAATGCAATATCACATTGACCCTTCCATTGTTGTATTTTGAGAAGATGCATCAAGTACTATTATCCAAGCAACTACAGAATTTTTTTTAACAATTGCTTGTAAGTTGGAAATTTGTTTACCTGTTAAGATGTCATGAGCAAAGCATGCTACATTTGTTCTGTAATTACTGGGGTGAAAATTTGACTTGAGCCAATACAAGCACAAAGTCAGTGGAGTAGTACTCATTAAGTAAGTTCATGTTGTGTACACTCAAATACAGAAGAAAAAAGGCACAGCTTTGTAAACTACCTTATTTAAATTTTGGGCTTCTTTAGAAGAGTTGAAAAATTTAGACCTGGTCTCATCTTGGTCATCCAACTGCAGGAGGTGATAACTCACCTTGTTGCAGAAAATCTATAATCTCAAAATATAGAAAAAGCTATTGATTTGAGGAACATCACTGACTGTGAGGTGACTAGTTAGGATGCAAAAGAATAGAGACAACCTTTGCTCAAAATTGGGAAGTGTCTCTGGCCAGTTGTGACTTGCCAGCATAATAAAAGTGAAAGAAAGAAAGAATTGGATTTATAAAGCATCACTCATGACTTCAGGATATCCTAAATTCCTTATTGCTGATCAATTTCTTTTTAATGCAGTCACTCATACTTTAGGAAACATGACTTTCAATTTCTCCCCAGCAATGTCCCAAAACAACAATGGGATCATGACCGGATGATCTGTTTTAATTGTGCAGGTTAATAAGTACAACCACAACATGTTAACCACAACATTGGGAGAACTCTTCATCTTGTGCCTTTGACTGGCCTTGCCATCTTGAATTCTTTAATATATGGCATCGAGAAGCCTGCTAAGTTTATATTACTGATCATCACTGGAGTGGCAATAGGGCTTCTCACAAAATAACTGAAGCTTTAATCTATATTCTTTATCTTAGATGGAAAGATAGTATCTGGAGTTTAAAATGGATGTGACAGAATACACACATTTTAAGGGCTGCAGCGGATGAGCAGTTCAAGCATCGCTATTATGACCAACAGTGTGAGCTTTGAAGCTGTTGAAAATCTTTTTCAGAAAAGTGAGGCATGGGAACACCCTGCACCTCCACCCCAGCACATATGACAAGCTTCTGGGTACATGTTCTATAGCTGGGCTTGGGAATATCAGGATAGGTCAGTGGAGGGCAACGTTTACAGGTGCACTTTGCTACAGGAACTGGGAGATGGACTTTGATGTGGCAGGCTAAAGTACAATGCTGATGAAGAATCAAGCGGACGGCATTAACAAGCTTGCCAGATGACCCCCTGCACAGTTATGGAGTACAGCAGAATTCAATGTCAGTGTGTCACAGAGCATCATGAAGAGCTTGGACCCATCAGCGCTTGGTCTGTACTTGCAAATTCAATGGAGGTGCAGCTTTTTCACCTACTACAATGACAAATAATTAGTATTCAAGTCAAGTATAATACCCAGGAATATTAATGGTTGGTGATTTAACAATGGAATTACTGTTGAAAATCAAGGGGAGGTGGTTAGATTCTGCTTTGTGGAGATGGTCATTGCTTGACACTTGTATGAAGCAAATATTAATGCTGCTTGTCAATCCAAGCCTGGGTATTGTCCAGGTCTTGTAGAATATTGTACAATCATCAATGAACATCCCACCTCTGACCTTATAATGGAGAGAAAGCCATTGATGAACTAGCTGGAGATAATTAGGCTTAGGACTGTATCTTGAGAATTCAGTGATGCTATTGTGATGCAGTGGTAGTGCCCCTATCACTGAGCCATAAAGTCTGGGTTCAAGTCCCAACTGTGCCTGAACAGGCTAATTCAAAATATCTACCCTGAGAAATTCCTGCAGGTATGGTCTGGAATTTGAAGTTGCCTCCAACAGCAAACCAACTTCTTGGTGCTAAGTGGTGAGTTTTTACCTGATTCCCATTGACATCGATATTTCTCAAGGTCCTGATGCCACAATCAGTCAAACATTGCCTCGATGTCAAGAACAGTCACTCTTGTTTAACTTCTTGATTTCAACTCTAAGTTTGGACAAAAGGCTGAATTGAAAATAGAAAATACTGGAGTCACTCAGCAAATCAAACGGCATCTCTGAAAAGAAGTAGATCTAGCATTTCAAATAGTTATCTTTCTTGAACTTTGGTGAGGGTTCATTGAGTTCAGATGGCCCAGCTATTCTGATCAGCTTTGGAAACTATTTCTGACCTTGATCAGATTAAAAATTGCCCACTTGATGACTTCAGATATGAACTTGTCCAGGAATCCATGAATCCTGCAGGGAAGTAGAAACCCTGGCCCCAATAACTGCCATATTCTGAGATATAAATGCCTTAGACATTAAAATTGCTTAAATTTACAACTACCATCATAGAGCAAGAGGTTTATGAAGCCAGGTAGGCAAGATGAATTAGGGTGTCATGTGGTTAGGGTACCCAAGGATGAGGAGCTAGGGCACTGGGGTTGGGGTAGATTGAGGGCTAGATAGACGAGGTGGTTGGGGTACCAGATGGATATGCTGCCAGGTGTGTAGGAGGTCAGATGGATGCGGGGATTGTGTGCCAGTGGATGAGGTGGTCTGGTGCCAGTGAATGACTAATATTGGGTAAGTTCTCAAAGCATGGGGTATTGTTTTCGACAAGTAGGTTTCAAGTTCAGCAATGAGGGAGATTGCTGGGTCAGATAAGGGTCGGGTCAGGGTGATGGGTTGGGGTATCAGGAAGGATTGGGTCAGGGACAGTGTTACATCTGCTAAAGTTGTGGGTGTGTCAGGTCATGTTGAGAGGGGTGGTATTGAGTCTAATGGAGTGAGGTCAGCTCAGATGGGGTTAGTGTCAGGTCAATCAGGCAAAGTGTCTAAGACAACTCTAGTCTACGTTGCTCTAACGACAATATGCCCTTTGGAATATTTGGACCTTTAATGGTTTCTCTCCACAAATACTACCTGACCTGTTATATTTCAAACATTTTCTGGTTTTACCTCAGATTCCCAGCATCTGCAATATTTTGCAATTGTGAATAAATCAGTATTGCTGGTGGACCCTACCTGATCATCGGATGTGTAGAACCTTGTTAGGGGTGTATCCTTTTTGGTATCCCTATTCAGTGGCTTTAGACATTTATTTATCATGTGGAGTAAAATGAATTTGCTGAAGACTGGTATCTGTGATACTAGAGTCCTTGAAAAGACTGATTTGAATCATCATTTTGGCTGAAGATATATGCAAATATTTCAGCTTTGCCTTCTGTATTGACATGGTAAACTTCCCAGTCACCAATAATGGGAATGTTTAGAACCATAGAGATCTACAGCATAGAAAAAGGCTGTTCAGCCCCTCGAGTCTGTGCTAGTTCAAATAGCTACCTCATTACTCTAATCCCATTTTCTAACACTTGACCTTATGACTTGGTATTGCAAGTGAACATCTTAACACTTCTTAAATATTATGAGGGTTTCTATCCCTACCACCATTACGGGCAGTGAGGTCCAGTTTCCCACCACCCTCTGAGTTAATTTTTTTCCCTCACATCTCTTCTAAAACATGCTACACCCTGATCTATGCTCTATGATCTATGATCTATGCTCCCTGGTTATTGATCCCTCCACCAACAGGAAATGTTTATTCCTGTCTATGCAATTTATGCCCCTCATAATTTTATACATCTCAATTGTGTACCCCCCTCAGTCTTCTCTGCTGTGAAAAACACAAGCCGAGTCTGTCCAATCTCTCCTCATAACTAAAATTCTTCAGCGGAGCAACATCCTACACCCTCTCCAATGTGCTGTCATCCCTCCTATAATGTGGATTCCGGAGTTGCACATGATACTCCAGTTGTAGTCTAACTAACCTTATTTAAAATTCCAGAATAACCTCGTCACTCTCAAACTCCATGCCTCGACTAATAAAGACAAGTATGCTATGTGCCTTCTTAATCGCTTATCTACCTGTCATGCGACTATATCGAATGTATCACCTGATCTACACTCCTGGTTACCTTTTCGAAAAACTCAAACAAGTTGGTCAAATATGACATTCCCTTAACAAAACCATGTTGACTGATTCTGATTAACGTCTGCCTCTCCGAGTGCAGATTAATTCTATCCCTCAGATATGCTTGCTATAGTTTCCTCACCACCAAGGTTAGACTGACCGGCCTGTAATTTCCTGATTCGTCTCTTGCTTCCTTGTTGAATGATGGTACTGCTTTGGCTGTCTCCCAATCCTTTAGCACCTTTCCTGGACCAAAGAGGAATTGAAAATTATTGCCAGTGCCCCTGCTATTTCTTTGCTTGCCTCTTTCAATAGCCTGGGATACACTTTATCCAGCCTTTGAGATTTATCTACTTTTAAGTCATGATTCATAAAGTCACATTGCACAGAAACAGGCCCTTCAGCCCAGCAGTGCTTTTTCCAAGATGGCAGCAGAAGGGACTGCAGTATTTGGATCCTGACTGCGGAGCTCATGCACTCATTGACTCATGCAGTAGGTTCTGCTGCATCCACATGGCTTCATCGTTGTCTTTCCAGCGTGGTAGCTCGGTCGCTTTTATTTTTGGTTTTGGAGGCCCTGGGTCCTCCTCCTGTTGCCCTTCTGTGGGAGGCCAGGGCCCCACTTATCTCCATCCCAGCTTCATCCTGGGTGGAGCAGACAAGCCAGGACTCTTTTAGTCAATGTCTGGAGTCAGAGGAGGTGTGGGATTCACGCACATGACCATCTGCAGCTCGGAGATGGCAGATGCAGAAACGATGATGCGAATGGCGGCAGAAAAGGGGCACATTGCCACAAACCTGGGGACAATGTTGGATGGCAGTGATTGGATAATTAGAGAAGGTGAAGTCTGTTCTGTGGGAAAGATGAACTTTTAAAGCTGTTTCAGATTTAGAATATCAATTTAATATCAATTATTCAGTATTTTACAATTTATACAATTTATTCAGTAATTTATTTTGCAATCCAAGATGGTGCTGAAGCGTGGCGACATTATACACTTTTCACTGTACCTAGGTACAAGTGGTGATATTAAATCTAACTTGTCCACGCCAATTAAGTTTCCCAAACTAAAGTAGTCCCATTTGCCTGCGTTTGGCTCATATCCCTCCAAGCAGCTCATATTCTTGTACCTGTCCAAATGTATTTTAAATGTTGTAACTGTACCTGTATCCACCACTCCCTCTGGCAATTCATTCCACATACCAACCACCCTCTGTGTGAAAAAGTTGCCCTCAGGTCATTTTTAACATTTCTTCTCTCACCCTAAAAATATGTCCTCCCTTGCACATCCTGAGAAAAAGACCTTTGCTGTTACCTTACCTATAACCATCATGATTTTATAAATCTCTATAAGCTCACCACTTCACCTTTACTTCACCCCAGTGAAAAAAGCCACGGCTGATCCTTATAATCAAACCCTCCAGCCTCGGCAACATCCTGGTAAATCTTTTCTGCACCCGAAGTACCTCTCTGTCTATGTTAATTTGTTTAACTATATCACAGTCCTTCTTCCTAATTTCTATACCCACTCTACTCCTCTTATTAGTGAACACCAACACAAAGCATTTGTGGAGCCTTTTATTCTGGCTAGGTATTTTTCACAACTGGATGTGGAATTAATTGTTAAGGAAGTAATAGCAGCACACTCAGCTAAACCATGATCTAATCAAGCAGAGTCAGCATGGCTTCATGAAAGGGCAATATGTCTGACTAATGTGTTAGAACTTATCAAGGAAGTCAAGGAAGTGGGTCGAGGGGAACCAGTAACTATGTTGTATTTGGATTTCCAGAGTCATTCAAGAAGGTACCACACAATAGATTTCAGTTATAAAAGCCCATGATGTTGGAAGTAGTATATTGGCATGGATAGAGAATTAAATAGTGGGCAGGAAACCACGAGTGGGGATAAGGGACTGTTTTTCAGGTTGGCAACCTATAACCAATTGGGTTCTGCAGGTATCAGTACTGAGACCGCAACTGTTTACAAGATACATGTTAATGATTTGGAGGAAGGAAGCAAATGTACTGTAGCCAGTTTTATTTTTGGACAGTTATAGCAATCAATTGTGACTTATGAATAGTGGAGGTAATGGCATATTTACTGAAGGAAGGAGAAAGATGTCCACAAGACTACTAATAGCCAGCAAGTTTTCATTAGTGCAGTGGCATAAAGATTGTCTTATGTAGCGGGCTACAGAGTAAACCACTTATCCTCTTACTTATTAGTTTGCCAGATAAGTTACTCAAGCAGTCACAAACTTCACTGTTTGCCAAAGTTTTTTTTTGTTGTTTACAAGCACATAGTGTGACAATGATCATGTCAGCATGCATCATTGTGTCAATTTTTCATGCTATCATTGTGAGAACACAGAGCTCTTCTGGCTGCACTCCGTCTCCAAACACAAGTACATTTGCCAAACATGAACATACCTTCTTCATTAAAATATTTGCTCATTTGGCTGCTTTGAAAATTATATGAGCTGGAATGCATCCATGGTAGTGTATCCATGCCCATAAATGAACCATCAAGTGCAAATTTCACAAACTTGTACTCCAAGTATTGAGGGTCATCAGCTGAGAGTGCATAACATGAGTTTGAATGTAAAGGTCAGCGGGTTTTTTATTCATAACAGAATTGTGCCATTTGGTTCATTTGTTTCCAGGTGTATTTTTGTGCCTTTAATTCTACAGGAGAACCTTGCCATAGCTGAAAAAACATCTATTCTCAGAGTGTGGGTAATCCTGACAGGGTCACACTTCTTGTGTATTTGTACTAGTCCTGAGGAGGTGCTGTTAGATCTTTGGTATATTGACTATGATTTTATTGGGGCAAGGTTTCTTTTGACCTCATGTGCCTCAACTTTACTGGGAATGAGGGTAAGTGAATTATGGGAAGAATGACATTGATGGCGTCCATCTCAATACAGTCATACAGCACAGGAAAAGACTATTATGAGTATTTGGCGAGGATTGTGAAAACCAAAATGTTCTCTCCCCAAAATACTGGCAAAGGGCTGAATTTCAGCAAAAATCAGTCAAATGTCAATTTTGGTGAGTTTTGTTTCTCCTTGTGCTCTAGTCCTATAAAGGACAGAGCTGAGAAAGGGAAGTTGGCCTCTTGCTGATCTGATCGGGCCTTCAAAGTTTGAGTGGATGGGATGCTGGAACAGAGGGCTGTTCCTCAGGACTGCTGAAGGAGACAACGGCACCAGACTGTGCCAGGCTGGACTGAAGTTGCCATCAGAAATAATGGGAACTGCAGATGCTGGAGAATCCAAGATAACAAAGTGTGAAACTGGATGAACACAGCAGGCCAAACAGCATCTCAGGAGTTAAAAAACTGATGTTTCGGGCCTAGACCCTTCATCAGAGAGCTATCTGATGAAGGGTCTAGGCCCAAAACGTCAGCTTTTTGTGCTCCTGAGATGCTGCTTGGCCTGCTGTGTTCATCCAGCTTCACAATTTTTTATCTTGGACTGAAGTTGCCACCTGGGTTAGTGCGGAGTCAATAGCCCTGAAGAATGCTCAGTGCTGCAGAAAGGATGTTCATAACCTTTCCACTCCACAAGGGTAAGTCCCACCTTCTCTCTGCTAGCTAACATTCATTCTAATTCTACCAATGCACACACCTCCCACCTGCTGTCATGGTCAACTACTGTCACAGCTGAATGCAACATTTTCCCTCAATTGCTCTTACCCAACCCAGCCTTCTGGACTATCAACCCTGCCAGCCTTTTGTCCTGCCTACCTCTCTTGCCACCTTTCTCCAACATTACCAACATTAACACCTGTGCCAGCCACTTTCACCTCATTCATTCCTTGCCTTTCTCTCATTCCAGGAGAAAAGAGCCCACAATAACCATCATTCACCTCTGAAGAAGAAGGCACAGTCCCCTCAAATGAAACATTGGCAATCCCTACGGATTCAGATGCCGACATCTCAGTGGGTGCTTTATCTAGATTAGTGGCGGGAGCCTATCTGGTGAGCAAATCACTGCCACATCTTCACAGCTGGGTGAGGAAGAAATGACCCAAGTCTCTGACACTCAGAGAACTCTGGGAGGTTATGCTGAGGAGGGTAAACCTGATTCTGGCCATCACATTCTCAGGTTCTCTGGGGCCTCTGGTCATAAACCCCTTGGGTTTGCCCATCCAAGGTCAACAAAGTCAACTTGTTTGGCAGGCTCTGTCCAGCCCAGATATAGACGCTTGGATTGCACCTAGATGTAGTGGCAGGGAAAGGGCAAAGAAAACAAAAGTGCCGAAGTGGCATAGGTGAAATTTGATTTGAAATAAATCGTCACATTTTGAAAAATATCATCAGCTTCTCTTAACAGTTGCGTGAGAAACTCACATCAGAATAAAACTACAGAAACTAGTCTTCTCTAGTGCCACCCAATGTTCTAACCCTGCCCGGAGGATGTTGAAGGGTGTTGAAGATGCTGTTCCTTCTGAAGAAAGTCCTCACTTTTCTACTTGGTAAAATGCTGTGGCTCTCGCTGATGCTGATCAGTTTTCTTTGTCTGGAGCCAGACCTCCAAGGATTACATAGCATTCTCTCTCTGTACTGTGCTGCAGTAAACCTTCAGGCATGGCCTGCATGAGAATGTGTTGTGGAGGAGATATCTTTGGGCCCACATTGGCCCAATGTAAGAAAATGTTACATTACAGAGACACTGGATATCATGTCATTGGCAGTCTGATCACCACCTTGAAACTGAGCATAGCAACACCTCTCATCTGCACAGCCTTCCGTGGAAGACAAGTGACTGTGGGTCTCCTGCATCGTTGTTACATTATGAGGCACTTTTTGCTATAAAATTCACGTTAGGAAGTTGCATCACATCTGCTACAGTTGATCTGGTTCTAAGCTTACAGGCGCATGTGTTCCTCATCCACCAGTGTGGCCTCTCTTAATGCAAAAGCCACAGAGGCTATTGCACCTTTTGTGGCTGAATCTATTGGTGATAGTTCCAGTGAGCCTATGTGGCTGTATCAGCAACAAAGCAGCTCCTTAGTAATGTGATCATTCATCAGTCACAGTGCACAGAATAAACATTTAAATCTTGTCCTCAAAACACTGGGCCACAGAGGCCTCTGACAAAGATGTCCATGGTTACCTCTAAATGGACCTTGCACATTGTTGACTTGATTCAAAAATATGCAACTTTGACACACTTACAGTAGGATATTGCACATGTGGTAGCATTAATGATATTCTCTCTTCCAATCCTAAACCACACATTACCCTAGAAAAGCTACATTGCATATTGAATAATGGTGTAGATATTTTATACTCCAAAGATGTGAAGTGAGCAGCTTCTCCTGCAAGGTCTGACACTCCTGACACACAGTACAGGTAAATACGACAAGCTCCTGACTTTGTCTCTGTAATAAAAGGCAAGGCAAGACAGAAGTACTGAGATACTGTAAGTTCTGAATGAAGGGGCAATGCGCAAAAAGGCAAGCAAGGCAGCAATGCTGCCTGCATCCAAGTAAATGCAAAATGAATGAGTGCTAAGAAAGGCACCTTTGAAATCCACCCTTATCTGATGGTTGAGATGGGTGCCCATCCCTGCATGCAAAGGCCTGGTGGCCACATTACAAAGTAAGGTGTAAGTGCAGTATTAAAGTGGAGACATGTATTTTAAATTAATCAATGATGTGCAATCATGATGTGGTGAGGTTGATGCATATCCACAGACAAAGGATGCAGGAAGGTTGTGTTGGTGACATTTACTCTTTCTGACACCAAAAAGCTGCATCAGTAAAGAAGATGTATAATGAATAGAAACATTACTTAAACTGAAAATCTAATTTTATTTCCATAGGTAGACCTGGGGAAAGTATTTTGTAACTGGCCCCATTTCTGTGTTCATCCTCTCTGTCCAAAAAAAGCATATCTATTTCTTGAAAGCTGGAATCTTAATCATTTAATGATTATTGGAACTCAAGGTAGAACTCAGCACTAAGTTAGATTTTAACTTTAAAGCTGCTAGAAACTCTAGTCTTTTCCTCCCAGTTAGCTTTGACCATGGTTTTTCATAGATGTCAGCAGTACGAGCACACCTGTGAAACTTCATTTAACCTTTAGCAGGAAGAAAGGCTAAATTCTTTCCAGATGAAATTACTTAGTGCAATATTAGTAATAAATAGGTCAACAAGTGTGTGTGAAATTCCTCTATCTCTAATTTTTCCATTAAAATAACAGTAGTAGTTTTCCAAATTCACAGCCACTAGTGTGGAGTCACAGCATTTTGGATTTACCCTCCCATCAGGTCTATAAGCAACTGTAGACTCGGCCAGCCAGCATTAGTACCTCATCTCCACCTTAAATTCTTTTGGGGCTTTTAAATATTATCTGTGGCAGCCAAACTAACTGAACCACCTTCTACCCACGAGCTGCCTTGGGGCGATGAGTGCCACCCGCAGCTTATTGATACAATGCTGTGAGACTGTGGGACTAATTTGCTGTAGCCAAGAGACAATAGACAATCGGTGCTGACAATAACCCTGCTGTGAGGCTCATTAACTGTGTTTTATCAGATGTTGCTTCAAGATTGCACCCCAATTTGGACATGATTCAATTTCCAGGCCATTGTAATTACTAGCCAGCTACCACCAGACTTTTGCATTGTTTGCTGTATTTAACCCCATCCACTGTGTTTCTGCTATCTAACTACCCTTACAATGAACCCCTTTTGTATTGCTGAAGTAGCATTTTTAATCCATATGTGTCATGAACAAATTGGCTACCATACCTTTTGTCATTTCATAGTCATAAACTCATAGAGTCATGCAACACAGAAGATGCCCTTCAGCCCATCTAGTCTGCACCAGCCTAACTGGTTCCCCTGTTCAAGAAGGGGAGTAGATACAACCTTGGTAATTATAGACCAGTGAGCCTTACCTCAGTTGTTGGTAAAGTGTTGGAAAAGGTTATAAGAGATAGGATTTGTAATCATCTAGAAAAGAATAAATTGATTAGGGATAGTCAGCACGGTTTAGTGAACGGAAGGTCGTGCCTCACAAACCTTATTGAGTTCTTTGAGAAGGTGTCCAAACAGGTAGATGAGAGTAAACCGGTTGATGTGGCGTATATGGATTTCAGCAAGGTGTTCGATAAGGTTCCCCACAATAGGCTCTTGTACAAAATGCGGAGGAATGGAATTGTGGGAGATATAGCAGTTTGGATCAGAAATTAGCTTGCTGAAAGAAGACAGAGGGTGGTAGTTGATGGGAAATGTTCATCCTGGAGAGCAGTTACTAGTGGTGTACCGCAAGGGTCGGTGTTGGGTCCACTGCTGTTTGTCATTTTTATAAATGACCTGGATGAGGGCGTAGAAGGATGGGTTAGTAAATTTGCAGACGACACTAAGGTCGGTGGAGTTGTGGATAGTGATGAAGGATGCTGTAGGTTGCAGAGAGTGATAGATAAGCTGCAGATCTGGGCTGAGAAGTGGCAAATTGAGTTTAATGCAGACAAGTGTGAGGTGATGCACTTTGGTAGGAGTAACCAGAAGGCAAAGTACAGGGCTAATGGTAAGATTCTTAGTAGTGTAGATGAGCAGAGAGATCTCGGTGTCCATGTACACAGATCCTTGAAAGTTGCCACCCAGGTTGACAGGGCTGTTAAGAAGGCATACAGTGTTTTAGCTTTTATTAATAGAGGGATCGAGTTCCGGAACCAAGCTGTACTAAACTCTGGTGCGGCCGCACTTGGAGTATTGTGTACAGTTCTGGTCACCGCATTATAAGAAGGATGTGGAAGCCTTTGGAAAGGGTGCAGAGGAGATTTACTAGGATGTTGCCTGGTATGGAGGGAAGGTCTTACGAGGAAAGGCTGAGGGACTTGAGGCTGTTTTCATTAGAGGGAAGAAGGTTGAGAGGTGACTGAATTGAAACATATAAAATAATCAGAGGGTTAGATAGGGTGGATAGGGAGATCCTTTTTCCTAGGATGGTGACGGCGAGCATGAGGGGGCATAGCTTTAAATTGAGGGGTGAAAGATATAGGACAGATGTCAGAGGTAGTTTCTTTACTCAGAGAGTAGTAAGAGAATGGAACGCTTTGCCTGCAACGGTAGTAGATTCGCCAACTTTAGGTACATTTAAATCGTCATTGGATAAGCATATGGACGTACATGGAATAGTGTAGGTTAGATGGGCTTGAGATCGGTATGACAGGTTGGCACAATATCGAGGGCCGAAGGGCCTGTACTGTGCTGTAATGTTCTATGTTCTATGCAACTGCATGAATCCCACATCCAGCACATGACATTTCAAGTGCTGATCCATGTGTTTGTAAAGGTTGTGAGGCTTCCCACTCTGCTGCCCTCCCAGGCAGTGCATTCCAGATTTCTGCAACCATTTAGGTGAAAAACGTTTTCTTCAAATCAACTGTAAACCTCTTGCCATTTACCATGAAAGGATGCTGTCTTGTTAAAGACCCTTTAAATAAGGGGAACAGTCACTTTCCATTCACCCTGTCAACGTCCCTTAGAATCTAAATATTCTAATCAGGTTCTCCCTCAATCTTCTCAACTCTGAACTATAAGGTCATAAGTTATGGGAGCAGAATTAGGCTATTCAGTCCATCAAGTCTGCTGTGCCATTCAATCATGGCCGATAAGTTTCTCAACCCCATTTTCCAGCTTTCCCCCCATAATCCTTGATCCCTTTACAAATTACAAAACTATCTATCTCTGCCATAAATACACTCAATGACTTGGCCTCCAAAGCCTTCTGCAGCAATGAGTTCCACAGATTGACCACCCTCTACCTGAAAAAATTCCTTGTCATCTCAGTTCTAAATGGCCATCCCTTCACTCTGAGACTGTCTTTGCTCCTAGTTTCTCCTACTAGTGGAAACATCTTCTCCATGTCCAATCTCCTCAGGCCTCACAGTATCCTGTATGTTTCAGTTTGATTCCCCCAGCTCACCCTTCTAAGCTCCATCAAGCTCTCAACCGCTCCTCATAATGACAAGCTCTTCAGCTCTGGGCCCGTTCCAACAGCAACACATCCTTCCTTAGATATGGGGCCAAAAACTGCTCCTAATATTCCAGGATGTGGTATTCCAAATATTCCATAATATTCCAAATGTGGTCTGACTAGAGCCTTATATAGCCTCAGTGGTACATCCCTGCCCTTGTATTCTAGTCCTCTTGAAACAATTTGCAGACATTGCATTTGCCATCCTAACTGCCAACTAAACTAGAACTCTTAAGTCCTTTTATGTTTCCGATTTCCAAAGCCTTTCCACATTTCGGAAACAGTCTATGCCCCTATTCTTCCTGGTAAAGTGCATAGCCTCACATTTCCCCCCATTGAATTTCATCTGCCAATTCTTTGCCCACTCTCTTAGACTGTCAAGTCCTTCAGCAGCCTCCCCCCTTCCAAAACACTGCCTGTCCTTCCACCTATTTTTGTGTGACCTGCAAACTTAGCAATAGTGCTCTCATATCATTAATGTATAAGTTGAGGTCCCAACACCGAATGCGGCAGAAATCCACTAGCCATCCTGAAAAGATATCTTTTTTCTCTACTTTCTGCTTTCTGCCAACCAGTCAATTCTCTGTCTGTGCCAGTACCTTGGTCTTAACACTATGGGCTTCTATCTCATTTAGCAGTCTCTTCTGTGGCACCTTGACAGGGGCCTTCTGGAAGCCAAATAGGTCATGTCCATTGGCTCTCCTTTGTCTAAATTGCCTCCTCAAAGAATTCTGACTGATTTCAGGCATGACCCCTCCCTGATGAAGCCGTGCTGACTCAGCCCTATTGTACCATGTACTTCCGAGTGCTGCACAATCTCATCCTCAATAATCAACCCTAAAGTCTACCAATGGCTGAGGTCAGGCCAACCGGCCTAACAGTTTCATGCCTTCTGCCTCTCTCACTTTCCTTCAAACATTATCTATCCAGCCTCTCTTCATAGAGAAAATGCTGAAACTCAGGCAACATCTTGTTGAATATCCTGTGCACCCTACCCAGTGCAATCACATTCTTTCTAAAATGTGTCTAACAGAACTGCACGCGGTACTCCAGCTGTGGGATAACCTTCATCCAAGTCACTTATATAAATTGTAAACAGCTGGGCTCCCTGCACTGATTCTGTGGCACCCACCAGCCAGCCATCAGACCTGAAGAACAGTGGCTCAGTGGCTAGCACTGCTGCCTCACAGCACCAGGGATCTGGGTCTGATTCCACCCTTGGGCCGCTGTCTGTGTGAAGTTTACACATTCTCCCCATGTCTGCGTGCGTTTCCTCCCGGTGCTCCAGTTTCCTCCCACAGTCCAAAGATGTACGGTTTAGGTGAATTGGCCGTGCTTAATTGCCGATATTGTCTAGGGTGTGTAAATTAGGTGGATTAGCCATGGGAAATGCAGGGTTACAGGGTAAAGGGTATGGGGATGGATCTGAGCGGGGTGCTCTTCGAAGGGGCAGTGTAGACTTGTTGGGCCAAAAAGCCTGTTTCCACACTGCAGGAATTCTGTTATTCTAAGAGCCATTTGTACTTGATCTGTGTTTCCTGTTAGCCAGCCATTCTTCCATCCACGCCTGTGGCAATAGGTTAGTTGAGGACTTTCCACAACACAAATGGTTTGCCTTTTTTCTATGATAGCAATTAACAATACAACAATCAACCATTTTACGACAATCCGCTGCACGGCAAATGATCTTTAGAACTTGGTTTAAACTTGGAACTCTATTTGTGACGCCTTAAATCCTGAAGCTGTCTGTCACTATATGCAGCACATTCCAGTATTCAGTTGATTTGTAACATTTATGCAACTCAATTGCCATATGATGCACTTCTCTAAGTAATGAGAGGCATAGATAGAGTCGCTAGCCAGAGACTTTTCCCCAGGGCAGGATTGACTGCCACGAGGGGTCATAGTTTTAAGGTGTTAGGAGGAAGGTATAGAGAGGAAGTCAGAGGGAGGTTCTTCACCCAGAGAGTTGTGAGTGCATGGAATAGTTTACCAATGGTAGTCGTGGAAGCGGAGTCATTAGCGACATTTAAGCGACTGCTGGATATGCACATGGACAGCAGTGAATTGAGGGGAATGTAGGTTAGGTTATTTTTGGATAAGGATTATACCGCGGCACAACATTGTGGGCCGAAGGGCCTGTACTGTGCTGTACTTTTCTATGTTCTATGTTCTATGTTCTAAAGAGAATCTAACCATTTTCCCTTGACCAGTGCTGAAATGCCACAATCAATGCTTTCAGGTTTACCATTGACCAAAATCTATATTGGATTAACTATACAAATCCTGGGACAATAAAAGTAGGTCAGAGACTGTGAATTCTGCAGTGAGTAACTCACCTGCTATCTCCCCAGTACCTGTGCAGTATCTCCAAGGCACAAGTCAGGAGTGTGATGGAATATTCCCATCTTGCCCGGATGAGTGAGGCTTGACACCATTCAGCTCAAAGCATCCTACCATCTTCACATCCCATCCACCACCTTCACTATTCACTTCTTTCAGCATCCCTCCTCAGTGGCAGCAGTGTGTGCCATCTACAAGATACGCTGCGGTAATTCACCAGTACCCAAGTGACTGCAATTTAAACCATGACTTTTCCCACTAGAAGGACGAGCCCAACAGATATATAGGAACACCATTCATGTAGTTTTTAAAGGTTGATACAGTGTGAGCTGGAGGAACACAAGAGGCCAAGCAGCATCAGAGAAGCAGGAACATTGACGTTTTGGGTTAGGACCCTTCATCAGGACAAAGCATCCCTGATGGAGCCTCCCAACCCAAAATGTCGACTTTCCTGCTTCTCTGATGCTGCCTGACCTACGGTGTTCCTCCAGTTCACACTGTATTGACTCAGGCTTCCAGCATCTGCGATTCTTGTTGTCTCCTACTTTTTAAAGACTGTGGGATTTTCCACCTCTCCTACCTTCCTAAACACTGATTGGAACCACCCTCTGGATTAAAATACATTTCCTCAAATCCTCTCTAAATCTCCTGATGTTCACCTTAAAATCAAGTCTACTTGTCATTGATCCTGCTGTCTCTCCACACCGTCCATGCCCCTCAATCTTATACATTAATCTTATACTCAGTATCCTGACTTGGAACTATGCTGTTGTCTTTTCATTATCACTGAGTCAAAGTCCTGGAATTCTCTAACAGCACACTCAGTGTTCCTGTACCCCAAACACTGCAGTAGCTCAAGAAAGCAGCTTACCACCACATTTTCCAGAGAAACAAAGAATGGGCTATAAAAACAAAGTTGCTGGAAAAGCTCAGCAGGTCTGGCAGCATCTGTGAAGGGAAAGAACAGAGTTAACATTTCGGGTTTGGTGACCCTTCCGCAGAGCTCAGAGCTCTGAGGATGGGTCACCAGATCTGAAACATTAACTCCATTTTTTTCCTTCACTGATGCTGCCAGACCTGCTGAGCTTTCCCAGCAACTTTGTTTTTATTCCTGAGTTACAGCATCTGCAGTTCTTTTGGTTTATGAGCAGTAAAAGCTGGCCTTGACAGTGACACCCACATCTCAAGAATGAATAGAAAGACCCATGTACCGCCAACATAAAACAAAACCTGGACTAACTGTTCCCTATCTGCTCCAGTAGTGGGCATCTTGTGTTAATAGATTCCAAACCATTTGATGAGATATAAATCAAGGCACGTATCTTTGTGGCAGAAGCTTAATAATTTGCTCAATCCTACTCCTCTCATACTATACCTGGTCTCCTAGGTCCTCCCTACCTTACTTGTGCTCAGAAACAGTTGTTACAGTCCCAGGTCAGATCCCAGACTGAAATCTGGCAAGATAGATCATATTTTGTGATTTTCTTTTTAAAAAACTGTTACTGTTAATTTCACTGTTAGTCTTTTTCTCCCTTTCCATTTCATGTTTTCTCAAATGTATATCGCTTTCCATTACTCTCTGTTTTTCTTTCTCTTCAAGTTCCATCTTCTTCTGATTTTCTTCTACCACAATGCTTTTAATTATTAACTTCACTGTATGTAATATCCAGCTATGACATCTCAATTTCAGTTCTCCTTTCCTTTCAATTGTAAATATTGGATAATCACTTGAAGTACCTTGTTCTTTTGAGATTCTGCTTTTACTTCCATCATCAAATTATCTGCTAACTCTTTCTGATTAGCTTTTGTCAAAGATTTCAAATAATCCATTGTTAGTATCTTTTACTTCCAGAGAACTCTTAGCTGCATTCAGAGCCATCTTCAAATTCCATTCAATTAACTTCACCACAATGCAGACACTCTCTGTTCAGAACCAGCACGTACCTATTATATTAGAAAGGGGAAAAAAAAGTTTTAAAAAGAAATCCTTCTTAAATTTAGTGAAGTCAAATCCTGGATGAGACCTGAATTGTAATGATCTCAACTGATGTTACTACTGGATAAGTCAGATCCCAATCTGCAATGTGCCTTGGTAGATCATATTTTGTTTATTTTTCATTTAATGAGGCCGTTTTTCACTGAAAGACAAGTGTACAGCGCTCCTCATTTGTTTTTTAGCAGTTTTTAGCGAACACAAGTTTATTATGCAAAGGGGAAGAACATAAAGTAAAATAAACCAAGCTATTCACATATGATTTGAAATTTATCAGAACAAACACTAAAAATACTATTTGATCTATCCAAACACCGTCATGATTTTTAGATTCGAACATCAGACAGTTCTTTATCACAGCTGTAGTTTTGACTTAACTGTTTCTTACAATTCTCAGTCTTGAAAATTTGGTAGCCTCTTCCTTGATTCATCACACAACCAAGCTTAGGATCTCTCAGCTTTGAACAATCCCATCAGGGTTTTAACCAAACACTGATGGTCCAGAAGTGTCAAACTAACGTGCTTACATTGGGGTAACCTATTTTCAAACATTTCTACATTAGCTCCTTTCTTCAGCACAATCAGTTTCATACATCTAACTCTGCAAACTGAACACAAAAGCATTCTAAGCTGTGGATTTTTATTCTAGGGAAACAAAATTCCATATATTTCTAAACTGAA
Source organism: Stegostoma tigrinum (assembly GCF_030684315.1). Lineage (NCBI taxonomy): Eukaryota > Metazoa > Chordata > Chondrichthyes > Orectolobiformes > Stegostomatidae > Stegostoma > Stegostoma tigrinum. Next base: position 118,321,114 of record NC_081354.1, read on the forward strand.
GCATATGATCATCAATGTTTACTCTGTCCATTCATATAACTCCCCCAGTGCAAACAAATTCCCATTTTCACCGAGGAATTCCTTCTCTCATAGTGGTTTGAAAACATCATGGCTCCAGCAATCATGACAAGTTAAACATTCACTCCCCTTATATATACAGACCAAAACCTATATGCCTCGTGTTCAAAATCAAAATTAAAATCATACATGTAACATCATGTAGCGAATACCTAACACCCACTTCTCTTAAACTTGATGTTAGCAAACACAATGCAATTGACCAGACGTTAACAAGTGTGCCAAAAATTCTGAGCAAATCTAGTTCATTCATACCAGAAAATTAAATGCTGGTACAAAATGATAAATGTAGAAAAGTATCCAATCTGTGACACTAATATCCCTCACTTTGATTAGAAAATTAGTCACTAAGGACAAAAAAAATCTCGAGGCAGCGTAGTAGGATGAATGAAGTTATTTTGATCTTAAAAGTTACAATGAATGACAATATGTGCACATGCAACTTGGAAGAAAGACTCAAGTCTGACCTGTTTTATTTCATGATAGGTGCTTCTACAAGAACCAAACCAGGGAATTCGGTACAAGTTTAATGTTCCAATTACTCGCACTGGGAGTGGTGACACAGAAGTGGGATTTGCATGGCATCATCTACCCTGGTCAGAATGCTCAGCCACCTGTGCTGGAGGTAGAATCACATGAATACTGCAGAATTATCGATAAGTGCTGATCTTAATGCAGTTGTATGATTTTTGTGCAAAACATCAGGGTATCTGTGCTTCAGTATAACCTTTTCAGGGTGGATTCAGATCAGCTGTCACAATTCAACTACAGAATATTCTTTAATATGATTAATATGCACTTCACAATATTTTCCACAACTACATTCATCGAAACTCTTACTATAACAGGAGAACAGTTCACCATGGTGTTCGTGTTGACTCTTTCAAAGACCTACTCAATTAGTCCAACTCCTCTGCTTTTACTCCAGTTCATGGCGAACTATTTTGCATTATTACTTGAGCACGAGGTCTCACCAGTTTAATTTGGTAAAATACTTCAAAAGAAAGTTCTGCCAAGGGGGCTTGCAGAATTGATGAAGGAAATTATCACTGCTGTACTGAGGTATGATGTCCAAGAACGGTCCTCAAGTGAAGCCATCCAAGTAGAGCTTAAAAATAAAAAGGGGGCAGTTACTTTGCTGGGATCATACTACAGGCTTCACAAAAGTCAGAGAGAGATCGAGTTGCAGAAATGTAGTCAAGTCACAGAAAGGTATGAGAAAAAGGGTTCTAGTTAGATTTCAACATTGCTGATATTAACTGGATTGCCTTAGCGTGAAAGGGTTAGATGGAGTGAAATTTTTAAAGTACATCCAGGAGAGCTTCTTAAGTCAGTACATAGATTGTCCAACTAGAGATGGGGCAGTGGCTACACCTATTCCTAGGAAATGAAGCCAGTCAAGTGGTTGAAGTTTCAGTGGGCAAGCATTTTGAGGATAGAGACCACAACTCTGTAACTTTCAACGTCAAAATGGAAAAGGATAAGGATGATGCCGAGCTTATGTGCTTAAATTGGGGGAAGGCTGACTATAATATCATTAGACAGGATCTTGCAAACATAGAATGGGAGCAGCTAAGTTACAGGTAAGTCTACATTTGGAATGTGGGAGTCTTTTAAAAATAGTATAATGACAATTCAGGGCCAGTGTGAAGAGTGAAGAGCAAGGGCAGCAAGTCCAGGGAACTCTGGATGTCAGAGTTCAGTAAAGAAAAGGACCGAAGCATATGACAGGTGCAGTGCATTTAAAACACGGGAAGCTTTTAAAAGTACAGAGAGTATAGGAGGTTGTGTAAAAGGGATATTAGGAGGGCAAGGAGGGGCCATAAAATGTCTTTGGCAGATGGGTCAAGGAAAACTCCAAAGGTTTTCTATAAATATATTAAGAGTAAGAGGATTACCAGGGAAAGAGACCTATTAAATATCATAGGGGCAACCAGTGCTTGGAGCGAGTGGACACGGGTGAGGCCTTAAACGAATATTTCTAGCCTATATTCACAGAGGAGAAAGATATAATAGCTGGGGATTTCAATTGGAATAGTGAGGTTCTAGAACATGTTATGATTGATGAGAAGGAAGTATTAGAAGTCTTAATTGGCACACAGGTGCCTAAATCGCTAGGGCCTGATGACATGTGTCCTAGGCTGCCCCAGGAGGCAAGGGAGGAGATTGGTGGGGCTCCAGTGGAGAGTGAAAGTGGTTCCTATGTTCAAGAAGGGCAGCAGGAGTAGGCCAGGTAATGACGGTCGAGTTAGCCCAATATGACTGGTAGGGAAATTATGGGAAAAACTTCTGTAGGACAGGGCTAGTCAATGCTTGGAAAGGCGGGAATTGATCAGGGATAGTCAGCACAGATTTGTTGGAGGGATATCCCATCTGACTAATGTAATTGAGTTTTTTGAAAAGGTGACTAAACATGTTGTTGAGGGTTGTGCAGATGATACGGTTTAAGGAGACGTCAGTAAGACCTTTAACAAGGCTCCACAAGGAAGGCTGGTCCAAAAGATAAGAAGGCATACAAGATGTTTGTCTTCATTAGCTGAGGCACATAATATAGGAGCAAGGAAGTCATGTTACACCTTCATGAAACATTGATTAGGCCACAGATGGAATACTGTGTGCAGTTTTGTTTGGTACACTATTGGATGGATGTGATTGAGCTGGAGAGGGTGCAGAGGAGCTTCAGCAAGATGTTGCCTGGGATGAAAAACCTTAGTTATGAAGAGAGACTGGGTAGGCTGGGTTTGATTTCTTTGAAGCAGAGGAGGCTGAGGGAGGATCTGATTGCCTATACCTCTAGTAGTTTTGTAAACCTCAGAGTAAATTGTGACAATCTGTTCCCCATGTCAGACGGTATATAAGAGCTGAGAGCATACGTTCAAGATGAGGAATAAGTGGTTTAGAGGAAATCTGAGAAAAAATATTCACCTACAGTGTGGTACAAATGTGGAATTTGCTGCCTTCGAAGGTAGTAGAGGCAGATAATCTCACAACATTTAAGAGATATCTGGAAGTGTACTTAAAATGCCAGAGTGTAGTAGGCTATGGACCAAATTCAGGTAAATAGGATTAGTAGTGTAAGTGATAATGGGAACTGCAGATGCTGGAGAATCCAAGACAACAAAATATGAGGCTGGACGAACACAGCAGGCCCAGCAGCATCTCAGGAGCACAAAAGCTGACGCCTCGGGCCCAGACCCCTCATCAGAGCTCTGATGAGGGATCTGGGCCCGAGGCGTCAGCTTTTGTGCTCCTGAGATGCTGCTGGGCCTACTGTGTTCATCCAGGATTAGTAGTGTATTTTGGTGTTTGTTGGTCAGCATAGACATGGTGGGCTGAAAGATCTGTTTCTATGCTTTATGACTGTCTATGACTCTAATGAGTGCAAAATTATTTTTTACCTCTCCATTTCATTCATATCTTAATGTCTTCTTGAATTCTGCTCCTCTGCGTCCTCTTCAGTGAATTATAGAAATGCAATCATTTTCACTGGGTCCTCACAACACAAGTACAATTGAAAAATAATGGGATATATTAAACAACAGTACAGAAATGCACTTGTAAGGTATTTTGTCATGGATAAACAATCTGGATAATTTTATGCTTTTAGTAACTGAATACACACAGAACTAAACAGATTCAGAACATACTTCTGCAAATCCAATGAAAAGCAGTATTCCAAGAATTCCAATATATCCCTTGCCAAAATGCAACATCTCTAATTTATCTGAATTCATCTTTATCTGTCATTCCTTAGCTCACTGGCCCAGTTGTTCAAGATCCCGTTGTACTCATAGTAGTCCAATACAACAGCAATTTTGGTATCATCCACAAACTTACTAACCATGCCTCCTACCTTCTCATCCAAATTGTTTATATGAATGACAAACAACAGTGGACCTAGCACTGACCTTTGTGGCACACTGCTGGTCACAAGCTTCTAGTTTGAACACCAACCCTCTATCATCACCCTTTGTCATCAATTATCAAGCCATTTTGTATCTAATTAGCTATTTCTCCCTGGATCCAATTTGATCTAATCTTACTAACCGGTCTACCACACAGAACCTTGTCAAAAGCCTTGCTATAGTCCACATAGATAATGTCTGCTGCTCTCCCTTCATCTATCATCGTGGTCACTTTTTCAAAAAACTCAATCAAATTTGTGAGACACGACTTACCGCACACAAAGCCATGCTGACTGTCCCTAATCAGTCTATGTGCTTCCGCATGCATGTAGATCCTGTCTCGCAGAATCCCATCCAGCAAATTACCCACCACTGACATTAGGTATGTAGTTCCTGGCTTTTCTGCAGTCTTTCTTAAATAATGGCACCCTCTAGTCTTCTGCTGCCTCACCTATGGCTGTTGATAATGCAAATACGGGCCCTACAATTTCTTCCCATTTTTCCCATAATGTGATTTAAAAGGGACCTGAGGGGCAACTTTTTCATACAGAGGAGGGTGCTCATAAAGGAACGAGCTGCTAGAGGAAGTGGTAGAGGTGGATACAATTATGACATTTAAAAGACATTTTGACAGGTACATTGATAGGAAAGGTTTAGAGGGATATAGACCAAACACAGGCAAATGGCAGTAGTTCCTTTTAGGGAACCTGGTCAGCATGGAAAAGTTGGGTAGAAGGGCCTGTTTCCATCCTGAATGACTATATGATTACAAGTAAAAATGATCATTTAAAAAATGCGCTTGGTACAATTAAAAGGAATTTTTTTTTAAAAAAACTTTGCTTTATTTTACAGGTGTGCAGAAACAAGAAGTAGTTTGTAAAAGATTAGATGACAATTCCATTGTTCAGAATAGTTATTGTGACCCTGACAGTAAGCCTCCAGAAACTCAGAGGGCTTGCAACACTGAGCCATGTCCACCAGAGTAAGTTTGCAAATCTTTTCTATATAATTTTGTCCACTTTAGAAGCAACAGCAGTGCTTCCCTCTGAAACAATATTTTTAAAAAAATTGTGGAAGATGAATGTTGGTAGCTTCTTGTAGCTTCTTGCTGAACCCAAATGGGCCTGGAGTGAAGTGGCTTGTTAGGCCATTTCAAAGGGCTGGTAAGAGTCAACCACATTGGTATGAGCCAGGAGTCAGCCAGACCAGATAAAGACAGCAGATTTCTTTCCCTCAAGTGCATTAGTAAATCAGATGAGTCTTTACGGCAATTGATAATAGTTTTGTAACTGGATTTATTAATTTAACTGAAATTCCACTAGTTGCTGTAATGGGATTTGAACCTATGCCTGCTAAGTATTTGCTCAGGTCAGAAAATCAGAATCTTGCAGCAAAAAGCTCACTTTCCAACTCCCCAAAGTTTGTCCATGATCGAAATGGTGCAAGTCAGGAGTGTGATGTAATACTCCCCACTTGCCTGGATGAGTGCAAGAACACTCAAGAATCTTGGCATCATTCAGGACCAAGCAGCTAACATGATTGTCATCACATCCACAAGCATCTGCTCTCTCCATAGCAGCAGCAGTGTGCAGCTTCTGTGAGATGCACTGCAGAAATTCACCAAGATTCTTTGCAGCACCTTCCAAACCCATGAGCTGTACCATCTAGAAGGAATAAGGGCAGCAGATACATGGGAACCCCACCACCATATGCAAACTCATTTCCAGACTCTCACACACCACCTTGAAATATATTGACATTTTTTTGGAAACATTGACATCCTGGAACTCCCTCTCTAAACAGCAGCATGGATCTACCTACAGCATGTGGACTTCAGTGTTCCAAAAGAGTAGCTCATTACTCCTTTCTCAAGGGCAGCTAGGGATGGGCAATAAATGCTAACCCACCCAGTGGCACCCAAAGCCCATGAATGAATAAAAGTGAATAAACAAACAAACAAACGAGATATGAATCACAGAGCTGAAATGCCTTTTATTTCTATTGGTGGTCATACTTTCAGCTGCCTATTCCATAAGCTCCAAGCTTCCTTCTATAAACCTCTGTATCTCCGACTCACTTCCTTTCAAAGCCCATTTCCTGAACCAAAGATTTGGTTGTGTTGATATTTTTTAATAGAATTTCATTCAAATTTTAACTGGTTACATTCTGAAGAAGCAATCTGGAATGTTTTACTCCTTTAGAACTACAATGTAATCACAATTAATTGCAATTTGGAAATACTTGAATATCTCAAAAAGAGGGATGTCTCACAGTGAGGACTGCACATCCTACATTCAGCTCTAAGTTCTGTCTGGTGTAGGAGCTTTCTATTCAGGAATGTAAATACTCAACTAGCTTTTGTAACTGGAGCTAATGAGATTGGAGAGAAGCTAGATGAGCCAACAGAAGTGGACAGGGGAAGATCAGGTCGTGGGTAATTCATTTGGAGAAATAATTTACAGGCCTTAAAATCACATAGGGAGTTATTTGGAACACACAGAACAAATGCAGAATCGTATTCTTTGGTACTGTTTGGTATCTGGTAAAGAAAAGGGTTCAGTTAGGAATTTGGGACTGTAAGAAAGTGATATCAAACTGGTGTGAAAATAATACTGCTGTTAGAAGTAACAGAATAATCCAAGGACATTAGGACTAGTACAAGAACTTGCACCTAAATAAAGCAGGAATATGAGACTTCCAAGGAACATAAGAGACAGCTAGTGGGAATAATTTAAACCAGATAGTCAGGGGGGAGGGCAGGAAGGAAATTCATCGCAGACAAGACTGATCACAAAGTAGAAGGTAGCCAATATGCACGTATGGGCATGCAGACTTAGAGACAAACAGTAGCCAGATTCCAGGACCAGATGGACACAGGGCCAGGATAAGAAGAAAATCTATAATTAAAATATATGTGCATAAATACCAGAAGCATTGTGTATGAGCTGCTGGAACTGGAAGCTGTTGTAGCCATAAGGAACACAATGTGATAAGAATATCAGAAACATGGTTCACCCTTGAGGATTGTAATGAATACAACGTACATGAATATACAGTGTCAGAAAAGATGCAGCAGACAGGAAAGGGGGTAGTGCAGTCCTGTATGTCAGAGATTCATGGGAGGTTAATGAAACTGATCCTATGGGAGTTGAAAAGTTACAAAATGAATTCCTTTGGTCGGAAGTCTTTGATGTCAAAGACAAAATATGCAAAATCACTAGGTCAGAAAAAGATGGAAGACAGCTTATTGAGAGATAAGATGTGTGCATGTAAACAGGAAAGTTATTTTACTGGGTGATTTCAATACTTTGGAAACACCCAAACATTTAGAGTCTGAGTTACATGAGTCTTCAAAACCAAGCATTTGAGGACACCTATAAGAAGCAGTACGCATTTTGACTTTGTAATGATACGGTAAGTAACATACATCAAGAGAGATCAATGCCATCGTCAGGGAATTGTGACCACATGAGTACCAAGTTCATTGTAATCTGAGATTGAGAAACACAAAAGGCTAGACGCAAGCTATTTAACTGTAAAATGGTTTTTCTAAAAGCAGTGAGGAAACTGCTTAAGCAAGTTGATTGACATGGTTTGTACCATAACATTTCTGCAGATAAGTGGAATATGCATACTGCTGAACATGCAGGATAAATGCATGCCTAAGGTCAGCAAGCTTAGACTAAACAAGCATGACCCCAAATCAGAAGCAAAATAAAGAGGAAGGGGAACCTGTATAAATAATATGGAGGAAAGATCTGACAGAAATCAGCATAGGAACTTAGAGAAATATTTTAAAAGTGGTGATCAGAGGGGTAAGAGAGAGACACGTAGGAAAATATAACAGCAGAATAAAGCGTAACATGAAGATTATCTTGAATATTTCAAAAGAAGGCAGCCAGAGAATTGACAAGACCTCCAGAAGAAACAAATGGAGCTGAACCTGAGAAAGTGCATCTGATTGATTCCTCCAGGTCTTCACATAAACAAAATGCCCCTTCAAACGGCAGGAACCAAAACGGAATGAATGACTTCAATGTAAATGAGCTGCAAGTTCCAACAAATTAAAGGGGCCTGAAACAAATTAAATTCATATAGATATTATTTACTTCAGAGTAGTAAGAGAAATACTTTGTGAATCATACTTATCACTAGAGACTTAAACACTGAGAAAGTATGAGGAGCTTGGAAACAGTGTAAAACGGTGCCAGTGTTCAAAAGTGTTGAAAAGTAGATGCAGTAAGTTATCAACCAATTAGCCTTGCATCAGTGCCAAGTAAACAAGTGAAATTTATCATCAGGTGTCAACTTTGGGATCATCATTACAATAACAACTTACTAAACAGCACTCAGCAAGTCTGAGAATAGGAAATTTGTGATCTTTGTAAAAAGTGGCCACACATTTGGAGTGTGGAAAGATTTTTGACTTGGTTACCCAAGAGTTCTTGCATAAGTATTGCCTTGATTCCCAAACAAGTGAAACAGCGTTAGCTCTTTCTGCCGTCAAAGAGCGCAAATAACATTTATGCAGGCTCTTCAAATCCTGCTAATATTAACTTTTTAAATTGAATGTTTCCAAATTTCAATTGTGTAGTTTCAGAGAACAGTTTTAACATTTTTTCAGGTTCAATAATTTGCAACTTTACATAGGGATTTGAACAAATAGAAGATTGAAGAGCAGGGAAGTGGGACTAATTTTCACAGAGCTGGTAGTGACATAATGATCTGACTTGCCACCAGTGCTGTATGATTCTAACCTTATTTTCTTTGACTTTCAGATGGTTTATTGGAGATTGGTCTGAATGTAGCAAAACTTGCGATGGTGGAATGCGAAAACGAACTGTATTGTGCATTAGGAAAATTGGTCCCTCTGAGGAAGAAACCCTAGATGACAGCCACTGTCTAACACACAGGCCTATTGAGAAAGAACCCTGTAACAACCAGTCCTGTCCACCACAATGGGTTGCACTCGATTGGTCAGAGGTATTTATGTTTAAACTGTTAAACCATGTTGTGATTTTACTTCACTTTAAGGAACAATTCCTGTCAATGTTAAATAAAAAGACCAATAAGAAATATAGTTTTGATACTATTGCTGAGTAATGAGTCTCGCATGTGCTTACATTAGGGTCTAAACATTCTCTGCAGGGTGCTCGGTGTAAAGAACAATTTACGTGTAAAGGTTCTACAGCTAAAAAAATTCTTACTGTCATCTGATATTTTGCATTAATTATCAAAACATTAGGGCCTTATTTTCATGACTTGCAGACAGAATAACAATTACAGACTTTTGAAGTGCAGCTATTAATTGTGTGTTTTCCTTTATAAACTGCCAGCTATTTACAAAGAAATTGTTTTGAGCGAACATAATGTGTTTTCTTGTGTGTATTGCTTCACTGGCACAACACAAGTTGGGGTTTCTCTTTATGTGTTTATCAAAATGTGGGTTACTGGTTATAAAGTAAAACCCTTCACTTGGGCCCAAACATTTGGCTGACTTCATTTTGACAGAGCAATGCCAGAGAACAAAGTGACTTGTCAACTCCCAGCGGGAAATGTTTAGCAGCAAGATAGAGATCAGAAACTATTTCCAATAGATGAGTATTGAATTTTCCTCTGGTTCCTTGTCTACTGCTGGCATTATTGAGGAACATTTTGTTGGGGTTGAGGGTGGGACGGTTGGTGTTTGGGGGGTGTGGGGGCCACGTTCAGTGTAGTTGGCTGTGACAGGAGGACGGGAGTATGAGCAAAAATTGGGAGCAACATTGGATCTCTGACCTATTTTCTCTCTGCGAGGGGTTTCATTGGGCAAAGGAGGGGTATTGGGATTTCCTTCTTTTTACATCTTTCAGGTGACATCAGAGTAACTCAGATAGGATTTCCAGAATGGTGTCATATCCAGTAATCATGAATCTGATATGCTGTATATTAAAGAGAGAATGATGCCATATCCAGTAGTAATGATTCTGACGTCCTACATATTAGTATATACATCCAGTAGTGATTACTCTAATAAATTATGCAGTAGAATCATGCCTCTGATATACTGGGATGGTACCTCTGATATGCTATGTACTCAAATGAAGACAGTAGATATATAGCTGCCTAGCTGAAGAAGCCGGAAGTCAGCCTACTGGACCTGGACTTCAGAGCTGGCCACGGATATAAATTGCTCTCTTCCCCCAGCAGGTGTCCCATTGGTAGGTTTCCATCCATAAGTCAGTCTGACCAATTTCTGATGCAGAAGAGATCCCATTTAACAATCAATAGGGGACAAAACAAGGATCAGAAATTTTCAGCTTCACAAAGCATTGTACATTTTCAAAAGATGTTACATTTCTCAATTCCTAAACAGATGTGATTGAATATATCTTCCAGTCAAGCATGTTAATAGCCTTTTCAGTCATAACTAGTTTCACATGAATTACAGTGTCATGATCCATGATGTGTTTCTCTTATGAGGATGGGAGTCCGGCTGATTACTAAATTATTTTTAAGATATTTTTCGACAAGGCAATACTTCCTATATATCAGCCTTCCTGAATTTAGTTGTGAATCTTGCTGTTTAAATATTAGCATGTTGTTTTATTGCAAATGCACACTCAGCGAATTTTAAGCCAGAGTTTATTCAACTGAATGGCGTTTCCTGAAGGTCTCATCATGGTTTGTTACGTTGACGCACCTTTAAGCTTACCATAAGCTACGAATTAAAATAAACAGTATATTTTATTTCTGGTATAAATTAAGAAGTTACTGTGATATTTCTGCTTCTGTCAGTGTTTTGTTGCTTGCCAGATATCCTACACAGGAGAGAGAGAAAGAAGGAGAGGGAGAGAGAGTGAGAAGAAGAGGGAGAGAGAGAGAGAAAGAGAGAGAGAGAGGGAGAAAGCAAGATGTAGAGGCAGAGAAAGAGAAAGAATAGGAAGGAATCTTCTGATGGGACACGTGGACACTATAGTTCAAATACTACGCTCTCACAGCTAATGTGTGTCTTACATCGCATTTTGGCTGTCACTTGTTGCTATTGTTTCCATTTTTGAGAGTGCAGACAAGCATCAAGGACCAGTATTACAGAAAAATCCTAAATCTCATGTCATTGGCGGTTCATTAAGTTCAATGATGGTGGTTGCTGAGGTGCAATGACCTATTATGAAATTTGTGGGGAGTCCAAGTTGCAGAAATTGCAGCACGTCAGGGATAGGGCAAGTTATCTGGACACTTAGCTCCAAACGGCAGTAACACCCCTCACACCACATAATTCAAATTCACTCTTTGATTAGGGACAAGAGGTGAATCAGGTTTTGGGATGTAGGGGATAGCATTTGAAGACCCTTGGCCTCAGCAGTTTTCCAATAGTTAGGAAGTTCTCGCAAATTGTGTGGGCAAGTGTGGATTGTAGGAAAGATGAGCAAACAGATATTGTGGCGCAGGAAACCATTCAAGTAAAGAGAAGAAATAAGAATGTACTCGTGATAGGAGACAGTATATGTAGGGGGATAGATACTGCCCTGGGAAGCTGTGAACATGAATCCTAAAGGCTGTGTAGCCTGCCTTGCGCATTGGTTGAGGAAATCTTGGGGTTAGAGAGAAATTTGGAGTGGGAGGGGCGACAGCACTCTAAGATCCCTCTATTCTTCTGAGCTTCGTGGTATCTTGCCAATCATTGAAAAGCCTTTTATCTTTTCCTTCTTCCTAAGTGCATCCCCTCACATATATCAGGGTTAAATTACATCGGCACTGATTTGACTAATGTGTTTACATCCTGCTGTAGTGAGTTTGTTGACTTGCTCGCTGAGCTGGCTTTTTTTTGTTCGGACATTTCATTACTATGCTAGATGACATCATCAGTGGAGCCTCTGAAGAAGTGATGCTATTCTACTGTACTTGGAATTTACACTATCCGGTCCGTTATGGTGAGTACTGTCATTTCTGGTTTTGATCTGTGTGGGCTTGTATATGGAGTCCAATTCTATATGTTTGTTGACTGAAGTATGTGTGTAGAACTATACCTCTCGGAATTCCCGTGCATGTCTATGTTTGGCTTGGGCTATTATGATTACCTTGTCCCAGTTAAACTGATGGCCTTCGTTGTCTGAATGTACCGATATTAAGGAGAGTTCATCGTGCAGTTTTGCTGCTAGCTGCTGTTCGTGTATTCTGATGCCTGGTTTCCTTCCTGTCTGCACATTGTAATGTTTGTGGCAACATGGTTTACAAAATACCATGCAATGACTGCTACCAACATTACAGTGTGCAGACAGGAAGGAAACCAGCCATCAGAAGACACGAACATCAGCTAGCAGCAAAACTGCACGATGAACTCTTCTTAATATCGGTACATTCAGACAACGAAGGCCATCAGTTCAACTGGGACAAGGTAATCATAATAGCCCAAGCCAAACATAGACATGCACGGGAATTCCGAGAGGTATAGTTCTACACCCATACTTCAGTCAACAAACATATTGAATTGGACTCCATATACAAGCCCACACAGATCAAAACCGGAAATGACAGTACTCACCATAACGGACCGGATAGTGTAAATTCCAAGTACAGTAGAATAGCATCACTTCTTCAGAGGCTCCACTGATGATGTCATCTAGCATAGTAATGAAATGTCTGAACAAAAACAAGCCAGCTCAGCGAGCAAGTCAACAACCTCATCCACAACCTGAGCTACAGATCTTTGCTAAAACTTTATCCTGCAGTAACCTAACAGCTTCATCTTCACTGTCAACCAATCTTTATGTAATCTCCAAATTTATTTATCATACCCCACCAACTTCTCATCTACATCATTTATGAATATCACAAAACAATAAGGAACCTAGCACTGATCCCTGTGAGACATGACTGCACACCAGGCTCCAATCACACAAGCGGCCTTCTGCCACCACCCTCAGTCTTCAGTCACTAAGCCAATTTTGGCTGCATCTTGCCAAGCTAGCCTGGATCCCATGTACTTTTACCTTCTTTATCAGGTTCCCATGTGGGGCCTTACCAAAGCTCTTGTTGAAATCCATATAAACTACATCAACTGCTGTACCTTCATCCAAAGACTTAGTCACCTCCTTGAAGGATTCTACCAGATTTCTCAGGCATTGACCTTCTTCTGTCAAAGTTATGCTGAGCATCCCTGATCAAACCTTGCCTCTGTAAATAGAGATTAATTTTCTACTTCACCATTTTCTCCAATTGTGTCCCGACCATTGATATTAGAATCACTGGTCTGTAGTTCCCTAGTCTATCCCTACCACCATTCTTGTGTAGCTGAATCACATTAGCTGTCCTCCGGTCCTTTGGTACCTCCCTTGTGGCTAAAGACTATTTTAAAATCTTCATCTCCCACAACAGCCTGGGATACAACTCATCTGGATCTGGGGGTTTGTCCACTTTTAACTATGCCAAAGCTTTCCAATTATCCTTGCTTCTTGATTCAATCTGTTCAAGAACTTCACTGTCCATCTTCTTAAATTCTACACTTGCATCCATCCTTCTCCTGAGTATAGACAGACATAAAGTAGTCATTTAACAATCAACCAGTGCCCTCCAATTTTGTGTACAGATTGTCTCCTTGTTGCCTAATAGGCCATACTCTTTCCCTGGTTATTCTCTTCCTAGAATACCTTGGGATTCTCCCTAATTGCATTTGTTATAAGTCTCTCTTTTCTTTTTTATCCAGTCCGAAATATTCCTAGAAATTTTGTGTTTCATTCCCCCTTCCATTTCCTGATTTTTGATAAAGTCTTAGAATTTACTTGCATCATCTTTACTGAAGATTGATACCAAAGTATCTTTACAGTTCATCTTCTATTTCTTTAGTTTCCATCATTAATTCCCTAAGCTCATTTTTTAAAACTCTTCCTTAAATACCTGCAGAAACTCACAACATGTTTTATATTTCTAGCTAGCTTTCTGTCCAACTCCAAATTTCCCCTTCTTGTGAATTACTTAGTCATTCCTTCCTTATTTTATATTCTGTCTAACCTTCTGACCTGCCACCCAGCTTTGCATAATTATACATTTTTTTAAGCTTGATACTACCTTTAAAATTTTTAGTTAAGTACAAATGGTGTGTCTTCCACTGGGAAATTATTATTTGTTTGGAATGCGTCTATTCTGTGTATTTTGAAATATGTCCTTAATATCAGCCTCTGCAACTCACTTGACTTATTCCTTAAGCTAATTTGCTAGCTCACTTTAGCCAGCTCTGCTTTTATGCCTGCATAATTGCTCTTATTAAAGTTTAAAACACTAATCTGGGATCCACTCTTCTTTCCTACATTGAATGTAAAATTCAATCATATTATGGTCATTGCTACTTTGTGGCAGCTTAACTAGAAGGCCATTAATTAATCCTGTCGCATTACACAATGTTAGATCTATTATAGCTTGCTCCTTGTTGGTTCAGAACATGCTGTTCTAAGAAACTATTCTATGAATTCCACCCCTAGGCTAACATGCCCACCTAATTTTTCTGATCTATATGTTGATTAAAATCTCCTATAACTACCTCCTATGGATAACTTCATGACTAGCTCCATATTTCTTCCATTGTACTCCATCATACCCTGTGGTTACTGTTAGGGAACCTGTACACCATGCCCACAAGTGATTTTGTGCCTTTATATTTCTCATCTATGCCCAAACTATTTCTACATCCAGGTTTTCTGAATTTTGGCCATCCCTCTCTATTGTGCGAAGAGCCTTTAGTTTTGTACTTTTATTACTTTTCTAATCTTGAGCCACTTCTGGTGATACACTTAGTTTGGAATGCTTTATCCTTTCTTCTGACAGTCTCTTTATCATTTTACAATATTAGTAATGTTATTTCTTGCCTGTAGTGAGGATCCTGCTACTTTGAGTAAATCAAACCTGCTAGCCATTAATATCTATGAATTTACACATGAGTGTTAGAAATTGGTCAGCACAAAGCAGTTGAAAATGCACACTGGCAGCAACTTAAAGCATACTGCAATGAATGATTCACTTATAAAGCACGTGTATGTTACTATTCAGCAAGGCTGGACTGGGGTCAAGTTGAAAATACCTGAATGCGTACACCCTCACTTTGACTTTCAGATTAACTAACTACAGGTGAGAATTTAATATTTGAAATCCATAACATCATACATCTGCTACATAGTGCATTTGCACACATTTAGTTTTCATTGAACTTTCAATAAATATTCTGACCATTGAGATGTCCACCCAAAGAGTATAAGTTGCTTTAAAGAATTGCTATTGCCATTGCCACCATGTGCCAGTACCTCCGCAAATAGTAGCTGTGGCCCTGTTATAAAGTATATCAGCTTTCTATTTATACATACACAATAGAAAAGTAAGTTGCTGTAAGTTTCAGGAGCTGCAAGTACCTTATTGTTTTCTAGATCTCACTCAGGCAGGGGAGAGAGAGAGAATGAGGGAATCACATGAGGAGCCAACCAATGCTCACAGCACAGCTGTCGAAGGCCCATGGAACCTGGATTTCTGGTTAAGAATGCAAGAGTAAAAGACAGTGGTCCCAACGTGTGGATTTACATTTGACAGGAAATTGGTCAGAGAATGGGCCAGCCAGCTCCCTGTCCCCAGCCAAGGATCATGGACATGACCTACCATTTTAGGAGAATCAGTTGACTCAGATAAGTCAAGCAATCAAATCTTTAACCAGCCTAATACTCCAGTTTAAAAGAGAATCAAGTACTTTCCCCTAATTTCTCACAATATCAACATTTATGTCAGTAGAGCATAGTGATAATTTGAAAACCAAATTTGGTCACATGCTGCAGCTAGTTTGCGAATATTGAAAGCTCTTCACTGTTCAAATTTCATTCCTGTAACACTGTAGCCATTGCATAAATATTTATGCCAAATATTTATGAACTTTAAAAGAAGATTCTTTGCATTTTTTAAAGCTGCGTTAATTTGCTTTCTCTCTTTGCGAAACACTGATGTCAGTCCATTCTGGAGTTCAAATCTTACCACTCATTGAAAAAGCCTACTTTTTCAGGCTTTACAGGCTTCAGAAATGTCAAAATCTATGAGTCCTGAAAGTCTAACACTCATTCCTGTTTCTTCTGCAGTGTACTCCAAAATGTGGGCCAGGATTTAAGCATCGAATTGTATTATGCAAAAGCAGTGACCTGAGCAAGACTTTCCCTCCCTCCCATTGTTCCAGTGAAAGTAAGCCCCCAGCCCGGATCCGCTGCAGCTTAGGTCGCTGCCCACCACCTCGGTGGGTCACAGGAGAATGGGGCCAGGTAAGTTGGCACTTCTTAAAATTTGTATTGTTTGTAAAGTTTTAGCGGACCTGTAGAAATGTTAGCAAACCAGTTTCGAGGACCTGTAGAGAAAAACAAAGTTAGTCACTGGTAGACCTCCTGTTGGGGTGGGCATGGGGTTAGTAAGAGTAGCATTCTAGTTATAATCAGTAGTTGGAAATTATTTTCACTAGAAGCTTTTTGGTCGGCCATAATTACCATCCTGTACAGGTAGTTTGTAGTTGGCCTTTCTGCTCATGATAACAGTACACAGCTTTATGGTTTTAATGTGATTGTTTGCCTAGTGTGCAAGTTTTAATTATAGGTGCCTCTTGGTTTTAATGTGGATTGTAAATTTTATTGTTGAAGTTAACTCAAGGAAAATATATGCTTCTTGTTCGAATCTTGGATCTTGTCTGGTAGGAAGATCTTCATTCATCATGCTCATTTGCAGCCTCCTCCCCATTTAGCCCTTGGTTATGAAGGTGTTATGTGAACGATGTACAAAACAAAGATTTAGCCATATGTTGAGGCTTAAGCCCATAGTCACAGCACGAAAAGCACTGTAGCAAAAGAAATAGAAGAAAGCAGTCAATGTCAGACAACAGTGTGGATACCTATCACAGCATTTACATTGACTTTGCAATGCTGTCGTTATTCATAAAGTAGGGCATGGCCTTCCAAAGAACAAACTCTCCTGGCCTGCCACAGACTGACCTTTCCTGGCCCAGACAGCAAAGAAAATACAATGAAATGAAAAACAAGTTCCAACAGGCTCAGAGATTTCCCTGCAGATCTTGAATGTTGATTGAGGCTGAGATCTCGCTCTCAGTTTCACTCCTCGTTTCTTCAGGCCTTGATTCAAACTTATTGCCCTTGCTGATTGCCATTGCCACAGACCAATCAGCTCTCAGCATGCTAGAGTGCAGCCAGTTAACACACAGCAGAGGATGGGTATCTGATTTTGAGCAATGTAGATGGGATGAGGAACAGTTCTCAGTCACACAGCCGACCAATGGATCTTCTGGACTGGGAAACGCAGTGGCAGGAGATTTCCACAAACAGCACTATCTTTATTTGACTGGCAGCAACTCGTGTCTGAAATAAAATTTTTAAAAAATTTAAATAGACCCAAGGCAGGAATTGCTGGTCCTGAGTCTCCATGCTTTCCCCCAGAATTATTTCACCTTAGATTTACAGGTTATTCTACTTTCTCCCACTGCACACCAAAACTGAAAGCAAAAACCCAGCTCTGGTCTAACCATTTATAAATGTTCAGCGAAAACCTCCCTGCTTTTGCACTGAACATCTTGCTATATGAAGCACACGATTCTTTATGCTTTCAACTCTCTCAAAATGTCTTTCCATCTTAAATGCATAGCATACTAATCTTTGATGTTTCTCTGACCATATTCACTGATCTGTAACATAAAGTATATCCCTTCTGCAAATATGTGTCACCTCAGCCTTTTGTCT
Organism: Stegostoma tigrinum; assembly: GCF_030684315.1. Taxonomy (NCBI): domain Eukaryota; kingdom Metazoa; phylum Chordata; class Chondrichthyes; order Orectolobiformes; family Stegostomatidae; genus Stegostoma; species Stegostoma tigrinum. The sequence continues at coordinate 118,338,836 of NC_081354.1, forward strand.
TAGATTCCATCTGTCAATTGCCTGACCACTTTGCTGGCCTATGTTTGGTTGTAGTTGATTGATATTATTCGCTCAGTCGGCTACATCTCCAAGTTTTGAAACATTGGGCGGCACGGTGGCTCAGTGGTTAGCACTGCAGTCTCACAGCACCAGGGACCCGGGTTCGATTCCTGCCTCGGGTGACTGTCTGTGTGGAGTTTGCACATTCTCCCCGCATCTGCGTGGGTTTCCTCCGGGTGCTCCGGTTTCCTCCCACAGTCCAAAGATGTGCAGATTAGGTGGATTGGCCATGCTAAATTGCCCGTAGTGTTCAGGGGTGTGTGGGTTATAGGGGGATGGGTCTGGGTGGGATGCTTCAAGGGGCGGTGTGGACTTGTTGGGCCGAAGGGCCTGTTTCCACACTGTAGGGAATCTAATCTAATCTATTCCAGTATCCAGTCAAACACTGATCCTGGACTGGTGCTTCGGCAGCACCACTCTCTATCAACCTACAGTACAAGAAACATAATTTGTTTGCCATGACCTACCGTTCACTGTCCTTCAGTCTATTTTTCAATCAAGGATTGTCCACAATATTTCTAAAGACTTTTGTTCCATACTCATTGCCATTTTTTATTTTGTTGTAGCAACCAAAATTATATGAGTATTGAAATTTGAACTGAATAGGATAGGGTTGATTTGAGTAATGTAATTACAGTAGGTAATAAATAAATTATTAATAACTTAAACTATCAAACCATTTTGTTGAGGTAATAATAGCTGAATCAGAAACCATAAAGTTACCCACTGCCGAAAGCAAAAATTGATGTGGATCACTATTAATAATAGAGATTTACCAAAAGTTCCTTAAAGTCATCTCTATGAGTCCGAAAGTGAAGCTGTTTCGAATTATGAAGATAATTATCTTTCACTGGTCATATTGAACAACATAGAAATTGTAGCACAGAAATGGGCCATTCATCCTAAAAAGTGTACGTCAGTGTTTATACTCCAGTTAACCCACTTCCCATTCTAACTGGATATCGTCATCCTGTTTTATTTTCCCTGTGTTCCTTTCTTACTCATATGTACATGAGCCTTGAACCACTGAAACGCAGTAATACTCTCTACTTCAACCATTCTATATTGCAATGAATTCCATATTTCGTCTACTGTCTGTGTACATTTGTGCCCTTTATTAAATTTTTTTTTTGCCTGCAGGCAGTAGATCTGTTTCACTATTTTTAGACAGGTGCTGAATAAGACTGTTAAATCAGTTTATTGTTTGATGGCCTAGCAGATGCATATGAAACTTCTATTAAAGAGGTGTGGACATGTGTGTAATGCTATAACTCAAGGAGCAATGAGATTAGTTCCAAGCTAGTGTATATTTACATGTGTATATATATCTAACTCAAAGCGTACTTTCCACAAAAGAAATTGTGTTCTTATATTCCACATAGGCACCTTACAGCTTTCAAGATTCAACATTGAATTTAACAATTTCACAGCATGAACACCCCATTCATTGTCTATTACTTACCTCCACATTCCCAGGTCCTGACACAAGTACAGCCAACCCATTTTCAACTAGCTATAGCCTCCATTATCACCTACCTAGTTTCTCGTAAAAAAAAATGAAAGCACTGCAGATGCTGGAAATCTGAAACAAAAACAGAAATCTCAGCAGGTCCGGCAGCATCTGTGGAGAGAAATCAGAGTTAATGTTTTGGATCCGGTGACCCTTCTTAGAACAGATGGTAGCTCAGAAAAGGGTGTTTTTTCGAGTCATAGAGTGAGACAGCACTCAAACAGGCCCTTCAGTCCAACTCGCCCCACTGACCAGACATCACAATCTGATCTCGTCCCATTTGCCAGCATTTGGCCCATATGCCTCTAAACGCTTCCTTTTCATGTACCCATTCCAATGCTTTTTAAATGTCGTTATTGTACCAGCCTCCGCCACTTCCTCTGGCAGCTCATTCCATACATGCGACACACTTTGCCCCTCAGATCCCTTTTAAATCTTGCCCCTCTCACCTCAAACCTATGCCGTCTAGTTTTGGATTCTCCCTCTCTGGGAAAACGACCTTGGCTGTTGACCCATCTATGCCCGTCATGATTTTATAAACATCTGTAAGGTCACAAAGAACAAAGAAAAGAAAATTACAGCACAGGAACAGGCCCTTCGGCCCTCCAAGCCTGCACCAGTTGAGATCCTCTGTCTAAACCGGTCATCTATTTTCTAACGGTCTGTATCCCTTTGCTCCCTGCCCATCCATGTACCTGTCCAGATACATCTTAAAAGACTCTATTGTGTCTGCGTCTACCACCTCTGCTGGAAATGCGTTCCAGGCACCCACCAGCCTCTGCGTAAAGAACTTTCCACGCATATCTCCCATAAACTTTCCTCCTCTCACTTTGAACTCTTGATCCCTAGAAATTGAGTCCCCCACTCTGGGAAAAAGCTTCTTGCTACCCAACCCCTCATGATTTTATAGGCCTCAATCAGGTCCCCCCCCCCCCCCGCCAATCTCCGTCTTTCTAATGAAAATAATCCTAATCTACTCAACCTTTTTCTTCATAGCTAGCGCCCTCCATACCAGGCAACATCCTGGTGAACCTCCTCTGCACCCTCTCCAAAGCATCCAAATCCTTTTGGTAATGTGGCGACCAGAACTGTACACAATACTCTAAATGTGGCCGAACCAAAGTCTTATACAACTGTAACATGACCTGCCAATTCTCGTACTCTATACCCCATCCGATGAAGGAAAGCACGCCGTATGCCTTCTTGACCACCCTATTGACCTGCATTGCCACCTTCAGGGAACAATGGACCTGAACACCCAGATCTCTCTGTTCATCAATTTTCCCTAGGACTTTTCCATTTACTGTATAGTTCGCCCTTGAATTAGGTCTTCCAAAATGCATTTGCCTGGATTGAACGCCATCTGCCATTTATCTGCCCAACTCTCCAATCTATCTATATTCTGCTGCATTCTCCTACAGTCTCCTTCACTATCTGCTACTCCACCAATCTTCGTGTCATTTGCAAACTTGCTAATCTCACCACCTTTACCTTCCTCCAGATCATTTATGTATATCACGAACAACAGTGGTCCCAGCACAGATCCCTGTGGAACACCGCTGGACACAGTTCTCCAATTTGAGAAACCCCCTTCCACTACTACTCTCTGTTTCCTGTTGCCTAGCCAGTTTTTTATCCATCTAGCTAGTATACCTGGACCCCATGCGACTTCACTTTCTCCATCAGCCTGCCATGGGGAACCTTATCAAACGCCTTACTGAAGCCCATGTATATGACATCTACAGCTTTTCCCTCATCAATCAACTTTGTCACGTCCTGAATGAATTCTATTAAGTTGGTAAGACATGACCTTCCCTGCACAAAACCATGTCGTCTATCATTGATAAGCCCATTTTTTTCCAAATGGGAATAGATCCGAACCCTCAGTATCCTTTCCAGCAGCTTCTCTACCACTGACGTCAGGCCTTACCTTCAGCCTTTGACTCTCCAGGGAAAAAAGGCCCCAGATTATTCGGCCTCCCCCTATAACTCAGACCCTTCAATGTTGACAACATCCTTGAAAATCTTTTCTGAATCCTTTCAAGTTTAATAACATCATTCCTGTAGCAGGGAGACCGGAATTGCATACAGTATTCCAGAAGTGGCCTAACCAATGTCCTGTACAGCTGCAACATAACCTCCCAACTCATACGCACAATGCACTGAGCAAGGAAGGCAAGCTTCTTCATTACCCTTTCTACCTGCGACTCCACTTTCAAGGACCTATGCCCCTTTGTTCAGCAACACTCCCCAGAGCCCTACCATTAATTGTATAAGTCCTGCCCCGGTTTGCCTTTCCAAAATCAACACCTCACATTTATCTAAACTAAATTCCATCTGCCAAAGTTAGGCCTTGTGGTGGTGGGAAGAGGGAGAGTTAACAACAGGTGGAGATAGAGCCCATAGACGGAGGAAAAACAGTTGGTTAAAGTTCAGTCTGGGGAATGAGTAGCTGCTAATGGGGACTGTTAGTAACTGACGATGCGTAGTGCATGGTAGCAACCCATGTGATGCCAATACCTGGTAGTGGGAGTGGGGGAAATCATGGGGAAACATGCTCAAGCCCTAAAACTGTGGAACTCGATGTGAAGTCTAGAAGGCTGTAGGGTTCCCAAGCCGAAAATGAGGTGCTGTTCTTCCAGCTTGTGCTGAGCTTCTCTGGAGCACTGCAGCGAGCCTGAGACAGAGATGTCAGCCTCAGCTTCTTTTCTTCCCTGATTTACTTTTGACAAGGCTTTTGTCTGCCTATCCTTTCCTTTTTCTATCTCTGGGCTCCCTCGCCTCCTATCCACTCACTCCCCTCCCCAGCGCCAACCTCCCCCCAACAAGCCAGCATCAGCATAAATACGAACCTTTCAGAGATGCTTCATCTGAAAATGGGGACCAAAACATTAACTTTGCCACAGATACTGTCAAGTTTCTCTAGCAATTTCAGTTTCCATTTGTTTCAGATCCCCAATTCTTTGTTGTATTTTAGCATTCTTGTATGAAGTTTTCACAGAATCATAACAGTGTGGAAACAGGCCATTTGGTCCAACAAGTCCACACCAACTCTCAGAGCATCCTGCACATTTTTGGACTGTGGGAGGAAACCAGAGCACCCAGATGAAACCCACGCAGACACAGGGAGAATGTGCAAACTCCACACAGACAGTCACTCAAGGGTGGAATCAAACCTGGGTCCCTGGCACTGTGAGGCAGCAGTGCTAACCACTGAGCTGCCTTCTGTTCTGTTGTTTCACTTAAATCATTGTTGTATTTCTTTCAAGTTTAACAGATGATTGGCTGCAAAATGGAGTTCTTCCAATAGTGCTACAGCAATAGGCTCTAAATCATTCCACCTAACCACCCAGCCCCAGATAATTCACCTGTGCTAATTTTCAAATAATGTGAAATGAATTTTTGCACTTATCAGTATAAGTGATAACTTCTTTGCTTCTATGCCCAGAGGCAAGGGCTTGGTAGCTATTTGCTTTACATGATTTTCTTTCCAATGAGTAGAACAAGGAGGCAGGCTCCAAGTCTGTCTCAGTCAGAATGGAGGTCAGATCCTGTGTTGTTGGTATTACTCTGAACCACACATTAACTGTCTAGCCAACTTGGCTAACAAAGTCCCCAGCACGTGATGTAAGTCTTCAATAGTGAAAGTTGTTTTATGTTAATCACAATTGTTAATATCGAGTGATCTGATTTTGATATCACAGGGATCAGATGGAGATTAAACTTCTTTTATACGTCTCAAAAAAGCTTGCCCCGCTTGTAGAATAGTAAATTTTCCCACTTCTCACACCCGCCATCCCATCCACTTTCTAAACTAAATTGTTTTTTTCAGTGCCATTCATTTCTCTAAAGGGCAGTTTGTACAATGGATCTGTGTCCATTAGGGACTGCAGATACATAGCATGGCCAGATGAAATGTACATCGCATTATAGCAGGAGCTTGAAATACCACACTATGAATGGGAGGCCATTCTGCATAAAAGTTCTGAGAATAGAGTCTGTGAATTTGGCTCAATGCTTTTCATCCGTTTCCACTGATAGTAATAAGAAGAAGCTATGATAGCTTCATGGTTATGGTTTTGGATGAGCAACCTATCGTCGTTTAGTTCAATTTCCACCATGACAAATTTCAAAATTAAGGAACAATAATTTGTACCATTTGCAGACACTATAAAAGCCACTAACTTGTTGGAAAAACCTAATTGATTCGCTGAGGCCCTTTAAGGAAGAGAATCTGCTATTCTGTTTGGTCTAGCCTACATATGTTCCTAGTCCCACATGGAGGTTGATTCTTAGTAATCTAAGACTAACTAGCAGTAGATAATAAAAATTGCATTACCAGCATTGCCCACATCCCAAAAGCAAATTTTAAAAGGATCCATCTTTTGATTTTCTGATTATTATTTAATTGATGTCAGCTGGCCCCTAAACTGCAATCCAGGGCAGTTTATTTCAAATAGGTCAGTGTTCTGTATCATGCTCCAAAATTGAGACTGAGTAACAAGACTGAAAACATCTGATCATGACCTTAAAACAACACTGTGGAGTCTATATCCTCAGATCAGAGATTACACTTGAAATATGCCACTTATTGGTTGATTAGTAGATTACCTTTTTTTATGTTTTAAGAAATCAAAAATAAATTAAATTTCTGCATTGAAAAATACCATAGTCTGGTACAAATTAGTTTTGCATACAGTGCACTAATGCCATTCTCTTGTAGGTTTGACATAGTAAGAGGACGCTGCCCAGCATCATATCTGACGTATGCTATGTAATATTTTAACAGTATGCAATTTAGTGGAGAAGTTATACAAATGAATCAGTAATACAAGGGACATCTGGCAATGTTATAAATAGCTGATCAGACATAGTAGTGCATTAGCTTTTAAGGATCCAAACATGACAGGTCCATCAATTGCCCACTACAGTATCTCTTAGAATGTGTAATTGGAAATTATTTTAAAAGGACACATGATGGTCTCAGGCTGGCTGATGTTCAGGCTATACACCAGAGCAATGTCATGTTATGGCAGGCAGAAAGACACACTACAGCAGGCCAGCAGTCATATTACACCAGATATACCTTTCAAGTCTACTCTGCAGTTTCCTGTACCATTTCAAGCTTAAGAGTGTTGGGCCCATTCATCAATATTACCAGATGACTGACACCATAAATTCAGCTGCAACCAATGGTGTATCCTTCCATCTTGCTATCCTTCCGTTGCCAATACAATAAATCTTTTCAGTAGTTATATTAAAAGAAAACAAAGCTTCAGCACATTATGAGATTAAAATCAAAATATATTTTAAGCTAAGCATGCTTTCATTATCTATTTGCTGTCTACAAAAGTTAACTACTCAACATGCATTTTTGTTTCTTATTTATTGCAGTGTTCTGCACAGTGTGGTCTTGGCCAGCAGATGAGGACTGTCCAGTGCCTGTCATATACGGGTCAACCATCTAGTGAGTGTCCTGAAACCCTTCGACCACCCTCAATGCAACAGTGTGAGAGCAAATGTGATGCTACTCCAATCACCAATGCAGAAGGTTGGTACTTTTTTAAACAATAACAGTAGGTTTAGGTGGTGTTTTAGGGAACAATTTTTAAGTATCTCTTCAGTTTGAATCATTTCAGGTAATTTTCACCCACGAGTTTTCTGGTAAGAGATGCTGGAACTTTCTAAATTGATACAGTGTGGTGTATTGCTTGCTGGTCCAATTGCATGGATCTGTTATGTGTGCCAGAAGAATTTCTGCCAAATAAAAATAATGGGATTTGTAAACATTGGGCTTTTCCTAAGTATTGTTGCAAAAGGAAGCAAGTTTGTGGATTGTGCTTACGTTGAATTTTGTAAAGAAACAGCAGATTTATGTCATTTGATGTAAGCTTTATATTATAAATGTCAAGTGACAAAATGAGTCCAATGTACCAGCAGACAATTTAAATCATTGATACTTTCTTTGGCACACACAATTTTGGTAGATAACTACAAAACTTGCCCAACTTTTAACAATTAGGATTATGAAAAACAAGGAACCAAACATACTGGACAAATGCTTCATTGCTGTAAAACACAATCTGAACAGTTACTCTGTTCCCATTTGGAACTACTTGGACAGCCTGTTTCTTTAAGGCACCATGTTTAATTTCCAATATATGCTTTGTTTTGGAGCAGATTGGATAGTTTGCAAATAGACAAAGACCTTTCTTACAATAAATCACAAAAAAAATCATTTTTTGTGGAAACATCTGCATGTTTTCTCAGTTGATGACAGAAGTGAGGGTGCATTTAGGAAAGAAATTTGAAACAATTTTGAAGGTTTATATCAATGACAGACATGCTTTTGAATTCAGCATCTGTTCGGGTTCTTGAATTATACTTTTTGAATTACAGTATTTGTTTGAAGCTAGACTTTGAAGCATTACTTCTGTTAAGTGTACTGTTTCAATTTCTGTTGAGACTGTGCTGTAGTACAAATACCAACCATCCAGCCTGAGCTATAAGGTATGAAATACAGTTCTGTCCCATTTCTTTTAAGGTATGTGTGTGGCTACAGTATCCAGACAGTGCAAGGTCACCTGAAACTTGAACCACAATGCCATTTGAATCATTTTTCATGAAGTTTCAAGTTTCATTGTAGTTTACGAAGCTTGTTCATGCACCTTTCACAGTAGCTCCAATACTTTGTCAGTTGTATTTATTGTTTTGACCGTAATGTATATCCTTGGCATATTCCATGTCTGTAAATCAAGCGATGGATATTCTTTATGATTCATTGATTCCAGACTAAGTTTCCTTTTAACCAATGGCTAGTCAAATTCCACAGAGAATGTCCTACTCATGGTTATTGTACATTTTACAAAAGTAAATTTTAAGATGATAAATCATGAATGTAGGCTATCTAAAGTGAAAGCTGGAAATGCTTGAGATAAGCATCAGTAGCATAGTCATTATCTGTATGGGAAAGAAGCATTCACTATTTGGATGGGATCGTTTATCAGATTGTAAAAAACTTTTTTATTCAGAAGAAGTTCACTTTGACGTTGTTTTATGGTTTGTGTATTTTTCCCAAAGATGAAATTTTAGGCTGATTTTAAAACAAATCAATTTAACCTGGTTAGACAAAGGTAAATATCATAGACAAAAGTATATATTTGACTGTTTACAAAAATGAAGTAGATACTGTCTGCGATAGTAGGAACTGCAGATGCTGGAGAATCTGAGATAACAAGGCGTAGAGCTGGATGAACACAGCAGGCCAAGCAGCATCAGAGGAGCAGGAAGGCTGACGTTTCGGGCCTAGATCCTTTTTCAGAATAAAGGTCTAGGCCCAAAATGTCAGCCTTCCTGCTCCTCTGACGCTGCTTAGCCTACTGTGTAGATACCTCCTGGACCTTCTTGTCATAACTGAGCAGGAGTGTGGTTCAAAGATTCAGGCTAGATCATTGTACACCTAGCTCCAATCTTTGCTTCTTTAAAGTAGCTTCCTTAAAGTGAGTATGGGATTGGGATATTCATCCATACATGTGGATGATTAAAAATGAAATTATGACGTCAAGCTTTATTTGAAAAGAAAGATTTAAAAACTGAAAATTTTTAAAAAGGAGGAAATGCCACATCAGTTCATCAAGGATTAGCTTCATCCATCTGGAGGATAGTCAGATCCTTTCAATGGAGGCATGTACACCTTGAAAGGTGAACCATATCAGTTTTGTTGCTTTATTCAGTGCTGTCTATTCTTTTATTTCATAGAATGCAAAGATGTGAACAAAGTGGCTTACTGCCCACTGGTGCTGAAGTTCAAGTTCTGCAGCAGAGCCTACTTTAGACAGATGTGCTGTAAGACCTGCCAAGGACATTGACCCGAAGCAAGCCTTGTTAATTCCATCTTGGAAAACTATCCTCGTTAATTCTATCTTGGTGCCTGCCCTGAATTCACACAAAGGAATGGGATTTGATGTCCCCCAAACTCTTTACCCTGTGGAAAATGTAACCACTGGTCAGCTACAGCTGACAATAATTTGCTGTTATTTTAACTTCTGTGAAGTGGAATTTTAAAAAAAAACAAAGGTGCTGGACACAGAGAGGAGGAGATGCCAGTTCTAAGTTTTCTGCTTGGCAACATGAGAAACATTCAGCTGTTAGGAACATGCATGGTCACTTGTACAAATTGAATAGTTGGTTCATCTCCAGGGACCAGAAAGTTAATGTAATATATATTGGACCTCAAAAAGGGAGAGAACAGTTTGCATATGTTCAAAAGCTGATAAAGCAGAAAATAATTATCTCAGCTTGCCTAGCTGTATAAAAACTCTGAAAGAAATAATGTTTTCGATACACTACAAAAACATGACAATTATTTATCTCACGTAACAGTGACCAAAAAAAGTTTTATAGTATCAACTGATATGTTATTTAAAAAAGAACCAAAAACGGAACACATTTTTTCTCTATGTGGTGCTAAATTTCTAGTACTTTCTGCTGAAACTCTCTTTCCAAGATTACATAGTTTAAAAGTAATATTGATGTCTCTACCCTAGAGTTCTCAATCAGGAGAATTAATACTTTTAATAAATAAGTGAAGCAAACTTATAGATCAGTATGGATACAGGAGTGCATCAAAATCAATGAAGATTTCTTGCTGCCAACCAAAATTAGGACTTGTTGATAAAATATTTTATCATCATTAAATTCACTCGATATTATAAAATAAATGGGAAACACAGATGTTTCTGCTGAAGCCATTATAAAGTAAGGAGAACCAGAGATCATAAACTCAAGCGCTGTTCTGCCCATGTAAGTGATGTCTAGAGCTTGAATTCTACCACTCTAATCTCCTTTGTTTACGCTACCGGTTTTGGAGTGGCCTCGACCACACAGGCATCCAGTTTTGTAAACCAGGCTCCATTCAACCAGTTCTGGTCAAGACCACCATGCTAGGCATAATGCAAAGACAGACTATCCACTTTGAAATGAGGCACACCTTTCAGCAAAGCTTGTAATAAAAAGGAAATAAATGCTCCAGATGCTTCTCCGTTTCGAAAGGGGAAACACCTGTTTTGAAATCATTTCTGTGCTGCTAAACAGATAAATGCAGCCAAAGACTATTTGCAAAGGAGCAAATATAAGTGTTGTTAGAATATTTAGGTAGCAATACTCTCACTAGGAATATTAAGCAATGCATTACGTTTAGAATTGACAATGTATTGTTACCTTAAATATATTTAAATGTGAAACCACATAGTATTTGTATACTAAAGCTAAAAAATAGACATGATTCCAAAGCCCAGTGCTAGCAGAGTAAATGGCCTAGCTTGATTAAAGACTCAATATTGAGATAATAAAAGAGGATACTTGTTCATATAACTATAGTACTTGAAAACTTGCAGTTTGCAGCAGGTACTTTATGAATGTGCATTTGTGTTGAACTGTGCCTCTTTTGTCTAGTGCAATGAACCTATCTTAAGTGAGAATATTTGTAAATCATTGTGTACAAAATCCATTAACATGCAAAACAGGGCACTTTTCATCAGTTAGGTGAGATTCTGTAGATTTTGAATGAAACAAATGTTTAGTAGAGTACATTTATTTTCATTTCAAAGGAATTATTTTAAAGTAATTTTCATGAAAATGTGATTTTTTTTAAATAAAGAGAACTAACCAGCTAACCATACATCATAAAAATAAATAAGCAAAGATGTGATTTTTTTACATAGAAACATGCAAGTTGACAATTTTCTTTGACGGCAGTCTGCGGAAGAAATTGTCATATGGCACATTTGGTCTGAAGTCATAGCTACAAAGAAATCCTTTCTGATATAAATACAAACCAAGAAGGTTTTTTTTGACAATCCATACATGATGTTGTGCTGCACACTCAAGTCATAAACCCATGAAAATCTTGACTGTCATCTACTACCTCTCAACAGTATTTTTAAACAGCTTTATTCCACACCACTACGGGCAATGGCAAAGTGGTGTTCATTTATCACTTGGCTATCACTTGGCTTGCTTAGCAAATTCATTTCAGACATTAGACATCTTTCTGAACAAAACTAGTCAGTCTGCCTTGGTGTTGTTATGCCTTGAGAGGTCTAGGAATATCATAAAGGGAATGGTGTGCTATGACAATCCCAAGAATGGGGCTCTCATACCAGTACTTAATATTCCAGGGCACGAGTATGTTTATCATTAAATGTTATATTTCAACAAGGAGCTTTATTTAAAGAATTCTTCTTTACCTCAGATTAGGTATTTACATTGCAAAAACTTGCTTCCACAGATGTATTTTTGCTCTGTGGTACTGGTGCTATATTACCAGGGAGTTGAATGTATAGAACAGCACTGAGAGTGAAAATAAACCAACTCCCTCAATATTGGATTGCATTATTAAAGGGAACAGAATGCAAAATGTGTATGAATTAACAAACTCAGAAAAAAAACTTCAAGCTGGGACTCAACAAATAAAACTAAAAATGGACCAGAAAATGTGTTCAAATAGCACAGTGCATTGCTGCTATTGTACATTGTAGCCACATCAATATCAAAATTGAATCCTTTCTATAGTTTTCAAACTGATAACAGAACCAGTTGTGCAAGCTGTAAAGGAATTTGACAGGCTTGCCATTGCTGAGAAGAACATTACATTGTAGCCAGTTCAATGAAGAGCCTAAGGCACACGCTGCAGTATTATCGGCATCTGGTCATAGAGACTGAGAAAGGACTTGTCCACAGATATACCCCCAAGGTGCATACTTCATGGAAAAATACACTTAATTACGGACTCTATTAATCACTGAATGTCACATAAATATTCTTATCCAGAATGGAAAATTAGCATTGTATTATTGTGATTAGTTGCTTATATTTTATATTCAGTATTAATGTGGTACACTGTTACTAAATATTTTCTTTTTTGTAAATTATATGCTAATTTATTGCCATGTTTCAAGACACTTGTTCTACATTCAATTCACTGCATAAATGGAAAGGTAATACTGAATACAGTGAAATGATATTCCATATTTGTGACACAGATTTTTTTCTCTAGGTAATTTAAATCAATAAAGTGCAGCTTCTAAATGTTACCTTCTTGTTTATTTGATGGCTTAATTACATAAAGCATCAACTCAGTTATATTGCCCTGGTAATACGCTTGCATATATGAGCTGAAGTAACACCATAAAGTTTTGATACAATCCCTAATTCAGACTTAATTTGTCAAGCCAAGGTTAAACACAGGTGGAGTCCAAAATTAATTTTGCTAGCGCAATTCTGTGGGAGTAAAATCCCAAACATTGTGCTTCACTTCATAGTTCTAAACTTGTAAATGCTAGTCAAGTGAATGACCTTTATCACTTTCCCTTGGAACTGGGGTTTAACAGTGGCCCAGACATAACTATAATGTCTGGTACTTTGAACCATAAGATCTGTGTCAAAGCTAAAAGTTATTTTTTTTTCTAGATTAACTTCTTAACTCATGCAGTCATCATAGCTTGGATCACCTTCACAGCTCTGTTCTGCAATACTGAACATAGATGTCCCTGATAGTTTCCCTTGGTGATCTGAATTGAACATAGATAGTGTGGCATAATTTTTTATACACAACCTCAGACTTGGACTTGGTTCATGTGGTAATACAGTTGCAGTACACTCAAAAGCTCCATGAGCTTGTTTAATCTGACCTTTGCAGTTCATCTGATCCAGTCTATGATCTCTGATCTGGTCTACGAGTTCCTCTGATTCAGTCCATGATCTTCTCTGATCTGGTCTACAAACTCCTCTGATTCGGTCTATGATCTTCTCTGATGTAAGTATTGCAGCTTCAGTTGGTTCCTTCACAAAATGATTTCAGCAATATTGAACAAAAACAGAAGTTGCTGGAAAAGCTCAGCAGGTCCGGCAGCATCTGTGAAGGAAAAGACAGAGTTAATGTTTCAGATCCAGTGACCCTTCCTAAGAACTATTCTGAGGAAGGGTCACTGGACCCGAAACAGATGCTGCCAGACCTCCTGAGCTTTTCCAGCAACTTCTGTTTTTGTTCCTGATTTACAGCATCCGCAGTTCTTTCAGTTTTTATTCAGCAATATTGAACTAGATCTTCCCAGCTGGAAGGTTTGGAGAGGGACCTGAAGACTGAAGTTAGAGAACCTTAAGGAATCTTCGCATTGTCCTGCAACTGTGTCCATAACTTGTAGTGGATCTACCAATTGGGTACGACTGGAAGCACTCTTACTGGGCCTGCCTATTGGTGATCCACCCAGTCATATTAATTGGATGGCTTTCCTGAGACACCTTCTTAATTGGCCACCTCTGGGACTAGCAACTAGGTATATCCTTAGGAATGTCACATTTCAAACCAAAAACTTGCTTTTTTATCGTGTCTTTCTTGTAATAGTATGTCCCAAGGTGTTTTATAGCAGTAAATTTTAACAGCTATCCACAAAATGAGATAGCAAGGCAGATGACCAAAAACTTGGTTGAAAAGGTAGATTTAAAGAGCAAGAAGACAGGAAAGGTTTCAAGGGAGAGAATTCCAGAGCTTAGGCATGATGTAAAAGCACAGCCAATAAAAGTTGAACAATTAACGTCAGAAATACTTAAAAGGGCCAGAGTAGACGAGCAACATCTCAGAGGGCTGTGGAGTTAGAAGAGTCTACAGGGGTAAGAAGGAATGATGCCATGGAGGGAATTGAAAACAATGTGCATAACCTCACAATTTTCCACATTATATATTCCATCTGTCAAGCTCTTGCCCACTTGCCTAGTCTGTCTATATCCCTCTGCAGATTCTGTGTCATCCTCACCACTTACCTTCCCACCTATTTTTGTGCCAGGTGCAAACTTGGCTACAGTACATTCACTTCCTTCATCTAACTTACCAATACATATTGGAAATAATTGTACTATCTTCATATCATTGGGAAGCTTAACAATCATATATTTGGTCCCCTCATGCGGGTCATCATTATAGATGGCAAAGAGACAATCCAAACACTGTCCCTTGACATTCAATAGTGTTGCCATCACTGAATCCCCAAATGTAAACAACTTGGGGGGTTATCATTGATCAGAAACTCAACTGAACTTGTCACATAAACCCATTGTGAACAAGAGCAGGTCAGAGGCTAAGAATACTGTGATGAGTAACTCACCTCCTGACTTGGAAATGTATCAAAGAAAGAACAAAGAAGAATACAGCACAGGAACAGAGATAATGGGAACTGCAGATGCTGGAGAATCCAAGATAACAAAGTGTGAAGCTGGATGAACACAGCAGGCCAAGCAGCATCTCAGGAGCACAAAAGCTGACATTTCAGGCCTAGACCCTTCATCAGAGGGGGATGGGGAGAGGGTTCTGAAATCCTCTAGCACAGGAACAGGCCCTTTGGCCCTCTAAGCCTGCAATGACACATTTTGTCCTTGTATATCAAAACTGTATACTCACAGCATCTGAATCCATCTATTTTCTTCCCAACCATGCATTCGTCCAGTTGTTTTTTTCAACACTGCTATTGTGTCTGCTTCCATCAACTCCTCTGGCAGCATGTTCCAAGGCATTCACCACCCTTTGTGTGAAAAATGTGCTTCGCACATCTCTTTCAAACTTGCCCTTTGCACCTTGAACCTGTGTCCCCCAGTAATTGACCCCTCCACACTGGGAAACAGCCTCATACTTTCCACTTCATCCATGCCATTCACAATATTATAAATGTCTATCAGGTTGCCTCTCAATCTCCTGCGTTCCAGTGAAAACAAATTCAGCCTATCCAACCTTACTTCATAGCTAAAATCCCCCAGACTGGGCAACATCCTGGTAAACTTATTCTGCACCCTCTCCAAGCCAAAAACATCCTCTGGTAATGTGGTGACCAGAATTGTATGCAATATTGCAAGTGTGGCCTAACTAATGTTCTATAAAGCTGCAGCATAACTTGTCTATCCTTATACTGAATGCTCCTTCCAATGAAGGCAAGCATGCCATTCGCCTTTTTCACCAAATAAAAACAGTAAGAACTGCAGATGCTGTAAATCAGGAACAAAACAGAAGTTTCTGGGAAAGCTCAGCATGTCTAACAGCATCTGTGAAGAGAAATCAGAGTTAACATTTCAGGTCTGGTGACCCTTTCTGAGAACTGATGTAGTGAGGGAGATGTTGGTGTTGATAGGGTGGAGGGAGGGGGTGGGGAGTAAATGATCGGTGGGGATTGAGCCCAAAGAGAGAGAAGAACATTTGGACAAACAAAGGAGTGGACAATAATTTGGCTAGGAGAGTATCTTTTAATGGGGGCTGTTAGCGACCAACAATAGGTAGTGTGCAATGGCAGACTTTGTGATAACAAGGTCTGGTGTGTGGGGTAGGGGGTTAGGACATGGGAGAGTTCAGACCCTAAAATTATTGAACTTGATATTGAGTCTAGAGGGCTGCTGTGTCCCCAAGTGGAAAATGAAGAGTTGTCCCTCCAGTTTGCACTGAGCTTCGCTGGAACACAGCAGCAAGCCAAAGGCAGAGATGTTGGTCAGGGAAGTGTGTAGTGTGTTAAAAGTGGCATGAAACTGGAAACTCAAGGTCTTTTTTGAGGGCAGAACGTAGATGTTCTGTAAGGTGGTGGCCTAGACTATGCTTCATTTCCCCTTAGTTTACCATGGATGTGCACTCCTTTTGCATGTCCATTCCCCACCACGAGGATCTGAGGGCTCTCTGCTTCTTCCTGGAGCAAAGACCTGAACCATCACACCCCTTCCCCCCTCCCACCACCACCCTTCTCCACTTAGCTGAGCTTGACCTCACCCTGAACAATTTCTCTGTTAATTCCTCTCATTTTCTTCAGGTCAGAAGGGCGGCCATGGGTATCCACATGGGCCCTAGGTATGCCTGTTATTGTCTTTGTGGGGTACGTGGGACATTCCTTATTCCAGTCCTATTTCGGCCTCCACCCACAATGCTTTCTCTGATATACCGATGGTATCATCGGGGTGCTGTTTCCCTCTCTCGTCTGGAATTGGAAAAGTTCGCCGATTTCACTTTCAATTTCTCCTAAGCCCTCACTTTCACCTGGTCTACCTCCAACTCCTCCCTTCCCTTCCTTGACATCTCTGTTTCCATTTCTGGGGATAGACAAGCCACTAATATCCATTACAAACTCACTAACTCCTACAGCTACCTGGACGACATATCTTCACACCCTGCTTCCTGTAAAGACTCCATTGCATTCTCAGTTCCTCCGCCTCAGTTGCATGTGTTCGAATGAGGTCAATTTCAACAAGGGAACCTCTGAAATGTCCATCTTCTTCCTCAAATGAGGATTCCCCAACACTGTTGTCGACAGGGCCCTCAACCAGGTCTGACCCATCTCCTGTACTTCCGCTCTCAGCTCTTCTCTTCCCTCCCACAACAGTGATAGGGTCCCCCTTTTCCTTACCGGCCATCCTACCAGCATCCACATCCAGAAGATCATCAGATGCCATTTCCGCCACCTCGAGCAAGATGCTACCAACAGACACATATTCCCCTCCCCTCCCTTGTCCTCCTTCCGCACTGACCACTCCCTCCAGGACACCCTGCACCACTTTTCCTTCACTCCCAAAAAACCCATAGCCCCACAGCACCTTCCCCTGCAACCAACGTGGGCGTAACACCTGCCCATTTACCTCCTCCATCCCCAGTATGTAAGGACCCAAATACACCTTCCAGGTGAAGATGCACTTTACCTGCAGTTGCCAAAATCTAGTGAATTGTACATGGTGCTCACAATGTGGTCTCCTCTACATTGGGGAAATGAAACATAGACTGGGTGACCACTTCACAAGACAGATTGTTCTGCTTGCAAGGAAGGCCCTGAACTGATAGGTGCCTGTCACTTTAACACACCACCACGTTTCTTGGCCAATATCTCTGTCTCTGGTTTTCAGCTATGTTCCAGCAAAGCTCAGCACTTGTTGGAAGAGTAACACCTCATTTTCTGCTTGGGGATTCAGCAGCTCTCCAGACTCAATGTCGACCTCAATAATTTTAGGACCTGAACTCCCTCATGTCCTAGCCCCTTAGCCCACATACCAGGCCTTGTTATCACATAGGCTGCCATTACACACTGTCTATTGTTAACGACTGACAGCCTCCTTTATCAACTCTGAAGAAGGGTCACCTGACCCGAAAAATTAGAATCTCTAAAATTATTATCCTTCACAGATGCTGCCAGACCTGCTGAGCTTTTCCAGCAACTTTGTTTTTGTTTGTTATCAACTCTTTTGTCTGCCCAACTGTTGTTCTCTCTCTTTAGACTCTATCCCCACCTATCGTTTACTCCCCCCACCTTATCTTCTGCATATAAACCAATATTTTCCAAACTGCATCACTTCTGAGCAAGGATCACTGGGGCCAAAAGTCTGATTTTTCTTCACAGATGCTGCCAGACCTGCAGAGCTTTTCCAGCAACTTCACTTTTTGTTCCTTTTTTACTACCTTATCTACTGACGTGCCACCTTCAGTGATCTGTGGACCTGCACACCCAGATCTCTCGGTTTATCAATACTCCTAGGGTTCTGTCATTCACTGTATAATTTCCATTTGTAGTTGATCTTCCAAAATGCATCACCTCACATATGTCCGGTTTAAGCTCCATCTGCCATTTTTCTGCCCATGCCTCCAACTGATCTATATCTTGCCGTATCTTCTGAAAATCCTCTTCACCATCCAGACCTCTGCCAATCTTTGTATCATCTGCAAACTTTCTAATTAGACCAGCCATGTTTTCCTCTAAATCATTTATGTAGATAAATGTAGAACTGCAGAGGTCCCAGCACTGATCTCAGTGGAACACTGTTAGTCACACCCCTCCATTCCAAAAAACATCCTTTCACCACTACCATCAGTCTCCTATGACTGATCCAGTTCTGTATCCATCTTGCCAGCTCATCCTGATACCACGTGACTTCACCTTTTGTACTAGTCTGACATATCGCCATTCCTTCAGTGTTACTGAGTCAAAATCTTGTAATTCTCTCCCTAATGGAATTGTGGGTCAATCTACAGCATGTGGGTCAACTGTAGCTATGGTGTCTTAATGGTTAGCACTGCTGCCTCACAGCACCAGGGACCCAGGTTCAATTCCACCCTCAGGCCACTGTCTGCGTGGAGTTTGCACATTCTCCAGGTTTCCTCCAGGTGCTCTGGTTTCCTCCCATAGTCCAAAGGTACACAGGTTAGTTGGATTGGCCATCGAAAATGCAGGGTTACAGAGATACAGGTAAGGGGATGGGGATGGGTATGGGTGGGATGCTTTTTGGAGGGTTGGTCCGAACTCAATGGGCCAAAGGGCCTGCTTCCATACTGTAGAGATTCTATGACTCCCCAAGCCTGTCCATCTACTACAAGGTACAAGCCAGGAGTGTGATGGAGTATTCCCCACTTACCTGGATAGGTGCAATCCAAACAACATTCAAGAAGCTTGGCACCATCAGGAGAAAGCCGCCCACTGGATTGGCACTACTCCACAAGTATCCACTCCCTCCATCACTGACACTCAGTAACAGCATTGAGTACAATCTACAAGATGGACCGCAGAAAATCATCAAAGATCCTTAGCCAGGACCTTCCAAATTCACAATCACTTCCATCTTGAAGAACAAGGGCAGCAGATACATGGAAACACCGCCACCAGCAAGGTCCTCTCCAAGTCACTCACCATGCTGTATCCATTTTGCCAGCTCACCCTGAAACCAAGTGACTCCACTTTATGTACCAGTGAGCAATATCACCATTCCTTCACTGTCACTGGGTCTAAAGTTTATAAGTCTCTCTGTAACAGAATTGTGGGTCAACCTCCAATAATAGCTCAACGTCAGTTCAAGAGGGCAGCGCACCACCAGCTTTTCAAGGGCAGCATGGGGCAGGCAATAATTTTATCCATGTTAATATGTAACTCTCTGCACCACCAATCTTGTGCCGCAACCATTGGTATGGTATATTATCAAACACCTTTTTTGATATCTAAGTACACAGCATCTACTGGGTCCCCTTTATCAACCATGGATGTTATTTTATCTAATAGATAAACTCTAATAGGTTAGTTAAATAAAGACTTTTTACCAAAGCATATTGGCTCTGCTTGATCAAAATTGTGATTCCTTAAGTATCCTGCTATAGCACCTTAATAATGGATTTTAGCACCTTGACTATGTCAAATGGCAGGCTAACTGGCCAATAGCTTCCTGCTTTCTGCCTCCCTACTTTCTTGAATAAATGTGTTAGAATTTCTATTTGCTAACCCATTGACACCATTCCAGAACCCTAGGGACATATAAATATTTGGGCCCCATAATTTCCTCAGTACTTTTTTCCCCTTGTGAGGTTCTTTGACAATTTGACAGTTCTTTGGAATCTTGTCAGCTCTTTAACAGTATTTAGCAGACATTTAGCAGAGGGTCACAAAAGGGCAAGGAGCAATCCAGAGTAAATATTTCATTTTCAGTTGCAGGAAATTAAATCAGGCCCCACCAAATCAGAATCAAAGATTGGCAGACAAAGTAGTCACAGTACAATAGGTTGTCTTGAAGGGAGAGATAGTTCATATACAGTTAAAGTGCATTCTCAAAGGCAATAAATGACAGACAAGTATAGCCAGAGATCCCTTGTTGACAAATGAGAGCAAACAATAAAGTTAAACAGAAAAGGGGTTCATACTTAACAACAGAAACAGAAGGTCTCGCAGCATCTGTAAAGAGAAAATCAGTTCATGTTTTGGGTCTGGTGACCCTTCCCCAAATGGTATCTGGGAAAGCGTCAGTTTATACGCAGAAAATAGGGAGGGAATGAGATATGGAATAACCAATAGGATAGAGCCCAAAGAGAGAGAAGAGCAGTTGGACAGACAAAAGGAGTTGCTAACGATCAGGCTGGGAGGGTGAGTAGTTGTTAATAGGGACTGTTAGTGACTAACAACAGGGGGTGTGTAATGCTAGGCTATGTGGTAACAAGGCCTGGTGTGTAGGATGGGGAGACTGGGACATGGGAGACCTTTGGCCCTAAAGTTATTGAATGCAATATTGAGTCTGGAGGGCTGCAGGGTCCCCAAGTGGAAAATGAGGTGTTGTTCTTCCAGCTTGCACTGAGCTTTGCTGGAATACTGCAGCAAGCCAGAGGCAGGGATGCTGGCCAGTGAACAGAGTGGGGTGTTAAAGTGGCAGGCAATTGGAAGCTCAGGATCTTTTTAGTGAGCAGAGCGTAGATGTTCTGCGAATCAGTCACCCAGTCTATGCTTTGCTTCTCCAATGTAGAGGAGGCCACATTGTGAGCAGCGAATGCAGTAGTTTAGCTTCTGGGAGTTGCAGGTGAAGTGTTGCTTCACCTGAAAGGTATGTTTGGGCCCTTGGATATTGGGGAGGGAGGAGGTAAATGGGGCGGTGTTGCACCTTCACCGGTTACAGGGGAAGGTGCTGTGGGCACGTGGAGATCGGGAGGGGGTTGCGTGTTGGTGTTGGTATGAATGAAGAGTGGTCCAGTGTGTCCTGGTGGAAATGGTCTGTGTGGAAGGAGGATAAGGGAGGGGAGGGGAATATGTGTCTGGTGGTGGCAGCTCACTAAAGATAGTTGAAGTGGCATCTGATGGTCTTCTGGATGTGGATGCTGGTGGGATAGTAGCTAAAGGCCAGGGGAACCCTGTCACTGTTGCAAGAGGGAAAAGAGGAGTGAGGGTGGGAGCACGGGAGATGGGTTGGACCAGGTTGAGGGCCATGTCAACAACGGAGCTGGGGAATCCTCAGTTGAGGAAGAAAGTGGTCATTTCAGAGGCTCCCTTGTTGAAGTTGGCCTCATCTGAACATATGTGATGGCAACAGAGGAACTGAGAGAATGGGATGGAGTCTTTACAGGAAGTGGGGTGCGAGGATGTATAGTCCAGGAACCTGTGGGAGTCAGTGGTTTTGTAATAGTTATTAGTGGCCAGTTTATCCCCAGAAATGGAAACAGATGTCGAGGAATGGAAGGGAGGAGTCAGAGATAGACCAGGTGAAAGTGGGGGCTGGGTGGAAATTTGGAACAAAATTGATGAACTTTTCCAATTCTAGACGAGAGAGGGAAGCAGTACCAATGATATCATTGACATATCGGAGAAAGAGCTGTGGAGTGGGGGCCGGAATAGGACTGGAACAAGGAATCCCATGAAGATTCAGGCATAACTGGGGCCTATGTGGGAACTCATGGCCAGCCTTTTGACCTGAAGGGAATGAGAAGAGTTAAAAGCGAAGTTGTTGAAGGTGTGGATGTGCTTGGCCAAGCAGATGAGAGTGATGGTGATTGGAGACAGTTCAGGTCTTTGCTCCAGGAAGAAATGGAGAGCCCTAAAACTCTTCTGGTAGGGAATGGATCTATAAAGGGATAACATGTTTATGGTAAAGAGGAGGCGGTTGGAGCCTCCATACTGGAAATTTTGCAACCGGCATAAAGAGTCAGAGGAATCTTGGATGTATGTGGGGAGGGATTGGACCAGGGGAGAGAAGATTGAGTCACGGTAGGAAGTGACGTGTTCTGTAGGGCAGGAGCAGGCTGAAACAATGGGCTTGCCTGGGCAGTCCTGATTGTGGATTTTTGGGAGGAGGTAGAACCGCGCTGTGCGGGACTGAGGGACTATCAGCTCGGAAACAGTGTAGGGGAGGTCACCAGATGAAATGAGGTCAGCTACCATGGCAGGAACAATGGTTTGATGTATCATGGCATGGTCACAGCCCAGGGGAAGGTTGGAGGAGGTACCTGAGAGCTGGGACTCAGCCTCGGCAATGCCAGACTACAACAGCATCACCCTTATCGGCAGGCTTAATAACAATGTCAGGACTGGATCTAAGTGCATGGAGTGCAGTCAGTTCAGAGGGAGATAGGTTGGATTGGGTGAGGGAGGGGGCAGAGAAATTGAGGTGACCCATATCACATCAATAGTTCTCAATGAACAGATCGAGCGCAGGTGAAAGGTCAGAGGGAGGGATCCAGGTGGCAGGAGAGTTTTGGAACTGGGCAAAGGGGTGTGTGCGATGGGGAGTGGACTGTTGTCCAAAGAAATGGGCACAGATGCGAAGATGGCAGAAGAGGTGTTCGGCATCATGTCATGCCCGAAATTCATTAAGGTGGGGACACAGAGGAATAAAGACCTTTGCTGAGTACAGAACATTCAGCATCAGAACGTGCAAGGTTAGGAGGGATGGTGAATACCTGACAGGAGGTGGGGTCGGGAGAAGAGATGGAGTCAGAGGGAAGGGGAGGAGAGGAAGTTTCCAGAGGGCCGTGGATATTTCTGAGTTGTTGCAACGTGTGGGCCTTGATGCCTGAAAGGAAAAAAAGATGTTTCTTGTTAGTCTGATGAATGAGCTGGAGGATGAAGTGGAACTGCGGAGTGGTGCAGCCTGAGCCAGTGTGATGCAATGCTGTTGGAAAGAAAGGTCGAGAGTGTGTATGTGACGCTGCATGGCATTGAGTGTGGATCTCAGGATACAGCGAGAGTAGCTGTCTGTGGAACATTGAACATCACAGACATGTCTATGATCCTGGGGGGATTCAAAACATGAGGGATGAGACTTCAGTTGGAATCATATTGTTCATACTGTTCATCAACAGTTCATACTGTTGATGTTAGGTTGATAATGCACATGAGAACCAAGCTGAATGCAGAAAGTTTCAAGTGGAAGTGAGGGAAGACAAAACTGCAGAAATGAGAGAGTATGATAACAGACTCATAGCAAACATCAAGGGATTGCAAACGTTTTATCTAGTCAGATAAATAATAAAAGAATGAGAAAAAATGTGATGGGATCTTGATGTGGTTTACACGTGAGCATGGCTAATGTACAGAGAGTACTTTCCATCCATCTTTCCGAAGGAAGAAGCTGCTGCCACAATTATCATGAAAAAGGGGTCATCTGAGATGTCGGATGTGCGAAACCTTGAAAAAGAGGAGTTATTAGCGATGTTGGCTGTACTTTCGTTGATAAAGCATTAGGATTGCCTTAGCTATTTCTGAGGATACTGAGAAAAGTAAGAATGGCAACAATGGAGACACTATCTGTAATCTTGCAATCCTTGTCAGGTAAAGGGATTTTGTCAGAACATTTAACGTTTATCTCGACATACAAGAAGTGTGTCAAGATAAATCAAACAACTGCAGTCAAGTTACGCAGGGTGAAAGGGAGCTATTCCCCATGGAGCATTTGGAAAACACCCTGGAACATTCACACAGATTTGAAAGTGAAGCTGATTGCTGCAGGGAGTGGAGGAACTAGCTGTAGATAGTGAGGGTCGTTTGTCAGAAGTAAGGCCAAGGCCCAGGAACTAAGACAGTAGTTTAGAGAATTGAGACTGCTGGGCTAAAAGGGAGTAAGACTGTTTAGAGTGGGGCAATTGTGCTTCTGTGCTGGGGAGAGATGGACTGAAAAAGGGAATGAGAAGCTGAAAAGGAGAGAGTGTTCTGAAGTGTACAGAAATATATATCAGTTATTTTTTTTTGAAAAATATCTGTTGATGACTCATGCTAATTTAAATACCATAACCTATAAGACATTAATCTCCCCTTCCCCCACTGCATCCCTAAACCAGCCCAGTTCATCCCCTCCCCCCACTGCACCACACAACCAGCCCAGCTCTTCCCCCCCACCCACTGCATCCCAAAACCAGTCCAACCTGTCTCTGCCTCCCTAACCGGTTCTTCCTCTCACCCATCCCTTCCTCCCACCCCAAGCCGCACCCCCAGCTACCTACTAACCTCATCCCACCTCCTTGACCTGTCCGTCTTCCCTGGACTGACCTATCCCCTCCCTACCTCCCCACCTACACCCTCTCCACCTATCTTCTTTACTCTCCATCTTCGGTCCGCCTCCCCCTCTCTCCCTATTTATTCCAGTTCCCTCCCCCCATCCCCCTCTCTGATGAAGGGTCTAGGCCCGAAACGTCAGCTTTTGTGCTCCTGAGATGCTGCTTGGCCTGCTGTGTTCATCCAGCCTCACATTTTATTATCTTGGAATCTCCAGCATCTGCAGTTCCCATTATCTCTGACATTAATGCTTTCCTTGTGAGCTGTGGCTTTATGTTTAATGGAGTGATGGTGACAAGTAAAGATGACGATGAACCCTTCTAATTTTGCTTTTGTATGGTTGGGCAAACTCATGAAGAGAGCTCTAACCATCTGTTCATCATGGAAGCTGAATGCTGAGATTGGGGATATCAATCATATTATCCTGCCTAATGATTGATACCCTAATCAAATTATCACTTACGAAAGGGTCAGTGCCCACTAATTTAGGTCCTGACTGGTGCCTGGTCTACCTCAGATTATCATAGAAGGACAAGGTTTCTCATACTGCTCCTACTGGGTAGTGAATCTTCTCGTGATTTTCTCCACAAACAGGATGCAGTCAAGTCACTTTAGCTACCGCACAAATGAGCAATGTAATGTATGAGTTCCAGTGCCAGTGTGATGCCATGTATGTAGGTATGTAGACTGTACATTCAAATGGCTGGTGGAGCGCATTTACAAAACACACCATGATGAATATTCAGTGATAATGGGAACTGCAGATGCTGGAGAATCCAAGATAACGAAGTGTGGAACTGGATGAACACAGCAGGCCAAGCAGCATCTCAGGAGCACAAAAGCTGACGTTTGGGGCCTAGACCCTTCATGATGAAGGGTCTAGGCCTGAAACGTCAGCTTTTGTGCTCCTGAGATGCCGCTTGGCCTGCTGTGTTCATCCAGCTCCACACTTTGTTATGATGAATGTTCACTTGGGCAACAGGCTGCTCATACTCAACCAGCCTGTGCTTGCAAGCCACAGAAAAGAGTGATCCAGATTTTGGAAATCACCTATTAAATAGTCCCAAATGTGCTCAGAGTCACACTGAAAACCAATTTAAGATCATTCTGTAGTGGATGCCACCACGTAACATATTTACACACACTAGAAATACTCGGTACGCTGTTTGATGTAGCAAAAGGAACTTGTTGAAGCAAAAGGAATATTGTACCTTTTTCAAATCAGGGCTATGGAGACAGCCAAAATCTGGTATAAACTGGTATAACTACTATAAATCGGTACAAAATTAAGTCACTTGGAAAAATTCAGTATAAGGAAGTCAGCACAGATACCATTTAACTAATTTGATCAAATTTTCTTTGACAAAGTGCTACTTGACAGGGTGGTCTGTCAAGTTGAAGCCAGTGGAATTAAGGGGATAGTTAGCCCAAGGATCTGGTGAGCAACAGGAATCAGAGAATCATCGAGCCCGGTCATTTCTCAGACCGGAAGGTGGTATATAGTAAGAATCCCAATGATTGGTATCAGGACTCTTGCTCCTTGTAATCTAATTTTCAGTCCGCAAGGCACAATTATAAAATCTCTAGGTAATACGGAATTTGTATAAAAACAGAAATTACCTGAAAATTTCAGCAGATCTGGCAGCATCCGTCGTGAGAAATCAGAGTTAATGTCATAAAGCCATAGAAGTCTACAGCACAGAGAAAGAACCTTTTGCCAATTAGGTCTGCGCCAGTCAAATACAGGCACCTAACTGTTATAATCCAATTCATTAGAATTTGTACACAACTATTATGAAATGTAAGGAGTGTTAGTGAGAGACTTCAAGAAGATATGTGGCTAATTGAATTGGCTGAGGGGGAAGGAAGCAGAGGGTATTGATCAAGGGGTATTATTCTGACTGGAAGCCTGTGTCCGGTGGAGTTCTGCAGGGATGAATTTTGGGTCCCTTGCTGTTTGTGATATGTAAATAAATGATTTAGACTTGAATGCAGGAAGGTTGATCAGTAAGTTCATGGATGATATGAAAATTGGGGTGTGGTAAATAGTGAATAGAATGGAATAGAACAGAATAGAATAGAATATCCTTTATTGTCACATGCACTCCCTTATAGAAGTACAGTGAAAAGCTTTTACAATGTCTGCCCCTTATGACACCATCTTAGGTGAAGAGCAAAGCAGATAGCTTTAGATGATTTGAAGATATAGGCAGGCTGGTCTGATGATCAGTGGCAAATGGAATTCAATCCCAATTAGTGTAAGCTGATTCACTTAGGCAAAACAATCAAGGCAACGAGAATAAATGATGAATAGTAGGATGTTGGGCAGCACCAAGTATCAGAGGGATGTTTAGGTATGAAGGCAGGTAAATAAAATATTAAGAAGGCCTATGGGATACTTGCCATTATTAGCACAGAGTTTAAAAGCAGGGACGTTATTTTGAAACTGTACAAAGTGTTAGTTAGACTGTAGGTGGAATATTGAGTGCAGTTCTGGAATCCTCATTAAAGAAAGGGTGTGATTCCACTGCAGATGATGTACAGGAGATTTACCAGGATGTTGCCTGGGCTGGAAGGTTTTAGCTATGAAGAGAAATTGTATAAGCCGGGCTTGTTTTTCTTGGAGCAGAGGAGACTTTGGGGGCCAGGGTCACAGTTGAGATATGGAAAATTATGAGGGGTAGAGACAGATAAACAGAAAGGAACGTTTCCCCTAGATAGAGGGCTCAATGATTGGGTGTATATATTTAACAACAGGAGCAGGAGGTTCAGAGGAGATGTGAGGAAAAATAAATTCACCCAGAGGGTGATGGAAATCTGGAACTTACTGCCTAGAAAGATGGTAGACGCAGAAACCCTCAGAACATTTAAGAAGTATTTTGATATTTACTTGTGATGCCAAGGCATACCAGTCCTGGAAAATTGGATTATAACAGTTAGGTGCCTGTATTTGACTGGCGCAGGCCTAATTGGCTAAAGGTTCTTTCTCTGTGCTGTAGACTTCTATGGCTTTATGACATGAAAAGATTGAGAAAGCTGTCAATACAAAATGCAGAATCCTGGAAAATGAGTAGCTAGGATGTGGAATACAGCTCCTGAGAGCATAATGGAGGCAGAGCTAATTTTAGCTTTCAAAAGGGATTCAACTGTCCAAAGAGAATTAAATCTGCACTGCTATGCGGAAAGAGCAGAGAAATGGAACTTGCTGAGTTGCCCTTGCAAAGAGCAGGCCTGGACACATCAGGACTGAAACCATCCCAATAATTTGATCATTCTGAGTTCCACTGAAAAGGTGGGCATAGTTTTGTGAGGTGGCAACACATTTAAAAGGGAGGTTGAAGTCTAACAATAGTTTGCAATGGCTTACAGATAAAGGATTTGTGTAATGGATGATGACAGCAGTTTTGGGTGGTGGAGGACACTGAAAAGAGAGAGCGATCAACATAGTCATCAACAATGGGAGGCAGGACACAAAGAGTTCAGCCATTTACTGTAAATAGTTGCAGGAGAAAGCGATGGGTCTTTCTGGTGTACGTGGACTCTGACAGCACCTCAGGGAAAATTGGAAAGAAACTCATAATAGTTTACTCCAAGTTCTGCATTAGTCAGTTTCAACTATTGTAAACAATTGCTTCTTTTGCTTTATTGTTTCATCTGGCCCAGTTAAGTCTCCTCTGCTCTCTATGTTCACAGCAAGATACACTGTTTATACTCATGTAAAAAACAAACTTTTTTGACTCTTTATAAGGTTGAATTTATGGGGTTGACTATTACATGGATGCTATGTTTAAAGGGGCTGAAATTCATGATACAGTCCAAAATACCGTATCACTAGCAGAAGCCCAATTGATCTCTAAACGAGTAAAGAGAGAAAAAAAATTATGTCAGTTACTGGTAAAAGACAATAGAAACAAAAATGGACTAGTGAGCTTCTATTTATACATACAAAACGTGAAGTAGAACTATAATACATCTTTAAATCGCAATTACATGGTACATCTTAAATCAAACATGTCAAATACAAAAGTTAATTTAAATCATGCAAAATCACACTGTTCAACATCTTCAACACTGAATAAAGCTTCATAATCACCAGGGTGAATCATATCATCAGATGGATCCTCTTCAGCTTCGCTGTCCATAGGTAGAGGTAACTCACCATCCACTTCTTCTTCCTCATTTATGTCACCCCATAGATAATCGCCCTCTGTAGCCCAACACATTCAAAATTTCACATTTCTTGAATGACTTGAAAATAGTGTCAGCTTTTACTTGCTTCCATGAATCAACAAATGTTTCTCAGATCAGTGGTGGATACAGAGCCTGCATACTGCCTCCTTTCGTGTATGTTTTTTCACCATCCAGCATCCAGTTACTCCACTTCATCCTCATCATGTCACTAAATGGCTTATTGATACTAACATCTATTGGTTGCAAACACTTGTAAGTCCACCAGGAATTACAGCTATGTCAATGTTATGTGATTGGATATTATCAATAACATTCTTCAATAGATGTGAACTAAACTTACCCCAGACGAGTAAATTCTTTTCCGTGCATAGTTCACTAGGTTACAAATTTCAAACTTACTTTATCCATTTTCTGTATCCACTTCATCCATCCAGCAGATGCACATGGATGGCAATTTCTTTTGGAAATTTCTCCATGAGCAAAGTTTTTTCTCTTTAAAACAGCCATCAGGATGTTCTTCACCTGAACCAGAGGAGTACCAATATCCTGGGGGGGAAATTTGCTAAGGCTATTCGGGTGGGTTTAAACTAATTCAGCAGGGGGATGGGAACCAAAATTGTAGTTCGAGTATAGAAAAGGTTGAGAGTAGGGAGGTCTGAAATCAAGTTTCAGGGATGCAAGATGGCACCGGCAAGAAAGAAGTTGGTTTGAAGTGTGTCTACTTCAATGCCAGGAGCGTCTGGAATAAGGTGGGTGAACTTGCAGCATGGGTTGGTACCTGAGACTTCGATGTTGTGGCCATTTCGGAGACATGGATAGAGCAGGGACAGGAATGGTTGTTGCAGGTTCCGGGATTTAGACGTTTCAGTAAGAACAGAGAAGATGGTAAAAGAGGGGGAGGTGTGGCATTGTTGGTCAAGGACAGTATTACAGTTGCAGAAAGGATGTTTGGGGACTCGTCAACTAAGGTAGTGTGGGCTGAGGTTAGAAAGAGGAAAGGAGAGGTCACCCTGTTGGGAGTTTTCTATAGGTCTCCGAATAGTTCCAGATACGTAGAGGAAAGGATAGCAAAGATGATTCTCGATAGGAGTGAGAGAGACAGGGTCGTTGTCATGGGGGACTTCAACTTTCCAAATATTGACTGGGAACACTATAGTTCAAGTACTATAGATGGGTCAGTTTTTGTCCAGTGTGTGCAGGAGGGCTTCCTGACACAGTATGTAGATAGGCCAACAAGGGGCAAAGCCACATTAGATTTGGTACTGGGTAATGAGCCCGGCCAGGTGTTAGATTTGGAAGTAGGTGAGCACTTTGGTGATATCGATCACAATTCTGTTATGTTTACTTTAGTGATGGAAAGGGATAGGTGTATACCACTGGGCAAGAGTTATAGCTGGGAGAAAGGCAACTACGATGAGATTAGGCAAGATTTAGGGAGCATAGGATAGGGAAGGAAACTGCAGGGGATGGGCACATTAGAAATGTGGAGCTTATTCAAGGAAAAGCTCCTATGTGTCCTGTCAGGCAGGGAGGAAGCTGTCAAGCGTGGGAGCTGTGGTTTACAAAGGAAGTGGAATCTCTGGTCAAGAGGAAGAAGAAAGCTTATGTTCGGATGAGATGTGAAGGCTCAGTTAGGGCACTTGAGGGTTACAAGGTTGCCAGGAAAGACCTAAAGAGAGAGCTCAGAAGAGCCAGAAGGAGACATGAGAAGTTGTTGGCAGATAGGATCAGGGTAAACCCTAAAGCTTTCTATAGGTATTTAAGGAATAAAAGAATGATGAGAGTAAGATTAGAGCCAATCAAGGATAGTAGTGGGAAGTTGTGTGTGGAGTCGGAGGAGATAAGGGAAGCACTAAATGAATATTTTTTGACAGTATTCACTCTAGAAAACGACAATGTTGTCGAGGAGAATACTGAGATACAGGCTACTAGGCTTGGTGGGATTGAGGTTCACAAGGAAGAGGTATTAGAAATCCCACAGAGTGTGAAAATAGATAAGTCCCCTGGGCCGGATGGGATTTATCCTAGGATCCTCTGGGAAACCAGGGAGGGGATTGCCGACCCGGGTTCGATTCCAGCCTCGGGCAACTGTCTGTGTGGAGTTTGCACATTCTCCTCGTGACTGCGTGGGTTTCCTCCGGGTGCTCCGGTTTCCTCCCACAGTCCAAAGATGTGCAGATTAGGTGGATTGGCCATGCTAAATTTCCCATAGTGTTCAGGGGTGTGTGGGCTACAGGGGGATGGGTCAGGGTGGGTTGCTTCAAGGGGCGGTGTGGACTTGTTGGGCCACAGGGCCTGTTTCCACACTGTAGGCAATCTAATCTAATCTAAACCCTCTGATTATCTTATATATCTCAATTAAGTCACCTCTCAACCTTCTTCTCTCTAACAAAAACAGCCTCAAGTCTGTTATCTCTATTTTTTTCTCCTGTTTGGTTCACAGTTCATTGCCAGCATGTTGCAACTAGTAGGTGTTTTATCCATGTTTCCAATGCATGCTAACCTGTAGCCTTCCTTCTGCTGATTTCTGTTTACAAACTTGTGAAACTGTAATATCTTATTCTTGAATTCAGCAGGCAACTTTTTTTCCAACTGTAATTCTCAGCCAAAGTGCTAAGTCATGCCTTCTCATGAACCTTGTGTACCATCCAGCACTCGCCTTAAAATCTGAAATTCCATCCTTCTTTGATTCACTTTGTCATGGATTCAGACGACTTCACGAATAACACATTTTCCATTTTGACGATTTTCAAGTACCCACTCAGCAATATTTTTTTTCCCAATTGTTGCAACTTGTCAGTTTTACCTCTGTTGGTACATTTTCACTTTGCCATTGTCTGATGTTAGTTTGTTGGTATCTTGCTCCAGGTTCTCACAAGTTTTGCCAAAATACAAAATTCTCTTGCTACACAGTTATTTGTCTTCTGTGCAAATTCAATAACTTTCAGTTTAAATGCTGCTGTATAAGTTTTGTTTTCCTGGAGGGCATTTTTACACGAAATGATGAAGAAATTTCAAAACTTCAACTTTGGTATATGACTGTATTTCACAAGTGCCTAACCATTTTCTCTTGTCTAGTGTTGCTTCAGTTTTTCAAACTAATATTTCTAGCTTCTATTTCTGATTAAAAAAAGTTATCTCACATTTGACTGTCATACAGTATCACCAATCATTTCCTCATCGCAACATTTATGTACAGGATAATACCTTGACTCGCAAATGTTGATCTGTTATCTGCTAAAAACTAGGGTCGACTTTCACACTGCGTAGATAGAAAATTCCACATGTTCTGGCCGAAAAGAGGAAAGCGACTTTTACTTGAGATTGACTTTTACTCGAGTATATACGGTACTCTTGGAAATAACGGAGTGTTTTGCAATGTACTATTTTGCAGAATGATGAAGGGAAAGCCAAAGGTGAAGAAAGCAAAAGAGGGATGGCTCACAAGACAGACTAGTTCTTTGAAAGACCATTATAATTAGTCCCAGCCATCTGTTCTTTTCCTATAGTCATAGAAAGTTTTCACTTTGAAACATATATTTACAACAATTAAATATTTGAGGATCTAATCAGTAGGTTGAGCTGAATGGTCTGTTCCTTTGCTGTATCTTCTATGTCATGGTCATTTAAGTTATACCCTGAAAATAAGTTGGCACACGTTTTGTAACAAAAATGTGTAATTATTTTATTAATTAATATACATTATTACTTTAAATAAAAATGGATTTCCAATTTTGTTTATTCAAATGTGTACTGGTTAAGGATATCACTCAGGTTCATCAATCTGCAGTGAAAAAAACATACCGTATAAAATTATCACATTGACATATAGCGGCATAATAAATTTCCAGCACATTGAAGAAGGCAAATAACATCAATCTACATCCATGCGCACATCTAAGTACAATTACAAGACATCCAAATTCATGTTCAAGCTTCAAAATTAACCAAGCTTACTTTTGAAGTGAGGAATACGTTAGTAAGAATAAGTGTGAGATTTACCTCAAATTCATATGAAATATTGTTTTCCATGAAACCTATTCCGCTTTGAAATATAAGTGCCACTCTGTCTCAGAATAGCATAGGCACAACTGCAAAGAGGGAGAGTGATAAATGCATTCAAAACTACATGCAAAACTGGATAAGTAGCTGATGAAAACTTATGGAAGAGAAATTACTTCATTAGTTTGTCTTTGATAACTGATCCTGAAAAATGCCAGCTACCTTTTCCTGTCATATGTGATTTTAGGTTGTTATATACAACCGATATCATACAAAAATGTAGACACTCTATTTTTCTTATGCTTTTTCTCGTATTTTTTGGTGGATCTCAGTGATGTTAGGGTGTGTGGAGCTTTGAAGAACTGATTATTTTAAAAAGAGAGGAGGGCAGACACAGACTTTGCTGTTGATGACTGTCCTGGAGGATAGTGTAATTTAAATACTAATCTATGGAAGACCATGGACATTCAACACTATGTTGACATGCCCAGGGCAGGAAGCTGGATTTGGTTAATCGAGGGAGGACCGATGCTAGATGGTAGAAAATAGAATGAAAGGAGAAAACCTGTTGTCTGTGGTTTTGGCAGGTGCTGAATGATTTTTGGAAACTTTAGGATTGGATGCTGTTTTTTAATCTCTCTAGTTTTCTGTCCAGTTAAAGATTTGTTGAATGTTCTGAGAATAGAATTCCAGCATGTAAGAAATAAGTGAATAATTCTGGAAGTTTAAAAAGTCTGTTTGCATATACTGGTAACTTTAAAATTAGATATGCAGTCATGCCTGTGAATAATTCATTGGTGAAGGATTGCATGAAGGCTTGGCATTCATCATTCGAAGTTGTTTAATTGAGCTGGTAGATTACTATTCTTTTATTTTCTTTTTAATTTATCCTTCAACTGTGTCTATCTGTGCGTGTGAGTGGAGTTTAAGATCAATGATTTGTTTAAATCATAGGTATGAGTGTCACTATCTTGTTGTGTAGTTTTGTCCTGATAATCTTCAGTATTAATACTAAATTGCTAATGCATGTTCAAGTTAAAACGTGGTGACCAAGACGTGTTCTTCACAGAACCTAGCTAAGAACAACTGGTAAAATTCTGAGGGTCATTGCATATTTTTAATTTTACTATGTTGCAAATCCAGTGATTGTAAGGCTGATTATGATGTCGAGGTGCCATTGTTGGACCAGGGTAGATAAGGTCAGAACTCACACAACACCAGGTCATAGCCCAACAAGTTTATGTGAAATCACAAGCTTTTAAAGCACTGCTCCTTCGTCAAGTGACTTCATATATTGAATACCTTGGAGGAAATAACTAATACCATGTTGATGAATGTGAGGAGAAATAGAAAAAGAATGTACCTGTATTTAGGATAACAAAGTGTGGAGTTGGATGAACCTGGCAGGCCAAGCAGCATGCTCCTAAGATGCTGCTTGGCCTGCTGTGTTCATCCAGCTCCATACTTTGTTATCTCGGATTCTCCAGCATCTGTAGTACCTGTATTCAGGTTAGCTATGATTAAGACAGTGATTATGATATCATTTTACTCGATTACCAGTTTGTCCCAAACCACTCATTAATTACTTTTCCATGTTATATAGCCGACACATTTGTGTCAAGAAAGATTTTATAGACAATAAATAAGACTAAAATTGCCAGGTTTACTGCTAATTGTAGAATTATGTAGCAAGCCAAACCTAGTCAGTCTTACTTGATCATAGTCCAACAGGTTTATTTGAAATCACAAGCTTTAGAATCGCCGCTCCTTCATCAGGCTTGTTTTCCCTGGTAGCAACATAATTCTACAATTTGGAAAAGTAGCTAATGAGTGGTTTGGGACAAATTGATAATAGAGTTATATGATATCATAGCCACAGTCTTGATCGTAGCGAAACCTGAAAACATGTACACTTTTTCTATTTCTCCTCACATTCATTGACATGGTATTAGTTATTTTCTCCAAGGAATTCATTGTGTTACCCTTTCTCACCATTCACCTCCACGTCATCCATGTAGTCTTTCCTGGGCACAGCATTCGCTCGAAATATTGAGTAGTACGTACCAGCTCTCACACTTATTGCATCTTGGGTTTATTTTTACTCCCATCTGTTTTTCATTAAGCTTTGGTTCATTGTTTTTCTTCATGAATATTGTTTCCCTATTATAACATCAAAGCTGTTACGCATTTTTGATAAATGTCAATCATTTCACACTGAGGGAGATTTTCAATAACTTCCTTTCTAGCAATGCCATTCAAAATTACAAAAAAAAATCTTTTGTTTAACGTAGTGCGTTTTCATATAATTTTGTCTAACATTGAATTGTGGTTGTTATTGGAGACACAGTGATACACTAATGCTTTTGTTAATGGAGCCAGGAACAGTGGGGAAGACTCACAAACTTTTCATTTCCGCCAATCTCAGCAACGGCTCTGTCTTTTACCTCTTATTCTAACTCGTTCCAAGTGCACTGAAATTTTAAAGCTGGAAACTTGGAGTTAGACCACTGTTCAATCTCATTATGAAAAATGTAAATACACTCACTTGAGGCTCAATGCACAGCTTGGAAGAAGGATCAAAATATACAAGGGGAGACAGGAAGATTGATTATGGGGATAACATTCTGCATAAACAGTTTGTGACATATTTTTCTGGCAAAAAAAAACTTATGCTGATGATATACTGAAATCATGCTGAAAAAGTTATGGAATTCTTAAGTTTATTACAGAGTGTGAAGTGCAAGTTTCATAAGGTGGTCACTAATACAGAAAATAATTCCAAAATGATAAAAGATAAAATTCATTGAAATATGAATATAATTTTCAAACATTGGCAAAAGAAGCAAAGAGAAAATGAGAAATCTTTTTATGTAAGAAGTTATGATCTGCCTGAACAAATGATGGAAGAAAATTCAGTATTAACTTTCAGTAGATTATGAAATGTACTTGAAAAAGAAATATTGTAAGGTTCTAAGGATGGAGAAGGAAGATATGACTAATTAGATAGCACATTCAATGAGCAGGCAAAAGCACAATGGGATCTATAACCTCTTTATGGATTAATAAGATTAAGTAAAATCAAATTTGGGAGCTAAATCTTGCAATGCTTTGGTGAAGTCTAAGTTGCGTCATGGAAGGTTTTAGGAGGTTTCTTGCTGTAAGTTTTCTCCATAAATCCTACCAAACTTGCCTCATTAACATAAACATAAACGAATTGACCTTATTGGTGATTAAGAAAGATATTTATACTTTTAGTACAACTTGTGGAGTCGCAGAATTTTATTTCCAGTGTACTCCTCCCAAACTTCACAGTTAATTAGTTAGTTATTTAATTCAGTTCTAATATATTTATCCCATCCTAATATATTTATTAATCCTGCCACCAAATCCTGCACTATTTTAAACCTAGGGAATCAAGTTGACATTAATCAGCTTGTTCAAAACTCCATTCAATCCATTAGATTTTTATTGGTTGCAAAACTGTTACATCTAAGACATGGCAAATGGAATGAATAAATGTTTTGCTTCTGTAATCGCTACAGTGGCTACCAAAAAACCCCAATAATATTGGTAAATCAGGAGGTTGAGATAAGAGAAAGGTTTGGTGAAATTACAAGGCAGAATCTAAACTGAAATCAGTTTAGCATCATTTTGGCCAGTTTTATAGAGGATTTCTCTCCACGAGCCCCAGCATGTTTTCCGATGCTACCTTCTCCAACTCACCTCATTAACTAGGCACTGTGTCCCTATTGGATGCACTCATCACATTCTCCCAGTTGCCTCAGGTGGAAACATCGGCCATAGCCAGAACATCCCAGGATTCCAGGCATCAACAATGCCTTTAAAGCCCAGCCAAGTACCCATGCAAGAGCTGACAGTCCACAGCTGCCCTGCACAATTCATTTTATTTTCCCCAGATATGTTAGACAGTGAGTAATTGGCATCCCATTTGTTTGTTGGGGACTTCGAGGTCCTGCTGGATAAAGGTCAAGCGTACTGAGGAGTTATTGACTGATGGAGGCCTAGAGGATAAAGCAATGAGCTGAAGTCACCAGGTTATCACTCCAACTTTAATTTCCGGAACTGTTGCTATTTAGTTTCTAAACAGCCGGTGTGAGAATAGAAAAATACGTATCAATAAGGTAAGAGTGTGTCATAATGAAAATGTCAATGCATTAATACATAATGATAGTGTATGCTAATACATGCAAACAGACGTCTTGCTGCTCACTAGTGTGAATTTCATCTTGCCAGACAACAGTTTGGAAAATGGAGCAGTTTGCCCTTGATGGTAGATTCTCCTAACTTTTTCACCAATTGTTCAGGGATTGGGAAGTATCCATCCATAATCACCAGGGACACAGAACCAAACAAACCGATGGAGCTACAGATAGATGTGAAGGCATTCTAGAATTTTAAAAGGTGCCTAACTCAAAAGTAGATGCACTGGTGTTAATTTTCCAAAACTTGATTGATTCTGGGAAAGTTCCATCAGACTGTGGAGTAGCAAACATAAACCTTCTCTTCAAAAATGGAGGAAAGCAGAATACAGGAAACAGTGAGATTGGCATCTATCATGGGAAAGTTGATGGAATCGATCATTAAAGGGGTTCTAACTGGTCATTTGGAAAATCTCAAGGTAATCGAGAACAGTCAGCATGGTTTTGATGTAAAGAAATTGTAGTTAGCTAATTTCTTTTTCTTCTTTGAAGGAGCAATATACACTGGGGATAAAAGAGAACCTGTACCTAAAGACATTTAACAAGAGGCTACATAAAAGGATATTGAGCCAAGTGTGTGGTGTCAGTGATAACTCACTAACATGGATAGCAGATTTGCTGGCTGCATAAATGGGTTTTCTTCAAATAGGCGTGATGTGGTGAGTGGGGTTCCATTATATTGTCTGGGGTACTCAACTTTTAACTATTTATATCAATGATATAGATAACGGGATCAAAAATGTAATGGCTACATTTGTAGACGAAATAAAGATAGGTATGAAAGTACATTCTGAAAATGACATAACAAAGATGCACCCCAAAATTACTATTGTAATGTAACAGTAATGATTTTTTAAAAAAAAAACTCACATAAAGAAATGGTTGCAGCATTATTTTAACAAAATGCTATCAAACTTTATAGTGACAATTTTTTAAAAAAAAGATTGATGTGCAAGAGTGCAAGCTTAAAGAACAGTAGACTACTTGCCATGTTGGAATATTATGGATTTAAAGCAGCTTTACATGCATAACAATTAATAGATCATGGAGAAGAAAAGGGAAGAGAAATAATACTCTCTGGTAAACTCAAGATCAGAAATAGGTCATACAGAACACAAAACTGGATTGGCTTTCTTAACGTACATATCTGTTTCAAAATTAAACATTTAATCAGAGGCTGAATAGGTCAGTATACTATTGTGCTCAGTATATAAAGTAGGTAATCCTAAGAGCCAGTGTCAGCAAAGTGTAACAGCAAAGCCTCACTGGCAAAGACAATGACCAGCCGTGAGATAAGAACGCTAAATCTGTAAAACTGTAGATCACTTTCAGAGCATGCACAGAAAGGGGACACATTGTCAAGCAGAAGAAAGTCAGATGCTTTCTCACACAATAATGATAATGCAGCACAACCTGTCTTTAAAAAGATACTCAAGGCGTTCATAAAGGAAGTTGGTGATCTCAACAATTCAAAAGCAAAAGTAACACATGTGATGTGAGAAAAAAAATTCTTCATATGACAAATGTTACATTCTGCCTGGGAGTGCGGTAGAGGTCAGACCAGTTGAATCATTCGATGTTGCATTGCATAATACTTTGAACCAAAACAATGGGCAAGGATGTGGCACAAAGGCAGGAGAATGGCATTATACCATAATACTCATTCAGAGACCTGATGCAGCACTGAACAGCCTCCTGGTATGATTCTGTTTATGTTTATGGATGTTCGGTCAGTTTTAAGCTTGGCGCAAAGATAGGTGCTACTTTTCTATAAGACCAGCGACTGTGGCTGAAGAATCAGAAATTATTGCTCAGAGAGATGAGTTGCAGGTGGAATTAACTGTTGTGAATGAGGGTGTGCTACACACTATGCTGCAACATAAAGAGTGTAAGAGAGTTAAACATTTTTATGTGATTCACAGTGAATATTCCTCACTTTCAAGGCTGCATGCATGTCTTGACCTCAACTTCCTTCAAACGAAAGACTCCCATTAGTTGCAAGACAACAACTGATCTGAAAACAAACTGCTGTCGATAATCTGGTAAATGGAAAACTGGAAAATATATCATTTAACATCCCAGGTTAATGGCAGAATCAAACAAAATGCCTGTTTTGATTACTTACAATGGCATAAAATACACTCCATAAGGTCAAAAATACATAGTGGTCAAGAAACCAAGTTCAACCAACATTTAGTGGCACAGTAGACACTGAAAAAGGCTATCTAAGATTAAAAAGATGTCTTGGTCAATTGGATCAATGGGCTGAGGAGTGGTAGATGGAGTTTAATTTAGATAAATACGGAGTATTGCATTTTGGTAAAACCTGCAAGGGCAGGACTTATACAATTAATGGTAGAGCCCCCAGTAGTTCTATAAGTCAGAGAGACCTAGGGGTTCAGGTACATAATTCTTTGAAATGTGCATCTCATGTAGGGTGGCGAAGATGGTGTTTTAGCATGTTTGCCGTTATTGCTCAGACCTTTGAGTATAGAAGTTAGGACATCATATTGAGGACATCATATTGGTGAGGTTTCTTCTGGAATAATGCGTGCAGTTCCAGTCACCCTGTTATAGGAAAGATATTGTTAAACTGGGTAGTGTTCAGAAAAGATTTACAAGGATGTTGCTGGGAAAGGAGGGGTTGAGTTATAAAAATACATTGGATAGACTGGGACTTTTTTCACTGCAGCATAGGAGTTGAGGGGTGGCCTTATAGAGGTTTCTAAAATCATGCAGGGCATAATTAAGGTAAATAGCAATTGCCTTTTTCCTAAGGTGAGGAAGTTCAAAACCAGAGGGCATATTTTTAAGGTGAGAGGAGATAAGTTGAAAAAGGATATGAGGGTCAATTTTTTTAAACACAGAGTGGTTTGTGTGTGGAATGAACTGCCCGAAGAAGTGATGGATGCAGTTACAGTTATAATATCTAAAAGACATTTTGATAAGTTCATGAGTAGGAGGGGTTTGGAGGGACATGGGCCAAACACAGGCAGGTGGGAATGGTTTAGTTTGGGAACATGGTCGGTGTGGACTAATTGGACTGAAGCATATATTTCTGTGCTTTATAGCTACATCAAGGATGACCAAATCAAAGGTTAGTTGAGAACATGTATTCCGAGCACCAACTGCATTTCACAATTATATACAACAGTGTATAAATGGAAGGTCTTATTTGGACGGCCCCATCATGCAACCTATTGCACCAACTCTCCATCAATCGGGCTCAATTGCATAGTGAGCATTCAGTGTTTGACTCTGCCATTAACCTGGGATGTTAAATGGTATATTTTCCATTTACAAGATTGTTGACAGCAGTTTATTTTTAGATCAGTTGAAGTCTATTGCAGTGAACTGAGCAATGACAGAAATTAGTGGTTCAGTTAGTAGACTCTGGCTTGTGAATTTGAATTCACTGCCCTTTATCACTCAAGAGAGATCATTTGGCTTCCAGCAGCATTGCGCACAGGTCCTTGGGTTGGGACTTTTGGTATTAGCCACCATGGTAACTTGCTCTTATTGCCTTTTCACAGTTTGCCTGGAGAACTGATTAGCTCCTGCAGGACTTGATGTCTTTCCCCTCTTCCAGCTCTATAGAAAGACCTGAAGTGCAATTCCAGAAAACTTGAAAGCCACTGTCCTAAAATCACCCAGCTTTTCTCTTTTTCCAGAAAATAGTTGAATATGCCCTGACTTTAATAGGATTCTATTAACGCAATCTCCATAGTAAAGGTTAATTTAGCATCCAAAGCATGTGAATTACACAGTAGGTAAATGTGCAAATATTGTGCGCTATGATGGACAGACCAAGAAAATTTCAGGTTTCATTCCCAATCCATTCTAAATTGGCCAATCTCATGCAACAGTGTGAGGAGTTAAACCTGCCTCTGTTTTTCCCCGGTAAGGAGGGAATGCATTCTTATCATAGTTACTCAGCTTCCACAGAACCCTAACTGCAATGTGCCTCCACTTTAAAATGTGCCACTTAGTTTCAAACATTGAAGGCTAAATTTATGAAGGCTAACCAAAGGCTAGCAAATGTTGATTCTGATCTCACTGTTATTGCAGAAACAGACATGCTGTCAGCATTGGCTGCATGTAGAATTTATGAAAAAGCGTAAAGGTATCGTGTTGCCAATATTGGATCCAGTGGCCACAGGTTAATTGTGCATTGTAATCCTGGTGTCTGTCCCTGGGTGCTATTCTATTTACCTGTACTGCTTGCCATCTGTATGTGTGATATGATGGCCAAAATGACACATTCTACTTCTGAATTAAGTCCTCCAAATGAATGAAAGGTAACTCAACAAAATACTCACATGAGAAAAATGTCATTTGGGGATAATATACATTCCTTTAGTGATATTTATAAATGAACTACAGAGAGTTCTAAATATCATTATTGCTTACATAGGTTAACCAAATTGGCATTTCTGGTCAACTTGAAATTATTTCCAGACCTTTCCAAATGTACTCATTTTCAAGCTGCAGTCTAACTGGCTTTCGAAGTTCATTGCAGCCATATTATACATGAATGCTGTTAACTGTGATGGGGTAGTGATGAATCAAATTTGCACTGATGCATATTAGATGGTTAAAAAAATTGATTTTATTGAAGATATTTGAAAATTAATTTCATATGAAGGATTATGAATCACAAATGGGCTTAACTTTCTGAATAATTTTGAGATGCACAATATTTACAGAACATATTGGGTGATGCTATTCCAAGTGAGGGGGAACATCACCAAAAGGTTTATGTATTGTTCTTTGTCTCACATAGAATGTACATTCTGTATTCCTTTCATAAATCATTCAACCTACATGGCAAAACTACAAAACTCAGAAAAAAAAACAGCGAAATAACTTCAAACAAACTAACACCAGACATTTGATAATTAAAGTTGAGCCTGGTCCTGCTCCCTGCGCGGTCACTGACCTTTTCTGTAACATTGATCCAGACCTGTCAACTAGGCTGCATGCTCTTTTAACCTTTAGAAATAGGGATCATCGACCCAAAAAGGAGACAAAAATGTACAATTTTAAGTAAAAATAGGGGCACGGGGTGTTGAGGCTCGAGTATATACCAGATGTATTGACTCGGATGAAGAAATAGAGAGTCATACATTCAAATTTGACAAAGACACAAAGTATATAGCATTAGAAACAGTATAGAAAGAAGCACAGAATGATAAAGAAATGTTAACAAACAGGAGAAAATAGATTTCAATATAGGCAAGGGTGAGGTCAATCACTTTGGAGCTAAATGGGATAGATCTGCGTACCTACTAAATGGTTAAAAGCTGGAAGTGAAGGCATTTAGGTAATTAAAATGTCGTGGACCTGTACCGAAAATAATAATAAAAACGGCTGGGCTTTTTATTTAGGTGACTGGAATACAAGAGGGAAGTAGCCATGCTTCATCTATGCAAAGTGTTATTTCGACCACCTGAACTATTATTTTAAATTCTAAGCACCACCTTCGATGAACATATTGACTTTCTATGAAGTTTAACGTGGATTTGAAAAGTAACATTGTAAATTACAAGGAGGGATTACACAAACCAGATTTGAATTCCTTGAAATTTAGAAGGATGTGAGACTTGGCAGAAGCTTTTAATTTACTATCACAGCAGCTACAAAAAACACCTGCATTTAAATACCACCCTTAGTATAACAGAAAGCTCCAAGGTTCTTCACAGAAGCATTATACAACAAAATGTGACATTCAGCTCATTAGGAGATGTTAGGTCAGCTGATCAAAGCTTTGATCAATGAGTTTGCTTCAAGGTCTGAAAAGAGGGACGTAAAATAGTGAGGTGAAGGGATGTTCAGTTCCAGATTGTGGGGGCAAGGCAACCGAAGATGCAGCCACCAGTGGTGGAGCATTTAAAATTGAGGTTGCACAAGAGCTTAGTATCAGAGGAGAACAGATATCTCAGGCATTATGAGGCTGGAAGATGCTACAGAGGTGGGAAAAGAGTGAGTCATGGATGGATTTGAGAACGAAGCTAATAATTTTAAAGCCACATGACCAGCAGCTGATAGAAGTCAGCAGAGACAGTATTTCAAAATAAAACAAACTGCAGGATATGGGTGATCACAAGTTTACAGAGCTCTTTAAGAACACCAAATAGGGTATATAGAGAGAAACTATTCCCAGTGGATGGCGAATCCAGGACCAGGGGATGTAGCACACAAATTAAATTCTGTTTTATCAGGAGTGAACTTAAGAAGTACTTGTAAGTGCGAAAGCATGTTAAAGGGTTCAAAGATAACAAAATGTTATTGAGCCTGGATGAACACAGCAGGCCAAGCAGCATCTTAGGAGCACAAAAGTTTGACGTTTTGGGCCTAGACTCTTCAAACTGAATTTCACAAATGGCTGTGTAGCAGCTTCCTGGCTGCTAAAATGTAGATTGCTAACTTGGCAAAACAGCAAGGGATGCTGGGTACATTAGTCAAGCACAACTCTGAAATCACAAAGCACACGCACCAAACACACTGTAAACACAGCACCCAGATGTTAATGACTTTGTGTAATGTAAAAGGCAACAGTTATCTTGGACAGACATACCTCCAACAACACACTCACTAAACAAAGGAGGTCCAGACAGAAAGGTGCTGAGTCCTGCCACATAAAGAAACTAACAGTAGCATGCCATCCAAACGATCCCTAAACCAGCCCAGCTCGTCCCCTCCCCCCACTGCAACATAAAACCAGCCCAGCTCGTCCCCACCTCCCTAACCTGTTCTTCCTCTCACCTATCTCCTCCTCCCAACTCAAGCCGCACCTCCATTTCCCACCTACCAACCTCATCCCGCCTCCTTGACCTGTCCATCCTCCCAGGACTGACCTATCCCCTCCCCACCTCCCCACCTATACTCTCCTCTCCACCTATCTTCTCCTCTATCCATCTTCGGTCCAC
Source organism: Stegostoma tigrinum (assembly GCF_030684315.1). Classification (NCBI taxonomy): domain Eukaryota; kingdom Metazoa; phylum Chordata; class Chondrichthyes; order Orectolobiformes; family Stegostomatidae; genus Stegostoma; species Stegostoma tigrinum. Next base: position 118,382,544 of record NC_081354.1, read on the forward strand.
CTCCCCGTCTCTCCCTGATTATTTCAGAACCCTCTCCCCATCCCCCTCTCTGATGAAGGGTCTAGGCCCGAAACATCAGCTTTTGTGCTCCTGAGATGCTGCTTGGCTGTTCATCCAGCTCCACACTTTGTTATCTTGGATTCTCCCCCATCTGCAGTTCACATTTACTCTCATCCAAATGATTTTCTCTGTTTCAAACTATCAGGTATAACTCCCTGATTGGTCAGAACTATAGAAAGCTCCCGAAAACCATCTAAAAGGTATAAAAACAGGGTCAACCTACAAACCACTGTTGGAATCATCTGAGCCCTTCTGATGTTGCAAAGTTGAGTAGCGTATTTGTGGATTGGAAGGCAGGATGTTAGAATTTGGTGTTTATAAAATATCGGTGCTATAAAATGTTACGGGGGAAGCCATTGTGTGATCCCTTCAGAAATTGTGCTTTTTCAATGCTCGGAGATGTCTATGAGCAGCTTGAAAGTTTGTGAGTACAGAGAACATCTGAACTGTATTGTATTGAAAGGCCATGTCATTAACAGACCAAGCAGCACTTTTATCAAGACAGCAGATTTTTGAAATTAACCAATCAATTTGAACCAGGCACCAAAAACCTATCAAATTTGAATTTAAAAAAAAATTGACAACCTAGGATAATCTGATTTTAAGAAATTGATATGTCATCAGGCATAAAAGAAGGGAGCAATTGGAAAATCAGCATAGCTAACTGCCATCTGATAGGCATAATGGCTCTCAGTTTTTAGAGAAAGCACCATCTGTTCTTAGCTAGGCACTCTTAGCTAAGATTCCTGACAGAAGAATTGGCAGAAAAAGCACTCCTGAAAGAAGAATCAATGGAAAAGACACAGAGTATTCTAGAGGACGTAACCTGCTGTAATTTTGAGAGATTGAATTCTACTGTTTTGATATATAAGTGGGACTCATATTTATTGGAACAGCATACCATTAGAATCTTGCATTATTCGGGAATAGTTAGTAGCTAGTCGGGATTTGTTCAGTTTGTTAATTGATTTGTTCACTGATAGAGTTAGATATTGTAGAGTGAGTGCCAGGGATTTATTTGATTTAACCACCAGAAGAGTTTGAATGCTAGGTTACACTCCTTTTTACACTCCTTTTAACAGACTATTGAGTAAGGTGATTTGGGTGCTTTGGTTTTTGTTCTCAAGGGGGAGAGGTCAACTTCCATTTTATAATGCCATGAGGAGATCACCATGGTAAAAGGGAGAGACCAGCTGACCATGCAGAGGAAGGAAGAAAGCAGCTTTACGGAACCAGAGACAGAGCCAGAGAGAGAGCAACTACATAAATCTACAAGATGCTCTGGAAGTATTATAACCTCAAGGGGTTAAATAGGATTAGAGACAGTATGTTTAATATTAAAGGTTATTGTAACATTGTTCCTAATAAAGTTGGGACTGTTTTGCATTAATACCAATTTGTGTTCTTATTGATTTGACCGCTTCGATATTATGGGACACCTGGACAAACTCATTCATAACATTCTGTTCGGTGTTATAGAAATTATTTTCAGACTAGACAACAGCTCTTAGTGTTAGGTTAATTATTAATTTTACCTCTGAGATTAGTAAACTTTTCTAAACCAAAGCTACTAAGCAATATTTGATAAAGATGCATATGCAGAGTTCGGGGTCAAATCATCCATGATCTCCACTGATGGTGGAACTGGTTTGAGGAGCCAGTTCCTTTGCTAATGTCCTGGGAATAAAATTTGCCTGTACAATTTGATGCATTGTTTTGATGTCTCAGCATTCTTAGCTGCGTGATGAGCAATACATTATTAAGTCATGATGCAAATGACGTGGTAGGAGGACAAATAATCGGTTGGGTTTGCAACCAGGACGGGAATCAAACTTTGGGCAGGAAAGCTTGTGATCAACCTTCCTGACCCACCACCAAGTAAGAGCTTAGGGTCTCTTCACAGCATTGGTCTGTTGATCAGAGTTTCTGGCAAATGAGAAAAGTGGAGGCCTTCCTTACTAGTAACATGAGGTGATCTGCCCGCCAGATTAGATAGGCGGGCAGCCTTGGTTGGGTTATTGGGGAATGGAAAAGAGACAGGGCTGGCTGCTGAAAGCCACATCCCTGTCCTTGCATCCGACCCCTTTGACCTCCATTTTTCATACAGCCCCCGCTCACGATATTCTTTGTACAGCTTCTGGTTTCAGCATTGCTGTGCTGCACAGCCATCAGTCTGGGCCTCCGAAACAGCACTCCTGCTCACAGTGATGCCAGCTTCTTAACAACCACAGCTTCAGGTGTAGGAGGACATTGCTGTCCAGGGAAGTGATTCACTGAGAAACCTGTCAGGTCACCACTTAAGTGCTTGGTAGACTTTTGATCTGACCAGCTTTCATATTGGTGGTTGTGAGGGATGTCTCAGTCATAATGATGCCCATCCCAACACTATAACTCTGAATGGAAAATGCTAGCTATGAGATGGAGGTTACTTGAGGCAGCCAGAATGTACATTATGGTGGGGCATGGTGTTCTGGGAAAATCCAGCAGGATTGGTCACATTCAATTCCTAGCAGCCAGTAATTAAAGCTGAGACAGCAGGAACCTGCACCTGGAATCCTAACCTGTCAGAGCCAGAAAGCCAAAGAGGCAAGAATGGAACCAAGCAAGGCTAGCCTACTCAGATGGGCACCAGAGAGATGTTGGGATTGGAAGGTGTGGTCAACCATGTGAAAGGCTACAGGAATGCGGTAGACCATTATATATAGGAAACCATTTACAATGTCAGCCAGCATAAAGACCAAGGCTGTATGGAGCAGGATGCAAAGGTCTACATAGCTAATAAGGGAAAGACGAATGGGAGTTCGGAATTTGACTTGGGATGGGGGGGAGGTTGGTTTAATGAGCAAGGTGAAAAGGAGGCTGTTATTTTTAAAGATTACTTTCAAAAGTTCCTCACATATTAGGTAAAGCGTAAGGGGTTGAAATCAGAGGAATGGAGAGTTTGAGGACAAGGGCCCACTAGCAGGACTCCCTCTCAAGGAGAGGAAGGTGGAAAAGGTGGAAAGGAAGATAAATGGGCATGAAAAAAAATGGGATTATTTTTGCATTCATTGACGACTCCATAGTAACACGCAGAATTGGCAGATTGCCAAAAGAGCCAGTCGAGCTTAACTTTTGTTACTTTTGTTGGATTTTGGATATCACTGGTACATTCAAAACTTGTTGCCCATCCCTAGTTGTCATTGTAGCTTGTTAAGTCATTTCTGGGGCAGGTAAAATTCAATCTCATTTCTATGGGCTTGGGGTTATATACAGAAGATTTCCTTCCCTAAAGGATGCAATTGAACACTTTTTTAAGAAAAAAAACACAATTGGTAGTAGCTTCATGGTTACCATTACAGAAACTAAGTTTATATTCCAGACTTGTTAATTTAATTTAGATTAAAACAACTGTATTGAGAATTGAACCTAGGTCCCCAAGTGTTAGCTTGGTTCATTATATTACTGAGCCAGTGACATTACTACTACTGCATCATCACTGCTTCAATGTTGTGCAGCCAGATCTGTGGATGAAGGCATAAGACAGTTGCACACCATCTGTACTCAAGTTTACACATTTTGGATTTGAACAATGCAGCTGGAGTTTTTATTGCTCATTGATGGCAATGTTTCCTTGTGCTGGTGTTTTAGAAACATTCTCAATGAGTAGTTTCTGTGGATTATTTTATGAACAAGATTTTTAAAAAACTGAATGAATACTATGTTTAAACATATATTGATAAGAAAGAAAATAGCTGAAAATGCAATATTTAAATTGCAGTAGGCATTATATTGAAGCATCAATTGTTTAATTCAGAAGGTTAAAACAGGCAGACCCATAAGAATAGTACAATCTACTGGCAGTCAAAGCCTGAGTGAAAGTAATTTCAAAACCTCCAATGGATCTCATTGTTAGGTGAAACTCTTGGCATTTGCACGACGTACAGAAGAATTTTTCAGCGGTTAATCCCATGCTCACATTTGTGCATAAAATAAAAATCTTATTATTTAGCATCAATTATATGAAATAATTGATGTCAGGGCTGTAGTTAACGTTTCTCAATTTCATCTGGTTCAAGACAACTCCATAAGATTCTTTTAGAGGCCCCTATAATAAAACAGGTAAGTGGAAGAAAAAGCCCAAACATTTTTTATTCAAAAAGCTATTAATATTTCCTGTAATTGCAGACACCAGCATACCATATCGCACAGTTCATCTCAATAACACCCTATTAAATACATTCAGGAAAAAGGATACCACAGCTTCAACATTTTAGGTTATTACTAATGAAATGATCAAATCCTTTTCTTTCTTTGAAACAGGTGTTTAAATAGATTCTTACTGCTCACATATGTTTGGGATTTAATACTTAAGTAGTTAAGCTAACTATTAATCATGTGGACTGTATAAAAACACTCTTGGGTCTGCTGTGAAATCCAGTCATGATAGAGTGATCTAAAGTATTCGACGCAGATGCAACTGATAAATTCTGGGGCATCAGTGACAATCAAATCAGTTCAGATTGAATTCTTTTCTTTGAATTGTTTTTTAGGAACGTTCAATTCCAGGACTGAAGCTGTAAGTTTTATTCTGTCCGAATATAAGATGCTGTCCTCAGGAAATGGGTCCTAGGTAGTTCTCGATACTGTCAATGTTATGCTAATGTTCTGTTAAATATTCTAATTGTTATTATCAAATTGTAAACCTTGGCTTTCATCAACCCTTTTCACTTGCAACACTTTACAACTTGTGCAGCACCTTGGAATACAAAGGGTTTCATGCTGATTTTGTTCTTTTTAACATTTTTATTCACGAATTAGTTTCGTGAGTTATCTAGAAAATAAAAATATACTTAGCAGACTGTTGGAATAGCATAGTATGCACAGGTAAAGTTACCATCATCTTATCAGACCACAAGGCTGCTTTATCATTAGACAGAGAGGGAGAGAGAGACAATTGGTGTGGCTAAGCCTGAAGCTACCACACCTCAGTGTGGGGAAATGTTGAGTAAAGAAATCCTCCATGGAATCCTAGCCTGGTGTCGGAATTGAACCCACATTGTTGGCATCACGCTGCATTGTAAATTAAACATCCAGCCAACTGATGACCCCAGACTGGTTTAATTCTTCACCAAGAGGGGAAATATTGAGCAGAACCCTAAAAAAGTTCACCGAGAGTTTGTTTCACATTTCTTCATTAATGAGGCATGGACATGATTTGTGTGAGAATCTGAGACTGTTATATTAAAAAAATAATATCATGTAGAGCAACTGTAATTGAAATAGTTTTCTCGAAAGTAAAGGCTTTAGTTCAACATACAATGTTGGAGATTAACACAAAAGACCTTGGCATACCAAGATGCATGAAAAATTTTTAAATTGTAAATTCGTTATCCGAAAAGAAATACTGAGCCAAGATGATGTTATTGTCCACAGGAAGGAAAGATGCATACATAATCATTGCCAGTGTGATTCAACATAATTTCAGAAAGCCAGGTTAGAATGTTTGAGCCCTGAGAATCTATAACGCCACTTGCTGCTTAGGGGTATGTAATTGTGGCCTGCAAAAATACTGGGAGAACATTTGGGGACAAAGATACAATACCATCTCCAAAAATATGTGTAAACTTCGAAAAATTATCCGCTGTTTTGCAAACGTAACCTGAGCCAACCAATAATTTGCTTCTGTTAACTTTTTTTCCAAATTGAATGCCAGAAAACACACTGACTTCCCTGGACTGTTACACATTACATTACCATCCATGCACTCATTTTACAGCCTATATTGATTTTATTAGAAGTATAAATAAAAGGTAATGTTCTCATTTTTATTTGTAATGCCACTACATATAGCAACAGGTGACAATGATTTTAACTGCAGAGAATGAGTTAGGACAATCCAGCTTTTATTACGAAGTTACTTGTGATCTGCAGAAATGAAGTGGAAGCTATTATTTCTCAGTTTGGTAGATGTTCTCATCTAAAGTCTTTCTTTGAAGTTACTGGCCTGTATTCTACAGATTCCAGCTGTTTTCCAGTTGGGCCATTTTGTTGACAAGTGTGTGGTTTTAATCACTTTTTTTATACACAGCCTGTGGAAGACCATAAATCGGAACCTCTTGGGGCTGTGCTTTCTGCTTGAATTCAAAGCCATTTAGATTCACAGTAAGATATTACTTGAGTTCTTTTGCAATCTCAGATCGCAGAACTTCTCTACATGCACACATCCTGTCCTCAAAGCAAAAAACAGGGACTGAAATGAATAAATTTGAAACTGGCAGAGAACTGCTGACAGCCAAATGGAAGTCTCGCATATTGTTTGGCAATGCACAGGCAGAAAGATAAGGACAGTTCGACACTGCCCATGTCATCTCCCTCAGTCTTCATTTCAGCACTGCCCACGATTGGAACATTTCAATAATGTGCACCAGACAACTCTGCATGGGAAAACAGGCAGGGAATGGGAACAAACCTAATTCAATTTTTCAGCTTTCTGAAGACTTTGATTGACTTACATACGCAAGCATCACACATCATAGCAACCACAGACAATGTCAGAAGATGCATTTAAATCTAAGCAATACATTAGCAAGTCCCATAACTCTAACAAAAACCGAAAGAACTGAAGATGCTGTAAGTCAGGAACGAAAACAAAGTTGCTGGAAAAGCACAGCAGATCTGATAGCATCTGTGAAGGCAAAAACAGAGTTGACGTTTCGGGCCCAGTGACCCTTCCTCAGAACTGAGGACTGAGGACCCAAAGCATTAACTCAATTTTTTTCCTCCACAGATGCTGCCAGACCTGCTGCGCTTTTCTAGCAACTTTGTTTTTGTGCCCATAACTCTAATCGTAGCTATACATTATGAACTGTAGTTTATTCCTGGTTTATCTTCCCCTGGGTTAACTGCAGGTTTGATTGTGACCAATTTTTCTGGTCCATGTTTCCTATCAAAATGCTTGAATGAATTGTTTCACAATATCTAATCCATCAATAAACAATAATTTCAGTGTATTTGTTTAGGTTAGAGATTTCAGGACTTTCCTGTGTGCAAGTTGCCAGCCAATTCTAACACTTGCAAATGTTAATGATTCTGAATTGTCTCATGAAGATGCTGTAAGTTCTCCTTAGCACATACAACATAGAACATAGAACATTACAGCACAGTACAGGCCCTTCGGCCCTCAATGTTGTGCCAACCTGTCATACCGATCTGAAGCCCATCTAACCTACACTATTCCATGTACGTCCATATGCTTATCCAATGACGACTTAAATGTACCTAAAGTTGGCAAATCTACTACCGAGTTGGCGAATCTACTACCTTGAGATAGTAAACAATTTCTATTATAGGTAGGATAGGAGCAATTATCAAGATGAGTGGTCCCTACATGAATGCATGAAACATAAAAAAATGAAAAATGGTCTCAATTTTCTAATTATCAGATAAAGTGTTTTTGCTTATTGAGTGAGATTCATGATGACTGGGCCATCATGGCTGACATTGACTTTTCTCATATAATCTTCATCTCATTAATCAGACATCTGGGTTCTTTGGCGTCCATCTCATGGAATCAGGCGGTGGGAGAGGTGGCAGTGCATGCCGCAGCCAGGACCTTGCAAAGTTCATGCTGCATGTGTCATATTTAAACACTACTTGGATGACACTTGCTGACTGATTAAGGAGGACATACCACCAGACTCAGCCTCAGCCAACCTGAATGGAGATAGCAATCCAGGCCAGTGCGGTGCCCTGGTTAAAAGGAACGTTCAGCAACACAGGAGCAAGATTAATGATCTGTCGGCCATGTTTACCTCATCCTCCCCTTAGTACGCTTCTTCTTTCTTGGGTTGAATCTCTGCTGTGCTTCCTAAATTACCCTCAGAAAGTGCTGCTATTTCTGCTCCACTGTCTTCCCTGAAAGGTTCCCCTTTCAATCAATTCTGGCCAGCGCCTCCCTTGTGTCTTTATAGTTCCCTTTACTCAGCTGTAAGACCATTACATCTAATTCCAGCTTCTCCCTCTCAAACTACAGGGTGATTTCTATTATATTATGGTCACTGTCCCTTAAGGATTCCTTTATTAAGCTCCCTAATCAAGTCTGCCTCATTACACATCACCAAATCCAAAATTGCCTGTTCTCTACTGGCCTCTACCATATGCTTCTCCAAAAAAAATCTCAAAGTCATTTCACAAATTCCTTTTCTTGAGAACTGTTACTAACCTGAGTTTCCCAGTCTACCTGCATATTGAAGTCCCCTGTGATTATTGTAATAGTGCTTTCTTTCATGCCATAAGACCATAAGAAATGGAAGCACAATTAGACCTCTGGCCCAGTGAATCTGTTCTGCTATGCATGGTGGCTCAGAGTTTAGCACTGCCTCAAAGTGCCACAGACCCAGGTTCAGCGTCAATTGACTACCTACGGAATTTCGCATTCTGTCTGTGTCTGCATGGGTCTTCTCCACGTCCAAAGATGTGCAGACTAGTCCGATTGGCCATGCTAAATTGCCCTTTGCAATCAGGGATGCGCAAGCTAGGTGGATTAGTCATGGGAAATGCACAGGCACAGCGATAGGGTAGGGTGTGGCGGGGGGGGGGGGGGGGTGGGTGGAGGCGAGGGTGAGTCTGGATGGGATGATCTTTGGAGGATTGGGGTGGAATTTATTGGGCAAACAGCCTGCTTCTAAACTGTTGGGGATTCTATGATTCAATCACCCCATTCTCCTGCCTTCTCTTCATAAACTTTTCTATCTCCTGATTTATTTTCTGTCCCACATCCTGACTACTGCTAGTGGGCATGTACATAACCCTCATCAGGGTCCTTTTTCCTTTGCAGTTCTTCAACTCTATCCACATGTATTGTCATCTTCTGAATCTATATTGTTTCCTGCTATTGATTTCATTTCATTTCTTACCAACGAGACAGCCCAGGCCCATCTGCCCATCCTTTCCGTTGGACATGTTTCCTTGGATACTTACTTCCCAGCCCTGATCCCCTTGCAGCCTTGTCTCTTTGATACCCAAAACATCACACCTGCTAATTTCAATCAGCACTACAAGCTCATTTATCTTGCTTCATATACTGTGGGCATTTAAGAACAACATCCCTACCCTCATCCCTGGAATATCTGGATAACAAAGACACCTATGTCAGACTAAGATAACAAAGTGTGAAGCTGGATGAACACAGCAGGCCAAGCAGCATCTTAGGAGCACAAAAGCTGACGTTTCGGGCCTAGACCCTTCATCATCTGATCCTTCATCCAGCTCCACACTTTGTTATCTCGGATTCTGCAGCATCTATAGTCCCCATTATCTCTGATCGCCTATGTCATACTCCTACTCATCAACTACAGTTCCGCCTTCAACACCTTCCAGACTAATCGCAAAACTCCGCGATCTTCAGCTCCACCCTCTGAAACTGGATCCTTAGCTTCCTGACCCATAAACCACAGTCAGTGATGACAGACAACAGCACCTCCTCCATGATAATCCTCAACACTGGCACCCTGCAAGGATGCGTTCTCAGCCCCCTACTGTACTCCATATATACCCACGGCAGTGTAGCCAAAATCCAGTTAAACGCATCTATAAGTTTGCTGATGACCCCACCATGGCAGAATGGATATCAAACAACAATGAGTCAGAATATAGGAGGGAGATGGAGTGCTTGGTAGCGTGGTGCAATGATAACAGTTTGTCTCTCAATGTCATCAAAACGAAAGAACTGATGACTGACTCCAGGAAGAAAGAAGGAAGACATGCACCTATCCACATCAATGGAGCAGTGGTGGAGAGGGTCAACAGCATCAAGTTCCTGGGAACAACAATAACCGACAATCTGTCCTGGACCTCCCACATAGACATGACAGTCAAGAAGGCACGGCAACGCCACTTCTTCCTCAGGCGCCTTCGGAAATTCAGCATTTCCATAACGACCCTCACCAACCTTTACAGATGTACCATAAAAAGCATTCTGTCCAGGTGTATAACCCCCCTGCTATGGCAACTGCCCTACCCAGAGCCGTAAGAAACTACAGGAAGTTGTGTGTACAGCCCAGACCTTCACGGAAGCCAACCTCCCATCCATGGACTCTATTTACACTTCCTGTTGCCGTGGAAAGGCTGCCAACTTCATCAACAGCACCTCCCACCCTGGCAATGATATCTTCCAACCTCTACCATCAGATGCAGAAGCTTGAACACAAGCACAAACAGGTTCAAGAATAGTTTCTTCCCTGCTGTTATTATCCTGATGAATGGGCCTCTCCAACTCCAAATGATGTTGATCTTGCTTTGTGCACTTCCTGTGCAAACTATAGCCTTGAATGCTTCGTTCTGTCGAAGCGCACTATGAATTATATGCCCTTGTTTGATATGATCTGCTTGTAATGCTCACAAAACAAAGCTTTTCACTGTTCATTTATTGTATACGTGATTACAATTAATCAAATCAAATCACCAAATTGTCATGGATTTACTGATCCCGTTCTCATAGTTTTCCCTTTATCTGCTGTGCCTGATGTTTGATTCCTGACCCGTTTAAACACTCTGTCCTATTACTTGTTCTGGAAACTTTAATTACCTCTCTTGAGCCCTTCCCACCGCACACCAACCCTCCTTACCCCTTTTACTAGTTAAAGTCCTTTAACCACCTAATATAACCTTTCCACTCAGAGCTTGTTCCCGATCAGTTGAGGTAGAAAAGTCAAAGCCCATAAACCTTCTGTTAGTAAGGGGAACCAAAATTGTGATAAAATGACCTAGAAGAAGTTTACAGGCTGAAGAGAACCAAAATAAAGCCCTGACGGGCTGGTGTGGTCTGGGTTGATCAGAGGGTAAACTTGATGATGTAATGTGGCTGCTCGTTGCCATTGGCAACGCACATGGATGGAGTTGGATGAAGGCCTGGAGAAATAAGTGATGAGCTATTCCATCTGACCTTTATGTTAGGAATTGGCACCGTTCAGTTTCTCAGTGAAGGACAGGATGTTGCTTGGAAATAAGGTAAGTTAGCTATTAATGAGATGCAAATAAGATTGTTGTTGCTCATTAGCGAGATTCAGCATTCTCTGCTTGAACCTTCAAGGGAAAATTGGACATTTTCTTCTCAACATCAAGATCCTGCTTCTTTTACTTTCCCAACTATCTCTCCATTACCAGTGACACTCCTAGGTCTGGAAAATACTGCCTAAAGACTAAAGTCACGAAGTTCCATGCTCTAATTTGAGACAGAGTGAGAGCAAGAACTGGTGGTGAGTTTACCTGAGGGACTCACGCCTCAGGAAATGTGAGGTTCAGAGGCAGGTCCGTCATGGCGACCTCAGCCGGTAGCTGCTGTTGAAGCCCTACTTTGAGAAGGTGACCAAACAGGTAGATGAGAGCAAACCGGTTGATGTGGTGTATATGGATTTCAGCAAGGCGTTCGATAAGGTTCCCCACAGTAGGCTATTGTACAAAATGCGGAGGAATGGAATTGTGGGAGATATAGCAGTTTGGATTGGAAATTGGCTTGCTGAAAGAAGACAGAGGGTGGTAGTTGATGGGAAATATTCATCCTGGAGACCAGTTACTAGTGGTGTACCGCAAGGGTCGGTGTTGGGTCCATTGCTGTTTGTCATTTTTATAAATGACCTGGATGAGGGCATAGAAGGATGGGTTAGTAAATTTGCAGACGACACTAAGGTCGGTGGAGTTGTGGATAGTGACGAAGGATGCTGTAGGTTGCAGAGAGACATAAATAAGCTGCAGAGCTGGGCTGAGAGGTGGCAAATGGAGTTGAATGCAGACAAGTGTGAGGTGATGCACTTTGGTAGGAGTAACCAGAAGGCAAAGTACAGGGCTAATGGTAAGATTCTTAGTAGTGTAGATGAGCAGAGAGATCTCGGTGTCCATCTACACAGATCCTTGAAAGTTGCCACCCAGGTTGACAGGGCTGTTAAGAAGGCATACAGTGTTTTAGCTTTTATTAATAGAGGGATCGATTACCGGAACCATGAGGTTATGCTGCAGCTGTACAAAACTCTGGTGCGGCTGCACTTGGAGTGTTGCGCACAGTTCTGCTCACCGCATTATAAGAAGGATGAGGAAGCTTTGGAACGGGTGCAGAGGAGATTTACTAGGATGTTGCCTGGTATGGAGGAAAGGTCTTGCGAGGAAAGGCTGAGGGACTTGAGGCTGTTTTCATTAGAGAGAAGAAGGTTGAGAGGTGACTTAATTGAAACATATAAAATAATCAGAGGGTTAGATAGGGTGGACAGGGAGAGCCTTTTTCCTAGGATGGTGACGGCGAGCATGAAGGGGCATAGCTTTAAATTGAGGGGTGAAAGATATAGGACAGATGTCAGAGATAGTTTCTTTACTCAGAGAGTCGTAAGGGAATGGAATGCTTTGCCTGCAACGGTTGTAGATTCACCAACTTTAGGTACATTTAAGCTGTCATTGGATAAGCACATGGACATACGTGGAATAGTGTAGGTTAGATGGGCTTGAGATCGGTATGACAGGTCGGTACAACATCGCGGACCGAAGGGCCTGTACTGTGCTGTAATGTTCTATGTTCTATGTTCTAAAACACAATGGGTAGAGGTAGGCAACACCAAAGAACTTGGTAGAAAATTCTAGTCACCATTGGCAATCACTTGCTAATGAGTTTTGATTGTCCACCTGGAAAATTCCATGTCAAGAGAAGGTCTAGTATAAACAAGATGGTAGTATTAATGTTGTGGTGAATATATAAATGTGGAAGTCACTGAAGCAGACACAATGCTGTTATATCAATAAAAAAATTAAATTTTAACAGCAGCTAACAACTTAAATAATAAAGTCAATGAATTTGTAGAAAATAGCCATAATGATTTTCTGGAACAAATTTTTAATATCAGTAAGGCATTGGGTTGGGATGAGTCACAAACTTGAAATAGTTAACAGTCTGAGGGAATACCTTAAGAATTGTGACCTTAGTTTCAAACTTAGGTTATCAAACATAAAAGGAATGAGGATCAAAACTGGCCACAGTAAATTGCCTGACTCATGAATGGGTAAGCCAACAGAATGAAGTATTTGAGGAAGCACTTGGTATAAGATCTCCTTAAAAGGATAAGACTCCACTTGTGCAGTTAAGCAACCGGAATCAACAATTGACGTAGGAGACAGTCTTCAACTAAAACAAAGACATGCGTTTGGGAAAGTGGAATCTAATTGATCTTTAAGACCCGACAGGAAATTGATAGAAAAGCTACAGATGAATATTCCCATTGGTGGGGAAAACAAGAACAAATAAGAGTGCTTTCACATTAATGCTCGGCTACTTTGAAATAAAGTCAGTGAGCAGTATTTTTTAATACAAAGAGCAATGCAAAGCTGATATTCCCCATCAAAAGGTTCTGAATGTTGTGTCATTCATATGTCCAATGCTGAGATAGCTAGATGTAACAGGTTCAAGGGCTGACTAGCTTTCTCCTGTTCCTGTGACTTTAACCTTGACTTTACAAGCCATTTGGTATTAATTTCACTCCTTAATAGGTGAGTAACATCCTATTTGATAACAAAAAAGGCTAACATTCTTTTAGGAAATGCTCTCCTTGCCATGAGTAAGATGTAACAGATAGTGTGGATCCCAACTCTGTCACCAAGAACATTATGAAATTGACAATGTCTTTGATAAGCTGCCACTTAATATACTGAGGAGAATTAATGGCTTAAAACAAAACTGCCAGCCCCATCTGAGGACAAAGTCCAATTTTTGAGAGTGGCAACCGTTCTGCTTGGCCAGTAGTTCTCTGTTCACAGCAGAGCATCTGTGAGAAGTGGCCAACACTAGGATAACAGGGAATTTGAAGGAAGAAGATGCAGGAGTCTAGCAAGACAGTTAGGTTGGAGAAGGATTTGTACGCAGTGAGGTCTGAAGATGTGGCCCCATTGAGAGCTAGGCTGGCCAGCTGGGTGGGGAGGGGTTACATTGGATGGGGAGAGAACTTTCAGGGTTTTTCAATTGGGAAAGGGATCCCTAATGGGCTTGTCACTTCTTGTCAACCTCTCCCTCCTGTTAAAAAAGTGCAGCCAGGTGAGAAATGGGCCTTAACTGGCTCTTCGGGCCTCTTTGGGTGGCACGGTGGCTCAGTGGTTAGCACTGCAGCCTCCCAGCGCCAGGGACCCGGGTTCGATACCAGCCTCGGGCGACTGTCTGTGTGGAGTTTGCACATTCTCCCCGTGTCTGCGCGGGTTTCCTCTGGGTGCTCTGGTTTCTTCCCACAGTCCAAAGATGTGCAGGCTAGATGGATCGGCTATGCTAAATTGTCCGTAGTGTTCAGGGGTGTGTGGGTTATAGGGGGATGGGTCTGGGTGGAATGCTGCAAGGGGCGGTGTGGACTTGTTGGGCCAAAGGGCCTGTTTCCACACTGTAGGGAATCTAATCTAATCTCAATCAATTGGGATAAGACCTCACTTGACCAGTTCAGAGGCAGGAGGGTAAATGGCAGGAAAGGTGATCACAGAAATCACCATCTGTATTCCAACTCACAGAGCCCCTTGCATTCTCCGCAGTGTTATTTGGTTCATTGTGGCCAACAATGGATTTCAGTCGCGACCGATGGTTCACTGTCAGATGTACCCCACTTAACTGTTCAAGTGAGTATAGCGGATTCCACAAAATGATCTAGACGAAAAAAGGACCTTTTCTGGTGTTTGAATAAACATTGTTCATCAAGTGACAGCAACACAATAGATTAGCTGATCCGTCATCTCATTTGCTGTCAATGGAAGCTTGTTTGCAGTTGGCTGTTATATTCCCTTCAACAGCATCAATAATTTGCTTTATTGCCATGGGGCATTGCAATGATGTAAGAAGGCACAAATGAGGATGCAAACTTTTTCTTTACTCATGATTAAGTCAAGGTACATAAAGGAGGATAATTACAGTAGATGTTGCCAGAACAAGTCTTTCACATTTATACTTGCTTGTTACATAAATAATTAGGATGCTAAAATTAGTCAAATGGCTTTCAGAGATTGTTATTTTGGTTTGAATGTATTAGACTTATAGCGATTTAGATTGCACATTGATCTCTGAACATTTATTCCATCTGACATTATAATAGAGTCTGCAAGCTGCCAACAAAATCAATTGCATTTTCCTAATTAGCAGACTACACACTGCCCTCATAACATTGGGCATTAGAGCATGTCCATTTAATCCCTTGTGAGGTTTACACATACTTGCTCCTGCAGTCACTAATATTTTATTCTGAACGCATAAGTGGAAGGGTGACACTCATTTACAACCAATGAAAGATGCACAACCATTTGTTGAAAAGCCATTAATTATTTCAAGGCTCCAGGCAATGTCCGTCAAAGGTAGGTCTGAGTTTAAAGGTTACATACCAGAATTCATAAAGAGTGTAAATAAGTCCATGCCTGCATTTTTGTGGTGTCAAGCAATTTCAAAGGTTATTCAGTCGTAAAGCTTCAACAAATTGTGTTTTTCTTCAGCAAGTTCAACTACATTTTTAGGTCCTATACATTTGACTGAGTAAAATGCATTAGCTTTATATATTAATGATGTTGTTACTATGGCCAGTTAAAAAACAGAAGTTAGATGAACCTCTGGTTGCTTGAAAATTAGCATTTTGGATTAATTGAAAGGCATTGCCCATACAGCGTCATTTTTTTGCATCATATCAGATATTTTTAGTAGTCCTATATAATGTAAGAGACAACGTAATTCAAAAGCTATACTGAAAACTTTGTGTTACAATTTATTTTAATTTAATCCATTTCTGTGCTATTTTTGTTTCATTCTATTCACTTCAAGTTTCAGATTTCTTTCTGACAATTCTAGACAAGGGAGGGAAGCAGCGCCAATGATATCATCGATATATCGGAGAAAGAGTTGTGGGTGGGGGCTGGAATAAGGCTGGAACAAGGAATGTTCCACATACCCCATGTACAGTAGTCAGGTGCTGGGGTGCAAGATATACCAGGAGATAGAAAACGTGTGTAAGAAAGGCAAAGTTACAGTGATATTGGGGGATTTCAATATGCAGGTGGACTGGGAAAACCAGGTTGGTAGTGGCTTGTAAGAAGAGGAATTTGTGGAATTTCTATGACATGGCTTTTTGGAGCAGCTTGTGGTGGATCCCAGGAGGGAACAGGCAATACTGGATCTAGTGGCAACACAGTATGGAGCTGGAAGAATAGGACATAGAACATAGAACAATACAGCGCAGAACAGGCCCTTCGGCCCTCGATGTTGCACCAAACTGTGAGCTAATCTAAGGCCCTCCCCTACACTATCCCATCATCATCCATATGCTTATCCAAGGACTGTTTAAATGCCCCTAATGTGGCTGAGTTAACTATATTGGCAGGCAGGGCATTCCATGCCCTTACCACTTTCTGAGTAAAGAACCTGCCTCTGACATCTGTTTATATCTATCACCCCTCAATTTGTAGCTATGCCCCCTCATACAAACTACCGTCATCATCCTCGGAAAAAGACTCTCACTGTCACCCTATCTAATCCTCTGATGGATTATCTAATGTATGTCTCTATTAAATCCCCTTTTAGCCTTTTTCTCTCCAATGAAAACAGACCCAAGTCCCTCAACCTTTCTTCATAAGGCCTTCACTCCAGACCAGGCAACATCCTGGTAAATCTCCTCTGCACCTTTTCCAATGCTTCCACATCCTTCCTGTAATGAGGCGACCAGTACTGCACGCAATATTCCAGCTGAGGCTACATTAGCGTTTTGTACAGTTGCAGCATGATATCACGGCTCCGGAGCTCAATCCCTCTACCAATAAAACCTAACACACCGTAAGCCTTCTTAACAGCACTATCAACCTGGGTGGTAACTTTCAGGAATCTATGTGCATGGACACCAAGATCCCTCTGCACATCCACACTACCAAGAATTTTTCCATTGACCCAATATTCTGCCTTCCTATAATTCTTCCCAAGAATACATCAGGCCAGGTAGCATCAGAAGAGCAGGAAAGTTGCCGTTTCCAGAAGGGTCCCGAGCCAAAACGTCAACTTTCCTGCTCTTCTGATGCTGCCAGGCCTGCTGTGTTCCTCTAGCTCTACACTGTGTTATCTCTGACTCCAGCATCTGCAGTTCTTGCTTTCTCAATAGTGGATTTAATGTTGTGCATTGAGGCAGACTTGGTAAGGGAGCTTAAGGTGAAGGAACCCTTAGGAGGCAGTGATCCTAATGTGATTGAATTTATTCTGCAATTTGAGAGGGAGTAGATAGAATCAGAGGTAATGGTATTACAGCTGAATAAAGGCAACTACAGAGGTATGAGGGAGGAACTGTGCAGAATTGACAGGGAGAGGAGGCTAGCAGGAAAGACAATGGAATAGTAATGGCAGGAGTTTCTAGGAGTAATTCAGAAGATGCAGAAAAAAGTTCATCCCTAGGGAAAAAAAACATGGTACAGGGAGAATGAGGCAACCATGGCTGACTAGGCAAGTCAGGGATAGCATAAAAGCAAAAGAGAAATGGCAAAGGGCTGTGGGAAACCAGAGAATTGGGAAGGTTTGAAAGACCAACAGAGGGCAACAAAAAAAGAAATAAGGAGGGAGAAGATTACATATGAGCTGACCAGTAATATAAAGGAGGATTGTGAGAATTTCTTTAGATATGTAGAGGGCAAAGGAGAGGTAAAAGTGGACATTGGACCACTGGGAAGTGTGGCTGGAGAGAAAGTAGTGGGGAACAAGGAAATAGCTGAGGAACTGAGTAAGTATTTTGATTAGTCTTCACAGTGGAAGACATGAGTAAAATCCCAAAAATTCAAGAGAGCCAAGGGGCAGAACTGAGTATGGTGGTTGTTACCAAGAAGAAGGGGCTAGAAAAATTGAATAACCTGGAAGTGGATAAATCACCTGGGCCAGACGGACTACACCCCATCATTTAAAATAATTGCCATTTGTCATGGACAAATGCAAGATGCCCTTCCTTGAATGTACACAACAATTCAGGCACGAGATTAATGAACGCTGCTCCTACAATTTGTGTTAAAGTTATAAGATCATTCTGATTATCTTACTGCAGGTATTCCAGTAATTTTAAGTGGCTATTAGTCTGTATAAAATAATTTCCAAACAATGTTGTCTCAATCTTCTAACTGAGGTCCACATTTCATCCTGATTTCCCAAACACATATTGCTAGTGAAAAGCAGGCAGTTACCTAGTGTTAATGTAGTTTTTGTTTAAAACAGAAATTTAAAATGAAGCTACTGGCCAAAAAGAAATAGATGGCATCTTACAAAATGTTTGAAAATAGTTTGATGACATTACTCGTGTAGAGAAGTTGCTCCAATGTTATGGTAGTGCTTTTTAAAACACAGCATGTAGAAATATCCAACTAGGTAAATGTGGCATTATGCAATTCAGAAAACAAAACAGTTTCATGTGAACTGAAAATTTTAAGTGGAATATGACAGTAAAAGACATACTAATTAGAGGAGTTATTGCAGTAACTATTTAAGATATTTCAGTGACCTTATCCATGCAGGGTTTTACTTGATGATTAAATCAGAGAAGTCTTGAAATCATGTAAAACGTCATCTATTAATGAGACAATCAAAACTTTAAAGCAATAATACGAAGCCCAGAAAATGTGATTATTCTGCTTAAATTTATGAAGGTGTATTGGCAATAATTTAATATCTAAAACTGGTATAAAAGCTCAACTTAAGGAAATACAAAAGGCCAAAAGGGCTCTTCAAATTTATTTAGTTGTATGGATTTGGATGATTCAACATTTAATCATTTTATGCGCTAGCTCATCTCCATTACATTTGCAGTATTGACCATACACTGTCTTCAGTGTCCTCAGGTCTTCATGGAACATATTAATTGCTATCTAGTGAACTGTGCTTGAAGGGGATGTGCTGATGCCCCGAAGTTTGATACACATGAAGGAAAATCATCCAGGGCAAGTGCTGGATGATTGGCTGTGCACATTGTAGTGTTAGTCAATATCTTAAGAAGGGGAGGGTGCGAAGAGACGAAGTTGGCAGTAAAAGGAAATTACTCTGATA
Source organism: Stegostoma tigrinum (assembly GCF_030684315.1). Lineage (NCBI taxonomy): Eukaryota > Metazoa > Chordata > Chondrichthyes > Orectolobiformes > Stegostomatidae > Stegostoma > Stegostoma tigrinum. The sequence goes on from NC_081354.1 coordinate 118,401,637, forward strand.
GTAAGGAACATTTGGCTTTTTTTTCCAATGACTTCTGCACAGTTTTGGGAATTATGCCTAGATTTTCCAAATAATTTGAAAAAGTTATTTTGAAAGCTGGCGATGTTCAGTTTATTTAAACTGAATAGTATGGACAAAGCTCACATACAGCTATCCAGTCATAGGCAACAGTTCTGCCTGCTGATGGAAACATCTCTTCAGCAAGCCCATGTTGTTTCTGCTGTTTGGTTTTAATGTAAGTGTTTCTCCAGATTATCCTTCTGATTGTTGTAATAACTACTACTTTCACAAACCAGGCAACAGGTACAAATGCTGTAACCCATTCTAAAGAGCAGTTTAAGGTTATGGCCAGGGCCTTTCTCCTTCGTGCATGAACAACTCCTCCAACTGAGAGCATTATTTCCTTCAGCAGAGCTCAGCTTGGCTGGGCACAGTACAAAGAGAACAAAGTTTTCAAAATGTAGTATATTAAAATGGACCTCAGTTACAAGATCGAGGCACCATTGCTTGGAAATGGTATTATACAAACTAATAGCCACTTAAAATTACTGGAATACCTGCAGTAAGATGATCAGAAAGATCTTATAACTTTAACACAAATGGTTGGAGCAGTATTTATTAGTCCCATGCCTGAATTATTGTGTATATTCAAGAAGAGGCATCTTTTGTGTCTTGTCCAGAAATTTGTTTCTGCCTTAATGATAATAGGAACTGCAGATTTTCCCTGCAACCGCACGAAGTGCTACACTTGCCCCCACACCTCCTCCCTCACCCCCATCCCAGGCCCCAAGAAGACTTTCCACGTCAAGCAGATGTTCACCTGCACATCTGCCAATGTGGTATACTGCATCCGCTGTACACGGTGTGGCTTCCTCTACATCGGGGAAACCAAGCAGAGGCTTGGGGACCGCTTTACAGAACACCTACGCTCGGTTTGCAATAAACAACTACACCTCCCAGTCGCGAACCATTTCAACTCCCCCTCCCATTCCTTAGACGACATGTCCATCCTGGGCCTCCTGCAGTGCTACAATGATGCCACCCGATGGTTGCAGGAACAGCAACTCATATTCCGCTTGGGAACCCTGCAGCCCAATGGTATCAACGTGGACTTCACAAGCTTCAAAATCTCCCCTTCCCCTACTGCATCCCAAAACCAGCCCAGCTTGCCCCCACCTCCCTAACCTGTTCTTCCTCTCACCTATCCCCTCCTCACACCTCAATCCCCACCCCAATTTCCTACCTACTAACCTCATCCCACCCCTTGACCTGTCCGTCTCTCCTGGACTAACCAATCTCCTCCCTACCTCCACACCTACACTCACCTTTACTGGCACCATCCCCACCTCTTTGACTTGTCTGTCTCCTTTGCACCTATCTTCTCCTCTATCCATCTTCAGACTGCCTCCCCCCTTCTCTATTTATTTCAAAACCTCCTCCCCCTCCCCATTTTCTGAAGAAGGGTCTAGGCTGAAGCGTCAGCTTGTGTGCTCCTATGATGCTGCTTGCCTGCTGTGTTCATCCAGCTCCACACTTTGTTTCTGCCTTCTTTTCCTTTATCAAATTCTCAATAATCCTTGACATCCAGGTTTACCTGGACTTGTTGCCCTTGCCCTTCACTCTTAATGAATACACTGGCCCTGAATTTTCACAGCACTTTGTCTAAAAGACTCCCACTTTCCAATTTGTTTTTCTATCTTCATTCACAGGATGAAGGTGGTGCTGGCTAGGCAGCATTTATTGCCCAGAGGGCAGTTAAGAGTCAACCACATTGCTGTGGGTGTGGAGTCACAGTAGGCCAGACCAGTTAAGGATAGCAGTTTCTTCCCTCAAGGACATTGGTGAACCAGATGGGTTTTTCCAACAATCGACAATGGATTCATGGCCATCATTAGATTCTTAATTCCACATATTTATTGAATTGAAATTTCACCATCTGCCATGGCGGGATTCGAACCCGTGGCACCAGGGAGGTAAATTACTAATCAAGAGTCTCATTTGCTGTCAGAGAACCACCTATCAGTTCTCCTTACATTCAAGTCTGTTATCACTAAAGTTCTTCCAGTCTTTTTCCTGCCCTCCTGTAGAGCAGAGAAAACCGAGGTGTCACAGTTCATTCGATGTAGCTGTGCGAAGGCAGGTTACCTAGGTCTGTGAACCTTGCATCAGGTCTCAGGACATAAACTGAAGGGCTGAGAGCCACCACATTGCTGCCAGTGTCCAAACACTTCCTTGGACACCGCGTTAGTGACCACTCACTGAGGAGGATCACCCGGCATGGCAATGAATGCTCATGGAGTGCTGATGCACCCATTCTCATCACACTTCATCCTGCCCTCTCTCTCGCTCTCCCTTATCATTGAACAAGCTCTCCTTCAAGAGGTTGGAGAGACTCCTGAGTGAAGGGGGGCACCATATATTCCAATCCGAATGAGGAGCAGGCGGTGGAGTTGTTGGGTTTGGGCACTGAATAATCCTGTAGCAACGGGGATGTTGGAATGTCAACAGACATCATTGAATCCCTAGAGTGCGGAAAGAGGAAAGCTAGCCTATTGAGTCTGTGCCAACCCTCCAAAGAGCATCCCACCTGGGCCCAGCTCCCCATCATATCCCTGCATTTCCCACTGCTGGTCCACCTTGACTGCATATCCCCGGGAATCATGGGCAATTTAGCATGGCTAATCCAGCAAACTCGTGCATCTTTGGACTGTGGGAGGAAACCAGAGCGCCCAGATGAAATCCCCACAGGGTTGCCCAAAGCTGGAATTAAACCTGGGTCCCTGGCACTGTGAGGCAGCAGCGCTAACCACTGAGCCACTATGCCACAACTGTCAGTGAGGAACATTGCAGTCTGCTCTTCTGAGATGTCTCACATATCGGTCAACATAAGGGATTATATATCTTCAACAAACAGTTCTTTCTCTTTTCTCCCACAGATACCAATGACCAACATCACATTGTGAAGTGCAGGAGGCTACAATTGCTGCCCAGCAGCACCACCATCTCTAAGGATGCGGACTCCGAAACCTCAAAGGATGCATTGGCTTGGCTTTCACTTCCACCCTCCATCTTCACCTCTGTGTAATCTGCTGTTGAGACTAGACTCAGGCTCACAAGGTGGTGAGCACATCACTGACATCTGGTGAGGAAGAAAAGCCCAAGATCTCTGACACTTAGAGGACTGCCAGAGATCAGGCCTCAAACTGAGCCCCAGGCAGAAGATGTGCCGTTGTAGTTGGCCACTGTGAAACAAGCTGATAAACCTCAGGCAGTGGCCCCAGGGGCTTTCTCCACACTGCTGTGAAAAGAGGAAGAGTCCGTCCAACTTCAGACTATGGTGGTGACTTCAGCGCATGAATGTTTAGCCACCACCTTGGAAACAGAGATGGGCGTCTTTGCATGCAGCTCAGATCTGCAGTCCATTGCTGTACAATTGGCGTACAGCATCAGTGACAAGGAGAACACTATCTCTCTTAGTGCCTTAGACTTGCTTCGATTGCAGGGAAAAGTGCCAGGGGATGGTGGGGCTGGAGGGGAGGGTGGAGCGGACAAGGGAGTCACAGAGAGAGTGGTCCCTCCGGAAAGCACATAAGGGTGGGGAGGGAACAATGTCTTTGGTACTGGGTTCAGATTGCAGATGGCGGAAATGCCGGAGAATAATGCGTTGGATTTGGAGGTTGGTCAGGTGGTACATGGGAAATCCAACACATCATCCACATTCCCCTCCAGCCCCACCAGCCCCGGCACTTTTCCCTGCAACCGAAGCAAGTGCTACTCCTACCCCTATACTTCCCCACTCACCCCGATCCCAGGCCCTAGGAAGACTTTTCACATCAAACAGATGTTCACCTGCTCATCTGTCAATGTTATCTACATTGGGGAAACCAAACGGAGGCTTGGGGACAGCTTTGCGGAACATCTATGCTCTGTTTGCAACAAACAACTATATTGCCCAGTCGCAAACCAGTTCAATTCCACCCCCCTCACCACTCCTTGAACGATATGTCTATCCTGGGCCTCCTGCATTACCATGACGACGCCACCCGAAAGATGAAGGAACAGCATCTCATATTTAGCTTGGGAACTCTGTAGCCCAAGGGTATCAATGTGGACTTCACAAGCTTCAAACTCCCCCCTCCCCCGACCACATGTCAAAACCAGCCCAGCTGGTCCCCACCTCCCTAATCATTCCTCCTACCTCAAGCCCCACCCCACATCCCCTACCCACTAACCTCATGCTGCCCCCCGACCTGTCCGTCCTCCCGGGACTGACCTATCCCCCCAGCTCCCCATCTACATTCACCTTCACTGACTCTAACCCCGCCTCTTTGACACGTCTGTCTCCTCTCACCCTTTCTTCTCCTTTATCCATCTCTATACCCTCCCCTGTCTCCCTATTTATTTCAGAATCCCCTACCCCTCCCCCATTTCTGAGGAAGGGTCCCGACCCGAAACGTCAATCTTTCCTGCTCCTCTGGTGCTGCTTGGCCTGCTGTGCACATCCAGCTTCACACCGTGTTATCTAACATCCTGGTAAATCTCCTTTGCACTTTTTTCAGCGCTTCCACATCTTTTCTGTAATGAGGCAACCAGAACTGGACACAATACTCCAGATGTAGCTGAACCAGGCTTTTGTATAGCTGGAGCATAACTTCATGGTTCTTGAACTCAATCCCTCTATTAATGAAAGCTGACACATCATGCGCCTTCTTAACAACTCTATCTACCTGGGCGGCAGCTTTCAGGGAACTATGAACATGAACTCCAAGATCCCTCTGCTCCTCTACACTGCCGAGAATCTTTCTGTTAAGCCCTGTATTCTGCTTACTAATTTGTTCTTCCGAAATGATTCACCTCACACTCTTCAGGGTTAAACTCCATTTGCCACTTCTCAGCCCAGCTCTGCATCCTATCAATGTCCCTTTGTGACCTAGAACAGCCCTCCACACTGTCCACAACTCAACCCATGTTCGTGTCATGTTCTTCCACCTCCTGTTTGGCAGTGACCTTGCCTGCAACAGTTGAGGATGCATCTAGGAGACCCCCTGAGCCCCTAGGGTTAGACCCACCAAAGCCTTGACAATCACTGGGGCTTAACAGTCAACAAGCTGGTTCCATGCCAACTGTAACATTTGGATATATTAGGAGGCAAAGAAAACAATTAGATGTGGGCATATATATATATACATATATATATATACACATTCTTCATTGATGTAAATATGTAATCATTTGCACTGTTCCAACATGTGTTGTTGTATAATTTGTTGAGCCGCAGAGCATTAAAAATGCCGTAAGTACCAAGGCAGCAGCAGTATGGACACACCTAAACACAGGAACAAAAAGTATCTCTCTGATGAAGGGTTGAGGCCCGAAACATCAGCTTTTGTGCTCCTGAGATGCTGCTTGGTCTGCTGTGTTCATCCAGCTCCACACTTTGTTATCTTGGATTCTCCAGCTTCTGCAGTTCCCACTGTCTCTGATCACAATGTGTTGTGACTCAGTTGTGAGCTGTAAATCAAGCTATTTCAGAAGTTATCACGTATGTGTAAATACTCAATTAGCCGCCAAGATTACTAAATTGCCTGATAGATTGCTATTTAGGTCAATAGAAATTCACACAAGGCTTCACACTTAAAAGGGAAGTAACAACTTATTGTCAACAAACTTATTCTTTAACAAATGACAGGGAGAAAAAGGGGTCTCTAATATCTATTCGTCTTTATCACTTTAACACACCAAGCACACAAAATTCATCCACATACAGACAGACAAAAGACAGGTAGTGTGGTCCAAATATTACTGGTGGAAAAATATAGACAGATAAACGTTCTGTCAATCAAAAGTCCAGATCACAAAGCAGGAGAGTTATTGCTTCCAGAGATAACAAGGTGTAGAGCTGGATAAACACAGCAGGCCAAGCAGCATCAGAGGAGCAGGAAGGCTGACGTTTCGGGCCTAGGCCCTTCTTCAGAAATCAAAATGCCTACAGTTCCTTTGATTTTTGTCGTGATTGCACGATGCTGTCTGCAGAACAACGACTGTTCTTCAATTAAAAAGCTGATCAGTTGGATGCAGGTCTTTTTCTTGTATTAGAATTCTTCCTTTTGTCTATGCTTCCTGTCTTTTCAATCACAGATGAGGTAGAGTGAGAGGCATTTCCTATCTGCAGTCTCTGGATGTCTCTGCACTCAGAGGTCTATACTAAGTCACAGTTGGCCCAATAAAGAGCTGCCATTCGGTAGCTTTTCCTGAGCCTCAAAGACTCCTGGTGCCACTCGGTTCTATAAGGTAACCACCTCACTCCTCCACAAATAATATAGTTGTATGCAGCTGGAAATATAAACTACATAACCCCAATTGATTCTTAAGTTGCAAAACTCCTGATATTTTACTAATGTAGCATAGTCTAACTTCCATTTTGCAGTCTTTAATCCAAAAAGAAAAAATCCATGGTTTCTTCCACATAACAGTTATCATTGCCTGAAACAATGGTACAGAATGGTGTTCCATTTCCATTTCAAAGCAGAGCGCATGTTAATTAATGGAGAGATGCAGGTGCAGATGGTTTTCTTTCAATTTCCATAAACTTCGTCTACACAACAGCTGAAGCCATCGAGATTTTTTGTAACTTGCAGCACAAAAGCTAACACTGGTCACTGGCAAGACACTTTATCTTTACATTTCAATGCATTCTGGCGCTTTCTTCAACCAAAAACATACAAACACGCATGACACCACTTGCTAACTCATAGCCAATATAAGGGCTAACATACCTTTGCAGGCCAGATCCCTATGACGAGTCACTGCATTAAAAATAACACACCTATACTACAATACAGCACCTTGTAGTGACATTTGAAATCATGGTAGATGTCAAAAATGTATCACTTGCATTTTAGAATATTCCCAACCCATCAGAAATCATTTGGGTGCCTGTATATGAATCACAAGAATTTAGAATGCATGGACAGCAATTATTTAGGAAGGCAATTAGAATGTCGTCTTTTGTTTTAAAGAAAATGAAGTATATATAAGCAGGGAAATATTGCTATAAAGGTATAGGGAATTGGTACTTACTCAGTATATTGTCCATCACTTTGGTCTCATTATTTAAAAAGAAACATGCTCATACAGGAGGGAGGAGGATCAGAGAGGGGGATGGGGGGAGGGAACTGGAATAAATAGGGAGAGAGGGGGAGGCGGACCGAAGATGGAGAGTAAAGAAGGTAGGTGGAGAGGGTGTAGGTGGGGAGGTAGGGAGGGGATAGGTCAGTCCAGGGAAGACGGACAGGTCAAGGAGGTGGGATGAGGTGGGATGTGCTCCTGAGATGCTGCTTGGCCTGCTGTGTTCATCCAGCCTCACATTTTATTATGCTCATACAGGATGCAGTTGAGACGAGGATCATGAAGCTGATTTCTGGGATGAGGGGTTTGTCTTATGAGGAAAGGTTGAGCAGCTACGCCCAATATACATGGAGTTTCAAAATTTAAGAAGCACTCTCACTGTACAGAAGATTTTAAGGGGCTTGATAGGATTATGCTGGTGGATATTTCTTCTCATGGAGAAACCTACAACTAGAGGGCACAGTTAAAAGAGAAAGTAGTCTCCCATTTAGGATGGAGATAAGAAGAATTGTTTCTCTCAGTGGATCATCAGTCTCTGGAATTCTCTTCTCAGTGACACTGAGATTGTTTCAAATTAAGATACTTCAGCCTGATAATCACCCTCTAATTTGTTGAGCTGCAGAGCATTAAAAATGCTGTAAGTACCAGGGCAGCAGCAGTATGGACACATCCAAACACAGCAACAAAAAGCATCTCTCTGATGAAGGGTCTAGGCCCGAATCGTCAGCTTTTGTGCTCCTGAGATGCTGCTTGGCCTGCTGTGTTCATCCAGCCTCACATTTTATTATCTTGGATTCTCCAGCATCTGCAGTTCCCATTATGTCTGAACAAAAAACATATGCACCACCCCCTCCCTTTTTCAAGGCAGAAAAACCAAGGAAGCCTAAAAGAAAGAGTTCTAAACAATAAAAGCCACATGTCCATCAGATGAACCATTGCTTTGAAAAGTAACTGCTGCTTTACAAACAACAGCATGTCATCATTGCAAAAATCAAAAGGGCTGTGAGGTAACACCTTGCCAGCTACTGATCTGGGATCTTGACCTTTGGAATTTTCTTGACCCTGTCTCTGTTCTTCCTCCACCTATTGTATATTGGCTAAACTATTCGTCTTTGGATTGTTCTAATTGTGACTGAGTGTGTGTACTTGGGGTTTTTGAAGGGGGGATAGTTTAATTTGCATAGTGGAAGATAAAAAATCCTTGTTTTTCTCTGTTCATTTAAAAGTCATGTGTTACAATAATTATTTATGCTTACCATTATTAACGAAGCCTGGTTTGAATTCCTTTCGTCCTGAGTGGGCTATGGGAATTGCTGACTGACCGAATTGCTGGTGGGGAGGTGGTGGTGAGTTGCCTTCTTGAACCACTGCAGTCTATGAGGTCTAGGTTGACTTCCCCTGTCACCCACCAAAGATCCCTCACCAGTTACCCCATGATCTTACCCCAATTTTTTCTGATCCCCTATTTGTAACCATTGATGTTCCAATACTGCTCCTGAAGATCCTCACAATCCAGATCCCAAAGCTCCCTACTGATTCCATACCATTCCATGAGCGAGGTTACTATGCCTTTCTTTGGGCTCTAACTTGACCAGGACTGGCCCTTACTCCCGAAGTCTGTCCCTACACATCCAATTGCCCCCTGTGGCTGTGATAATTCCCTGCTTTGCACAATACTGCCTGACATGTTGCAGTGTTTTGGCGGAAGATGACATGTTGTCTATTGCACAATGAACCCTCATCACAGTCATATACAGCATGGAAACAGACTCTTCAGTCCAAGCCATCTGTGCCGACCAGACATTGCAATGTGACTTAGTCCCATTTGCAGTGTTTGGCCCATATCCTTCTAAACTCTTCCTATTCATTTACCCACCTGGATGCCTTTTAAGTGTTATTGTACCAGCCTCTACCACTTCCTCTGACAGCTTGTTTAAAACATGCACTGCCGTCTGTGAAAAAAAGTTACCCCTCAGGTCCTTTTTATAATCTCTTCGCTCTCACGTTAAACCTTTGCCCTCTAGCTTTGGGGTCCCCTAGGAAAAAGACCTTGGTTATTCATTCTATTCATGCCTGTCATGATTTAAAGACCTCTATTAGGTCACCTCTCAGCCTCTGATGCTCCTGGGAAAAAAAGCCCTGGCCTATTCAGCCTCTTCCTATAAATCAAGCTCAATGGAAGATATATCAAGTAGATTTGCTGCCACCGTACAAATTTTTAGATTGGAACGTAAAGAGTCTGACTCATCTCACGTCATAGAGGAAAACCTCTTGATTGTCTAATGAGAAGAGGTTTTTATCTTTAACAAGTTACATTAGTATGACGTTCTCATTAGGGCTATGAGGGAGATCTAATGATAGGTGGTAACACTTTCATGTCTGTATGACATCATTATATTGGGAGGTACTTAATGCTTTCCTCAATATTAACCCTTTCAGAACTCAACACCTTCTATAACTTCGCCCTTCCAAGTTTTTCTCCATTATCAACATTCCTACATTCATGTACAATAATTGCATTTACCAGTATCCTGTCTCCCTCTAGGTCTCTAACTTCACAAAGGTAGGTGGTCCAGTGGTTATACTACTTTGCCAGAACATGATCCCTTTGGACTTGGAAAACTGATAGCTCTTTAATTTGCAGACTGTTGGCATTGACTCCGTCCTTGACCAATGTGAGGTTTGTAAAATTCCTTTAAGCTGAAGAACATTTTATCTAATGAACTTCCTTTGCAGTAGACCTATTTCCTGCCAAGCCAGGCAATTGCTCAAGTGTATCAGTTGCAGGACTTTTTTTGTCATAAATTTTTGTTTGTAAAAGATGGTTGTCACATGAAATAGACAGTTTCTTTCATAATATATCCTGGGTTAATGAGCCAGGCAATTTCTTGTATCCTGAATCTGTAGAGTCATACGTAGCCCATGTTCGATTTCTGAGAACAAATCCTTATTGTCAATCTATGGGGAAATCTTTAACTCGTCGATTAGGTTGGATTCTTTCATTCATCACTAATAGCTTCCTTCCTGAAGAAGCTGTAATATCTATTCCCATAGTTGTACTATTTGACAGCTGTTCCTTACTTGAAGTATGTTTCTCTGATATACCTAAATGCTTGGCTAATTCCGTTACAATTTCAGCTTTCTTATTAATCCAAGTTAAATCCAATTTTGACCTGCTTGCTAATTCTATTATTGTCACTTTTTTATCTGATTTTCTAAGTTTCCTTGGCAAATTTGCAATGCATCTTTTACCGCCAGAACTTCTTTTCCAATGCAAAGAGCCTTTTCCCCACTTTTGATTTAACTAACAACAAGCAACCAGAATTAAACAGATTTCCACTTCTCATTTCAGTTTTATTTAAAGATCTAGGATGGTAGTTGCCAAGTATGTTTAAATCTGCTGAAACCTTTCGTAACCTAAATCTGTCCAAATCTGTCCAAATCGTGGACGAACTTCCAATCTGTTATAAAGTGGAAGTTGACCCCCACTCTGAGAACTATCACCAAAACACCCAAACAGGAGATCCTTGCTCTATAATCCGTAAAAGGAGTGGGAAAAGTGGTGTAATCTGCCTTTCAGCAACTTATAGTGGTCAAATAAAATAAAGCCGTAGCACTCACTTTACAATCAACAATTGACAGTATATTTATCTAACTCCAACAGTGAACAAATTAACTGAACTATTAACAAACCATATAAATCTCTTCTAACTACCAACCATTCCTGAATGAAGCAAAATTCTAATGACATGCTGTTCCAATAAATACCAGTCCCACTTATATAAAAATATAGAATTTAATCTCTCAAAATTACAGCTGATTTACATGTCTTCTGGAACACTCTGTGCCTTCTCTGTCGGTTCTTATGTCATGAATGTTAACTAGTTATGCAGTTGGTACTATTGTTATTTAAATGATGCTTTCTCTAAGACATAGAGGAGGCTGTGAGACCCTCTCTGATTAAGGGTCTAGGCCCGAAACATCAGCTTTTGTGCTCCTGAGATGCTGCTTGGCCTGCTGTGTTCATCCAGCTCCACACTTTGTTATCTTGGATTCTCCAGCATCTGCAGTTCCCATTATCTCTGTGAGACCCAGCAATTCTCTCTTGGGAGATGAGGGCTTTAAGCTCTGGCAGATGGTAGTTAGCTCTCTGCTCTTTGTCCAACTGCCCCCTTCTTTTATACCCTTGATGACACATACATTTCTTATAATAAGATTAGTCCTATATTGTCAAAACAAACAAATTTAAATTGAATTGGTTTTCTGGTATCTAAGTGCCTGGTTCAAATTGATTGGCTAAATTCAAAAGCCTGTTGCCTGGGAGAATTTGCTGCATTTTAATTTCTAAGCACAGAAAAAACACACCATCATTTAAAGAGACCACTCAATGCTTTCCCTCCTGGCATTTTACAAACATCAAATTCTAACTTCCTGCCTTCCAATCCTCAAGTACTCTACCCAACTTCACAAAATTTACAAGGTGATGAAATGAAATGTTTGATGTAAACTTGCAGCTTCTCGGTGTCTGACATCAAATTTTGTCTGCTGTAACAATTTTGTCCCCAGGTTGTATTTCCATCTGAATTATTTCAGTTAAAGATTCATCAATCTGCTCAGGTTGGGTAGACCTGAGTTCTGAGGAAGGGTCACTGGACCCAAAACTTTAACTCTAATTTCTCCTTCACAGATGCTGCAAGACCTGCTGAGCTTTTCTAGCAACTTCTGTTTTTGTTGTGGGGGTAGACCTGCTCATCAGCTTTCTCATCAATTGCACATCAGCAATTGGTGATTCTTGCCAACACATGATGCCTTTCTAGACAAAAAAACCTCTGCTTTTACCATCTCCTCCAGCAGCACATATCAGGCACTCCGTGTACCTCTCACGGTTCCTTTAAACTTTCCCCCTTTACCATAAAACTACGACCCCCTGTAATTGACATTTTTTTCCACCCTGGAAAAAAGACTCCAACTATTCATTCTGTCCATGCCTCTCATAGTGCTGTAAACTTTTATCAGGCTGTCCCTCATCTTTCAACATTCAGGTGAAAACAAACCAAGTTACTTCAAACTCTCCTGATAGCTAATACCCTCCAAAGCAGGTAACAGCCTGGTAAACCTTTTCTGTACCATCTCTGAAGCCTCCATTCCCTTCTGGTAGTGTGGAGACCAAAACTACACACAATATTCCAAATGTGGCTTAACTAAAGTTCTATAACAGCTACAACATGACGTGCCAATTTTTATACTTTATACTGATGAACACAAACATCCCATATGCTTTCATGAGCATCAACCACGTGTTGTCACTTTCAGGGAGCTGTGGCCCTGTACACCTTGATCCCTCCGTACATTAGTGCTATTAAGGGTTCTTACATTTACTGTATACTTCCTGCATTAGATCTTCCAAAATGCATCACTTCACACTTGTCCAAATTAACTTCAATTTGCCTTTTTTCACCCATGTCTCCAGCCTATCTATATCCTCTGTATCCTCTGGCAATCCTCCTCATTATCTGCAACTCTCCCAATCTTTGTATTGTCTGCGAACTTACTAATCAATGTGCCTATATTCTCCACCAAATCATTCGTATATGCTATAAAGAACAGGGGTCCCAGCACTGATCCCTGCAAGACATCACTGGTCACAGATCTCCAATCAGAAAAACATCCTTCTACCATTATTTTCTGTCTCCTATGACCCAAGCCATTTCTGTACCCATCTTACTGGCTCAGTGCAGACCCCATGTGATTTCAGCCTGCAATGAGGGACTTTATCGAAGGCCTTGCTACAGTCCATATGGACAACATTCATTATCCTGCCCAAAATCATGTTTGTTACTTACTCAAAAATATCAATCTAGTTAGTGAGACACAACATTCCCCACATAAAGCCATGCTACCTATCATTAATAGGTCCATATTTTTCCAAATGTGGTTTAATTCTGTCCATAAGAATCCTCTCTAATAATTTCCCTATTAACGATGTAAGCCTCACCAAACTGTAATTTCCTGGATTATTCTTGTTGCCCTTCTTGAACAAAGGAACAACATTGGCTATTCTCCAGTCCTCTGGGGCTTTTCCTGTGACTAAAGAGGATACAAATATTTTATATAAGGCTCCAGCAACTTCCTCCCTTATCTTCCTCAGCATTCCAGGATCGATCAGGTCCTGGAAACTTGTCTATTTTATTGCTTTTCAGAGCGTCCAACATATTTTCCTTTTTTATATTGACATAGCCTAGAATATCAACATATCCTTCTGACACTCAGTACCCACCATGTCCTTCTCCTTTATGAATACCGATGCAAAATATTTGTCCAAGAACCACACCCACCTCCTCTGGCATCCTGTTGACAATATGAAGCAATTCTTTTCTGCCAACATGGTTAATCTGAGCAGAGATAACGAGGCGTAGAGCTGGATGAACATAGCAGGCCAAGCAGCATCAGAGGAGCAGGAAAGTTGACGTTTCAGGTCTAGACTCTTCTTCAGAAAAAACATCTGAATCTGAATGGATTCTGTCTTCTTTTTTAGTTCTGCCATGAATCTAGGAAGCCCTATGTAACCTTCTACCAGTTGCCATTTGATCAATTGTTCAACATTTGACATTTCATTGATTTTGTGATTGGCTGTTCAGTAAACATTTGTGACATTATTGGTTGTTTCTTGGTCGCTTGTAATTGTAACTAGGTTAACTCCTTCTGCAACTGGAAGTTAAAAATCAAGACACACATGCATACTCATGAGTGAGAATTCTTTTTTGTGAGGTATGTACACACTTCGTACCATCTGACGCCTCCTACAGTGCAAGGTCAGAAGTCACATGACACCAGCTTATAGCCCAAAGGATTTATTCAAAATCACAAGCATTCAGAGTGCTGCACCTTCATCAGGTGAATTGAAGGAGGATGAAGGAGCAATGCCAAAAGCTTTTGATTTCGAATAAACCTATTGGACTTTAACCTGGAGTCGTGTGACTTCTGACCCTGTCACCTTGGTCCAACACCGGTACCTCCACATCATTCCTATGGTGTGGACTTGGTTGCAGCACTCCTTTAACCTTGATAGCTTTACCTCCTGGACCATGTACTTGCACAATGGAAAGCTGTAAAGATAGGCTTCAGCCATGATGTATCACCTGATAATATAATTACACTTGCCCTGTATGAAATTTAAAACTGGATAGACATTGACATAAATATTAAAGAGAGAAATATTAAATGCAAATTTTAACCAAGTATTATTAGCCCACAGCTGGAACAATGAATGCAATCTTGAGCACTCCAGTTTAGGAGGGAACCACAGAAAGTTTCTCACAAAAAAATTACTTGACAATTATCAGAAATGAGCAATTGTTATTATAAAGAAATGTCTGCAAGTTAAATGGATATCTAATAAAATTTAAAAGTTGCTGAATGGTTTAAGAAGGTAAACAGTGAGGGCTTATTGCTGCTACTTGGTAATAGGCAACAAACAGGTATAAGCTGAGGTTTATCCTTAAGACAATAATGAGATGACTTTGGAGAAAAGGTAATTAGAGAAACTAGGGCTATTCCATCATGGAATTCCTCACCCCAAAGGGATTAAACAGGCTCTTAATAAAACATCACATTTTGGAGAAAGAATGTAAAAAAGAATGAGATTGAATAATTCAGGAAAGGGCTGGGAATGGAATTAAAGCAAAAGAAAATGATTTGAAACAGGAGCAGAATACGCTGTTTGACACCTTGAGACCTGCTTTGGCATTCAATATGATCGTGGCTGATCATTGAAGCCTAACTTTCCCTCCCCCTGTATCCCTTGATCCCTTTAGCCACAACGGCTACATCCATCTCCTTGCAACAATGTTTTAGCCTCTGCCACTTGCTGTGGTAGTGAATTTCACGGGTTCACCATTCTCTGGGTGAAGATACTTTTCCTCATTTCAGCCCTAAAACTTTTACCCTTATCCTTAAACTATCAGAGTAATCCTTCCTGCATCTGACCTGTCTAGTGCTGTTAGAATTTAATAGGTTTCTATGAGATTTCCTCTCATTCCTCTAAATTCCTGTAAATACAATCCTAATCAGCTCAATCTCTACTCATATGTCAGTGCTGTCATCTCAAGAATCAACTTGGTAAATGTTGCATTTATAGTGGAGCTGTCAGGACCAACAGATATTTCACAGTGTTTTACGGCCAAAGACGCATTCTTGAGGTGGAGTCATTGTTGTTATGTAGGAAGTGGGACAGCCATTCAGACATAACATTGTCCTCCAGGCAGTGCATAATGTGTTTTTTGGGATATTGATCAAAGGATGAATATTGGTGAGGATTGCAAGAAGCTCCCCTGACAACACAGTGTGGAGCTGGAGGAACAGAGCAAGCCAGGCAGCATCAGAGGAGCTAGAAAGTTGGCATTTCAGGTTGGGACCCTTCTTCAGAAATGGGGATGGAAAAGGGAGCTGGGAAATAAATAGAGAGGAGGGGTGGGGCTGGGGAAGGCAGGTGGGATGGTGATAGGTGAGTGCAGGTAGGGCAAGTGCTGAGAAAAGAGATCTGGCTGTAGTACTGGGTTTGCTTGAATATGTGGTCGAAGAGTAGCCCTATCTGCAACTACCTACTACCATCCCACCTACCCTTCCCCAGCCCCACCCCTCCTCTCTCTATTTATTTCCCAGCTCCCTTCCCTTCCTCATTTCTGAACAAGGGCCCCGACCGGAAAGGTCAACTTTCCTGCTCCTCTGCTGTTGCCTGGCCTACTGTGTTCATCCAGCTCCATGCCATGTTATCGCTGACTCTGGTATCTGCAGTTCTTGTTATCGCTGCGGGAAACTCCCCTGTTCTGCTTTGAAATTGCACCATGGGTGTTTCTTCACCCACCTGGGAGGGCAGACAAGGCTTCAGGCTAAAGTTGCATTTAGGATACAGTACCTGTGCCCCTGAGTGATGCTCCTTCAACACTGCACCGGAGTATCAGCCATAATTTTTAGCCTCAATTCCTGATGCTAGGCTTTAATGCATAACATTATGATTCAGAGATAAGAAAGCAAACCATTGAGCTTTTGCTGACACACAGGCATCAATGTTACCCCTTCTGCCAAGCAGACCAGGCAAAAAGGCAGACATCTGCCCAGTGGGACCACTCTATGAGACCAGGCAGCCCAACTGGACAAGTTACTTGCAGCACAGTTAGGGTGGGCTGAATTAAGGGCATCTTTCAAAGATCCTTTCCCATCTTCTCTTTGAAGAGGAATTGAAAACTACAAAAGTAGTGAACTCTTCCTGGTAATAATTTATACAATACTGTTGTTTTCAACTGCTGGAGTTTTCTGTTGTTATACCTTGTGATATTGTATCTCTCCTTTGCCAGAAAACCCTGAAAATAACACTTGGGATGATAAACTGTTCAAAGGTGACCCCTGCCCAGAAAAATAAAAGAGAAACAGAAATGGCAGCAATTTGCCAGTAAACTTTATGTGGCAACACATTACATGCTGAAACCAGATAAGACAGAGAAACATTCGAAACTCAGAAGTGGAGCCAAGGAAAACGGCTCCAGAAATGCCAGGCATGAAGCTTATCAGCGGAGAGGCAAGGAGAGGAAATTCCCATTGAAACAAGTAAATTGATCAATGTGCAGGACTTTGCAGATTGCGTAGGGAATTGGTTTGCACAGAGGTATCAACAGTCCCAACAAAAGATGCTTATTCATCAAGTGAAATCTTTTCCTGCTCTGGCAAATATCCGCACTCTCTGAAGGTGCTTGGAATCATGTGTGTTGACAGATCTTGGGATCATTGATAAAGCTGCTGAAGCACAAGGCGTACAATTAGGTTGCCTGCGGCTGTGGCTGGGTTATGGGGAACTGATACTGTAAATATATTTAATAACCATGGCACAGCCACAGATCCAGAGCAGCAAACATACCAAGAACGGTTTGTATGACTAGACTCATAAGCTGGTCCCTCCAAGCAGTCATCTGCTTCTGATCCATGTCTGTCAGGTGTCACATGATGCTTATTCAATATTTTTTGTCTCCATCTCCTACCATCTAGCGAGGCAGAATTATGAGACCACTATATTAAGGTGGGAGTGTCTAATGGAGCTTCTCTTAGTCTCTCATGTATTCGCTCATTAGAGCGCATCAGTAAGGGTGGGACCAATCGTGAACATTCATAATATCTGTATTCCACCAGCATATAACCAGGTTTATTGTCAATTAAGGAAAAGGACAGAAAGAAACAGAAAAAATAGACTAGAGGGGATGAAAACATAAAATGAATATTATTATGATGTTGTGATGGTGTACTTATATCTAGGCCAAAAGGTTTGGTTTCAAGCCCACTTGCCACACAGGAATGTCATAAATATGTCTGAACTGATTTGTTAAAAACAATTTTAAATGTAAAAAATGTCAGATAAATGAAATGAGAGAACTACGGAAATATTTTTTTCTTAAATGAATGCAACATGCAACAGATGCTGAAAGTCTGAAACAAACGCAGAGAATGTAGGCGGAACTCAGCAAGTCTGGCAATATTTGTGGAGAGAGAAACCAAGTTAAGACAATGTGCACAGTATGACATCCCTGCAGAATTCACTTGGATTTGGATGGACCGTCCTGAGGACTGATTGTATCCCTGAATGCATGTCCCTGATTGATGAACTAAAAATCCACTCACTACTGGAATGGACTTGCATGCCCAGCCATGGCCCACTCTTTGGTCTATAGTGAGATGGAACCCATAACGCTGATTGGCCTGAGCTGGCTAAACTCCCAGACCATCAGTGAATACTAGTCTGGACTGACTAAGGGCTCACACCCCTTACTGACTGAGGACCACTCTGCTCCAAATTTGAGACATAGCCTTTTGATTGATGTACATACAATGTGTTTAGAAACATAGAATATAAGAGCAGCAGTAGACCATTCGGCTCTTTGAGCCTGCTCCGCCATTCACTACGATCATTCAATGCAATACCCTTTCCCCTTTCTCCCAGAATGTTTAGCCCTAAAATCCATATCTAACTCCCTCTCTGGGTGAAAAAATTCTCATCTCAGTTCAGAATGGCAGACTTTATACCCTCAATCTGTGACTCCTAGTTCTGGCTTACTGTGTAGGTGTTTATTGTTAATTTATTCATTTGTGGGATTTGGGCATCGCTAACTGGCCAGCATTTCTTGCCCATCCCTAGGTGCCCTTAAGATCAATGAGGTGTGAGATTAATGTACCAAAGTAGAGTGGAGGATTCTTAGATCAGCCATGATGTCATTGATGGCAGAGCAGACATGATGGGCTGAATGGCCTCCTACTGCTTTTATGTCATAAGGCCTTACAATAATGTGCCAAAAAAACATGTTCAACTCCTTTGACTCATGACAGTTGTGAACCATAAAGAGCTTCACGTGTTAGTGTCTGCATTGAAATACAAAGGGACATTGCTGTGAGTCTTCAAGACCAGGCTAAGGGGGTAAAGCACAAGGAAAGGTAAATTGGGACAGGCTGATGGCATCCACATAGGTGCAAAGTAAATGTGCGGTAATGGCAAGTGAGCAGCCGTAAGATGCAGCCTGCTCCAACCTGAGAGCTATGTGCCTGTCCGTTTGTATAAAGTGTCTATACAATAGCTGGTGCACTATAAATTTCCGCATTGAAATCCGGATGCATACTGTAAGTGGATTGGAGGTGTAACGTGATGATGTGGTGAGGCTGGCATGTTTTAGATGCCAGCATCTGTGGAGTGTGCATGTGATCGCCACCTGGGAGCTTGTCCTGATATTTTGGTGCCAGTGCCCAAGATGAGGGACCGAGGACCAAGTGTCAAGCTGGGATAGCTAGGGGCCCACTCAGACCTTCATGTCAGAAACTCTTGGTATTTAGTTTCTTTCCAGTGGTCAGGAGAATGGGAGCCTGCAGGTTAATGAGGGGAGGTTAGTTACTAATGAGGCAGATCATGAATGATAGTTCTTGCTCATAGGCTTCTCACAGCTGACTAGTCAGAACCTTGTTTCAACATCTGGGACTTTGTTGGAAAATGTGGCCTGATAGTCTTGACATTGATAAGGCTTCAGGTGAAACTCCCAAACTGCTTGCCATAGATTGTATTGCTCAGGCACTGCAAAATACCAAATTACCTGACTCACTGGTAGAAACAACACAGATGATCCAGTGTCAGGATGAGGTTAGTAGGTAGGCAATGGGGGTGCGGCTTGAGGTGGGAGGAGGGGATGGGTGAGAGGAAGAACACATTAGGGAGGCGGGGACGAGCTGGGCTGGTTTAGGGGTGCGGTAGGGGGAGGGAAGATTTTGAAGCTTGTGAAATCCACATTGATGCGATTGAGCTACAGGTCACCACCCCAAGGCCTCCTACCCTCCCTCAACTTCTTCATCTCCAAATGCCGTCGAGACATCAATTGCCTCAACCTCTCCACACCTCTCACCCACTCCAACCTCTCCCCTGCAGAACGTGCAGCCCTCCGCTCCCTCTGCTCCAACCCCAACCTCACCATCAAACCCGCACACAAGGGAGACATAGTTGTAGTATAGTGTGCTGACCTCTGCATTGCTGAGGCCAGGCGCCAACTCTCCAACACCTCCTCCTACTGCCCCTGGATCATGACGCCACCCCCACCACACCTCAACCACCAAAACATCATCTCCTGAACCATCCACAACCTCATCACTTCAGGTGACCTCCCACCCACAGCCTCCAACCTCATCATTCCCCAACCCCGCACCACCCACTTCTATCTCCTTCCCAAAATCCACAAACCTGACTGCCCTGGTTGACCCATTGTCTCTGCCTGCTTCTGCCCCACTGAACTCATCTCCACTTATCTCGACTCCATTTTCTCCCCCTTGGTCCAGACACTCCCTACCTATGTCCATGACACCAATCACGCCCTCCACCTCCTCAAGAACTTCCAATTCCCCCGTCCCCAACACCTCATTTTCACCATGGAGGTCCAGTCCCTATACATCTGCACTCCCCATACAGATGGCCTAAAGGCTCTCTGCTTCTTCCTATCCTGCAGACCAGAAGAGTCCCCATCCACCAACACCCTCATCCACCTAGCCGAACTCGTCCTCACCCTCAACAACCTCTCTTTCAATTCTTCCCACTTCCTACTGACAAAGGGGGTGGCCATGGGTACCCACATGGGCCCAAGCTATGCCTGCCTCTTTGTAGGTTATGAGGAACAATCCCTCTTCCGCACCTACACTGGCCCTAAACCCCACCTCTTCCTCTGTTACATTGATGACTGTATCGGCGCCACCTCGTGCTTCCACAAGGAGCTCGAACAGTTCATCCACTTCATCAACACCTTCCACCCCAACCTTAAGTTTACCTGGACTGTCTCTAATACCTCTCCCACCTTCCTGGACCTCTCTGTCTCCGTCTCGGGCAACCACCTAGAAACTGATGTCCATTTCAAGCCTACTGACTCCCACAGCTACCTAGAATACACCTCTTCCCACCCATCTTCCTGCAAAAATGCTATCCCCTATTCCCAATTCCTTCACCTCTGCCGCATCTGCTCCCAGGGTGAGGCATTCCACTCCTGTACATCTCAGATGTCCTTGTTTTCCAAGGACTGCAACCACCAACCACCTCCCATCCACACCTCCCCCCACCCCCGCCACCGCACCACACCGCACTCCCCACCCCCGGCATCGGTGGAGAACGTCCTTGACTGTATCTCCCATACTTCCCGCAACTCATCCCTCACACTCTGTCCTTGCAATAACAACCAAAACAGAATCCCCCTCATCCTCACGTACCACCCCCCAACCTCTGGATCCAACGCATCAGCCTCCGACATTTCCCCCATCTGCAATCCAACCCCACCACCCAAGACATTTGTCCGCTCCACACTCACCTCCAGCCCAAGCACACCTGGCACCTTCCCCTGCAACTGCAGGAAATACTACACCTGCCCCTACACCTCCTCCCTCACCCCCATCTCAAGCCCCAACAAGACTTTCCACATCCAGATGTTCACCTGCACATCCGCCAATGTGGTATACTGCATCTGCTGTCCCTATTGTGGTCTCCTGTACATTGGGGAAACCAAGTGGAGGCTTAGGGACCGCTTTGTAGAACACCTACGCTCAGTTCGCACTAAACAACTGCACCTCACAGTCATGAACCATTTCAACACCCCCTCCCATTCCTCAAATGACATGTCCATCCTGGGCCTCCTGCAGTGCCACAATGATGCCACCCGAAGGTTGCAGGAACAGCAACTCATGTTCCGCTTGGGAACCCTGCAGCCCAATGGTATCAATGTGGACTTCACAAGCTTCAAAATCCCCCCTCCCCCTACCGTATCCCAGAATCAGCCCAGCTTGTCCCTGCCTCCTTACCCTGTCCTTCTTCTCACCTATCCCCTCCTCCCACCTCAAGCCCCACCCCCATTTCCTACTTACTAATGTCAGCTCGCCCCCTTGACCTGTCCGTCCTCCCTGGACTGACCAATCTCCTCCCCTTCTCTCCAACTAAACTCAACTTTACTGGCTTCATCTCCTTTGCAGCTATCCTCTTCTCTATCCATCTTCGATCCGCCTCCCCCTCTCTCCCTATTTATTTCAGAACCCCATTCCCCTCCCCCATTTCTGATGAAGAGTCTCGACCCAAAATGTCAGCTTTCCTGTCCTAAGATGCTGCTTGGCCTGCTGTGTTCATTCAGCTCCACACTTTGTTATCTCAGATTCTCCAGCATCTGTAGTTCCTATTATCGCAGTAGATCCAATGATTAATTTCAAATCCTAAAACAGGCACTTGTTTAGAATGAGAGAGGTGAACCTTATAGGGGTCTGAGCTATGTGGGCTGTGACAAAACCAGGCTGAAGGCCTGGAAGAGCCTACCTCAACGTCTGGAGCATCTCGCTCCATCATTGATACTTTTGACATACAAGACGAGGCAGCTTGCCTTACTGCTAAGCAGTCCTCAGTTTAAGGGTTGTACACGTTACAGTGCAACAGGGCACGGTGTCAATCTGCATGACAAACATCTGTCTGTGCAGCAAGCAGGTAGCCAGGTCTTAAAGTGTTACAGGATTAGTCCTCGTCAAAGTCATCAGTTAGAGGGTCCGAGCACTCTAAGTACAGCCTCAGATACCAGTTCAGGGACGGGGCATCCTGTTGGGGTGTCTCGGTTAGGGGTGTCAGTACCTCTGCAGTCCTGCAGTAGCACAGTGACCAGTCAGTGTGGGAGGGTGGGAAGTTAATGCAATCAGTCAGGGTCTGTGTAATTCTCATCCAGGGCTGTTCAATCCATCGGGTCCACCCACAGAAACAAAGGAGAATGAGGGTGATAAGGGGTCAGAGATAACGGGAACTGCAGATGCTGGAGAATCCGAGATAACAAAGTGTGGAGCTGGATGAACACAGCTGGCCAAGCAGCATCTTAGAAGCACAGAAGCTGACGTTTCGGGCCTAGACCCTTCTGCTGCTGTAGGAAGGAGTCTTGGCAAGTCACACTTTGAGACTGGGGCAACGAGAGATAACAATTAAAAAAGGGGGACAACTGTAGCTGCAAGGAGGAGAGGGGCATAATAAAGTGTGGATGGGAAGGAGAACCCTACCCTCATCAGGGAGGGACTGGTATATGGCACCCCAGGCATGTGCCAAGGACCGGGAGGGGCTGTGGGGTCAAGGGCAGGCAGGTGTAGGCACATGTAGGCAGCTTGACATGGGGACTTGGGGAGTGGGAACACAGTGGGGTTTACGGGAAGGAGATGTGGATGTTCAGGGCCTCCACTGACAAAATGAGGCAAATGATGGAAGCTACTGCCAAGGAGCTCTTGCTTTGGCCTGAATCATGCTGGAAATTGAAAGTGCAAATGGGGAAGAAAAAGTTCAGGTTGGGTTGGGTAAGAGCCTTGACCTGCTTGGGGAGGGTCTTCAAGACCTACTGATGTGATGACCTTTAAAGGGAAGGATTGGTACACACAGACCCACATAGAGTACAGGACACAATCCCTAATCCCTGGCCATGTCAATACACTGGCTCCCACTCAGCTGTGCACCTCCTCACCCCAAACTAACTCAGTAACACCAGAGATAGTAGGAACTGCCGATGCTGGAGAATCTGAGATAACTCGGTGTGAAGCTGGATGAACTCAGCAGGCCACTGTAACATGACACCAGGGTTAGGTCATAGATATTATAGGACAGGAGGCTGCATCTAGTGCTCTCTGCTCACAGATGCTGTAGAAGGCTATCAGCATAGATATCAATCCATGATACATGCAATGTGGACATGGAGTTAGAGCTCATGCTAGAACAATTACAGTTGAGATTACACAGAAAGACTAACACCCAGATATAAAGTGAAAGCAGTGGCATTTATTTTAACAGTTGCAAAATAACATAAATTGCATCATTACCAGTGCCACTGAAGTGCACTAAATATGTTTCCTTCTCTCTCTCCCTCCCATTGCATCTCAGTGTACTCTCTGGATCTACATCTATGGTGGGGGGGTGGCGTGGTGCCTGCACAACACAGCAGAGCTCATTGTTTCCTGGAGCTATGGTCTCTGATCCTGGGGGGATGTTTCTGGATGGATCAGACATGCCGGATGCAATTAGAACTTACTCAGAGTGAACCTCCCAGGCTTGGAGGGCGGCAGACAGGATGGAGGTGGAGGGCCCTGGTATTTCTACCATACCTGAGTGAAGATTTCTGAGAAGCCTCCTCCAGTTTGTTGCCTCTTGGCTCTGACTCCTTGTGACAGAGGGGCACCTGGAGTGCTTGTTATGTTCCCTTGGCTCCCTCATGCAGCCTTCGCTCCAGAGGTGATGGAGAGTATCTGTCTCTCCAGCAGACCCTGAGGGTGCTGAACCTGAATCTCTATGGCAGTGGCAAAGCTGTCTATGCCAGCCAAATGATCACATGGTTCACTGCACTCCTGTAGCCTCTGGACAATGTGGGCCACTGTCCCCACACCCCTGTCTGCTGCTCCTGTTCCTCCCTGCGCATGTGGTTGAAGCCTCTGATGACCAGCATCACAGGGTCTGGTCCTACTTGGGACTGAGCAGGAGCCTGGTCTCTGGCAGGCTTCTGAGTGCCAGCGCCGGGCAATCTCTTCCTCAACCAGCTGCAGAGCTGTCACTGTGAGGTGTTCACCAGCTTGTGCTCCCACACTATCAAAACCTACCGTTCTCTCTGAGGTATAAGTATCTGAGCTGGTGAGGGATGCAAGAGTCAGTCTGACCTTCTCAGTTCACCTTCCAAAACAGATACAATTGGGAAAATAATGTACTTGAGATGATCACCCATTGATTATCCATCAGAGTTTGGTAGTAAGTGCTAACTATTAAAATATTGGCTTAATTAAACTTATTTTGGGACATATTAAAATTACTTTTAGATATTTAGATCCACTTGGATCATTGGTCTGAAATGAGGGAACATTCTCACCTAGAACAGTAAGTCTATCCATCAGCTTGCAGATGACCCCAGCATTAAGGGCCTTCATATTTTCCCTTACTTGCCGTACAAAGACTGGGAGGGGCCACACCAAATTCCAGACCATTACAACAGACCACTCCCTTCAGATGGAGACTGCTGCTCTTCAGAAGACGGATAAGGTGTAATCTGCAGAAGAAGAGACAAAGCTTTAGAAAGCTGGAGGCAGAGATAGCTGAGTTCAAAACATTGCAAAAACTGGTCAGTCCACACTAACCGCAAAGCGAGGACCCCCTCTTCACAAAGTCAGGAGCACCAATGACCCCTTCATAGACAGGAAGAATAAGAATAACTAAGCATTAAATCAATGTACAATTTTTCTCACGGAGAACTATGGGAATAGAGTCACAGAGCTGTACAGCATGGCAATAGGCCCTTTGGTGCAACTCGTCCATGCTAACCAGATATCCCAAATTCATGTAATCCCATTTGCCAACATTTGGCCCATATCTCTTTCAACCATTCCTACTCATATATCCATTCAGATGCCTTTTAAATGTTGTAATTGTACCAGCCTCCATTACTTCCTTGCAGCTTATTCTATACACAAACTACCAACTGTGTGAAAAGTTTGACCCTTAGTTCACTTTTAAATCTTTACACTCTCACTTTAAACCCATGCCCTCTAGTTTTAGACTCTCAAACCCTGGGGAAAAGACCTTGGCTATTCACCCTATCCATGTCCTTCATGATTTTATGAACTACAATAAAGTCACCCCTCAGCTTCTAACACTCCAGGGAAAACAGCCTCTCTCTCTAAAGTTCAAGCCCTCCAACCCTGACAGCATTCTTGTAAATTTGTTCTGAACCCTTTCAAGTTTCACAACTTCCTTCCTATAACAGAGAGACAGGAATTGAACGCAGCATTACAAAAGTGGCCTAGCCAACATCCTTTGCAGCCTCAACATGACCTCCCAATCAATGCACTGGCCAGTAAAGGCAAGCATACAATTGCCTTCTTCACTCTCCCATCTACCTGTGACTCGACTTTCAAGGAACTATGAACCAGCACTCCAAGGTCTCTTTGTTCAACAACAATCCCCAGGACCTTACCATGAAGTGTATAAGTCCTGTCTGATTTGCCTTTCCAAAATGCAGCACCTCACATTTATCTAAATTTAACTCAATCTGCCACTCTTCGGCTCATTGGCCCATCTGATCAAGGTCCCATTGTACTCTGAGATGACCTTCTTTACTCTCCACTACACCTCCAATTTTCATGTCATCATAAGCTACTAACCATACCGCCTATGTTTACATCTAAATCATTTATATAAATGATGAAAAGCCGCGGACCCAGCAGCGATCCTGGTCACAGGCCTCCAGCCTGAAAAGCAACCCTCCTACACCACCCTCTGTCTTCTACCTTTAAGCCACTCCTGTATTCAAACGGCTAGTTCTCCCAGTATTCAATGTGATCTAACCTTGCTAGTCAGTCTACCACGAGGAACCTTGGAAAACACCTTACTGAAGTCCATACAGATCATGGCCAATGTTCTATCTTCATGATTCTTCTTCATTACTTCTTCAAAAAACACAATCAAGTTAGTGAGATACAACTTCCCATAGAGGAAGGCACGTTGACTGTCCCTAATCAGTCCTTGATTTTCCAAATACATGTAAAAGCTGTCTGTCAGGATACCCTTCAACAACGTGCCCACCACTGATGTCAGGCTCACCAGTCTATTGTTCCCTGGTTTTTCCTTACCATCTTTCTTAAACAGTGACACTGCATTAGTCAATCTCCAGTCTTCCGGCACCTCATCTGTGGCTATTGATGGTACAAACATCTCAACAAGAGGCCCAACAATCACTTCCCTAGCTTCCCAGAGTTCGAGGGTATTCCTGATCAGGTCCCATCTGAGATCTCTCCTCTTAAAGACTTTGAATTCTGGGTCAATTGACATTTTCAAGATTGAGGCCAACAGATTTTAGATATGAACGTTGAGAGACAGGAAGAAAGGTAAAGGATATGGGGTGCATATGTCATTAAGTAATTTCCTGCACAGCAGCAAAGGTAGAACTGGTGTATTTTCTGCCAATTCGTCCTTTAATTCATGCCTCCCTCAAGCCAACCTTTTTTGAAAAGATGCAACACCCATCACTTCTTATATTTTAAGTCAACCTTTATTGCAAGGATGAACAATGGAAGTAATCTTGTGGCATTTTGGTAGAGACAATGAAACATTGTTCAGAACTTTATATGAGTTGAAGCATATTGTTGAAGCTGTACAGGAGACAGGTGAGGCCACATTTAGAATATTGTGTACAACTCTGGTTGCCCTACTAGAGGATGAAATGTTGTTAAACTTGAGACAGTACTGAAAAGGTTTACAAGGATGTTGCCAGGTTAGCGAGTTTGAGCTATAGGGATGAGACTGAATAGTTTGTGGCCTTCTTTCCTGAAACATTGAAGGCTGAGGGGTGACCTTATGGAGGTTTATAAAATCAAGAAGGACATGGATAGGGTGAATAACCAAGGTCTTTGCCATATGTAGGTAAATCCAAAACTAGACGACATAGATCTAAGGTGAATGGGGAAAGATTTAAAAAGGACCTGAGGCGTAACTTCTTCATGTAGAGGGTTCTGCATTTATGAAATGAACTGACAGGGGAAGTGGTGGAGGTGTAGACAATCATAACATTTAAAAGGCAATATGAATAGGAAGGGTTTAGAGGGATATGGGCCAAATACTGGCAAATGGGGCCAGATCAGTTTGGGATTTCTGGTTGGCATGGTCAATTTGGACCAAAGGGTCTTGTTTCTGTGCGATATGACTCTATGACCATATTTACACATTCAAGTTTAAAGATCTATGTCTTTTAATATTACTATTTTAAAAATACTGTTATTGATTTTTCATTCTTTCAAAATTGAAGACTTATCATGTGCATTTGTTCATATTACATAGTAAACACAAAGCACAAAATGAGAATATTGCTTGGTTTCCACACATTTGCTGTGAACTGATGTCATTGCTTCTGTAAAATAATCCTTGGAGCCAGCTTAAATCAAAGTCAGAACAGTCCTATTTTGGCAAAACAAATTGCCTTATTTTGAGAAAACAGTGACGCCAAACTAGTTGACTTGGGATTGTTGTAGGTATGAAGCTAATATCTTTCTATCTACTGCATCAGGCATGTAGAGTTAGGTAATCACATTCAAAACCCTGCGTCAAGCTGGTCTGAAAGGCACTGCTGTGCCATTTAACTAATTCTGGTCTTTTTCTAGTTTTCTTCTTAATGTGCTGTGTTCCATTTATCCCAGCATGACTGATTTTCTAGGAATTCTTCTCCCCTCTTGCAAAATGTCCAGAACGATTGAAATTTTGTTTGCTGTATCTTGATCATCCATTCCACAGATATCACCTTTCAATCACATATTGCTTATGCATTGTGGGCCATTCACTCTAACAAACTTTCAGTGTCACTAGGTTCCATGTGATACAGTTATTTTTTCACTTTTACTATCTGTGCTTTGTCTATAACAAAGTTTCCTGGAAGCATCTTACTTCTGCCAGTTAAGGGTCTGTCAACAAAAGTCTGCTAGGTATTTACTTTTAACTAATTTAACCTTTTTTGATGGCCACTTCTGAGTTTTAAATTTTGTAGTTCATTTTATCTTGCTTCTTTGTCTTCAGAACATTTGTTTCCTGTAATCCTGCATCTTCAACGGCATCTGCTAATTTGTTTGATCATCCTCTACATCCTTTATAATTTCACTGCTTTTGTTTCTTGGAATTAGACTTAGACCATTGATAGCCTGTTTGCAGTTGCCCATTTATCTACTGGTTTCCAATGGGTGTAAGGATTGCAACGAGCAGTGCTCTATGATTTTTCCACCTTATTAGTTACCTTTTCAGTTTGATTTACATCGTGTTGTATAAATCTTCCAGTTATTTGCACATATACATGTACCAAACAGATTGCAAGTAAATTTTTGCGAGCTATGTCAATGTTTCCGGTATTATATAAACCAAAAGAACTGCAGATGCTGTAAATCAGGAACAAAAACAGAAATTTCTGGAAAAGCTGAGCATGTGTGGCAGGATATGTGAACTAAAATCAGAGTTAATGTTTCAAATCCAGTGGCCCTTCCTCAGTCTGAGGAAGGGTCACTGGACTCGAAAAATTAACTCCGAATTTTCTTCACAGATGCTGCCAGACGTGCTGCGCTTTTCCAGAAACATCTGTTTTTGTATCCTGTATTATAGCTCTTTTTGTGTTATTACAGTTGCAGAGAATTCTAAATTGGACTGAATTCAACACAATTGGGAATGGCACCAGCTAGTCTCAGCTGTAGTTCACAGGTTGCTGTCTGACTGGCAACTCTCGAGGATGATGCCCTAGCCCCAATCCTTAAAAGGGCTGCCATTGTGGATGCTACCATAGTAAAAGTGCAGCCTCAATCCATCTACTTGACATAGCAGATATCCCTCCAGATCTTGAACAGCAGAGATGTTACCCATACGGACTTTAGAAATGTGTTCAACAACTGGATATAAAATTGGCTTGAAGGTAGGAGACAGAGGGTGGTGGATGCATATTTTTCATACTGGAGGCCTGTGACCCAGTAGTGTACTGCAAAGGTCGGTGCTAGGTCCACTGGTTTTCAACATTTATACAAATGATTTGGATTGAAATGTAGGAGGTATGATTAGTAAGTTTGTAGATGACACCAAAACAGGTGGTGGAGTGGATAGCGAAGAAGATATATCAGAGTGTGATATGACCTTTATCACAAAGGCCAATAGGCCAGGGAGTGGCAGATGGAGTTCAATTTAGATCAACATGAGGTATTAGATTTTGATTGGGCAAATCAGGCAGATACAGTAAATGGTAGGTCTTTGAGAAGTGTTGCTGAACAAAGAGACCTTGGGGTGCAAGTGCATAGTCTTTTGAAAGTGGAGTCACAGATAAACAAGATGGTGAAGAAGTCGTTTGACATGCCCACCAATACTCATAACGTTGTGTACAGGAGTAAGGGCAGTGTTGTGGCAGTAAGGACTTCGGTGAGGCCACTTTTGGAATACTGCATACAATTCTGGTGGTCCTTCAATAGGAAGGAGATTGTTGAACCGGAGAGGGTGCAGAAAAGATTTACAATGATGTTGCCAGGACTGGAGAGTTTGAGCAATAGGGAGAGGCTTAATTGCTGGGCATTTTTTTCACTGGAGGGTCAGAGACTGAGGAGTAAGCTTCTAGAGGTTTATAAAATCATTAGAGGTACTGATAGGGTGAACAGCCAAGGTCTTTTTACTAGTGGTGCGGGAGTCCCAGGTTTAAAGTGAGAGGGAAAAGATTTAAAAGGAACCTCAGGGGTAACTTTTTCACGCAGAGGGTGGTGCATATCTGGAAATAAGGATCCAGGGGAAGTGGTGGAGTCAAGTTCAATTACATTTAAAAGGCATCTCTATGGGTATATGAATAGGAAAGGTTTAGAGGGATAAGGGCCAAATGCTGGCAAACAGAACTAGCTCAGATTGAGAATGTCTGGTTAGCACATATAAGACCATAAGACATAGGAATGGAAGTAAGGCCATTCGGCCCATCAAGTCCACTCCGCCATTTAAATCATGGCTGATGGGCATTTCAACTCCACTTCCCTGCACTCTCCTCGTAGCCCTTGATTCCTTTTGAGGTCAAGAATTTGTCAATCTCTGCCTTGAAGGCATCCAATGTCCTGGCCTCCACTGCACTCCGTGGCATTGAATTCCACAGGCCCACCACTCTCCGGCTGAAGAAATGTCGTCTCATTTCAGTTTTAAATTTATCCCCTCTAATTTTAAGGCTGTGCCCACGGGTCCTAGCCTCCCCGCCTAATGGAAACAACTTCCCAGCGTCCACCCCTTCTAAACCATACATTATCTTGTAAGTTTCTATTAGATCTCCCCTCAACCTTCTAAACTCTAATGAATACAATCCCAGGATCCTTAGCCGTTCATCATATTCTAAACCTAGCATTCCAAGGATCATCCGTGTGAATCTCCGCTGGACACGCTCCAGGGCTAGTATGTCCTTCCTGAGGTGTGGGGCCCAAAATTGGACACAGTATTCTAAATGGGGCCTAACTAGAGCCTCATAAATCCTCAGAAGCACATCGCTGCTTTTATATTCCAACCCTCTTGAGATAAACGACATTACATTCGCTTTCTTAATTACGGACTCTACCTGCAAGTTAACCTTTAGAGAATCCTGGACCAACACTCCCAGATCCCTTTGCACTTCTGATTTGTGAATCTTCTCACCGTTTAGAAAATAGTCCATGCCTGTATTCTTTTTTCCAAAGTGCAAAACCTCACATTGAATTTCATCAGCCATTTCCTGAACCACTCTCCTAAACTGTCTAATCTTTCTGCAGCTTCCCCACCTCCTCAACACCAGCCCACCTATCTTTGTCTCATCGGCAAACTTCGCCAGAATGCCCCCCATCCCTTCATCCAGGTCATTAATATATAAAGTGAACAGCTGTGGCCCCAACACTGAACCCTGCGGGACACCATTCGTCACCGGTTGCCATTCCGAGAAAGAGCCTTTTATCCCAACTCTCTGCCTTCTGTCAGACAGCCAATCCTCAATCCAAGCCAGTAGCTCACCTCGAACGCCATGGGCCCTCACCTCGCTCAGCAAGATAAGGGTCTGTTTCTGTGCTGTGCTGTCTGATTCTATGACTCTGCTGCCTTTGCAAAATTCCGTCCATGGGAAATTTCAAAGTTATTAGACATTTTCGTTTGAATTCGGAATATACAACTGCAGATCAAAATAACTTTCTCCTTCCTTTATGCAGAAATACGTTTCTAGAAGATATTGATTAACAAATTACAAGATGTGTTACAAGAATTATAAATTTGGATTTAAATTGAAATTATGGATTTAGGTGCTGTCAAATAATTCACAATTTGTAACAGTCAGAAATTTTGTACAACTGGGATCATGGTTCAACATTTCAAGCATTAGTAACCAGAATAAGCACAGTGATTTGTTTCCTTTGTGCTTCCTCGTGCTGTTGTTTGTTTATATTTAAGCACTGGAAGAATTATGATAGCATAGATTCTTAGGGAGAACCCATTAAATATATACTTTTGCTTCAACACGTTCAAATTGAGTGTTAATTTAGACGCCCCTCGAATGGAAGACAAACGCTTTAAACAAAAGTTCAGTCACACCAGAATGCTGTCTCCACAGATGTTTAAATAAAGCTTGAATCTCCAAAGCCAACTAGAGTCATTGAAATGCAAAAGACTTCTTCAAGGGCATCCACTGAATCTTTTAAAAGGTGTTAAGTCTCCTTGGCTTCTGAGAAAACAGGAGACACGAAGAAACTTCAAAAGGGAACCCAGAATGGAACATCCCCGGCTGTGAAGCAACAGCTCATTATTTTAAAATTTGGTCATGGGATGTGGGTGTCAGTGGTTAATTGCTCAATATTGCCCATTCCTAACTGCTTTCAGAAAGTAACAGAAAATAGGAACTAGAGTAAGCCATTCAGCCTGTACAGCCTGTCCTGTCATTCAGTTTGATATGCGTTTAAATGCCTTTAACTAACCCCCATTCCCAAATACCACTGGCAATCATAAATCTACCAATTTTTAAATAACTCCAAGCTTGAGTTTTCACAGTTCTCTAAGCTAGATGGTAAGATATAAGAACAGAATTAGACCATTTGGCCTATTGAGTCTGCTCTGCCATTTGATCATGGCTAGGGAAATTTAAAGGTTCACAGCCCTCTGAGTAAGATAATTTCTCATCATCTGGATCCAAGTGGTATTCCCCTTCATATTTAATTGTGCTTCGTGGTTTTAAATTCCCCAACCAAGGGAAACATCTTACCTGCATCTATGCTGTCTATCCCATTAAATATTTTGCAAGTTTCAATTAGAATACCTCTCATTCTCCAAAACTCCAAAGAACACAAATACAGTTTGGTCAATTTCCCTAAAAGCCAAAGAACTGTAGACGTTGAAAATCAGAAACAAAAACAAAAATTGCTGGAAAAATCTCAGCATAGTCATAGTCATAGAGTTGTACAGCATGGAAACAGACTCTTTGGTCCAACTTGGCTATGCTGACCAGATATCCTAAATTAATCTAGGACACATTTGCCAGCACTTAACTCTTTTCCTCTAAACCCTTCCAATTCATATACCCATCCAGATGCCTTTTAAACATCGTAATTGTACAAGCCTCAATCACTTCCTCTGATTCCATACACATGCCATCTTCTGTGTGAAAAAGTTGCTCTCCAAGTCCCTTTTAAATCCTTCCCCTCTCACCTTTAACCATTGCCACATTTGGACTCCCCCACCCCAGGGAACAGATCTTGGCTATTCACCCTATGCATGCCACCATGATTTTATAAACCTATGTAAGTTCACCCCTCAGCCTCTGTCACTCTGGCAGCATCTGTGGAGTGCAAACAGAGTTAATGTTTTGAGTCTAGTCACTGTCCTGAAGAAGGATCATTGGACCCGGAACATTAACTTTTGCTTTCTTAGTTTCTGGTACTTGAAACTATAAAGGGATTGGATAATTAACTTTTCTTTTGGGATACAGTGGATGGAGTTTATTTTTAAACAATGTTTTGAAAACATTGAAAAGTTCTGAACAAATCCCCTTTTTAATTTTTTAAAATCAATCCAACAACGTGCAGTACAATAGAAACTCCATAAGAAAACTGAAACTGCTATAATAAAATTTATTTTCTATTTATTGTAAGGAAAATCATTAGAAAATGTATTCTTTTTGTAAGAGTTGTCTTGCAAGTTTATGCCATTACAGACTGCATCAAGCTGCCTAAGTATTAGCAGATATCCTCTAATGCCAGAATGCTAGGACAGAACACATCAGTTACGTGCAACATCTATTCAAGGGGGGAAGAGTGGTTTTATCTTCTTTCTTTCTTCTCTTTCATGATCTTTTTACTTTCCTCCCTCCTTCTTTTGTTCACTGGATTCCGAGGATCATGTATTTCAAAAGTGTCTTCATCTTGCATGTTTGCATCTTTCACTTTTCTTGTTTGTTCCTCAAACTGAAGAATGTGGGACATCCTAGATTTGAAGAAAATTAGACAAACATGATGTATGCACATACATTGTCTTATATTAGCCCATGAATTGATACAGTTAATACAGCAGTACATTGAAATACAAAGGAACTTTAATCGTTTATGATTATTTTAATATACAACATTAAACATTCAATGTAAACAAAAATCGAGGCTTTAACACTGACATGTAACAGACTCAAGAATTATTAAACATAACTTCGGATTCATTCATCTTTTATGTATATACTGAAGAAAGTTTACACGTTTGTAATCCATGAATTAGAAAGCAACAAATGGTTGCTGTCCACTTCTAAATTTATGAAACAAAAACAGAAATCGCTGGAGAAACGTAGCAGGTTTGGCAGTATCTGAGAGAAAGCAGAGTTAATGATTCATGTCTAATGACTCTTCCTCAGTTATGCTGACTTCTAAGTCAGTTAAAGATCTAACTTAAAAATATGATCCCTAGTTGTGGTCCAAAGACAGAACTGAGGACCCAGTCAGCACATTTGAAAATAGTGGCTGTAACTTGAAAGAGTTCAGAAAGATTTACAAGGATGTTGCTAGGATTGGAGAGTTTGAGCGATAGGAACAGGCTGAATGGGCTGGGACCTTTTTCACTGAGACTGAGGGGTGACCTTATAGAGGTTTATTAAATCAAGCGGGGCACGAATAGGGTGAATAGTCTGGGTCTTTTTCCCAGAGTGGGGGGAGTCCAAAACTAGCGGGCATTGGTTTAAGGTGAGACTGAAAAGATTTTAAAGGGACCTGAGGGGCAACTTTTTTTATGCAGCAGGTGGTGCGTGCATGGAACAAGCTGCCTGAGAAGGTGTGGAGGCAGGAACAATTACAACATTTAAAAAGGCAGCTGGATGGGTACATGAATAAGAATAGTTTACAAGGATATGGGCCAAATACTGGCAAATGGGACTAAATCAGTTTAGGAAACATTCATTCAGAAGGTCAGGAGGAATGGGATACAGGGGAACTTAGCTGCTTGGATACAGAATTGGCTGGCCAACAGAAGACAGCGAGTGGTAGTAGAAGGAAAATATTCTGCCTGGAAGTCAGTGGTGAGTGGGGTTCCACAGGGCTCTGTCCTTGGGCCTCTACTGTTTGTAATTTTTATTAATGACTTGGACGAGGGAATTGAAGGATGGGTCAGCAAGTTTGCAGACGACACAAAGGTCGGAGGTGTCGTTGACAGTGTAGAGGGCTGTTGTAGGCTGCAGCGGGACATTGACAGGATGCAGAGATGGGCTGAGAGGTGGCAGATGGAGTTCAACCTGGATAAATGCGAGGTGATGCATTTTGGAAGGTCGAATTTGAAAGCTGAGTACAGGATTAAGGATAGGATTCTTGGCAGCGTGGAGGAACAGAGGGATCTTGGTGTGCAGATACATAGATCCCTTAAAATGGCCACCCAAGTGGACAGGGTTGTTAAGAAAGCATATGGTGTTTTGGCTTTCATTAACAGGGGGATTGAGTTTAAGAGTCGTGAGATCTTGTTGCAGCTCTATAAAACTTTGGTTAGACCGCACTTGGAATACTGCGTCCAGTTCTGGGCGCCCTATTATAGGAAAGATGTGGATGCTTTGGAGAGGGTTCAGAGGAGGTTTACCAGGATGCTGCCTGGACTGGAGGGCTTATCTTATGAAGAGAGGTTGACTGAGCTCGGTCTCTTTTCATTGGAGAAAAGGAGGAGGAGAGGGGACCTAATTGAGGTATACAAGATAATGAGAGGCATAGATAGAGTCGATAGCCAGAGACTATTTCCCAGGGCAGAAATGGCTAGCACGAGGGGTCATAGTTTTAAGCTGGTTGGTGGAAAGTATAGAGGGGATGTCAGAGGCAGGTTCTTTACGCAGAGAGTTGTGAGAGCATGGAATGCGTTGCCAGCAGCAGTTGTGGAAGCAAGGTCATTGGGGTCATTTAAGAGACTGCTGGACATGCATATGGTCACAGAAATTTGAGGGTGCATCCATGAGGATCAATGGTCGGCACAACATTGTGGGCTGAAGGGCCTGTTCTGTGCTGTACTGTTCTATGTTCTATGTTCTATGTTCTATGAAACCTAGTCGGCAGCGACGAGCTGGACCAAAGGGTCTGTTTCTGTGCTGTTTAACTCAATGATTCTAAGTAAACTAAAAATGTGTTCCAATGAAGTCCCTGCAAATAAGGCTCAACTCATTTTTCTCAGAGAGGCAAGCACCAACAGTGGACCAAACACTTATTCCTTCAAAGCTTTCTGACACTGGTTAGGTCACTATTGGAAAAGTGCATGCAATTTTGGTCTTCCTGCTATGGGGAGGCTGTGGTGAAACTTAAAAAGGTTCAGAAAAGATTTACAACAACGTTGCCAGGGTTGCAGGGTTTGAGCTATAGAGAGAGGTTGAATAGGCTGGCGCTATTTTTCTTGGAGTGTCGGAGGCTGAGGGGCGACCTTATGGAGGTTTACAAAATCATGAGGGGCATGGACAGGGGGAAATAGCCAAGGTCTTTTCCTCAGGCTGGCAGGAATCCAAAACTTGAAGGCACGGGTTTAAGTCGAGATGGGAAAGTTTTCAAAGGACCTAAGGGCCAACTTTTACATGCAGAGGATAGTGAGTGTATGTAATGAGCTGCCAGAGGACAAGTGATATTTAGCATGAATGCAATGAACAGACTATTTTTTACAGGTGCAATACCAGAAACAGCTGCATCAGTGCAACTAGCAATAGATTCTTGATATTTCATGCTGGTATTATCTAATTCTGGGATAATAATTTGCAAGTTTTAGTTAATAATAATCTTGACATCCCCCCAAACACAACAGAAAATAGGAGTAGGTGTAGGCCATTTGGCACTTTGAGCCTGCTCTCCATGCAATGTGATCAGGGCTGATTGTCTAACTCAACTTGCTTTCTTCCCATGCTCTTTGATCCCTTTAGCCCTAAGAACTATATCTAACTCCTCTTGAAAAAATCTAATGTTTTGGCATCAACCCCTTTCTGTGGCAGAGAATTCTACAGGCTCACCTCTCTCTGGGCATAAGTTTCTCTTCCTATCAGTCCTAAATGGTTTACGCCATATTTTTAGACTGTGATTGCTAGTTCTGGAATCCCTTGTGGTCAGGAACATCCTGCTCTATCTAGTCCTGTTAGAATTTTAAAGGTTTCTAGGAGATCCCACCTCATTCTTCTAGTGCATAGCCCTGATCCAGACTCTCTGCATATATTAAAAAAACTATGCATGCTGGAAATCTTTTAACAAAAACAAAAATTGATCGAGAAACTTAGGAGATTTGGCAAATCTACACAGAGAAAAACAGAGTTAATGCTGACTCCAGCGTCCTTTCATCAGAACTGTCCAGAACATCAGAATATTTCTTGCCTCTTGGGGAACCACACATTTGGAAAGTGTCTCTGGCTGTTAAGAGCTCACGCTCAAGGTTTCCATGTTCAAGGGGCAGCTGGAGATACTGTGCTGCAACGGGGGTGATGGGAGTTTCTTAGATTATATGTTTCAGAACGTGGTAATCCCACAGGCAGCAAGAATTCATGATAATAGGTGGATGGTCATATGGAATCCTGGCATCTTCGGGTTGTGTCCCACTCACAAGACCGCTATTCAGAACTGGTAACTGCTGGAACCAGTGACTCCATGAAAGAGAAATTAATGATTGCAAAATAAAACTGATTGGGCATTTCAGGAATCTAAATTTGCAGGACCATGGGATATTGCAGGGGAATGGGACTGATTATAGTTAGAAACAAAAACATAAGTTGCTGGAAAAGCTCAGCAGGTCTGGCAGCATCTGTGAAGAAAAAAATCAGAGTTAACGTTTCAGGTCCGGTGACTCTTTCTCACAACTGATTATAACGTTGTACAGACAGTTGCATGGTCAAATGGCCTCTCTATCCCAAAGTGATTAATGGAAAGCTTTCTCAGAAGTCAGCAGCCAGCACTGCAACGGACTGCAAAGATCCACGCCACTAATTTCTTAGCAATAGTTGTAGGAATAGATAGTCATTCCTCAGACCTGTTTAGAGGTTTAAATGTCAGTCAAGGCCAGCTGAAACTTTTGGTGAAAACTATCCTCATAGATAGGTTTGCCATACCCTGTGGAATTATCAGGGAAAGAAATTAACAAGTTTTCTCTCTCACACCCTCAGCTCATACAAATGCATATGTGCTATCTTCAAAATTAAAAATTACATAGCGTTTTGTTTTGAATAAAATATTTTAAAGCTTGCAAGAGGGGAGTAAATGCAAACTTGCACTTTAAAATAAGCATAGCATGAATCTAAAAGTCATAAAACTGCTAAAAATTTGGAGTTGGGAAAATACACAACAGCAATATACAGGATGCTATAAATGTTCATTTAATGTGACCAAAAGCAAAAGGCACACAATTTTTAAAAAAACAATGGATCATATTTTACAAATTTAGCCAAATTCTTTGCAAAAGTAGCTTTATCTATTACATTTGATCTATTCCATACATATGTAAAATTATCAGAAGCAATCTGAAAAAGTTTCACATGAGATGCTTATATGTTATTAGCTACTAAATTTTAAAACTTATTTGACAATAATAGGCAAAAAAATGAAAGAAATGCACTGAAAAGTTTTTGCAGGAATCTGCATTGTATGGCTATTACTGTTGTATGAAAACCTTATAATGAGTACCTAATTTGCCTAAATGATGGGTTCTGGAGTTACAGAGTGAAGAAATAAGATGCGCCCTACACAGTGAGAACGTACAGCTGAACACTGGGTGATGGAGAGGTTTGAGTCAGGGACAGTACTCAACTGAATCTGCATAAGGCATAATTTATAATATCACTTGTTTCAATGAAGGCAAATGAAATATTGCGAGGGGAACTGAACAGATTTGAAATGTTTTAATGAAGCTGTTAAGGGTGCTGGCGAGGCCAAATCTAGAATGCCATGTATAATTTTGGTCTCCTTATTTGAAAATAAGGCATAATTGCTTTCAGAGTAATAGACATATCCAGCACAGAAACAGATCTTTTGGTCTAACTTGTCCATGCTAACCAGATATCCTATGTAAATCTAGTCCCATTTTCCAGCATTTGGCCCATATCCCTATTCATATACCCGTCCAGATATCTTTTAAATGTAGTAATTGTACCAGCATTCTCCACTTCCTCTGGCAGCTCATTCCATACTTGCGCTCCCCCCTCCGTGTGAAAAAGTTGTCCCTTAGGTCTCTTTTAAATCCATCCCCTCTGGCTTTAAACCTATGCCCTCTAGCTTTGGATTCCTCCACCCTGGGGAAAAGACCAGGTCCATTTACACTATCCATGCTCCTCATGTTTTTATAAACCTCCATAAGGTGACCCCTCAGCCTCCGATGCTCCAGGGAAAATAGCCCCAGTCTATTCAGTCTCTCCCTACAGTTCAAACCTTCCAAACCTGGCAACATCCTCGTAAATCTTTTCTGACCCTTTCCAGTTTCACAACATCCTTCCATGTAGCAGGGGGTCAAGAATTGCACGCAATATTCCAATAGTGGCCTAACTGATGTCCTGTACAGCTGCAACATGACCTCCCAAGTCTTATATTCTATGCACTACCTAATGAAGACAAACATATCAAAAGCCTTCTTCACTATGTTATCTACCCTTAACTCCACGTTCAAAGAACTATGAACGATCACTCCAAGGTCTCTTTGTTCAGCAACACTCTCTGGGACCCTATTGTTAAGTGTATAAGTCCTGCCTTGATTTACCTTTCCAAAATGCAGCACCTCAGATTTATCTAAATTAAACTCCCTCTGCCATTCCTCGGACCATTGGTCCACTCGAGTCTAGGGATGAAAGGCAATTGTCTTATTTGATCATGGGATGGGATCATTGTTAGTTAGCATTGTTAGCAACTTGAACCCAGACTTTTTAGTTCAGAGGTCAGGACACTGCAACTGCACCAGAAGAACCTTAGCCTATCCCTAACTTCCCTGGAGAACAAGGTGGTCAGTTGTCTTTTTCTACCACAGCAGTTCTTGACTACAGGGCACCCACAGTGCTGTTTGGAAAGTAAATCCAAGATTTCAACCCAACAACAGCAAAGAGAGAGTGATATAATTCCAAGTCAGGATGGTGGCTTGGATAAGAACTTGCAGTTGGTGCTGTTTCAATGCATCTACTGCTCTTGTTATTCTAACTGGTTGAAGTTGCACATTTCAAAGGTGTTTCAAAGATGCCTTGGTGAGCTACTGTAGTACATTGTGGGGATTGGACATGCATCTGTAACTGTGCAATGATGGTGAAAGAAATGAAAGTTGAAGGTGGTAGATGGGAGACCAATAAATCAGGCTACTTGGGCTACTTTGGTCTGTGTGGTTTTAAGCCAAATCAAAAGGCAGACAGTCATGAAATGGAAAAAAGAGTCAAAAAAGGAGCAGTGCAGAAAATTCTGGGTGCTCGATTATGAAACAAAAAAAATTAACATGAAGGTGCAGAAAGTAGTTAAGAAGGTAAATGGAATTTTGACCTTTATTTCTAGGGAGTTGGAGATTAAACAGTATGTTTGACGCCAAAGCACCTAGATGTCGTCACTTCACCTGTCTAAGGAGCAGCGCTCTGAAAACTTTTGCTTTCAAATAAACCTGTTGGACTATAACCTGGTGTTGTGTGATTTCTGATTTTGTTCACCCCAGTCCAACGTTGGCACCTCCACATCATTGAAAATTGTGATGCAAAGGGGCTCAAAGCCCTAATTGCTGCTTCTTTTTAATGTTCATGAGAGTTGCTTGAGCTGCACTCAATCAGGCGACTGAACAGTATTCCATCACACTCCTGACTTGTGTTTGTAGATTTTAGACAGACTTTGGGGAGAGAGGAAGTGCACAATTCTGAATCTGTAGCCTGTTCTTGTATTCTTTTAAGGCTAGATCAGTTCAGTTTCTGGTCAATGCTACCTCCAAGGAATATTGATCATGCAAGACTCAGTGATGGTAACATCATTAAACATCAAAGGATGACTGTTAGATTTTCTCCTGTTTGATATTTTGGTCATTTTTTGAAAGTTGATTTTTTTTCTCTGAGTAGTGTTAGTGTAGAATTTTCTTCCCCAGAAGATAGTTAAGATTGTGTCTTTAAATATACTCCAGACTGAGTTAGATAGGTCTTAAGGAAGGGTGTAATCAGAAAAGTGGATCTGAGATCACAACCAAATGAGTCATAACTTATTGATGGTGGAGCAGACTCAAGGAATCTACTACTACTCTTAAATTCTACTACTGCTCTTAAATTCTATGCTGGCAGGAGACTTTGGGGAACAAGTTGGTGTAGTTTGTTTCATGTTGTAAGATTCAAGGCCACGATTGTACTTTGGGTTATCCCTGATTTTCCACGTGTACAAGTACTGTCATGGATTATGCCCTATTTAGATTCAGTTGAGTACTGTTCCTTATCTTGAAGGAAGTCAAACCTCTCCATTGGTAAGTCTTCAGCTTGCCTCCTTCAGATGATACATGGAAACTGGGTCCTGTGGAGGCCCAGGTTAAATTTACAGATGGACTGAGAGGAGGTTTGGTCTCCTATACGTAAATTGTTGAGGCCCATCAGCATGTGAACATGCCCTGTCATTCTTGAACCAAACGCCTAGCGATGACTGAATTGTCTGACTGCCTGCAAATACCATGAGAGAGCTGAAGGTTAAGGGAGGAAAAAAATTAATAAAAATTCTGGAGTGCAAGCCAAAGGCGGACTGATGGCCAAATGTGTCATCTTTCTGGTAACTGCTGCGGCCAAGCTGGTGACAAAAGTAGTGCTTTGCATTCCTTTGTAATCAATTGGGAAGATCAAATAGAGGATCTTGACACCTGAGTAGCCAAGGGTCTCCACAATTTTTGGCCAGGATGCATCCTGTTGAAGCAACAGAACTCTTGGATATCATGGGGTAAGCAGTTACACATCGTAAGCCTGACTTGAGTAGGATAAAGAGAGGGTACTGTGAGCTGTCAACACAATGTGGAGCTGGAGGAACTCGGCAGGTCAGGCAGCATCGGAAGAGTAGGAAAGTTGAAGTTTTGGGTCAGGATCCTTCTTCAGATGCTGCCCGGCCTGCTGTGTTCCTCCAGCTCCACGCTGTATTATCTCTGACTTCAGCATGTCCAGTTCTTGTTATCTCCTTCCATGTTAATATAACCATTCCCTAGAGAGATGTAGAGATTTAGACTAAATTTGTGCTTTCAAGATAAAATCAAAAATGGCTTCATACCACTAATACGAATGGTGATACAAAGTAAAATTCTGTCAAGTCATGGGTGATCTGTTTTATTTTGTGTCAAAAAGCGCACAATTCAAACTAAATATTCCCAGATCATTTCATATATCTAACCTAGTAAAAGTTACAATTTCTATCATAAAACATGAAGCGATAACTGTCATATTTTTGGGATTTATGCTAGATATTGTGCTGAGTGTTACTGATTTAGAGGCAAATGAGCCTCATATACTTTGTAAGAACATATTAAACACTGAGTGGTGAAAAAAAAACTTTACACCTCTCAGTCTCCATCTCAGGCAACCAGCTTGTAACTGATGTCCATTTCAAGCCCACCGACTCCCACAGCTACCTAGAATACACCTCCTCCCACCCACCCTCCTGCAAAAATTCCATCCCCTATTCCCAATTCCTCCGCCTCCGCCGCATCTGCTCCCACGATAAGACATTCCACTCCCGCACATCCCAGATGTCCAAGTTCTTTAAGGACCGCAATTTTCCCCCTACAGTGATCGAGAACGCCCTTGACCGCGTCTCCCGCATTTCCCGCGACACATCCCTCACACCCCGCCCCCGCCACAACCGCCCCAAGAGGATCCCCCTCGTTCTCACACACCACCCTACCAACCACCGGATACAACGCATTATCCTCCGACACTTCCGCCATTTACAATCCGACCCCACCACCCAAGACATTTTTCCATCCCCTCCCCTGTCTGCTTTCCGGAGAGACCACTCTCTCCGTGACTCCCTTGTTCGCTCCACACTGCCCTCCAACCCCACCACACCCGGCACCTTCCCCTGCAACCGCAGGAAATGCTACACTTGTCCCCACACCTCCTCCCTCACCCCCATCCCAGGCCCCAAGATGACATTCCACATTAAGCAGAGGTTCACCTGCACATCTGCCAATGTGGTATACTGCATCCACTGTACCCGGTGCGGCTTCCTCTACATTGGGGAAACCAAGCGGAGGCTTGGGGACCGCTTTGCAGAACACCTCCGCTCAGATCGCAACAAACAACTGCACCTCCCAGTCGCAAACCATTTCCACTCCCCCTCCCATTCTCTCGATGACATGTCCATCATGGGCCTCCTGCACTGCCACAATGATGCCACCCGAAGGTTGCAGGAACAGCAACTCATATTCCGCCTGGGAACCCTGCAGCCTAATGGTATCAATGTGGACTTCACCAGTTTCAAAATCTCCCCTTCCCCTACTGCATCCCTAAACCAGCCCAGTTCGTCCCCTACCCCCACTGCACCACACAACCAGCCCAGCTCTTCCCCCCCACCCACTGCATCCCAAAACCAGTCCAACCTGTCTCTGCCTCCCTAACCGGTTCTTCCTCTCACCCATCCCTCCCTCCCACC
This sequence comes from Stegostoma tigrinum, assembly GCF_030684315.1. Lineage (NCBI taxonomy): Eukaryota > Metazoa > Chordata > Chondrichthyes > Orectolobiformes > Stegostomatidae > Stegostoma > Stegostoma tigrinum. The sequence goes on from NC_081354.1 coordinate 118,444,879, forward strand.
CCAAGCCGCACCCCCAGCTACCTAATAACCTCATCCCACCTCCTTGACCTGTCCGTCTTCCCTGGACTGACCTATCCCCTCCCTACCTCCCCACCTACACTCTCTCCACCTATCTTCTTTACTCTCCATCTTCGGTCCGCCTCCCCCTCTCTCCCTATTTATTCCAGTTCCCTCTCCCCATCCCCCTCTCTGATGAAGGGTCTAGGCCTGAAACGTCAGCTTTTGTGCTCCTGAGATGCTGCTTGGCCTGCTGTGTTCACCCAGCCTCACATTTTATTATCTTGGAATTCTCCAGCATCTGCAGTTCCCATTATCTCTGATACACTTTTCTTCAGTGGTCTTTTTCTCTGGAGTCTGAACAGCCATCTAGGCAAAGGTTGAACTTCTACTGAGGACAACTTCCCTACCTTACTAGCATTTTTAAATGCAGATTTATGAATGGAAGGAAAAGTGCTAAACATGGTGGAATTCTTTGGATAGGATTAAGATTAGACATAAAAGATATGATGTGTGGAGCTGTTAACATATATAAACCTGACTGCTAAAATTACTTTATTGGTGCTGCTTCACTGCTTTGAAAATCTAGCATTAGGTGGGTTACAAGGGGTCATAGTTGCAATGTAACTAGGTCTAGTTCAGGATTTTCTTAAGATTAACATGCAGGTTCAGTTCGCAGTTAGAAAGGGAAAATGCAATATTAGCATTCATTTTTAGAGGACTAGAATACAACAGCAGGAATGTACTGCTGAGGCTGCATGTTGAGGAAGCACTGAAGGCAAAAAATGTACTCTGGGTGGGGGATTTCAATGACCTGCTGTGGCGAGATTCAAACCTGGGTCCCCAGAAACTGGGTTTCTCGATTAATACTCTAGCGACAATATCACTGGGCCATTACCTACCCAAAACATTTTATTATCATTTGCAGCTGTCAAAGTGTAGCTGGTCAGGTCCTAAAGGGCATAGCTACTAGACTGGGTCTGTGGTAGGTGGTGAGGGAACCAAAAGGGGAAACATACTCGACCTCATCTTACTAAACTGCCAGCTGCATTTGCATTTGTTCACGACAGTATCGGTAAGAGTGACCACCACACAATCTTTGTGGAGATGAAGGGCCGCCTTCACATTGAGAATAACTTTCATCATGTTGTGTGACACTATCACCGTACTAAATGGGACAGACTTCGCACAGATCTAGTAATTCAAGACTGGACATGCATGAAGCACTGTGGGCCATCAACAGCAGAATGGTACTCCAGCACAATGTGTAACCTCCTGGCCTGGCACATCCCCCACTCAATCATTACCATCAAGTCAGGGGATCAACCCTGGCTCAAATGAAGAGTGCAGGAGGGCATGTCAGCAGCAGCACCAGGCATACCAGAAGATGCAGTATCAACCTGGTGAAGCCAAACAGGACTACTTGCACACTAAACAGCAAAAGCAGAAAGTGATAGAGCTAAGAGATCCCACAACCAACAGATCAGATCTAAGCTCATCTGTCCTGCCACGGCCAGTCGTGGTGGACAATTAAACAACTAATTAAACAAGTAAACAATTCACTGGAGGAGAAGGCTGGACAAATATCCCCATCCTCAATGATGGAAGAACCCAGCACATCATTGCAAAAGATAAGGCTAACGCATTCGCAGCGATCTTCAGGCAGAAGTGCTGAGTGGATGATCCATCTCAGCCTCCTCCAATAGTTCCCAGCATTACAGATACCAGTCTTCAGCCAATTCAATTCACTCCACGTGACATCAAGAAATGATTGGAGACATTGGATACTGCAAAGGCTACCGGCCCTGACAACATCCTGGCAATAGTACTGAAGACTTGTGCTCCAGAACTTTCCGCTCCCCTAGCCAACTGTTCCAGTACATTTACAGTACATCTACCTGACAATGTGGAAAATTGCCCAAATATGCCCTGTACACAAAAAGCAGGACAAATCCAACCTGGCCAATTACCGCCCCATCAGTCTCCTCTCGCTGGAAGGTGTCATCAACAGTGCTATCAAGTGGCACCTGCTCAGAAATAACCTGCTCAGTGATGCCCAGTTTGGGTTCCGTCAGGGCCACTCAGCTTCTGACATCATTAAGCCTTGGTTCAAAATGGACAAAAGTGCTGAATTCCAGAGGTGAGGCGAGAGTGACAGCCCTTGATATCAAGGCTGCATTCAACTGAGTGTGGCATCAAGAGGCCTTAGCAAAACTGGAATCAATGGGTCGTAGGGGGCAAACACTCCGGTAGTTGGAATCATACCTGACACATAGGAAGATGGCCATGGTTGTGGGAGGTCAATCATGTCAACTGCAGGACATCACTGCAGAAATTCCTCAGGGTAATGTCCTAGACCCAACCACCTTCAGCTGCTTCATCAAAGACCTTCCCCTCCATCATAAGGTCAGAAGTGGGCATGTGCGCCAATGATTGCATAATGTTCAACACCATTCATGACTCCTCAGATACTGAAGCAGTCCATGCTCACATGCAACAAGCTCTGGACAATATCCAGACTTGGGCTGACAAATGGCAAGTGACATTTGCACCATACAAATGCCAGGCTATGACCATTACCAATAAGAGACAATCTAACCATGGTCCCTTGACATTTAATGGTGTTACCATCATTGAAACCCCAATATCAACATCCTGGGGATTACCATTGACTAGAAGCTCAGATGGGCTCACCACATTAACACAGTTGCTACAAGAGTAGGCCAGAGGCTAGGAACACTGCGGCAAGTAACTCACCTCCTGACTCCTCAAAGCCTGTCCGCCATCTACAAGGTGCAAGTCAAGAGTGTGATGGACTACTTCCCATTGCCTGGACGAGTGCTGCCCCAAAGGCACTCAAGAAACTTGACACCATTTAGGACAAAGGAGCCCACTTGATTGGTACTACATCCACAAGCATTCACTCCCTCCACCACTGATACTCAGTAGCAGCAGTGGGTACTACCTACAAGATGCACTGCAGAAATTCAACAAAGATCCTTTGACAGCACCTTCCAAACCCACAGCTACGTCCATCTAGAAGGACAACATCAGCAGACATATGGGAACATCACCACCTCCAAATTCCCTTCCAAATCACTCACCACACTGACTTGGAAATATATTGCTTTTCCTTCAGTGTCACTAGGTCAAAATCCTGAAATCCCTCCCTAACTGCATTGTGGTCAACCCACAAAAGGAGGACTGCAGTAGTTCAATATGGCAGCTAACCGCTACCTTCTCAAGGACAACTAGGGGTGGGCAAGAAATGTTGGCCAGCCAGCGATGCCCACCTCCCATAAATGAGTAGAAAAAAAAATTGCTGCCTTTGGTATGGGGCGGTAAATACAGATGTTTGTTTTCATAGTGAATAAAGTTGTTCCAAGAATTAAATATAGTAAATGGGTTTTCAACAATTAGAGTGTTTTTCATAGGGTCAAGTCTGTAATAGGCAAGTTTAAATTTATTTTATTTCAACTTGGCATGGCTCCTAAGGTATGGGTGAGTTGGCACATAGGGTCTAACAACAAAGAATGGTACGATGAGGGCATGGCTTGACACTAAGGTGTCATAGGAGCCATAAGGAGCCCTGAAGATGAGTGCGTGAATATGGGCAAGGGTGGCAAGAGAAAGATGTCATAGGTTGCTATTGCTATTGGGAATATAACAGGTCATGAGGTGTACAGAATGGCACAGGTTGACATGGAGGGTATGAAGACTAATGTGGGTTGGGTAGATGGCATGGGGAGGCATGCTTTTGCATCAATGAGATATGGGGAGTACGTGGGAGGGTGACAGCTATAGGACTTTACTGATTTTATACTAACTGAAATGAAGTTCCAGAGACAGTGGGCTTGAAACCCAGCCTGCCTCAGCAACCAGCAGCACTTGTGGCTGTCTTCGTAATGTTTCCACATCGCATTGTGTGCCCAATGTGTGCACATTTCTCTGAAGTCAGGTTTGCAGAGTCAGGAAATTTCCCAAGTGCACACATTCTAGGGTTAGTAACAAGGTGAGACAGCTGGACAGTATGAAATGGAGTTTCCCAATTCGGGGTGTTAATCTGGACTGATCAGGCAGCCTTGGTTGACAGATTAAAAGGGGTGTGTTAGTAAGACTAACACTCTGATAGCTACTCTGAAGAGGCAGTACTAAAATCAAGGACTAGATGTGGAAATAAAGGGGGACTTGGAAATCAGTTATTTCATTACTGATGAGAGTAAAGCAAGTTCCTCAAGAAACTTGCTCTCAATAGTTATCTTTGAGTTGGGGGTAGGCATTTTTGAAATCGTGCCTTTGTTTGGGAAGCTTGACTCTTTCCACTCTGCCATCGAGGACTTGGCCCAGTATGTAGAAAGAATGTTATTTTTTTCCAGGCAAACAACACTGTGGCAGAAGTAATTCTTCTGACAGCCTGTGGAGCCGCAGCTTTTTATTAGGGCTTAACTTTTCCTAAGGCACCAGATACTAAAACCATCTAAGAATTGATGGATATAGTTAAGGAATATTATGATCCCAAGCCTCCTCTAATTCTGAGACATTATTGGTTTTACTCAGCAATTTGAAAATCGGGAAATCCGTATTGGGCTTTTTGACTAAGTGTTGACAACTGGTAGAAGCCTATGACTTTGGTTTAATCCTTAATGAGATGCTTAGAGATCATTCGATAAGTGGGATTAATGATGTAACTAGGCAAGAATGCTTCCTAGTTGCAGCCCAACTGGACTTCAAACAAGTGCTACAACTGGTTTTACCATTGACAAATATGACAAGTGGCACATATGAGTTACAGGGTATTCTGATGAAAGCCTCACCATCCAAATGAGCTTGGCGAACACCATCCGAGGGAAGGCAATTGCACAGCCTCAATTAGAACATAATCTTAATTAGATGGACTCTAAGTTGGCTCACAGCAAAACCCCAAAACAAAGCCAAGCCTCAACCAAACGGTTAAAATTTTCTTCAGGATCCTGGGCAGCAAGACACTGTAGTTGCTGCCAGTGTGTGGAATTGAGTGTGCTAAACAGTTTTACTAGACCGAAATTGAATACGATAATTCACAGGCAGGTATCCAGGAGAGATCATACCCTCAAGAGCACCTACATCCAGTTTGGAACAGTTAAATTACTTAGCAACATCCAAATTACAATCAAAATAAATGTCCGGTTAAATGGTTCTCATGGAGGTTGATACCAGGGTGGCCATATCAGTGATTGTAGAACCAGTTTTTAACAAAATTTGCTGTGGACTCCAGCCCTTAAGGCCTCAGCCAGGCTGAGAACCTATAGCGATGAACCCTGATAGATTAAGGGTGCAACTTCGGTGTTGGTCTCTTAGGAAAAGCAGCTGGTTCGTCACTAGTGATTTTAGTAAAAGACTTGGGCCCAAGCTTGATGAGCAAAGTTGGCTGCAGAACAGTCACCTAGACTGGTTCAATGTTTTTTGATTAGAAAATGGCTGCCTGCGTGAAGTCCTAATCAAATATCCAGAAGTCTTTCAAGAAGGTCTAGGGACTATCACAGGAGCCAAGACCACCTTTTCATATTGATGCAGAAAGATCCAATCCTTTCAAAATGGAAACAATCAGTGGTGATGAGGGAACCAAGGGGCTGTCACAACTGGAAGTGAAATCTTCTTTGACTTGGGAGACATCAGTAGAGGATGGCATATTGTTATTGTCCCAAGCAAAGGTCTCTGGCAATACTAGCTAAATTCCAGCAGGGCCACCATGGTGGTCTCCAAAATTTAGATGTTGGTGAGAAGTAATGTCTGGTGGTCAGGCTTGGATGCAGATATAGCCGCGTTGATAGAACAGTGCCCAGTGTGCCAACAGAGAGAAAAATTATTGCCAGCAGCTACCCCAGATCTATAGGAATGGCTGGTTAAACAGTGGTCTTGGTTGCCCGCCGACTACGTAGGGCCTTTGAAGGGTTTAATGTTCATAATCACTGTAGACGCCTTTTCCAGGTGGTTGGGTGTGCATAGGGTCCATTTGTCAAACATGGGGATGACGATAGAAAAACTGCGCCAATGTTTAATTCACAGCATTGGTCACAGACAGTGGGCCATCATTTACCAGCACAGAATCTGGGTATTTCCTGAAGTCGAATGGGAAGCGACATGTAAGGGTAGCTCCATACCACCCGTCATCCAATTGGTACAGTGCATCGTCCAAACTTTGAAGGATGGCTTGAAGAAATCCCCCACAGTCTCACTAGATAGCAAGCTGTCATGCTACTTAATTATAGCAACACTACACATTCAACTACATGGTTAGCACTGAGAGTTGCTAATCATAGAATCATTCCGTCGATTGGGTCCACACTAGCCCTCCAAAGAACATCTCACGTGGACCCAATTCCCTATCCGATCCCTACATTTCCCAAGGATAATCTACCTCCAGTCCACATTCCTAGACACTACAGGCAATTTAGCATGGCCAATCCATCTAATTTGCATATTTTTGGACTGTGGGAGGAAATTCCGAGCCCCCACAGAATATTCACGGATTTCTAAAGAGTAGAAGACTCTGCACTCAGTAAGTCTGATCTTGTTGGGCTGGGGGTAGGGGTGAAACGGCATCAGGAATGCCAATGCCTGATACAAGACTCCACAAAGCGAGAGAGAGACAATTTGATACAGGGCCTGACATTTGCCTAACAATCACAGGAACAGTTCCGCATGAGCAAGAGGCATGGTCAACACAAGGTCAGGACCAATGATATGTAGAGTTTGGATGTTCTCAGTAAGCATGTGGACTATACGAAAGTCATGAGTTTGCAAATGGTATGGGGACAAAACATGCCCTGCCCCTCAGAACAGCTCAGAAAAGCTGCCAAAACTCATGGGTTCCCCCTCTCCATCCAGCATTGACAAGTCTTTGGAATCAGAGATGGACACGATGGGCATAGCCTCCTTGACATTTTTGCCAAGGCAAGAAGAATGAAATTCTACAGAGGCTCCCCTGGCGCCAGAGGCGAACTCCTGTGCATTACATGCTGCCCTACTGGACACCAAATCAGAGGAACCTGCCCCAGTGTTAAAACACCCAGGAGGTTTTCCAAAAAAAAGAACTGGCCTATGTCCTTGGACTAAAAGAGGGAGGGATATAGTAAGTGTAACAAGGTCAGCTAGCTGGACCTCATAGAATGAGTTCCCTGATTAACATAACCTAGTGAATACCTTGTGAATTACTGTATTCAATTTCGGTCTAGTAAAACTCTTTAGCACACTCAATTCCACACATTGGCAGCAACTACAGTGTCTTGCTGCCCAGGATAGTGAAGAAAATTTTAACCGTTTGGTTGGGTTTTGGCTTTGTTTTGGGGTTTTGCTGTGAGCCAATTTACAGTCCATCTGACTAAGGTTATGCATGGATTTAGTCTGGATTAACAGCCCAAATCAGGGAGTCCTGGCTGATAGATGCCGCCATTCTGAAGAGGCAGTCCTAAAGTCAAGGACTGATCACGTGTAAATAAAGGGGACTTTTGACAGGATACCAGCCTTTGTGGAGATTATTTCACACCTAACTAAGGAGTGGAAATTCTGCCCCGAATCTCATGGCTGCTGTATACAAAGCTCCAAGCTATTGGTCAGCTTCAACAAAGTTTGTTGCTATCTCACTTGTGTCATTACATGTTGAAATTGGGATTATTGTATACTGTAACAGAAATATACAACAGGAATAGGCCATTTGGCCCTTCGAGCCTGTATCATCATTCCACATAATCATGGTTGATTATGCAATTTCAGTATCCCACTCTCTCTTTCTCTCCATTCCCCTTGATCCTCTTAGCTGTAAGGGACTTTTCCAGTTCCCTTTGGAACATATCTAATGAACTGGCCCCAGCAGCTTCCTGGGAGACAACATTCCACAGGTTCACAATGCTGAATGAAAAAGTTCTTCCTCTTCTCAGCCCTGAATGGCTTGCCCTTATTCTTAGACAGTGACCCCTAGTTCTGGACTTCCTCACAATTGGGGACATTTTTCCTGCATGTAGCCTGTCCAGTCACATCAGAATTTTGTATATTTCTGAGATTTCTTCCCCCACCATTCTTCTAAATTCCAGTGACTACAAGCCCAGTCAATCCAGTTTTTCTTCATTTGTCAGTCCTGGGAATCAGCCTGGTGAATCTTTGTTGGACTGCCTCATTAGTAAGACTGTCCTTCCTCAGACTAGGAGATGAAAATTGCATGCAATATTCAAACCGTGGCCTCACTAAGGTCCAAAATAACTGCAACAAGCCATCCCTACTCCAATATTGAAATCCTCTTGCCATGAAAGCCGGCATGCCATTGTCTTTTCCACTGCCCAATGTACCTGTATGCCAACCTTCAACAACTGTTCCACCGTGACACCCAGGTTTCGTTGCACATTGCGTAAAGAGAAACACAACTCTTTCCTTTCTCCGAACAAATATATGATTTAGAACATGACAGCAAGGAAGGAAGCCATTCTAGCTATTAGGTCTGCATTAGCTCTTTGAAGGAGCTATTTAATTACTCTCATTTTCCTTCTCCAGAGCACTACAATCTTCATTCCTTATGTATTTAGTCAATTTGTTTCCTAACCGCCCTTTCAGGCAGTGCATTCTAAATCATAACAATTCACTGCATAATAAAAACAACCCACAATATATCTAGGATAATAAAATGTGAGGCTGGATGAACACAGCAGGCCAAACAGCATCTCAGGAGCACAAAAGCTGACGTTTCGGGCCTAGACCCTTCATCAGAGAGGGGGATGGGGGGAGGGAACTGGAATAAATAGGGAGAGAGGGGGAGGCAGGCCGAAGATGGAGAGTAAAGAAGATAGGTGGAGAGATTGTAGGTGGGGAGGTAGGGAGGGGATAGGTCAGTCCAGGGAAGACGGACAGGTCAAGGAGGTGGGATGAGGTTAGTAGGTAGCTGGGGGTGCGGCTTGGGGTGGGAGGAAGGGATGGGTGAGAGGAAGAACTGGTTAGGGAGGCAGAGACAGGTTGGACTGGTTTTGGGATGCAGTGGGTGGGGGGGAAGAGCTGGGCTGGTTGTGTGGTGCAGTGGGGGGAGGGGATGAACTGGGCTGGTTTAGGGATGCAGTAGGGGAAGGGGAGATTTTGAAACTGGTGAAGTCCACATTGATACCATATGGCTGCAGGGTTCCCAGGCGGAATATGAGTTGCTGTTCCTGCAACCTTCGGGTGGCATCATTGTGGCAGTGCAGGAGGCCCATGATGGACATGTCATCAAGAGAATGGGAGGGGGAGTGGAAATGGTTTGCGACTGGGAGGTGCAGTTGTTTGTTGCGAACTGAGCGGAGGTGTTCTGCAAAGCGGTCCCCAAGCCTCCGCTTGGTTTCCCCAATGTAGAGGAAGCCGCACCGGGTACAGTGGATGCAGTATACCACATTGGCAGATGTGCAGGTGAACCTCTGCTTAATGTGGAATGTCATCTTGGGGCCTGGGATGGGGGTGAGGGAGGAGGTGTGGGGACAAGTGTAGCATTTCCTGCGGTTGCAGGGGAAGGTGCCGGGTATGGTGGGGTTGGAGGGCAGTGTGGAGCGAACAAGGGAGTCACGGAGAGAGTGGTCTCTCCGGAAAGCAGACAGGGGAGGGGATGGAAAAATGTCTTGGGTGGTGGGGTCGGATTGTAAATGGCGGAAGTGTCGGAGGATAATGCGTTGTATCCGGAGGTTGGTAGGGTGGTGTGTGAGAACGAGGGGGATCCTCTTGGGGCGGTTGTGGCGGGGGCGGGGTGTGAGGGATGTGTCGCGGGAAATGCGGGAGACGCGGTCAAGGGCGTTCTCGATCACCGTGGGGGGAAAGTTGCGGTCCTTAAAGAACTTGGACATCTGGGATGTGCGGGAGTGGAATGTCTTATCGTGGGAGCAGATGCGGCGGATTATCTCCCATCCACAATATATCTATACCATTTATACTTTTAACAGAATTAACTTGAGACTAACTGTAACTGAACAGTACATGCAGCATAACAAATAGCAAACGCGGCCAAGAAAAACCCCTTGGATTTCTCAACCAATCCCCAAACGGGACTAACACTGTCAGTCACTAAATCTCATTAGAACTTTGTCTCTTTTAGAATCGATTCCAACTCTTTTCACTCTCAAATATCTGGCTTCGAGACTCCATCATCATGTGCTCTGGCCACGGGAGCTTCAATGACTGCTCACCTGTTCATTGAATGCTTTTAAACTAAGTTAGATCAAACTTTCCTATATTCTGACTGTATTAAACAAATTTGGGTAACCTCTTAAAGCAATATGATATAAACACTTTAAAGCATACTAGACACCATGATGCTTTCATTGCATTTACCCTGTTTCTTAAGCTTTAATTGCTAAAACTAAAAGCTATTAAAGCCCATGGACCAAAAACTAGATATTTGTAACTGCTATGATCCCAGTTGATAGTAATACTGGACGAGTCAAGTCCCAGAGTGAAGCTTGGCTTGCTAGATCATACCTTTTGCACCTTGGTTACCATGGTAGTCAGTCATTGAACACATGCATAGGACATATCAATGCAATTTTAAAAGAATGTGCGCTTATGATACAAAAGATAGAAAATAAACCTACATATATTTGAAAAATTACTTGTCAGAAACAGCAAAAAACAGGTTCAATCCATTTCCGCATCAATAACCTTGACAGACATTCATTCCCAATGAAATATTATTCCTTACTTCACTTTTAAATTTCTTACTCAATTGACATGGTGACAATTTCCTTTTGACAAATTTCTGCACATTATCCTCTCTGTAATTATCTCTCCCCGAGGACACAAAGAACTCTATGGAAAAGTCTCAGGGCTTCTGTTTGTCTATTTTGTTTCCAACTGTAATACCTTCTTACAGCTCTGACAGCCTGGAGACTACCAGAATTAAAGTGCCCTAGAACTGGTACATATCTTTTCACTCTGAACCAGACCTGGGTTCTGAAGAAGGTTCACCGGACCCAAAACGTTAACTCTGTTTTTTCCTTCACAGATGCTGCCAGACTTGCTGAGCTTTTCCAGCAACGTTGTTTTAGACCTGTTTTTGACCTCTTTCAATCTTTCATAAATTTTGAGTAAATACTTCAGCAATTCTCTCACTGGGGGCTTGCTTGAGTTAGGGTTAGGGGAGCCAACCATGAGGCTTGCTTGGACACAGCTTAAATCTCATGATTTCTTAGAAAGACTTGTTTTGAGCCAATGATTAAACAAAGTTTACAACCATTGCAGAGACAAAGCACGTCCACAGAGCTAAAATCCGGTACTTTAGAACCTAAGTTCCCAAATAATTATATTATAAATGCTCACTACGTAACTATTATAAGAAACAACAAGAGATCAGAACTCCAGTGTGCAAGCAATATTTGACAAATGAGGTAGACTTAAGGTATAGTGATAAGAATTTTGAACAGTAAGCACATACTTCATTTTATTTGTAACCATAAAGTTACCTAATAACCAATGCTCAAAATCCAGGGTGGTGGGTGAATTCACCCCCAATAGCAACCAAAACACCTTGCCAAATTCATTCACAGGAATAGTAACCAATCAGAAAAAAGCCATCCACGTAAGAACAGCTGTTCAGAATCCTGAGCAGCTTCTGCTCGAATTAAGAATGATTCTCTTCTCACATTTGATGCTGATAGTCCTGGAGTAAGACTCATTAGCAAGGAGAATGGAAGTCAAGCAAACAGTAGCTGGTGCAGTGTAGCGGAAGTGGGAGGCAACAGTCAGCATGGCTGAAGGGAGCAGATCTGACACTGGTGATGATGGAGCCTGTACTGTCAGGCTGCTAGACTGAGGAGAAAAGTGACACTGTGAAGTGGGGGACAAGAGGGGTTGCAAAGAGGAGTGAGGGTCCTCAGAAGGGAGAGGGCAGTTATAATCTTTTTAATCCTTACGCTTAAGTTAACTTTGAACGAGGAAACGTCAAGTATAAAACATGTTGCAAATGACAGAAATGTCTCCGGTTTAATGCTGTAAGAGTTCAGGAGCGACCGTATGGGGCGGGGGAGAGTAGTGGATACTATTGAAATGAACAAAGTGTCAACTGTATAATTTAGTATTGAACTATTTATTTTATAAAGATTTTTGCTCATTTATTATCATGGCTCAAAGCATCTTACATACCTAAAACCACTCAAGGTACAGTGACTGTGTTAAAGCCAAATTGTTTCTCTGTGACCTCACCAGTCCATGGAATGTATGTTTAAAAAACATTTTGAGTGATAGTTTTACATACAAAAATGCCATGTGACAGCATTTTTAAAACAGATTTATTACTAACTTTACCTTGTTGTCTTCTGCCCATTTAAATATGATGGTGTCCAGGAAATTAAACTTTTCTTGGATTTTGTGGCTTTAAGTTTATATTGATGAATTCATCTAAACGCTGCTTCTGTGTGAAATACCAAAATGTTAACAAAAACACAGAAGATATTGTTATTATATGACTACATTACCAAACAAAACAGCGCAATTCAAAAAGGGGCCCTTGGAAGAAAATATATATTTTGACCCCTGTTGATGTCTATAATGACCTGGGTTATGCAATTTAAAAAAAAACAATAGTAAGTGCAGAGATAATGGGAACTGCAGATGCTGGAGGATCCAAGATAACAAAGTGTGGAGCTGGATGAACACAGCAGGCCGAGCAGCATCTCAGGAGCACAAAAGCTGAAGTTTTGGGCCGAGGCCCTTCATCAGACAGGGGGATGGGGAGAGGGTTCTGAAATAAATAGGGAGGGGGGGGGGAGGCAGACTGAAGATGGATAGAGGAGAAGATAGGTGGAGGGGAGAGTATAGGTGGGGAGGTGGGGAGGAGATAGGTCAGTCCGGGGAGGACGGACAGGTCAAGGAGGCGGGATGAGGTTAGTAGGTAGGAAATGGAGGTGTGGATTGAGGTGGGAGGAGGGGATAGGTGAGAGGAAGAACAGGTTAGGGAGGCGGGGACGAGCTGGGCTGGTTTTGTGATGCAGTGGGGGAGGGGCAGATTTTGAAGCTTGTGAAGTCCACATCGATACCATTGGGCTGCAGGGTTTCCAAGCGGAATATGAGTTGCTGTTCCTGCAACCATCAGGTGGCATCATTGTGGCAGTGCAGGAGGCCCATGATGGACATGTCGTCTAGGGAATGGGAGGGGGAGTTAAAATGGTTCGCGACTGTGAGGTGCAGTTGTTTATTGTGAACCAAGCGGAGGTGTTCTGCAAAGCGGTCCCCAAGCCTCCCCTTGGTTTCCCCAATGTAGAGGAAGCCACACCAGGTACAGTGGATACAGTATACTACCTTGGCAGATGTGCAGGTGAACATCTGCTTAATGTGGAAAGTCATCTTGGGGCCTGGGATGGTGGTGAGTGAGGTGGTGTGCGGGCAAATGTAGCAATTCCTGCGGTTGCAGGGGAAGGTGCCGGGTGTGGTGGGGTTGGAGGGGAGTGTGGAGCAGACAAGGGAGTCATGGAGAGAGTGGTCTCTCCGGAAGGCAGACAAGGGTGAGGATGGAAAAATGTCTTGGGTGGTGGGGTCAGATTGTAGAAGGCGAAAGTGTCGGAGGATGATGCGTTGTATCCGGAGGTAAGTGCCAGCCTAGCTATTAAGGAGCAACTTGAACAATTAACATTTGTTTCTCCCCCAACACCAACTGTCATAGCGCAAAAGGTTCAGAATGGACCTGATTTCTTTAAGTGTATTCGAGAGGGTTTTTTTATGTCAACATACACAAGGTTCAACAAAGGAACAACCTCATTGTGCGCAGGTTTGGGCCCCATATCTCAGGAAAGATGTACTGGCCCTGGAGCAGGTTCAGAGGAGGTTCATGAGAATGGTCCCAAGAATGAAAATCTTAACATACGAGCAACTTTTGAGGGCTCTGTGTCTATATTCGATGGAGTTTAGAAGGATGAGGTTGTGGGGGATCTACTTGAAACTTGTAGAATACTCAATAGCCTTGACAGAGTGGATACTGGGAAGATCTCTCCATTGGTAGGAGAGACTAGAACCCGAGGGCACAGCCTTAGAGAAAAGGGAAGACCTTTTAGAACAGAGATAAGGAGAAACATCTTTATCCAGAGAGGTGAATTTATGGAATTCGCTGCCAAGCAAGGCTGAGGAGGCCAGGTCATTGAGTACATTTAAGATGGAGTTACATAGGCTCTTGATTGTCATGGGGATCAAGGGTTACAGGGAGGATGTGAGAGAATGGGGTTGAGAAACTTAACAGCCATGATTGAATGGCAGAGCAGACTCAATGGGCTGAATGACCTAACTTCTGCTCCTATATCTTAGGGACGATGCAGTGCTGTACCTAATGCTGGAGACCGAAGTCAGACAGGTGGTTGAGGTAGCGGTGGGGGAGCATTTTAGTGATAGTGAACATAACACAGTACGGTAAGTTTTATTAAGGAAACGCAAAAGGTGGTCGGGAAAAAAAGCGTTGGATGGAAGAAGGCAATTTTATTAAATTAAGGTGGCATCTCGCCAAAGTGGACAGGAACAGCTACTTGTGGAAAAATCTACAGCAGAATTGTGGGGTGGGGAATTTGAGTCAACAGACCCAACACGTTCCCTTTCAAGTGAAATAAAGGAGCAACAAGCCCAAAGAACCCTGAGCGTTGAGGAATATTTAGGATTGAATAAGAAGGAAAAGAGAGGCCTATATCAGGTACAAAGGGAGCAAATCAACAGAGGACCTAGTGGTGGGGGAAGAGTGTCAGGTGAACTTAAGCACAAAATTACGTGAGCAAAGAGGGTGTGTGGAAAAACACCAGTGCGCAAGATCTGGGAGAATCCCAAAATATTCTGTAAGTAAAGTATAGGGATAAAGGATAACCAGGGAAAAAGTAAGGCCCATTAGGGGCAAATTAGGCTATCTTCGCATGCAGCCAGAGGGCACTGGGAGGATGTTTAAACAAGTATGTCACATCTGTCTTAACTTGAGGAGAAAGTAGGCACAGAATTCAGGGAGAGGGATTGAGAGGTTCTTGAACAGACCGATACAGGGAGTGAGGAGGTATTGGAGGTTTTTGGCAGGCTTAAAATTGACAAATCCCCAGATTTGGATGAGTTGTATTCCATGCAGCTGTGGAAGACACGGGAGGGAAATTGTAGGAATTGAAGGAAATTTTAATTTGACAGGGAAGGTGCCAGAGGACTGGAGGGCAGCTAATCCACTTTTCAAGACTGGTGGTAAAGATAAATCAGAGAATTACAGACCAGTGCATCTTGCATCAGTGGTCAGACTACTTTTGGATGAAATTCTGAAGGAGAGAGTTAATGTCCACGTGAAGAGGCAAGGTTTGATCGAGTATAGTGGTATATCTAAATGATATAAAAGAATATGGGGGGGAAGGGGTGGGCAACGTTAAGTAAGTTTGTAACTAACACAGTTTGGCCAGGTCAGTAAGAGAGAGAAAGAAGTATTGGATTACAAGCTGCTCAGATGGCAGAACAGTGGCAGATGGAATTTAACCTTAAAAAAATTGCGGTCATTCACTTTAGAAAAATGAATAAGACAAGGCAGTACTCAATGAATGAGAGGGCATTAAGAAGCTCAAAGGAACAGAGGGATTTTGTGGTGCTTGTCCACAGATCCCTGAAGGCGACAGGACTCTTGCCTTTATCTCATGTTATAGATTGTAAGAGCAGAGCGGTTATTTTGGAGCTGTTTAAAACTTTGGCTAGGCTGTAGCTAGAGTACAGTGTATAGTTCTGACTGCTACAGAAGGATGTGATTGTCAAGGACGGGATGCAGAGGACATTCACAAGTATATTGCCTGGGCCAGAGCATTTTAACTATGAAGACAGGCTGGATAGACTTGGGTTTTTTTCCCAAGCGGAGTGAAGGTTGAGGAGGGGCCTCACTGAGGTGTATAAGATTGGTATGGAGACAGGGTGGACAGGAGGAGCAGTTTCTCTTAACTGAAGGGTTAACAACGAGGAGAAGTAATTTTAAAGTGAAAGGTATGAGTTTCTGATGGGATTTGAGGAAAATCGCTTTCATTCAGAGGGCAATGGGAATCTGGAATGTAAGAAAACCCGCACTTGAAATGTCATAACATTTAAGGCTATGGATGAAGAATAGAATAGCCTTTGTTGGGACATGTACTCAATGAGTTTAGTGAAAAGTTTATATGTCACCATTTAAAACACCAACTTAGACACAAAAGTACATAGACACAGCTTCTTTAGTTACGAGATTTTAGGCAATACAGAAGTAAAATGTCCAGCATTACAGGAAAGAGTTTAATACAGCAGTCCACGCTAGCAACCAGATTCCAGTCTGCACACGGCCCTGGCTCTGCACCGTGCCAGCAACATACCACGCCAGGAGGCCCCTACGGAAGAAAGCTGCTGTGCCATGCCTAGAAGTTGCCATGCCACAGTGGGAAGCTGCTGGAGGACGCCAGGAGGTCACCACACCATGCCAAGAGGATGCCACACCATGCCAGGAGGCTGCTGCACAGAAAGTGGGGACATGAGCACAGTCCCAAAGAAATCACTCAATAAATCTGAGGAGGAGTCGGGGCTAAATCACATGGTTACATTAACCATATGAAACTAAATTATAACATGGGTAAATAAAATGGTTCAAAATCTTCACTTCTTCTTTCTCTAATTCCTTTACTTATTTTTAATAACTTACCACTACTATCCTTGATTGGGCCTAATTTTACTTTCGTGATTCTTTTATTCCTTAAATACCTATAGAAAGCCTTAGGGTTTACCCTGATCCTATCTGCCAACAACTTCTCATGTCTCCTCCTGGCTCTTCTGAGCTTTCTCTTTAGGTCTTTCCTGGCTATCTAGTAGCCCTCAAGTGCCCTGAGCCTTCACATCTCATCCTAACATAAGCCTTCTTCTTCCTCTTGACCAGAGATTCCACCTCCTTCGTAAACCACGGCTCCTGCACTCTACAGCTTCCTCCCTGCCTGACAGGTACATATTTATCTAGGACGCACAGGAGCTTTTCCTTGAATAAGCTCCACATTTCTAATGTGCCCATCCCCTGCAGTTTCCTTCCCCATCCTATGCTCCCTAAATCTTGCCTAATTTCATCGTAATTGCCTTTCCCCCAGCTATAACTCTTGCCTAGTGGTATACACCTATCCCTTTCCATCACTAAAGTAAACATAACAGAATTGTATCGCTATCACCAAAGTGCTCACCTACTTCCAAATCTAACACCTGGCCAGGCTCATTAACCAGTACTAAATCTAATGTGGCTTCCCCCCCTGTTGGCCTATCTACATACTGTGTCAGGAAGCCCTCCTGCACACTCTGGGCCAAAACTGACCCATCTATAGTACTTGAACTATAGTGTTCCCAGTCAATATTTGGATAGTTGAAGTCCCCCATGACAACTACCCCGTCTCTCTCACTCCTATTGAGAATCATCTTTGCTATCCTTTCCTCTACATCTCTGGAACTATTCGGAGGCCCATAGAAAACTCCCAACAGGGTGACCTCTCCTTTCCTGTTTCTAACCTCAGCCCATACTACCTCAGTTGACGAGTCCCCAAACAACATTTCTGCAACTGTAATACTGTCCTTGACCAACAATGCCACACCTCTGCCTCTTTTACCATCTTCTCTGTTCTTACTGAAACACCTAAATCCCAGAACCTGCAACAACCATTCCTGTCCCTGCTCTATTCTTGTCTCCGAAATGGCCACAACATTGAAGTCCCAGGTGCTAACCCATGCTGCAAGTTCACCCACCTTATTCCGGACACTCCTGGCATTGAAGTAGACACACTTCAATCCAACTTCTTGCTTGCCGGTGCCATGTTGCTTCCCCGAAACTTTATTTCGGACCACCCTACTCTCAACCTTTTCTATAGTCGAACTACAATTTTGGTGCCCATCCCCCTGCTGAATTAGGTTAAACCCACCTCAATAGCCTTACCAAATTTCCCCCCCCAGGATATTCCCTCAGAATGAGTTTACAAAGCCATAATCATTGACTAAATTAACTGCAGATCTTACCTCAGAGATAAAAAGCTCATAGTATTGCTGTAGTGCCAGGCCATTTTGCACAGTTTGTCTTGGTTGTTGGTAGACTTCAGTCAAGTCAAAGGAGATACCCTTCAGTCGGGGGGCGCCTGGCACAGTGAGTAAAGTTCAGTGTGTGTGATATCAGTTGAGATGTGGAAACAGTCAATCAGTTCCAAGGGGCACCCAGAGTCAGAATCCTAACTCATAAGTATTAAGATGCTTAATATCGGACACTCCACCCTGTCTTGGGTTGTTTTCTTCCTGTACTGAGAGAGTGGGGGATAAATATTAGGGGAGATGAGTGAGTGGCACATATGTTATTTTTGGTACAAGTGGGTTGGTATCTAGAGTCCGTGAGCAAGCAGCACAGAGGGCATACTGGGTTTATGGTGTTGGAGGTGAGAGTGGGTAAGAACAAGAGACAGAACATGTTGCAGGAAACGGTAATAGTGGCAGACCTTAAGTCTTGGTGGGAGACAGCAGCTAAGTGAGTGTGAAGTCATTGACCTTCATTTTACACTCCAGATTTCTTCAGTTAGTTGAGATTGCACTCACTCGGGTGGAAACCTTATACTAGGTTGGCATGGCCTGGTGAGTGACCTTCACAACTGGTCCTGGGGGTATGGGATATACCATCTGTGCACTACACTGTCCAGTAGGACCTCTAGATCCCTGTCTACAGAGTGAGGTTCCAATTTCCACTTCTCTGCCATATCTGAGTACATGATGACCTTTTAAAGGTGGCATCACGAGATGCCATTCCACTCTGGAATATCACGGAAGTGGTGACAGTTGATATGTCAAGGATTAGAAATAGACGAGAAGGGTGCTACAAATGTGGGCTACGTAGTCAGTGAGGGGAATTTGGCAAGATATGGTGAAAAATCTCAGCCTCAGAGAAAACAAAGTTAACACTGAGTTAATTGTGTGGATCTGTTTTCCAAACCTGAGAGCCGCTGGTGAGGGTAAACTGTTCACTTGACATGTGGGATGTCAATTTAGTATAGCGATCTGAAAATCTTAGCAAGTAACCAAATATTTCACAATCATGCACTTTGCTGTCTGAATAACATTCTGCAAGACTATTCTTCATGTTTAGAGTAGCTTTTACTGCAGAGAACTGAAAGATCCTGTGCTGGGCAAGGTCTGATGGCTTTTCTTTTACAGCCCCAAGCTGTCAGCTACCTGAGAACCTAGCTGTTGGCAAGCAGAGATCATAGTCATCATTAACTGGTCCCTAGTCCACAGACCAATTAGCTACTTGTTGCTGACTGAACCTCCATTTGTACATAGAACAATACAGCGTAGAACAGGCCCTTTGGCCCTCGATGTCGCGCCGACCTGTGAACTAATCTAAGCCCCTCCCCTACACTATCCTATCATTTTCCATATGCTTATCCAAGGACTGTTTAACTGCCCCTAATGTGGCTGCATTGGTAGGCAGGGCGTTCCACGCCCTCACCACTCTCTGAGTAAAGAACCTGCCTCTGACATCTGTCTTAAATCTATCACCCCTCAATTTGTAGCTATGCCCCCTTGTACAAGCTGAAGTCATCATCCTCTAACCCTCAGTTTTAGCTCAACAGCAAACTACACTTCAAGTACATCTTGAACAAACAGCTGCGTAAAGAGTCCTTACAAAATGTCCAATTATTTCTTTTAAGAATGGTAGCATTATTTGGTTTTAAAACAGTTCTTTTCCAATTTCAGTCCACAGACAAAAATACTGGAAAACAAACCAAAACACTTCTTTTTATAGCGCAAGTTAATTTCGAGAAATATCATTTGGATCGTGGTAAAGTTTTTCTGGCGGCATGTATCTTCAAGCCTGATGGGCTGTCAGACCGGGGTTTGTAAGCTGTGACATTGCATATACTACTTCAATTTTGTACCTTTTTCTTGCATGCCATAGATGGAACTTTGGAAATGTCCTGGCCATTATTCCATCGTTGACTCGTCTTCACATGCTGTTGTGGAGCACTGTATTGGACTCTGGGTTTCCCTAAGCAATTAGATTTCTTACACACTTTAGACCTAGGTCTGCTTGCAGAACACAGCCTATATATGTCACAAAACGCTGGATACTGTCTTCATGAATGAGATAAATCAAATCTCATACAATATTTGGACACTTTACCTAACCTGTTGACAGTTGCAATAGTTGTAGAGTTAAGCACCTGAGGATGTTGTTGACCAACTGCAATTGCTTTACTTATGTATCTCTTCTAGCGAGCATCAATGGTATATTCTGTGGATTTGTCTACTACTGCCTTTCTGAAGGATTTAATGGTGTAGAGCTAGTGATCAGTTCCACAGCCTTTAAGCTAAGTTAGCTTTGGTGAAATCACATTCCGTACCTTTATACAGTCTCCCGTCTATGAATTTGTTGATTGCTCGTGTAGCTGTCACAGTATGACATTAACTCTAGCTTCAGCAACCTGAGCCTGATGCAAATTTTAAACTCTTCCAAAATCTTAAACTTTGTCAAGATCCTTGCTGCCATCATTAGAAATAATGGAAGATTTGATTTTACTGAATCCTGCTTTTCCAAGAACAACGAGGAATTTGATTGTCTTTATTTGTTGATCTGAGGCAAAGACTGATTCTTAATCCTAACCCTAACCCTAACTGATTGAAGTTCTCACAAATGCTAATGGAGTTTCAATCCATACATGGATATTTGATTTTTATCTTACTGAACTCTTTATAGTGCCACTCTAAAAATGTGTATTACTGTATACTTGCTTCTTTCTATCATCTTTATTTTGCAGTGCTTCTCTCCTTTGTTTCACTCCTTGCTGCTGGTTAAAAGTAGCAAATTTGTGCCTGTAGCTGTCATTTGAGCCAAAAAGAGTGATGAAGACATGCATGCGGTTTTCTATTTTAATGCCATTCCTGAAATGTATGCAATATGGTATAATCAACCAAAAACTGAGCACAAGTAAGATTTTTTAGTACAGGGAATGTTTTCTCAGTACTTATTTCTTCTTTTTAGGTCCAGGATCACTTTCTTCAATTGGAACTATCCACCAGCTTCTTTAAACTGTCATTTTTTTAAAAACCAGATCATCTGTGGCCTTTCTTTGCTTGAAAAAGAGACACAACACCCAGAAATTTTCTTGCTTCAGTACAAGTTGCAGCATATTAGGCTTACTTGTAGTTGTAGCTTCTGTCCGAGCTTGGGTAAATGAGGAGAAATATTCATTAGTAAAATAACTCTTCACACCTGTCACGGCTGCTTTAAGGTGTGGGGCTGGATGAACACAGCAGGCCAGGCAGCATCAGAGGCAGTTCTTACTAGCTGTGAGTGAGTTTGAACCCGAGTGAGTTTTAACCCCACTGCGAAGCCTCTTCTAAGGACCTCTGATGCTGCCTGGCCTGCTGTGTTCATCCAGCCCCACACCTTGTTATCTCAGACTCCAGCATGGGCAGTTCCTACTATCTCTGTCATTGCTGCTGTCTTTTTTCAGCCTTTAGTACCAATTAGCTGCCACTATATCAGCAAGAGCTTTTTAGTGCCCACTTGCTGCCTTCATGGAGTTATGAATGGTTTCTTGGGTCAAGCACCACTGACAGCATGATAATAGTCTGAGAGCTGCCCTATTGTGTTAGCATATGTAACATATGGCTCAAAGATCAGCATCTTGTCAGAACTGATACCTTGAAGTTTGATAACAACGATAATCATTTACAGTACTATAACATCACGGCCATAAATACTATGAGTATTGTGCTTACTGATTTTACAGTACGTTACTTATATGTAACTGAGTTAACACCCTACACTGACTCCATTACACTGACAGTCTGACTACAGGCAATTTGGGTACCTTTATATTGGGCCATCGCAGGTTGTGATGGCGTCTATCACCCTTCAAGATATTCTGCCTAGCTAGTCTGCAATCCATGAAATAATACAACAGTCCTCACAGAATCAAATACATCAGATAGCATTCCAAACCACTTCATTAACTGTACTCTACTGACTGAAAAGTAGAATCATAGCATTTTACCATTGGATAATACTCACTTATGAAATTTTACCACGGTGACAGTGAACTCCATTAATTCATGTAACTTCAGAGCTAGGAATACCCCCCCAGAGTACCATCTACTACATCCCTCAATTGGCGAACCTTCACTCTTCCAAATGAAATATCACTTGAATGAAGCACTGAAGGGACAACCATAAAGAATGGATTCTGGGTGAGAAAAATCCTGAAAGGCATAGCTGGCAAACTGGGCAAGCATCAAATTATGTAGCAAACAACAATAACTTATTTAATTTATACTCATCAACTTTCCTGTTTTAGTTTAGTTCCACAAAATCACTGGCAGCAATGATCATCATACACTATTTACGAAGATAAAGGAGTAAAAAGGTACACAGCTCTCCTGGTGTCTGCAATAAGATTGACTCAAGAGACATGGAAGAAAATGCATAAATTGTACTTAAGCCATATTTCCATCTGCATCTGCATCTCTTCCATTGAAGTTCCTGTGAAATATATTCTCAAGTTCAAGTTCACAATGAGGACACCTTCCAATATATGGTTTCTAAGATACTCATACAAGGCTGAGAAAGTTCAAAACGTCAAAAAAAACAAGAGTAACTGATTTTTGATGCTGAAGAAGAGTGTTTCCTGGGGGAATGAGTTAATTGTAAAAAGACTATGCAGAAGAAGCCACTAGTTCCAGTGAACTTCTTGGCTCCCTTATGTCTGACCAAATTACATGTCAGACTGACATTAAATAAAAACTGAAGCAAACATTTCAAAATTCAAGAAATGTCAAAAACTTACAGTACTTAAGACAACAAAGGAGTAACTGGGTATTTAAAACTTTGACCATATTGAAGAAAACCTACATTTGTATTTCTAATACTGTAATATAAATATTCAACTAATTAACCATGATGAACTGGAGTTGGTAATGAGTTATTACAAGACAGCTAATTGATTTTCATTTGTAGTATAGGCAACAAGATGTACATAATACCTAAATGTAGAAGCAAAAGGAAAGTACTTAACAAAATAACAAAGCACTAAGCAAAAATAAAAACGATCTCCAACAGGCACTTTGCTCCTTTACAGGGAAACCAAACATTTGCACCCAAATCTGATGCTAAAATCTACGTAATAATCAGGAAGGAAAGTATAAGCATGATAAGGGCAGACAAAATTATTCACTATGCAGTCGTATGGCAGACTGCACAGCTGTTTGTCTAGACTTCGGCCTCAATTTGGCTATTCGTTGCTACATATTATTTACACTGGGATCACATTTAATAAAAGAAAATCAAAATATCCAATGGACTTCCATAAACATCTTTGCAAACATCAGTGTAACGTAAGTATAAAATATACAAATGATGTTAAAATATACAAAGCTAGATCTGTGTGCATTACATACCGATTAAGTTCCTACTGTTAACTTTTCTAAAATTATATTTTCTCCAGAAAAACAATTGATGCTCACGACGCAGTACATTCTTTTCAGTGGAGAGTCAGGGGGTGGGAGGGAAAGCGTGGTTTGCAAGAGGTAAATGAAAAACAACCAGACATTAATCGCATATTCAAGTACTAACACAATTGAAACTTTAAAGACCTGATGCAAGAAGTTCTTGTTAACCACATGCTGAGTCCAAAATACCTATTTACATTAGGACAACAGAGTTCTAATTAACAGGACAAGATTGCTTCCTGCTGGCTCTAATTTAGAACACACAATCTGATGCTTAATCATTTAAATTTCTAGCCAAAAGTACACTGGAAATTTGAATGCCTTATTCTGTCCCAGGCTACATCATAACACAAAATCAAAAGTAAATTTCGTTTCAGCCTTCTCACATTCATGACCACTGCTGACGTATACAAAATAGCAGTAGTGGATGCGTTTATTCTGCTGCAATTTTAATAGTCATTTATGAGAAATGGAGCAAAACAATATACAGCATTAACTGATCAAACGGAGTAAAGACTCACCCTTTTGAAGACTCACCCATTTAAATGTGTTTTCCCCAATTTTTCAGATGGTACATTTCAGATCCTAACTCATTACAGAAAAGGATTTCTCATTTCACTTTGGTTCTTTTGACAACTATCTTAAATCCTGGTACTAGTTATCAAGCATCCTGCCAGCGAACACAGTTTCTTCTTCTCTACTTTAGCAACACTCTTCCAATTTTTGAACACGTTTATGAAATCTTGCTCAACTGTTTTAGGAAGAAACAATCCAGTTTTTCCAATCAATGTACATTACTGAAATCTCTCAACCCTGGTACCATTCTCAAATTTCTTGTGCAACTCTCATGAAACTTTTATTTGAGTGCGTTCTGGGCACTGCAGGCTCACAGATCAACAGATCTCAAGATTTTTTAATTCATTCACTGGATATGGGTGTTGCTGGCCAGTATTTATCGGCCTTCGCTAATTGTTCAGAGGGCAGTTTACAATCAACCACATTGCTGTAGGTCTGGAGTCATGTGTAGGCCAGACTAAACCAAGGACATTAGTGAACCAGATGAGGTTTTTCCCCCGACAATTGACAATTGATGTCTTGTCATCATTAGATTCTTAATTCTGGATTTTTAATGAATTCAAATTCCACCATCTGCTGTGGCGGGATTCGAACCTGGGTCCCTAGAACATTACCTGGGTCTCTAGTTTAACAGTCCGGCAATTACACCACTGTAATGGCGAGCCACCTTCTTAAGCTGTTGCAGTCCTTGTGGTATTGGTATAGTTACAGTGCTGTTAGGAAGAGAATTCCAGGATTTTCATGCTGCAACATGTGGTTCATTCAAAAACAGAACGGTATGCATTTTGGAGGGATCTTGCACGTGATGTCCCACTTGTCTGCTTCACTTGTTCTTCTAAGTGTTGGGTGTTTTAATTCTCCTTAAAAGTTGCCATTGAAGAAGCCTTGGTTACTTTGCATAATGCCTTGTAGATGGTAAAAATAGCAGCTGCAGTCTCATTGTGGTGCAGCAAGATTATTTAGTTGGTATATGGGAGGTACCCATTATATGGACTGCTTTGTCTTGAATGGTACTGAGCTCCTGAGCATTGTTATAGCTACACACAGTCTCAAGTCAAGTGGGCAGTATTTTATCACGCACTTGGCTTGTGGCTTGTCGACGGTGGACAGACTTTGAAAAATCAGAGGTGTCATTAATGCATGAAACTCAACCCTGTTTCTGTAAGTGGAATACTTACATGGTAACCACCAAGATGTTGATAGGAGGGTTTCACAAATGATGCTGCCATTGTACATGAGGTGGTAATTTGGCTCTCTTTTTGAAGGTGCAAGTGTTTGGTATTTTGTGAACGTTACTAAATTACACTCCAACCTAAAACTGAATGTTGTCCAAGTTTTGATGAATGTAGTCATGGATTGCTTCGTTGCCTGAAGAGTTGTGAACTGAACTGAATCTTGAACAAGCATCCCCATTATGACCTTCTGATCAAAGGATGGCGAGTGAGAAGGAGTTGAAGACAGTTGGGCCTAGGTCAGTTGATCCTTAATGTTCTGGTACCTACATGACCAATGACTTCACTTTTACTTGGGTTCTTTGCTATCACTCTTGGCTATATGTATGTGCCTTGATGTCAAGACCAATCATTCTCACTCACCTGTAGGATTTAACTTTTTCTTTTCCCCATGATAAAACCAAATCTGTTAAGAAGATTGGAGACAAGTGGTCCTCGCAGACCCAAAGAGAGCATCACTGAGCAGTTTACTGGTCACTGATGACTGCACCTTCCATTACTTTGCTGAAGAATAAGAGTACATCGATAAGCTGATTTTTGGATTGGATTTGTTTTTTTGGACAGAAAGTAGCTTAAGGCAGTTTTACTTTATTAATAGATATCAGCTTTGTAGCTGGACAGGAATTGCTTTGTTAGAAGTCCGGTTAATTCAGGATCATAAGTTTTCAGCACTATATTAGTTTCTTTATAGCATGTGAACAAAACTGAATTAGCTGTGTGTTTGCATCTGTGAAGTGGCAAACTCAGGAGAGGATGAAATAAATCAGCCAATCTTTTTCGATTGAAGATAGTTTGGAAACATTTCATTTTGCCTCTTGCACTCATGTGCAGGGCTTCGCCATCACTGAGAATGAAAATGCTGTGAAGCCTTCTCCCCCATCAGTCATTTAGCTGTCCATTATAATAAATGTTCTGGATAAAATTCACACTGCTATAAATCAACTTGAGACAAAATACCCCAAGGTCTTATCGTTGCCCTGTGATTTCAACAAGGCCAATGTCGAGAGTGCTACCAAAACACCATCACTACTTCTCCTGTACCACCAGGGGGCCAAACATCCTTGACCACTGCTACACAACCATTAAAAATGCCTACCATTCCACATCCTGTCCGCAGTTTGGAAAATCAGATCACAACACTGTGTTCATCTTCCCAGCTTATAAGCAGAACTTCAAATGTGAGTACCCAGTACAGAAAGTTATACAATGCTGCTCTGAGGCAGCAGAAGAGCTTCTGCAGGGCTGGTCGGAATCAGTGGACTGGCCCATATTCAGGAATTCAGCGGCCAACTGATAAGTACGCCACCACCGTTACAGACTTTATTAGCACGTGTATAGAAGACTGTGTACCAAAGAAGGCCATCTGTATGTTCCCCAACTGGAAACCATGGATAAATCTGCAAATCCCTTCCCTACTGAAGATCAGGCTCATGATGTTCAAATCATTCGACCCAGACCTTTACAGGAAATCTAGATGTGACCTCCGCAAAGACATTAGAGATGCCACATGGCATTACCACACTAAGTTAGGGACCCAAACAAGCTACAAACTAACACTTGCCGTTTGTGGCAAGGTCTGCATGATATAATGGGCTACAAGATCAGCCTTCTTGAGAATGAACCCATAAGAAGCGACTTGCCCAACTGGAGTCCCAGCTGTGCACTCTGATCCTGTGTGGACCAGCTGGCAGGATTACTATCTGAGATCTTTAACCTCTCCTTGCTATAATCTAAAGTCCCCAACTGCTTCAAGAAGATCACCTTCCCTGTACCAAAGAAAGCACATGCAACATGCTTCAATGACTAGTGCCCAGTTGCTCTGACCTCCAAAATAATGATGTGTTTCGAGAGGTTAATCATGGCTCACATCAATTCTATCCTCCCAGCTTGCCTTGATCTCTTGTAATTTGCCTACCGGCGCAACAGGTCCACAGCCATTTTCCTAGCCCTACCCTCACCCCTGGAACATCTGGACAACAAGGACACCTATGTCAGGCTTATACTAAGGAAACTCAGCATGTCCGTAAGGACCTTCACCAAAGTTTCCAGATACCACCACAGAAAACATTCTATCTGAATGCATCACGGATTGGTATGGCAACTGATCTGCCCAGGACTATAAGAAACTACAAAAAGTTGTGAACTCAGCCCAGACCATCACGCAAGCCAACTTTCCATCCACTGACTCCATCTACTGTTTTCAACACTGTCGAAAGGCAGAAAAGCTGTCAAAGACCCCTCTCACCTCAGAATGTAGAAAGAGGAACGAGACCTTGTGCATGGAATTTAGCTAGAGAAGAAACTATCAAGTAAAACTCAGGGTTAGTAATTCTTGGATTCCTCCCATTATTAGTGCTTTAGTGAGTGTGCAAATGGGAGGATAGAGCAGATGAATTTGCAGCTGGAGGGATGACACAAGCATGAGGGCTTTGAATTTCTGGGACATGGGGAACTGTTTCAAGGGAAGTTCGACTTATGCAGGTCAGACTCTGAAGAGAGATGGGACCACAGTCTTTTCATTGGACAATTTTCTAATGCCATTAAGAACACTAACTTGGCAGTAGTGTAGGATCCAAGGTATAAAATTACAATGAAAAAAACAAGGAGCACAGAGGATTGGCAAAGACCAATTAGGAAATTGTAAGGAATTAGGTGGCATTGGAATAATAAAATATAATACGGTATAAATTTTATTCTGTATGCACATATTGAGCCGTGGATTATGGTACAGGTGGTCGCTGTGTTGCAGGCACAGATGGCCATGTCAAAATATGATGTAGTGGCAATAACGGAGGCCTGGTTAAAAGGGGGACAAGGCCTTCTTGGATGAGTATTCTCCAGAGTACGAGATGTTCTTAAGGAAAAATAGGGAAGGGAAGGTAACAAAGGAAAAAGGAGGGTGTTAAGTATTGATTTAGGAGAACATTACGTAAGAATGCAAGAATGTAAGCAAGTAAAAAACATAAGAAGTAGGAGGAGGAGAAGGCCATCTGGCCTATTGAGCCTGCTTCACCATTCAATAAGATCATGCCTGATCTTCTCGTGGATTCAACTCCACTCATCTGCCCCGCACACCATAACCCTGAGTTTTTTAACTGTTCAAAAATCTGACTTTGCCAAAAAGCCAGTGAGGTAGCTGAACTGCTTCACTGGGCAGGGAATTCCACAGATTCACAACTGTTTGGGTGAAGAAGTTCCTCCTCAACTCAGTCCTAAATTTGCTCCCCCTTGTTTTGAGACTATGCCTCCAATTCTAGTTTCATCCAGCAGCAGAAACAGCCTCCCTACATATAGAACATTACAGCACAGTACAGGCCCTTCGGCCTTCGATGTTGTGCCGACCCGTCATACCGATCTCAAGTCCATCTAGCCTACACTATTCCATGTACGTCCATATGCTTATCCAATGACGACTTAAATGTGCCTAAAGTTGGCGAATCTACAACCATTGCAGGCAAAGTGTTCCATTCCCTTACTACTCTCTGAGTAAAGAAACTACCTTTGACATCTGTCCTATATCTTTCACCCCTCAATTTAAAACTATGTCCCCTTGTGCTCGCCATCACCATCCTAGGAAAAAGGCTCTCCCTATCCACCCTATCTAACCCTCTGATTATTTTACATGTTTCAATTAAGTCACTTCTCAACCTTCTTCTCTCTAATGAAAACAGCCTCAAGTCCCTCAGCCTTTCCTCGTAAGACCTTCCCTCCATACCAGGCAACATCCTAGTAAATCTCCTCTGCACCTTTTCCAAAGCTTCCACATCCTTCTTATAATGTGGTGACCAGAACTGTACGCAATACTCCAAGTGTGGCTGCACCAGAGTTTTGTACAGTTGCTGCATAACCTCTTGGTTCCGGAACTCGATCCCTCTATTTAATAAAAGCTAAAACACTGTATGCCTTCTTAACAGCCCTGTCAACCTGGGTGGCAACTTTCAAGGATCTGTGTACATGGACAGAGAGATCTCTCTGCTCATCTACACTACTAAGAATCACTACTAAGAATCCCTACTTTTATCTTAGCTATTGCCTTCATAATTTTATATGTTCTAAAATATCCTCCGTCATTAGTCCTAAACTCCAATGAGTACAGTACCAGTCTATTCAATTTCTCCTCATAAGCCTACCATCTCAATTCTGGAATCAACCTACTTAAACCTCCTCCGCACCTCCTCCAGTGCCAGTAGACTCTTTCACAAGTAAGGAGACCAAAACTGTACACAGTACTCCAGGTGTGACCTTACCAGTACCTTATACAGCTGCAGCATAACCTCCATATTTTTAGACTTCAGCCCTCTAGCAACGAAGGATAATATTTCAGTTACCCACTTAATTACTTGCTGCACTGCAAACTAACTTTTTGTGAATCATGCACAAGGACACCCAGGTACCTCTGCAAGGCAGCTTTTGCAATTTTTCACCATTTAAATAATTTCACCATTTTGCTATTATTCCGACCAAAATAGATGACCTCACATTTTACAAATATTGTACTCCATCTGCCAGACGGTTGCCTACTCACTTAGCTTATCTATATCCCTCTGTGTATCCCTTTTGTGTCCTCTGCACGCGTTGCTCTACCTATGTAAACTGTAAACAATTATGGTCTCAACACAAATCCCTGATGTACACCACTAACCACTGATCACCAACCAGAAAAGCACCCATTTATTCCCACTCTTTGTTTTCTGTTAGTTAATCAATCTTTATCAATGCTAATGTTTCAAAAGAAATAGGGAGGGAGGTAAAAGAGGTGGGGGGATCGGGACTGCTAATCAGGAATGGTATCACAGCTGCAGAAAGGGAGGTCATGGAGGAGGGTTTCTTCACGGAGTCAGTATGGGTGCAAGTCAGAAACAGGAAAGGAGCAGTCACTTTACTGCGGGTTTTCTACGGACCCCACAATAGCAAAAGAGACACTGAGGAACAGATTGGGAGGCAGATTTTGGAAATGTGCACAAACAATGGGGTCGTTGTCATGGCTGACTTCAACTTAGACCATAAGACATAGGAGTGGTAGTAAGGCCATTTGGCCCATCGAGTCCACTCCGTCATTTAATCATGGCTGATGGGCATTTCAACTCCACTTCACTGCACTTCCCACGTAGCCCTTAATTCCTTGCGAGGTCAAGAGTTTATCAATCTCTGCCTCGAAGACATTTAACATCCGGGCTTCCACTGAGCACCGTGACAATGAATTCCACAGGCTCGCCACTCTCTGGCTGAAGAACTGTCTCCTCATTTCCGTTTTAAATTGACCCCCTCTAATTCTAAGGCTGTGCCCACGGGTCCTAGTCTCCCTGCCTAACGGAAACAACTTCCTAGCGTCCACCCCTTCTAAACCATACATTATCTTGTAAGTTTCTATTAGATCTCCCCTCAGCCTTCTAAACTCTAATGTGTACAATCCCAGGACCCTTAGCTGTTCATCATACGTTAAACCTACCATTTCAGGGATCATCTGTGTGAATCTCCGCAGGACACACTCTAGCGCCAGTATATCCTTCCTGAGGTGTGGGGCCCAAAATTGGACACAGTATTCTAAATGGGGCCTAACTAGAGCTTTATAAAGTCTCAGAAGCACATCGCTACTTTTATATTCCAACCCTCTTGAGATAAATGACAACATTACATTCGCTTTCTTAATCACGGACTCAACCGCAAGTTAACCTTTACAGAATCCTGGACTAGCACTCCCAGATCCCTTTGTACACCGGCTTTATGAATTTTCTCACCGTTTAGAAAATAGTCCATGCCTGTATTCATTTTACCAAAGTGCAAGACCTCGCATTTGTTCACGCTGAATTTCATCAGCCATTTCCTGGACCACTCTCCTAAACTGTCTAAATCATTCTGCAGCCTCCCCACCTCCTCAGTTTTACCCGCCTGTCCACCTATCTTCGTATCATCGGCAAACTTCACCAGAATGAACACTGAGTCCTGCGGGGCACCACTTTTCACCGGTTGCCATTCTGAAAAAGGGACTTTTATCCCAACTTTGTGCCTTCTGTCAGACAGCCAATCCTCAATCTAAGCCAGTAGCTCACCTCGAACACCATTGGCCCTCACCTTACTTAGCAGCCTCCCGTGAGGCACCTTATCAAACTTCCCTAATATTGATTGGAACTTTCTAAGTGCAAATGGTTTGGATGGAGCAGATTTTGTCAGATGTGTCCAGGAAGGATTTCTGACTCAATATGTAGATAAACCGACTCGAGGGGAGGCGACATTGGATTTGGTGCTTGTAAATGAACCAGGCCAGGTGTCAGATCTCTTGATGGGTGATCACAACTCCCTGGCCTTTACAATTGTCATGGAGGGGGATAAGAGTAGATGGTATGGGAAAGCATTTAATTGAGGGAAGGGGAATTACAATGCTATTAGGCAGAAACTGCAGAGCATAAATTGGGAACAGGTGTTTTCAGGGAAATGCATGGCAGAAGCGTGGAGGTTGTTTGGGGAGCAGTTGCTACAGGTACTGGATAGGTTTGTCCCACTGAGGCAAGCAAGGGATGGTAAGGTGAAGGAACCTTAGATGACAAGACAGGCGGAACATCTAGTCAAGAGGAAGAAGGAAGCTTACTTAAGGTTGAGGAAGCAAGTATCAGGCAGGGCTCTAGAGGTCTACAAGGCAGCCAGGAACGAACTGAAGAATGGACTTAGGAGAGCTAGAAAGGGGCATGAAAAAGCCTTGGCGGGTAGGATTAAGGAAAACTCCAATGCTTTCTATACTTATGTGAGGAACAAAAGGATAGTCAGAATGAGGGTAGGGCCAATCAGGGAGAGACAATAGACAATAGGTGCAGGAGTAGGCCATTCGGCCCTTTGAGCCAGCACCACTATTCATTATGATCATGGCTGATCATCCACAATCAGTATCCTGTTCCTGCCTTATCCCCATAACCCTTGATTCTACTATCTTTAAGAGCTCTATCTATCTCTTGCTTGAAACTATCCAGACAGTTTGCCTCCACTGTCTTCTGGGGCAGAGCATTCCATATATCCACCACTCTCTGGGAGAAGAAGTTTCTCCTCAACTCTGTTCTAAGTGGCCTAGTTCTTATTTTTAAACTGTGTCCTCTGGTTCTGGACTCCCCCATCAACAGAAACATACTTCCTGCCTCCAGGTTGTTCAATCCCTTAATAATCTTATACATCTCAATCAGATCCCCTCTCATCCTCCTAAACTCAAGCGTATACAAGCCCAGTCGCTCCAATCTTTCAAATATGATAGTCCCGCCATTCCGGGAATTGGCCTCGTGAACCTACGCTGCACTCCCTCAATAGCCAGAATGTCCTTCCTCAAATTTGGAGACCAAAACCGCACACAATACTCCAGGTGCGGTCTCACCAGGGCCCTGTACAGCTGCAGAAGGATCTCTCTGCTCCTATGCTCAATTCCTCTAGTTATGAAGGCCAGCATGCCATTAGCTTTCTTCACTACCTGCTGTACCTGCATGCTTGCTTTCATTGACTGATGTACAAGAACACCCAGATCTTGTTGAACTTCCCCTTTACCTAACTTGACTCCATTTAGATAGTAATCTGTCTTCCTGGTCTCGCCACCAAAGTGGATAACCACACATTTATCCACATTAAACTGCATCTGCCACGCATCCGTCCACTCAACTAGCCTGTCCAAGTCACCCTGTATTCTCATAACATTTTCCTCACATTTCACCCTGCCACCCAGCTTTGTGTCATCAGCAAATTTGCTAATATTACTTTTAATGCCTTCATCTATATCATTAATGTATATTGTAAATAGCTGCGGTCCCAGCACCGAACCTTGTGGAACGCCACAGGTCAATGCCTGCCATTCCGAAAGGGACCTGTTTATCACTACTCTTTGCTTCCTGTCAACCAGTCAATTTTCAATCCAAGCCAGTATTTTGCCCCCCAATACCATGTGCCCTAATTTTGCTCACTAATCTCCTATGTGGGACTTTATCAAAGGCTATCTGAAAGTCCAGGTATACTACATCCACTGGCTCTCCCTTGTCCAAGTTCATAGTTACATCCTCAAAAGTTCCAGAAGATTAGTCAAGCACGATTTCCCCTTCGTAAATCAATGCTGACTCTGACCTATCCCGCTACTGCTATCTAAATGATTTGTAATTTCATCTTCTATAATTAACTCCAGCATCTTTCCCACCACTGACGTCAGGCTAACCGGTCTATAATTCCCTGTTTTCTCTCTGCCTCCTTTCTTGAAAAGTGGGACAACATTAGCCACCCTCCAATCTGCAGGAACTGATCCTGAATCTATAGAACATTGGAAAATAATTACCAATGCATCCACGATTTCTAGAGCCACCTCCTTAAGTACCCTGGGACGCAGACCACCAGGTCCCGGGGACTTATCGGCCTTTAGACCTAACAATCTATCCAACACCATTTCCTGCCTAATATAAATTCCCTTCAGTTCATCCATTACCCGATGTCTTTCAGCCACTATAACATCTGGGAGATTGCTTGTGTCATCCCTTGTGAAGACAGTTCCAAAGTGCCTATTCAACTCTTCTGCTATTTCCTTGTTTCCCATAATAAATTCACCCGTTTCTGACTTCAAGGGCCCAATTTTAGTCTTAACAATTTTTTTCTTTTCACATACTTAAAAAAGCTTTTACTATGCTCCTTTATATTTTTGGCCAGTGTGCCTTCGTACCTCATTTTTTCTCCATGTATTGCCTTGTTAGTTATCCTCTGTTGCTCTTTAAAACTTTCCCAGTCTTCCAGCTTCCCGCTCATCTTTGCTACGTTATCCTTCTTCTTTTTTATCTTTATACAGTCCTTAACTTCCCTCGTCAGCCACGGCCGCCCCTGCCTCCCCCTAGGATCTTTCCTCCTCTTTGGATTGAACTGATCCTGCACCTTCTGATTATATCCAGAAATACCTGCCATTGTTGTTCCACTGCTATCCCTGCTGGGGTATTGTACCACTGAACTTTGGCCAGCTCCTCCCTCATAGCTCCATAGTTCCCTTTGTTTAACTGCAATACTGACACTTCCGATTCTCCCTTCTCCCTCTCAAATTACAGCTTAAAACTTATCATATTATGGTCACTACCTCCTAATGGCTCCTTTACTTTGAGGTCGCTGATCAAATCCGGTTCAGCAGGGGGATAGGCACCAAAACTGTAGTTCGACTACAGAAAAGGTTGAGAGTAGGGTGGTCCGAAATAAAGTTCCAGGGAAGCAAGATGGCACTGGCAAGCAAGAAGTTGGTTTGAAGTGTGTCTACTTCAATGCCAGGAGTGTCCGGAATAAGGTGGGTGAACTTGCAGCATGTTAGTACCTGGGACTTCGATGTTGTGGCCATTTCGGAGACATGGATAGAGCAGGGACAGGAATGGTTGTTGCAGGTTCCGGGATTTAGGTGTTTCAGTAAGAACAGCGATGATGGTAAAAGGGGCAGAGGTGTGGCATTGTTGGTGAAGGACAGTATTACAGTTGCAGAAAGGATGTTTGGGGACTCGTCAACTGAGGTAGTATGGGCTGAGGTTAGAAACAGGAAAGGACAGGTCACCCTGTTGGGAGTTTTCTATAGGCCTCCGAATACTTCCAGAGATGTAGAGGAAAGGATAGCAAAGATGATTCTCGATAGGAGTAAGAGAGAGAGGGTAGTTGTCATGGGGGACTTCAAATATCCAAATATTGACTGGGAACACAAGAGTTCGAGTACTATAGATGGGTCAGTTTTTGTCCAGTGTGTACAGGAGGGCTTCCTGACACACTGTAGATAGGCCAACAAGGGGTGAAGCCACATTAGATTTGGTACTGGGTAATGAGCCTGGCCAGGTGTTAGATTTGGAAGTAGGTGAGCACTTTGGTGATAGCGATCACAATTCTGTTATGTTTACTTTAGTGATGGAAAGGGATAGGTGTATACCACTGGGCAAGAGTTATAGCTGGGGAAAAGGCAATTACGCTGAAATTAGGCAAGATTTAGGGAGCATAGGATGGGGAAGGGAACTGCAGGGGATGGGCACATTAGAAATGTGGAGCTTATTCAAGGAAAAGCTCCTGTGTGTCCTAGATAAGTATGTACCTGTCAGGCAGGGAGGAAGCTGTAGAGTGCGGGAGCCGTGGTTTACGAAGGAGGTGGAATCTCTGGTCAAGAGGAAGAAGGCTTATGTTAGGATGAGATGTGAAGGCTCAGTTAGGTCACTTGAGGGCTACAAGGTAGCCAGGAAAGACCTTAAGAAAGAGCTCAGAAAAGCCAGGAGGAGACATGAGAAGTTGTTGGCAGATAGGATCACGGTAAACCCTAAGGCTTTCTATAGGTATTTAAGGAATAAAAGAATGACGAAAGAAGGATTAGGTCCAATCAAGGATAGTAGTGGTAACTTGTGTATGGAGTCAAATGAGATAGGGGAAGCGCTAAATGAATATTTTTCAACAGTATTCACTTTAGGAAACGACAATGTTGTCGAGGAGAATACTGAGATACAGGCTACTAGACTAGGTGAGATTGAGGTTCACAGGGAAGAGGTATTAGAAATCCTACAGAGGGTGAAGATAGATAAGTCCCCTGGGCCGGATAGGATTTATCCTAGGATCCTCTGGGAAGCCAGGGAGGAGATTGCTAAGCCTTTGGCATTGATCTTTAACTCGTCATTATCTACAGGAATAGTGCTAGACAACTGGAGGATAGCAAATGTGGTTCCCCTGTTCAAGAAGGGGAGTAGAGACAACTCTGGTAATTATAGGCCAGTGAGCCTTACCTCAGTTGTTGGCAAAGTGTTGGAAAAGGTTATAAAGGATAGGATTTATAATCATCTAGAAAAGAATAAATTGATTAGGGATAGTCAGCACGGTTTTGTGAAGGGAAGGTCATGCCTCACAAACCTTATTGAGTTCTTTGAGAAGGTGACCAAACAGGTAGATGAGAGTAAACCGGTTGATGTGGTGTATATGGATTTCAGCAAGGCGTTCGATAAGGTTCCCCACAATAGGCTATTGTACAAATTGCGTAGGAATGGAATTGTGGGAGATATAGCAGTTTGGATCAGAAATTGGCTTGCTGAATGAAGACAGTGGGTGGTCGTTGATGGGAAATGTTCATCCTGGAGACCAGTTACTACTGGTGTATCGTAAGGGTCGGTGTTGGGTCCGCTGCTATTTGTCATTTTTATAAATGACCTGGATGAGGGCTTAGAAGGATGGGTTAGTAAATTTGCAGACGACAATAAGGTCGGTGGAGTTGCGGATAGTGACGAAGGATGCTGTAGGTTGCAGAGAGACATAGATAAGCTGCAGAGCTGGGCTGAGAGGTGGCAAATGGAGTTTAATGCAGACAAGTGTGTCACTTTGGTAGGAGTAACCGGAAGGCAAAGTACAGGGCTAATGGTAAGATTCTTAATAGTTTAGATGAGCAGAGAGATCTCGGTGTCCATCTACACAGATCCTTGAAAGTTGCCACCCAGGTTGACAGGGCTGTTAAGAAGGCATACAGTGTTTTAGCTTTTATTAATAGAGGGATCGAGTTCCGGAACCAAGAGGTTATGGTGAAGCTGTACTAAACTCTGGTGCGGCCGCACTTGGAGTATTGTGTACAGTTCTGGTCACCGCATTATAAGAAGGATGTGGAAGCTTTGGAAAGGGTGCAGAGGAGATTTACTAGGATGTTGCTTGGTATGGAGGGAAGGTCTTACGAGGAAAGGCTGAGGGACTTGAAGCTGTTTTCATTAGAGAGAAGAAGGTTGAGAGGTGACTTAATTGAAACATATAAAATAATCAGAGGGTTAGATAGGGTGGATAGGGAGAGCCTTTTTCCTAGGATGGTGACGGCGAGCATGAGGGGGCATAGCTTTAAATTGAGGGGTGAAAGATATAGGACAGATGTCAGAGGTAGTTTCTTTATTCAGAGAGTAGAAAGGGAATGGGACGCTTTGCCTGCGATGGTAGTAGATTCGCCAACTTTGGGTACATTTAAGTCGTCACTGGATAAGCATATGGACGTACATGGAATAGTGTAGGTTAGATGGGCTTGAGATCGGTATGACAGGTCGGCACAACATCGAGGGCCGAAGGGCCTGTACTGTGCTGTAATATTCTATGTTCTATATTGCACAATACCAGATCCAGAATTGCCTTCTCCCTGGTAGGCTCCAGTACCAGCTGTTCCAAGAATCCATCTCGGAGGCACTCCACAACCTCCCTTTCTTGGGGTCCTGTACCATCTTGATTTTCCCAGTCTACCTGCATGTTGAAACCCCCATTACAACTGTAGTAATACCCTTGCGACAGGCCAATTTCAACTCCTGATTCAACTTACATCCTACATCCAGACTACTGTTTGGGAGCCTGTAGATAACTCCCATTATCGTCTTTCTACCCTTAGAATTCCTCAGTTCTATCCATACTGACTACATCTCCTGATTTTATGTCTTCCTTCGCAAGGGACTGAATATCATTCCTCACCAACAGGGCCACGCCGCTGCCTCTGCCTGTCAGTCTGTCCTTTCAATAGCATGTGTACCCTTGAATATTCATTTCCCAGCCCCTGTCCACTTGAAGCCACGTCTCAGTTATCCCCACAACATCGTACCTGCCAATTTCCAACTGAGCCTCAAGCTCATCCACCTTATTTCTTATGCTTTGTGCATTCATATATAATATTTTTCATCTGTTACTCCCCTCACCCTTCTTATCAGTCCCTATTTCACCTGACCATTCGGTATGAACCCTTCTTGAGTTTTCTGCTCGGTTGATTCTGTTGTCTTTCCTAACCTCTCTTATTTTCACTTTCCCTTTAACTTCCTTCTTACATTTCCAGTATATCCCCTCCCCCCCACTACTTAGTTTAAACACCCCTGCATTGCAGTGGCAAACCTGCCTGCTAGAATGCTGGTACCCCAGTGGAGGGAACTTGAGCCTGGAGTCGGAGTAAGTAGGGGAGGTCCTTAATGAATAGTTTGCTTCAGTATTCACCAGTGAGAAGGACCCTGTAGTTTGTGAGGACAGTGTGAAACAGGCTGATATGCTTAAACAGGTTGATGTTAGGAAGGAGAATGTGCTAGAAATTTTGCAAAACATGAGGATAGATGAGTCCCCTGGGCCAGATGGGAAATATCCAAAGTACTATGGGAAGCGATTGCTGCCCCTTTGGCAATGATCATGAGGTCCTCACTGTGCATGGAATACTGCCAGATGACTGGAGGGTGGCAAATGTTATTCCCTTGTTCAAGAAAGGGAATAGGGATAATCCTGGGAATTACAGAC
Source organism: Stegostoma tigrinum (assembly GCF_030684315.1). NCBI lineage: Eukaryota > Metazoa > Chordata > Chondrichthyes > Orectolobiformes > Stegostomatidae > Stegostoma > Stegostoma tigrinum. Next base: position 118,483,356 of record NC_081354.1, read on the forward strand.
CAGTCAGTATTTCTTCTGTTGCGGGCAAACTATTGGAGAGGGTTCTGAGATATAGCATTTATGTTTATTTGGAAAAACACAGTTTGATTAGAAATAGTCAGCATGGCTTTGTGAGGGCAGGTCATGCCTCACTAGCTTTATTGAATTCTTTGAGGATATGACAAAACACATTGATGAAGGTAGAGCAGTGGATGTGGTGTATATGGATTTTAGCAAGACACTTGATAAGGCTCCCCATGGTAGTCTCATTCAAAAAGTACGGAGACATGGGATTTAGGCAAATTTGGCTGTTTAATGGAAGACGGAAGGTGGTAATAGATGGAAAGTATTCAGCCCGGAGCTCAGCGACCAGTCGTGTCCTGCAGGGATAGAACATAGAACATTACAGCACAGTACAGGCCCTTCGGCCCTCGATGTTGTGCCGACCTGTCGTACCGATCTCATGCCCATCTAACCTACACTATTCTATGTACGTCCATATGCTTATCCAATGACGACTTAAATGTACCCAAAGTTGGCGAATCTACAACCATTGCAGGCAAAGTGTTCCATTCCCTTACTACTCTCTGAGTAAAGAAACTACCTCTGATCTCTGTCCTATATCTTTCACCCCTCAATTTAAAGCTATGCCCCCTCATGCTCGCCGTCACCATCCTAGGAAAAAGGCTCTCCCTATCCACCCTATCTAACCCTCTGATTATTTTACATGTTTCAATTAAGTCACCTCTCAACCTTCTTCTCTCTAATGAAAACAGCCTCAAGTCCCTCAGCCTTTCCTCGTACGATCTTCCCTCCATACCAGGCAACATCCTAGTAAACCTCCTCTGCACCCTTTCCAAAGCTTCCACATCCTTCTTATAATGCAGTGACCAGAACTGTACGCAATACTCCAAGTGCGGCCACACCAGAGTTTTGTACAGCTTCACCATAACCTCTTGGTTCCGGAACTCGAACCCTCTATTAATAAAAGCTAAAACACTGTATGCCTTCTTAACAGCCCTGTCAACCTGGGTGGAACTTTCAAGGATCTGTGTAGATGGACACCGAGATCTCTCTGCTCATCTCCACTACTAAGAATCTTACCATTAGCCCTGTACTTTGTCTTCTGGTTACTCCTACCAAAGTGCATCACCTCACACTTGTCTGCATTAAACTCCATTTGCCACCTCTCAGCCCAGCTCTGCAGCTTATCTATGTCTCTCTGCAACCTACAGCATCCTTGTTCTGTTCTGGGACCTCTGCTCTTTGTCATCTTTATAAATGACATGGGTGAGGATTTGAAAGGGTAGTTTAGTAAGTCTGTCAATGACACGAAGGTTAGTGGAGTTTGTAGATAGTGCAGAGGGCAGTTGTAGGTTGCAAGGGAACATCGACAGGATGCAGAGCTGGGCAAAGAAGCGGCAGATGAAATTCAACCCACAAAAGTGTGAAGTAATTCATTTTGGAAGGTTGAATTTGCATGCAGAATACAGGGTTAGTGGCGGGATTCTTGGCAGTATGGAGGAACAGAGGGATCTGGGGGTCCACATCCACATTAAGCAGAGGTTCACCTGCACATCTGCCAATGTGGTATACTGCATCCACTGTACCCGGTGCGGCTTCCTCTACATTGGGGAAACCAAGGGGAGGCTTGGGGACCGCTTTGCAGAACACCTCCGCTCAGTTCGCAACAAACAACTGCACCTCCCAGTCGCAAACCATTTCCACTCCCCCTCCCATTCTCTAGATGACATGTCCATCATGGGCCTCCTGCACTGCCACAATGATGCCACCCGAAGGTTGCAGGAACAGCAACTCATATTCCGCCTGGGAACCCTGCAGCCTAATGGTATCAATGTGGACTTCACCAGTTTCAAAATCTCCCCTTCCCCTACTGCATCCCTAAACCAGCCCAGTTCGTCCCCTCCCCCCACTGCACCACACAACCAGCCCAGCTCTTCCCCCCCACCCACTGCATCCCAAAACCAGTCCAACCTGTCTCTGCCTCCCTAACCGGTTCTTCCTCTCACCCATCCCTTCCTCCCACCCCAAGCCGCACCCCCAGCTACCTACTAACCTCATCCCACCTCCTTGACCTGTCCGTCTTCCCTGGACTGACCTATCCCCTCCCTACCTCCCCACCTATACTCTCTCCACCTATCTTCTTTACTCTCCATCTTCGGTCCGCCTCCCCCTCTCTCCCTATTTATTCCAGTTCCCTCTCCCCATCCCCCTCTCTGATGAAGGGTCTCGGCCCGAAACGTCAGCTTTTGTGCTCCTGAGATGCTGCTTGACCTGCTGTGTTCATCCAGCCTCACATTTTATTATACCAAATGCCTTCTTCAATATCCTATCTAACTGAGACTCCACTTTCAAGGAACTATGAATCTGCACTCTTAGGTCTCTTTGTTCGACAACACTTTGTGGGACTCTACCATTAAGCACATATGTCCTGCCCTGATTTGCCTTACCAAAATGCAACACCTCATTTATTTAAATTAAACTCTATTGCCCTACAGTGATGATTGCAATGATTTCAACACTCTTTACTCGACATTCACAGCTTAGAAAAGCAGTCTGTCCAAGTATCCCATCACGTTAAAGGATTTTTACTGACCCTCTAACATGAAACTAAAGCACTAAAGTAAAATAACCTTGAGGAAACCATTTAAAATTGGGGCAGATGTATGGTGTGATAACAAAAACAAAAAAAAACTTTGTTTAAAAAAAATTAACCACTTCACACTACTCCATGATTATAATTCTATATTTTTAAACTTGGTTCTGTTATTCATCAGATTTTATTGTGTTAAGAACTAATTATAATGGGGTTTCAAATAGCAATGTGGAATCAGGAAAGTTGGAAATCTTGCTAATTTGAGTGATTGCCAGTATGAGGTAGGGGGAATGTTGGAGCAAGTGCAGCATGTGAAATAGCACTAAGTGACGTACCACAACTTCAGAATTTGAGTTGACGTTGTGCATACCACGACATCCTGTAGTTTCATCAGTTTTAAAGAAGAGTTGACAGCAAAAAATTGTTCACTGTCGAACCTGCCTTCCACGCTTGCATAAATTTAGGCCTACAACGTTTACTAACATTATCACAAAAAGACAGCATGTAGATGGGAACTAGGAGAGGGCCAAAGATAGATCCTTAGGGGACACCTAAGGTTACTTTGTTGGAGCAAGAATTAAAACATTCCACGTGATTCTACGGCTACAATTATACAGGTAAAAATGGGATCAGGAAGAGTTCTTGTGGTGTGGTGGTAGCATCCCTACCTCTGGACCAAGAGACCCAGGTTCAAGACCGATTTGTTCCAGATGTGACAAAATCTCTGAACAGGTTGAATTGAGAATGGGTTTAAGTGTTTCACAAATATGCAGAGGCAAGAGGAAGCTTGGATGATTAACAGTGTTAAGGATTTCTGGAAAGATCAAGAGAACGAGGATGTACAATTTATTTTTGCCACATTCACACAGGTTGCTACATGTGACTTTGATAATCACCACCCTGGTACTGTGGAAGGACGGGAAAGTTGATTGGATGGATTCAAAACATTGAGTTCAAAAGGACGGCATGAATTTGTGAGGTGATAGCATGATCAAAGGCTGTGGAAGAAAAGTGAAGTTGGAGATGGGAGATGGTTTGCACGGACAGATTAAGGGTTTTTTTTCCTGAGGAGACGGTAATGACTGTAGATTTGAAGGAGAGGGACACTTGAAGAGAGAAAGAGAACCACTCAATGAATTAGCTAATACGGGAGCCAGTAAGAGAAGCAGGGGTTGATTGAATTGGGTGGGAGTAGAGCACCGAGTGATTGTCATAGATAAGATGAGCTTGGTGGCTTTTTGGAGCAGTTTTTTTTTAATATTAGACGAGATTCCCTACAATGTGGAAACAGGCCCTTTGGCCCAACAAGTCCACATTGCTCCTTGGAGCATCCCACCCAGGCCCATCCCCCTATAACCCACACACCCCTGAACACTATGGACAATTTAGCATGGCTCATCCACCTAGCCTGCACATCTTTGGACTGGGGGAGGAAACCGGAGCACCCAGGCAGACACAGGGAGAACGTGCAAACTCTGCACAGACAGTTACCTGAGGCTGGAATTGAACCCGGGTCCCTGGCGCTGTGAGGCTGCAGTGCTAACCGCTGAGCCACTGTGCTGCCTGCTTGTGGTGGAGCCCACAAGTTAACAGGCTATACTGGATTTAGTGTTGTGCCATGAGGCAGGCCTGATAAGGCAGCTTAAAGGAAGCCCTATGGGGCAGTGATCATAAGATGACAGGATTTATTCTGCAATTTGCGAGGGAGAAGACAGAATCATGTAACGATATTACAGCTAAATAAAGGCGACTACAGAGGTATGGAGGAGGAGCTGGGCAGAATTGACTGGAAGAGGAGCCTAGCAGGAAAGACAGTGGAACTTCAATGGGAGGAGTTTCTGGGAGTAATTCAGGAGGCGTAGAAAAAAATTCATCCCTGGGAAAAAGCAGCATAGTACAGGGAGGATGAAGCAACCATGGCTGACTAAGGAAGTCAGGGATAGCATAAAAGCAAAAGAGAAAGCATATAACGTGGCAAAGGGCAGTGGGAAACCAGAGGACTGGCAAGCTTACAAAGATCAACAGACAGCAACAACAAAAAGAAATAAAGAGCGAGGAGACTAAATATGAGGGTAAGCTAGGCAGTAATTTAAATGAAGACTGTAGGAGTTTCTTTAGATATATGATGGGCAGAAAAGGGGCAAAAGTGGACACTGGACCATTGGAAAATGACAGTGGAGAGACAATAGTGGGGAACAAGGAAATGGCCGAGGAACTTAATAATTACTTTGCGTCAGCCTTCAGGGTGGAAGACACGAGTAACCTCCCAAAAAATTCAAGAGAGTCAGGGGGCAGAGCTGAGTATGGTGGCCATCAACAAGGAAAAGGTGCTGATAAAACTGATTGGCCTGAGGTGGATAAATCAACTGGGCCAGATGGACAAATCAACTGGGCCAGATGGACTACACCCGAGAGTTCTAAAGGGGATGGCTGAAGAGATAGTGGAAGTGCTGGTGATGATCTTTGAGGAATTGCTGCAGTCAGGCAGGGTCTCAGAGGGCTGGAAAATTGCTAACGTGACACCCCTATTTAAAAAGGAAGGAAGGCAAAAGATGGAAAATTACAGGCCGATTGGCCTAACCTCGGGTGTGGGTAAGATTTTCAAGTCCATTGTAAAGGATGAGATTTATGAATATTTGGAAGTGTACAGTAAAATAGGGCAAAGTCAGCATGGTTTCATCAAGGAGAGGTCATGCCTGATAAATCTGCTAGGATTCTTTGAGGAAGTAACGAGCAGGGTAGATCAAGGAGAACCAATGGATGTTATCTACCTGGACATCAAGAGGCTTTTGGTAAGGTGACGCACAGGAGGCTGCTGAGTAAGATAAGGGCCCATGATGTTAGAGGCAAGGTGCTAGTATGGATAGAAGATTGGCTGTCTGGCAGAAAGCAGAGAGTGGGGATAAAGGGTCTTTCTCAGGGTGGCAGTCGGTGTTCCACAAGGGTCAGTGTTGGGACCACAACTTTTCACTTTATACATTAATGATCTAGATGAAGGAACTGTCGGCGTCCTGGTTGAGTTTGCAGATGACACAAAGATAGGTGGAGGGGCAGATAGTATTGGGGAAGTGAAGATGCTGCAGATGGATTTAGACAGGTGAGGAGAGTGGGCAAAGACGTGGAAGATTGAGCACAACGTGGGAAAGTGTTAAGTCATGCACTTTGGTAAGAAGAATAAAAGCATGGTCTATTTTCTAAATGGTGAGAAGATTCTGAAGTCTGAAGTGCAAAGGGATGGGAGTTCTAGTCTAGGATTCTCTCAAGGTAACCTTGCAGGTTGAGTCAGTAGTCTGGAAGGCAAACGCAATGCTGGCATTTATTTTGAGAGGATTTGAATATAAAAGCAAGGATGTACTACTGAGGCTTTATAAGGCTATGGTCAGGCCACATTTGGAGTTTTGTGTGCAGTTTTGGGCCCCCTATCTAAGGGAGGATGTACTGGCCCTGGAGTGGGTTCAGACGAGGTTCACGAAAGTGGCCCCAGCAATGAGAAGCTTAACATATTAGGAACGTTTGAGGACTCTGGGACTATACTCATTGGAGTGTAGAAGGATGAGGGGTATCTAATTGAAACTTACAGAATACAGAATGGCATAGACAGAGTGGATGTTGGCAAGATGTTTCCATTGGTAGGACCCGAGGGTACAGCTTTAGAGTAAAGGGAAGACCTTTTAGAATGGAGATAAGGAGAAACTTTTTCAGCCAGAGAGTGGTGAATCTGTGGAATTCACTGCCACAGAAGGCTTTGGAGACCAGGTCATTGAGTATATTTAAGACTGAGATAGATAGGTTCTTGATTACCAAGGGATCAAAGGTCATGGGAAGAAAGCGGAAGAATGAGGTTGAGTAAGTTATCAGCCATGACTGAATGGCGGAGCAGACTTGCTCGGCCGAATGGCCTAATGTCCGCTCCTATGTCTAATGGTCTTGTACAGAAATATACGACAGTTGGACAAAACAAAATAATTTTGGGATTAGGATGATCCTGTAATATTATGCTGCTTTTGGAAACAAGAGCTCAGGTCCTTAATGCTTTCTGTAGTTCAGTCAGATCTAGGGGTGAATGGCTAAAATAGTTGTTTGTAGAAATGAGGCTGTACCATGTCAGTGTGAAAGACAGTAATGAATTTACTTGGGGAAAACACTTAATTAACTCGCCTTCCTCAACTGTTTGTATAGTCTTCATATTTATCAAAGTGGTTGGGAAAATGTTTACATACACCAGCAGCTGGAAAATCCAGAGCGTTGGGAAAAATGTCTGTTAATGCTAAGTTCAGTATTATTCTCCACTGACTGCATAAAATGGACCCAAAATATCTAACAGGTTGACATTAATGAATTTCTGGGAGATTGATTATAAGAGAAACAACAAAAGATACAATTTTCAAAAATATTATGCCAACACTTTATAATTTAATTTTATTTGAAGATGGATCATTAATACTTACCTTGAACTTAAAGTTAAATCTGAGGCTAATTCAGAGGTTAAAAAATACACAGTACTTTATTGCAAAGCACTCACCAGCCTTGATCATCTTCTCCTTCTGGTTGAACTGGTTCTACCTCTGGAGTTTCTGAGATGGCCTTTGTCAGCTTTAATTTGAATCGATCAAGTAATGCCAAAGTCTGTCAACAGAATCCAGTCATAAACAGTTAACAAGAAAATGAGAGATAGTAGGAACTGCCAATGCTGGAGAATCTGAGATAATGAGGCGTAGAGGTGAGTGAACACAGCAGACCAAACGGCATCAGAGGAGCAGGAAAATTCTGAACCCTTCTAAAGATAGGTCAGCTTTCCTGCTCCTCTGATGCTGCCTAGCCTGTTGTGTTCATTCAGCTCTACGACTTGTTAACAAGAAACTGAGACTGTCTTCAGAACTCAAATCTGAGATATAAATTTACTTTGATAGTTGGCCTTTCTGTACAAAATAGGTAAATTCATGAAAGTGATCTGTTTACATTCAATGTCAACCCAACACTGTTCAACATCTGTGGTTTCTTTGTCTTCTGACAAAATGATATATATTGAAATGATTCTCCTCAAATGGAATACTCATTTCCTATCCTTCAGACACTTTGGTCGCCCATACAGTCTTGTACAAAAGCAAAAATTCTCGGAAACTCTTAAATATTAGCAATGAGTGCGATTTATTAAAGGAGATCTATTTGCTCAATACCAATATCTGGCCTTGTTACCTTTTTTGTTAACATCTTTATTTATTATTGAGCATGTACTGGCAAAGCACTGCCTGGATGCTACTATTAATTGTTATATAGACATACAGATGTCAGTCCTGAGTTTTTGCTACAGACACTGTTGAAAGATGTTTCAAAAGAGATGTTTGTAAGGAAAGTTGGTAAGGGGGTAGTGGTACTGTCACCGGGCATGACTAATCCAGAGATCTAGACTAATGCTCAAGATGGCCGATGGTGAAATCTGAATTCAATTAATTATCTAAAATTAAAATCTAGTCCGTGGAAACTATGGAACTGTTGTCTATTCTTGTGAAATCCATATGGTTCAGTGGCCTTTGGGAAAAGAAAATCTGATGCCACCTGAAGGTTGCAGGAACAGCAACTCATATTCTGCTTGGGGACCCTGCAGCCGAATAGTCCCAATGTGGACTTCACAAGCTTCAAAATCTCTCCTCCCCCTACCGCATTCCAAAACCAGCCCAGCCTGTCCCCGCTTCCCTAACCTGTCCCTCCACCTACCTATCCCCTCCTCCCACCTCAAACCCCACCCCCATCTCCTACCTACTAGCATCATCCCGCCCCCTTGATCCGTCTATCCTCCCTGGACTGACCTATCCCCTCGCTAACTCCCCACCTACACTCACCTTTATAGGCTCCATCTCCACCTCTTTGACCTGTCTGTCTCCTCCCACTTACCTTCTCCTCTATCCATCTTCTTTCCACCTCCCCCTCTCTCCCTATTTATTTCAGAACCCCCTACCCCTCCCCCATTTCTGAAGTAGGGTCTAGGCCCGAAACGTCAGCTTTCCTGCTCTTCTGATACTGCTTGGTCTGCTGTGTTCATCCAGCTCTACATCTTGTTATCTCAGATTCTCCAGCATCTGCAGTTCCTACTATCTCTGATTCACGCTTGGTCTGGCCTAAAAGTTACCCCAGATCCACAGCAACGTGCTTGGCACTTAAATGGTTTCTGAAACAGCCCAGCAATCGGGTTATGAGTTGAAGCACTGCTGCCACAGAGTTCTGAGCTCCCTGATGTCATAGATCTCCCCATAGCTCTCTATTCTCAGTTTAGAAAGATTATGAAATTTTTCCAGCCTCAAAATGCAGTTACCATGGGACAATGTTTTCAAAACACTGCTAAGACTCATGGCCTGGCATAGCCCTCAATCTAACCAAGCCAGAGTCAATGAAAGTATAGGAGTCAATGAAAGTATAGGAGGGAATGTCAGGCATGAAGCTGTTCATGCAACACCAGGAATTCCTTAAAAATTGAGGTGTCAACTTGGTGAAGCTACAACACAGGACTAATCGCATGCAAAGCAGCATGCCTTACACAGAACAAAGGGAACCATGTTCAATAGATTAAATCTAAGATCCGCAGTCCTGCCAGCTCCAGTTGAGAATGGTGATGGACAATAAACAACTCATTGAATAAAATGATTCCAAAAACACACCCATCTTCAATGATAGGAGAACCCACAAAATCAATGTAAAAGATAACGCTGAAGCATTTACGAGAATCTTCAGCCAGAATTGCTAAGTAAATGATCAATACTGGCCTCTTCCTGAGGTGCCAAGCATCGCAGATGTCACTCATAACCAATTATATTTAATCCATGTGATTAAGAAACAGTTTCTCTCTCCCTCACCTTTTTCATGAATAGTTGTATCATTTTTGTTGACTTCCAATCTGCTGGGACTGTTTCAGAGTCTGGGAAATTTTGGAAAATCATAGCCAGATCATCCACTACCATTACAACTATCTATTTTAGAACCCAGTGACACAGCCAAATCCTAGGAATTTGAAAAATTTTAGTTCCTTATGTTTGTATTTTTCATTTTCCTGTGGAGGATGAGGGTAGCATCTTGAACAACGGAATAATAATTTTTTTAAAATTAAGTGATTTCCCACTTAATATAGAGACAATGAGGAATTTCTTCTAGATTGTTTTCTGCCCCAGAGAACGAAGGAGGTTCAGTCATTGAGTACATTGAAGACACTGATAAGACAGAGTCTAAAACTATAAAGAAGTCAAGGGTGACAGGGATCAGGCTGGAAAGTAGATTTGATGCAAAAGTCAAATCAGCTTTTATTTTATTGAATGGTAAAATGGGCTTGAAGGGTAGAATGGCTGCCTCTTGCTTCTTGTGCTTAGAATTCAATAAATGTGAAACTAAAACAAAACTGAATATGACCATAAAAACTACTTGATTGCTACACAGTGACAGAGACTCATGAGGTGCAGTAAAAACAGGTAATACTAAAAATGCTCAATATATCTGGCAGCATCTGTGGTAAGAAAAACAGAGTTAAGATTTCAGGTCGCTGACCTTTCATTGGAATCCATAGAATTTTTCAAAAGTCAATAAGGTCACTGGAACAGTTGTGATTGCTTCGTGGGGAGGAAAGGAAACTTCCAGGTTTTTTTTGGTCCCATTTTGGCCTTGGGACATTTTTTTCTTTTGTTTTGCTTCCCCGGGGATGTTATGTTGCTAACATCTTTGTGTCCAGCCTGCAGCAAGGCTTTTCTTTCAAGACTGGCTTCAATTCAAGCAGTGGCTGCTACACCCAGTGGGACTACAGGCACTGGGCTGCTGATGGCCACCTGGTTGGTTGGCAGCTTTCAGAGGTGACATTTGTTCTCTGCTGGGGGGTGGGCGTCCAAAGCTACAGCCTGAGCCATGTAACAGCTTGATGGCTGTAAACCTAGCTCAGGGCATTCCAGCCATGAGCTACTAGGCTCAGTTCCAACATCTTAGTTATTGCTGTAGATGCAGCAGTCATGCTAAAAAATATCAGGAATTGTATGCTAATCAACGTGACTTCCAAACTGGTAACCCTCCAAATCTATGTTCACTACTATCTAGAAGGGCAAAAGCAGTAGATACTTGGAATCACCATCACCTGCAAGTTCCCATCCAAGCCACTCACTGTCTACAAATGGAAACATACCACTATTCCTTCACTGTCGATGGCTCAAAAACTTGGAACTCCCTCCTTAATTGCATTGTGAGTCCACCTATACCAAATGAAGTTTGATCAGCACTATCTTCTTAACGACAAGCAGTGATGGGCTATAAATGCTGGCCCAACTAGTAATCCATCCCAAAAATGAATTTTAAAAAAAAAGTTTTACAAGAAGAGTAAAGGGGTGGAAAGATGCAGGCTAGATGCTAGACTGTTGTGAAAGAAAGCTTTTGAGAGTAGTGTTTGTAGCTTTTTCTCCCTATGAGTGATTACTGGTACCACCCTGTTTTCCTGATAGGAAAGGAAGCTGGAGGGAGAACAAAGTCCCTTGTACCCCTTTTGCCTTGCTATTGATTCTGAGTTCCTATGGTTCGACTAACAGAGTGCAGGTGCAAATACATTTCTAGCAGACACAGTATGTCCTGTGCCTGGGTTTCCATTGTGATCAGCAATCTTTCCACAGAGACAGCCAGACAGAAGTATATCAGAGACAAGTACAGAAGTGATAATGCTGGCAGACTCCTCTCTCCTTCAATCCAGTTTACTGAGTGCCTCTATCAAATCTGCCTGTAGATCCTGTGCCTGTTTTGTATTTTGACAAAGTCATTAATGGCTGAGACCATGGAATCATCGTCTGCCTGGGGCTGAGCAGGGGCTGGTCTCTGGCAAACCCCTGAGTATTAAAGATCTAGAGTGTTTCTTTCTTGAGCAGCTGTGGAGATATGTCAGTGACACACTCACCAGGTTATGGCCCCGAGTCTAATCTAGTTAGAGAACCTGCCAAGGTGAAAATCTCCGAGTGGTGGAGAGTGCAAGAGAAAACCTCGCTGGTGTATCCTCTGAGGGTTCAGTAGTTTCATCCTCAAATGAAGGTGGGAGTGAGGGCGTCTGATGCTAGCCTCTTTGGGGCACAGGTTTGCTGGGTCCAGCTCATGCTGCATAAAAGAAGTGACGGAATCACTCGCACAGGAGTGACAAATGCTCATGCAGTTTAAGAACGAGTCAGCACTGGTGGTAACAGAGGAACAATACAACTCAGCATAATGAAGCTTGCTGATTTATTGTCCATAGATGTCTCACACGTGGTCACATTCTACTTTGGCCAAATCTTAACTTTTTTCCTCATGTGACATAAGTTTATGTCCACTGCCTGCTTCACCAATATAGGCCCTCTTGGCCTGCAGTGAGCCATTAATTTCTGTAATGGTAAAAAGGAAGGGATTGAATATAATTACATCTGATGATCTTGATTCAAGTTTTTAAAGTGTGACCAGGTGTGTACATGAGGGCATTGCATTTGACATAGTCTACTTGGACTTCTGCAAGGTTTTTGATAAGATTCCACATGGAGACTGATAGTGAAGGTAAGAGCCCATGGGATCCACGGAAATTTGGCTAACTGAATCCAGAATCGGCTGACTGGCAGGAATCAGGTGATAATTCAGGGAATTTGACTAGTGGACTGTGTCCAGTGGGGATGTGCAGGGATCAGTGTTTGGGCCCTTGCTATTTGTGGTATATGTAAATGATTTAGTCTTGAATATATGAAGATTGATCAGCAAGTTCATGGATGGGTAGGGTGGTAAATAATGAGAAAGGTAGCCTTCAATTACTGAAGGATATGGATGGGCTGCTCTGCGACAAATGGAGTTCAATCCAGGTAATGTGAGGTAACGCATTTGGGCAGGACAAACAAGGAATACATGATAAATGATAGGGCTCTGGGAAGCAACAAGGTTCAGAGGAACATTGTACATGTCCACTGGATCCTTAAAATCGTAGACAGGTAGATACAATCATGAGAACATATAGAAGTTACTTGCCTTCATTAGCCAAAATATAAAGTTTGACAACAAGGAAGTTATGCTCAATAGGCCATTGCTGGAGTACTGTGTGCAGTTCTAGGATTTATTTAATGGAGAGATGCAATTGCACTAGAGAGGGTGCTGAGGAAACTTACTCGGATGTTGCCTGGGCTGAAGGAGACTGATTTGAGTGAGATGCATAAAATTATGAGGGGTATAGATAGGGTAGACAAGAAGGAACATTTCACCTTGGGAGAGGGATCGCTGATTAGAGCGCATCGATTTCAGCTACTGGGCAGGAGGTTTAGAAAGATGTGAAGAAGGGTTTTCACCCAGAGGGTGGTGTGAAATTGGAATGCACTGTGTATAAGGATAGTAGAGGCAGAAACCCCAATAACGATTCAGAAATATTTAAATTTGTACTTGCAATGCCAAGGTATAAAAGACAATGGGCCAAGGGCCGGAACATGAGATTTTGACTGGTGCAAATTTGATAGGCTGAAGCGTCTATTTCTGTGCTGTAAGCCTCTATGAATATGATGGAAATGGACGGAAGAGGAGTTATGATGTCGCACAAGAAGGAGAGATGGCACCAGTGAGTGAGTAGGAAGCACAGGAAACAGGATGTGTCAGTGATTGGGGAGAATGAGGTGGGTGAGAGTTGTTGAGTGGACATGCTGCATACAACATGAGTCTTGGCAAGATGAACAAAGAACAAAGAACAAAGAAAATTAAAGAACAAAGAAAATTAAAGTACAGGAACAGGCCCTTCGGCCCCCCCAAGCCTGCACTGGCATGCTGCCTGTCACAACTAGAACCCCCTACCCTTCCAGTGACCGTATCCCTCCATTCCCATCCTATTCATGTATTTGTCAGGACACCCTTTAAAAGTCACTATTGTATCTGCTTCCACTACCTCCCTCAGCGAGTTCCAGGCACTCACTACCGTCTGTGAAAAAAACGTGCCTCGTACATCACCTTAAAACCTTGTCCCTCGCACCTTAAATCTATGGCCCCCGGTAACTGACCATTCTACCCTGGGAAAAAGCTTCTGAGTATCCAGTCTGTCCATGCCCTTCATAATCTTGTAGACCTCTAACAGGTTGCTACTCAACCTCTATTGTTCCAGTGAGAACAACCCAAGTTTTCTTGACCTCTCCTCATAGTTAATGCCCTCCATACCAGGCGACTTGCCTGTAACTTTGTTCTGTACCCTCTTCAAAGCCACTGCATCCTTCTGGTAGTGTGATGACCAGAATTGAACACAATATTCCAAATATGGCCTAACTAAGGTTCTATAAAATTGCAACATTACCAGCCAAATTTTAAACTCAATGCCCCGGCCGTTGAAGTCAAACATGCCATATCCCTTGTTAACTACCTTTTCCAACTGTGTTGCCACTTTTAGTGACCTGTGTATCTGTACATCCAGATCCCTCTACCTTTCAGTATTCTTAAGAGTTCTGCCATTTACTGTATATTTTCCATCTGAATTAGACCTTCCAAAATGCACTACCTCATATTTTTCTGGCTTAAACTCCATCTGCCATCTTTCTGCTCAAGTCACCAACCGATCTATATCCTGCTGTATCCTTTGATGGTCCTCATCGCTATCCGCAATTTCACCAACCTTTGTGTCATCGGCAAACTTACCATTCAGACCACTACTTTCTGCTCCACATCATTTATATGTATTACAAACAGCAAAGGTCCCAACACTGGTCCCTGAGGAACACCACTAGTCACAGCCGTCCATTCAGAAATGCACCCTTCCTCTGCTATCCTCTGTCTTCCCTATGACCAAGCCAGTTTTTTATTCTTCTTGCAAGCTCACCTCTGACCTCGTGCGACTTTACCTTCTGTATCAGCCTGCCACGAGGGACCTTACTGAAGTTCATGTAGACAACATCCACTGCCCTACCTTCATTGATCATCTTTGTCACTTAAAAAAACTCAACCAAGTTAGTGAGACATGACTTCCCCTTCACAAAACCATGTTGTTTCTCTTCCGCTGATTTCCAGGTGGGAAAAAATCCTGCCTTGAAGAATCTTCTCCAATAACTTCCCTACCACTGATGAAAGGCTCACCAGCCTGTGATTCGCTGGATTATCCTTGCCACCCTTCTTAAACAAAGGACCAACACTGGTTATTCTCCAATCCTCTGGGACCTCCCCTATAGCCAGTGAGAATACAAAGATTTCCCTCAAGGTCCCGGCAATTTCCTCCCTTGCCTTTCCCATTATTCTGGGGTATATCCCATCAGGCCCTGGCACTTGTCTACCTTAATGTTTTTCAAGACCCCCAATACCTCCTTCCCTTTGATTGCAACATGATCCAAACTATCTACACACCGTTCCCCAGGCTCATCATCCGTAAGTCCTTCTATATGGTGAATACTGACGCAACGAGTGTGTAGTGGCAGAGTTACAGTGAGTGCTGGCCTTGTGAATGCAAAACTGCAAAGAGTAGATGGTCGCACTTAATTGTATGGCATATCGGTGGGCATTAATCTTCCTCTACTGCTGTGCATTGTGTTTTACCCAGGGCAATGCACAAACATGGTATATCCTGGTCCAGTTTGGCTGAGTTTGGTGGTTTGCCCGCTTTTGCCAGCTAGCAAGATACAGCAGTACTCTCCTCTCCAACACACCACCACCAGTTCTTCCAGGTCCCTATAGGTAAACTGCAGTTAACTCGTCTTTCTCAGCATTTCCCTGGGGAAAGCAATGGAGGGCCACAGTTTGAGGAACAGTTCTTAGCTTGCAGTATCTAAAGCATTGAGGAGCTTGGCTTATATATGGTACCAACACTATAAATGTAACAAAGTTTTGGCAGCAGAGAGTACTTCTGCCTCTCCTGTGGACAGATTTCAGAGATGGATATGGTAGAGGCCAACTGCATAATTAATGAGGTGAACAGTGAAAGATTGAGAGGGAAAATTCTCCATGCGCCATGGAGAAATGGGTACCACGAATTTTACTCGAAAAAAAAAACACATTTTGCCTAAAACTGGTAAAATTCAGCCCAGAGTGTCATATGCCAATGTGTTGCATGACTTAACATTTCAGTGAATTTTTGCAAATATGTGCTTGGATTTTAATTAACTCTGGGTGAGAAGAGGAGTGGGTGTGCTTTGCAAACAGTGTCCCTAAATAGCATGAGTATTTTAAAACCTCTGGATAGTGTTGGAATTTTCAAAGTTAAGAGTTTAGAGCTGTAGGACCCCACTTGCCTCCAGCGAATGGCCTGCTAAGCTTGAGGAGCTAGTTAATGGGTTGTGGAGGACCAGAGGAAAATTTCAAATCATAAGTTGCCAAATTAAACAGTCTGGCACATTTTAGTACACAGATGATAGGTTTGATGTGAGCCACAATAAAGTGCTATTTTTTAAGGAAGAAAATGGTTATCCCGTCAGACTATTATACTCAATCGAATATCATGCCGCTTAGTTGGCCACTTAGCTACTGTTGTGGACAGTAAGGATCTTGGACTTCAAACATATTACTTAATTGCATCTGCATAGCAGCAATAGGACCCATCACAGGTGTCAACAGCAGGTTACAGCAGTGTTCAGCAGCCAACTCCTGCCCTTTCGTAGCACATGCTGCCGTGAATTGGAGGGTGAGCACAACTTCAAACTAGTTGTGAGTTCTATATTTGAAAATTGGGTCACTCTTAGCATGGGGTCAGGATCTGGAAATTATCTGTACATCATGTTCTTAACTCTGAATTCTGGTGCACATTCATTATGTTTGTACATATATAGACTGAAGTTTAATTTAATGCATATTTGGAAAGCTCATGAATTCTAAACATGACTACTGCTGGTTCTTTTACAGCATTAGGCTGAAAATATGATCAAGGTAAAATTCATTACCTGTTCCTCACGTGTGGACCCATTCTTTGGTTTTTGTCTTCGTAATTCTTCATATTTTTTCCTTTCGCTTAAATATTCTGCTACTGCACTATTTGGAGCTTGCTCGGTTTCTGTTGGCAAATAAACAGAAATTACATCCTTGTGCTTTTTTTTTCCTACTTGTATCTTAGAGGCAAAGTACATTCAGTACAATTGTTCATATCTTCTATACAAGAAAAGGGAGAGGGATAAACTGGCAATTATAGGTCAGCCAACATAATATACATCATGAAAAACTTTTAGAGTGTCAGTTTGTGTAATTTGACACTTGGAAATAATGAATTGTGTTACATGTAATGTCGATAGTGGCTCAGTTGGTAGTACTTTCACTTGAATCGGATGGTCTTAAACACATAAATCAAAGCTGATATGCAGTATTCTGGGAAGTGATGTCTTTTGGATGGTATGTTAAACTAAGGCCTACAGCACTTTTGGCAGGTAGAAAACTCTGGCACATAGGAAATGCTATAGTCACAAAAAGTGGCATGGGTAAATTTGTCTTTCTTTTAACTCTTGCCAATGCCTTAAAAAGCTAGTCAGAAGGGGTTGGCAAGTTGTTTATTTGCTGTTTTCATAGTATACATAGTAAACAAGTTAGTTTGGTATGGAGTGCCATGATCTTAACCCAGCAACTATAAAGGAATTACATTATACTTTCCAAGTCAGAAGGGCGTGTGCTGTGGAGGGGAGCTTTCAGCTGCTGGAATTCCACGTTTTGTAACACTGCTTTTTCTAGGCAGTTAAGGCAATGAGGTCATCGGGAATAAAAGAAGAACATTCCATCATACTCCAGACCTGTCCCTCATAGACAGTTTTGGGTGTCAGATGCTAAGTTTCTCACCATAAACTACTCAGACTCCGAACTGTGCTTGCGACCACAGTATGTGTGTGGCCAGTCTAGTTACAATTCTGAACAAATGGTGATCCCCAAATGGGGGAATTAAGTGATGATTTTGCTGAATCTCAAGAGGTGATTAAACCTTCACTTGTTGGAAGTGATCACTGTGAGAGTGCTTGTCTGGCACAAACGCTACTTGTCATTTATCAGTCCAAACCTGAATGTTAGCCAGGGGCTTTCCTTAAATACTTACCCACTGAAGAGTTGTGAACTGAATACCGCATCAACAAATATCTGCATTTCTGATCTTACCACCGATGGCATCTGACTTGAGAAGCTGTTTGTGTCTGTGACACTATCCTGACAAGCTCGTACAAAATACCTTTAATCTGAGAGGATTGTCTCTAACAATCAGATGCATCTTTCTTTGTGGAAAGCTGACACCAGGCATGGTTTGTTTTCACTTTCATTTATGTTATGTTTAGATTTCCTAAGGCTCTTTCATGCCACATTCAGCATAATGGTGCTTTGCTGATAAGAGCACTTATACTTGTCTCACCTCTGGAATTCACAGGCCAAATGTGAAATAAGATCTGGGAACAAGGAGGCTAGCAGGAACTCAAATTGGGCACAGATTTACAGACTATTGGTGAATAATTGCTACCTGATAATACTGTTGACAACATTTTCAATACTTTGTTAATGAATAGAAAGCATGACGTGATGGCAACTGGCTGGGTTGGTTTCTTCTGCTTTTGAGGATATCACTGAGCTGGGCAATTTTCCCCTCTGGCACAGATGTACTGGGATAGCTCAGCTTGAAGTTGACTAGTTCTGGACTTTAAATTTTCAGCAGTACAACTGAAATGTCATCATAGCCCTTGAAGCACCCACTGCGCTCAGCTGTTTCTTGATATCAGTGTGACCTGAACAGGTAGAATGGTGCCATCCATTACATTGGGAACCTTAGAAAAACACACAGATAGATCATCCAGCTGGCATTTCTCATTGTAGATGGCTACAAGTGCTCCAGTATAGATGTTTGCCAGGCTCAGCGGCGCCGCCTCTTGCTCCCCAGAGGAGCTCGAACAGTTCATCCGCTTCACCAACACCTTCCACCCCAACCTTCAGTTCACCTGGGCCATCTCCAGCACATCCCTCACCTTCTTGGACCTCTCAGTCTCCATCTCAGGCAACCAGCTTGTAACTGATGTCCATTTCAAGCCCACCGACTCCCACAGCTACCTAGAATACACCTCCTCCCACCCACCCTCCTGCAAAAATTCCATCCCCTATTCCCAATTCCTCCGCCTCCGCCACATCTGCTCCCACGATAAGACATTCCACTCCCGCACATCCCAGATGTCCAAGTTCTTTAAGGACCGCAACTTTCCCCCCACAGTGATCGAGAACGCCCTTGACCGCGTCTCCCGCATTTCCCGCAACACATCCCTCACACCCCGCCCCCCGCCACAACCGCCCTAAGAGGATCCCCCTCGTTCTCACACACCACCCTACCAACCTCCGGATACAACGCATCATCCTCCGACACTTTCGCCATTTACAATCCGACCCCACCACCCAAGACATTTTTCCATCCCCACCCCTGTCTGCTTTCCGGAGAGACCACTCTCTCCGTGACTCCCTTGTTCGCTCCACACTGCCCTCCAACCCCACCACACCCGGCACCTTCCCCTGCAACCGCAGGAAATGCTACACTTGTCCCCACACCTCCTCCCTCACCCCTATCCCAGGCTCCAAGATGACATTCCACATTAAGCAGAGGTTCACCTGCACATCTGCCAATGTGGTATACTGCATCCATTGTACCCAGTGCGGCTTCCTCTACATTGGGGAAACCAAGCGGAGGCTTGGGGACCGCTTTGCAGAACACCTCCGCTCAGTTCGCAACAAACAACTGCACCTCCCAGTCGCAAACCATTTCCACTCCCCCTCCCATTCTCTAGATGACATGTCCATCATGGGCCTCCTGCACTGCCACAATGATGCCACCCGAAGGTTGCAGGAACAGCAACTCATATTCCGCCTGGGAACCCTGCAGCCTAATGGTATCAATGTGGACTTCACCAGTTTCAAAATCTCCCCTTCCCCTACTGCATCCCTAAACCAGCCCAGTTCTTCCCCTCCCCACACTGCACCACACAACCAGCCCAGCTCTTCTCCCCCACCCACTGCATCCCAAAACCAGTCCAACCTGTCTCTGCCTCCCTAACCGGTTCTTCCTCTCACCCATCCCTTCCACCCACCCCAAGCCGCACCCCCATCTACCTACTAACCTCATCCCACCTCCTTGACCTGTCCGTCTTCCCTGGACTGACCTATCCCCTCCCTACCTCCCCACCTATACTCTCTCCACCTATCTTCTTTACTCTCCATCTTCGGTCCGCCTCCCCCTCTCTCCCTATTTATTCCAGTTCCCTCTCCCCATCCCCCTCTCTGATGAAGGGTCTAGGCCCGAAACATCAGCTTTTGTGCTCCTGAGATGCTGCTTGGCCTGCTGTGTTCATCCAGCCTCACATTTTATTATCTTGGAATTCTCCAGCATCTGCAGTTCCCATTATCTCAGCCATCTTTAAGAATGTTAGCAGTTTAATGACTTACTACTATTCTTGAGTAGCAGAAGTGCAGAGCTTTGATCTGTTCCATTGATTGTGGAATCAGTGAGCTCTGTTTATAGCGTGCTGCATCCACTGGTGGGCTTCCTTCATAGACACCACCAATGTGTAAAGAAACAAAGATTTTATTATTTCTTTGATATGATCTGAAATGATGATACACTCATGGAAATGTCACTGGGCTATTAATCCAAGATGCCTAAAATCCCATCAGGCTGCTTGCAGAATTCAAGTTCAATTAATAAACCTGGAATATAAAACTAATCTGTAATGATAACAATGACAACTATCATCTGTTGTTGTAAAAAACATCTCAGTTCGCTAATGTGTTCGTTAGGGAAGGAAATCTCCCAATCCGATCTGGCCACGTGATTCAAGGCTCACAGTAATGCGGCTGACTCTTAACTGCCTTCTGAAATGGCCAAAGAAGCCATTCACTTCATGGGGAATTAGCAAAATTTTTTTAAAAATGCAAAAGCGAAGAAGATAGGAGCAGGAGTAGGCCATTCAATCTTGAGCCTGCTCTGCCTTTCAATATGATCGTGGCTGATCATGGAGTTCAATACCCTAATTCTTCCCTCCGCTATATCCCTTGATTCCTTTAGCCACAAGAGCTACATCTACCTCCTTGTTGAAAATACAATGTTTTGATCTCAACCACTTTCTCCAGTCGTGAATTTCACAGGCTCATCACTCTCTGGGTGAAGAAATTATTCCTAATCCCAGTCCTAAAAGGTTAACCCCTTCTCATTAAATTATGACCCAGGTTCTGGATTTCCTTACCATTGTGAACATTTTACTGCATCTATCCATTCTAGTCCTGGGTGAATTTTAAAAGTTTCTATGCGATTCCCCGTTCACTCTTCTAAGCTCCTGTGAATACAATCCGAATCGAGTCAATCACTCCTCATACATCAGTACCATCATCCCAGAAATCAATGTGGTAAACATTCACTGCTCTCCCTCTGTCGAACATCCTTCCTCAGATAAGGAGGCCAAAACTACACACAACCCTCTCGCTGTGAAGGCCAATATACAGTGTGTACTTCTTACAGCCTGCTCAACCTGCACCCTTACTTTGAGCAATTGGTGCATGAGGACACCCAGATCTTTTTGAACAATTCCCTGCCTCGATTTATAGCTATTCAAACAATAATCTGCCTTCCTATTTTTCATACCAAAATAGCTAACCTCACAGTTATCCTCATTATAATTCATCTGTCCACTCATTTGCTCAATCAGCCTGTCCAAATCACACTGTAACATCTCTGCATCCTCCTCACTGTTCACCCATCTGCCCAGCTTTACGTATCACCTACAAATTTTTAGATGTTGCATTTAGTTCTCTCATCTAAATCATTAATGCAAATTGTGTGGGGTCCTAGTACTGATTCCTGTGGTACCCGACTAATCACTGTATACCATTCGGAAAAAGACCCATCATTCCTATATGGGGTGGCTACATTGTTTATTCCTTCATGGAATGTGCAGAAAAAAGAATCTGTAACCCTTCCAAAGCTATTCAAGTCAAGTTTCTGACACAGTAGTCTGAAGTACAGGCATATCTAGTTGCAGTGCTTCAGAATTTATTACAATAGATGAAAAAAATGCATATTCCTTGTGTCTACTACAAAAATTAAGAAGACATTTGATAATTTGTCACCATTTTGAGGTGGCTACAACTGTTAATTGAGAGCATTTTGTATGGAACCTCTCTTCATCTGTATACAGTGAAAAAGGATACTCTTACCCCAGAAAGAAAATGTCTACTAGAGTAACTAAGTTAGTGTTTTCAATAAAACTGACGATTGCAATGGACAACTCTTCATAACAACCAAAATCCATAAGACCATAAGATATGGGAGCTGAATTATGCCATCGGCCCATCCAGTCTGCTCCACTATTTAATGTGGGTGATATGTTTCTAAACTCATCCTCCTACCATCTCCCTGTAACCCTTGATCTCCTTTCCCAATTAAGAACCTACGTCTGTCTTAAATACTCCCAATGACCTGGCCTCCACAGCCATCTGCAGCAACAAGTTCCTGAAATTAGTCACCGTCTAGCTGAAGTAATTCCATGCATCTCCATTCTAATGAGTCATGCCAAAATGCATAACCTCATTCTTTCACACAATGTATTCCAAATACCACTTCTTTACCCACTCTCCTAGCCTGTCCAAATCCTTCTGCAGCCTCCCCTCTTTCTCAATACTACCTGTACTTCCACCTATTTTTGTGTCATCTGAAAACTTAGCAACAATGTCTTCAGTTCCTTTGTCCAGATTGTTTATATATAACATGAATAATTATGGTTCCAACACGGATTCCTGTGCAACTCCATTAGTCAGTAACTGTCATCCTGAAAAAGACCCCTTAATCCCTACTGTCTACCTTCTGCCAGTTAGCCTATCCTCTATCTATGCCAATCCTCTATACATTGCCCCAACACCATGGACTCTTGTCTTATTTAGCAGCCTCCTCTGCAGCTCCTTGTCAAAGGCCTTATAAGGATTCAAATATCCGCTGGCTCTCCTTTGTTTAACTTTCTTGTTACTACCTCAAAGATTTCTAACAGATTTGCCAGGCATGACCTCCTTTTGATGAAGGCATGCCAACTCAACAAAGTACTCTGCAATCTCATCCTTAATAACAGACTCTAAAACCTTACCAACAACCAAGATGAGGTTAAGAGACCTGTAGTTTTCTTTCTGTCTTATTCTCTTCTTAAACAGGGGTGTTACATTAGCTATTTTTCAGCCCTCTGGGACCCTCCCTGACTCAAATGATTCCTGAAAGATCACCACCAATGCTTCTACAATCTCCTCAGGTACCTCCTTCAGAACAATGGGGTGTGGTCCGTCTTTTCTGGGTAATTTATCCACCTCAGACATTTCAGCTTTCCCAGTACCACCTTCTTAGTGATGGCCACTACACTCATTTTTATACCCTGATTTTCTTGAAATTCGGTATGCTGCTGGTGTCTTCCACTAAAAACTGATGCAAAGTACCTATTCAGTTCCTCTGCTATTTCTTTCCACCCCATTGCTACTTCTCCAGCCTCATTTTCCGGCTGTCTAATGTCCACTCCCTCCTTTCATATTAAGGTATATGATAATAATTTGAATATGAATAAGAAGATTCAAAAGCTACAGCATTCCATCTGCCCATAATGCTATACAATGTACCAGATGTTTTTGGCTTTTCACCATTTAAATTTAATATAATGATAAGTTATTGCAGAAGAAAAGCAGTGTGTCTACTAGTCTACGTTTTAATGAGTGCAGAATATCTGGGAAATATAAAATTATCAGCAGTTCTTTAACATTAGTTAAGCTGGCAAACAAAAATTTTTGAGTTCATTATACCAAGATAATGAAGACACAAGTTTAAACAGGTCACTTCATGGCAATGGAATCGCTATCCTTAAAATGGAACATTCAACATTGCTGTCATTTTCCACTGGAAATCTACTGGTGATCATTTTAACTGCTAAGTCGCTGAGAGATCTGATAGCCAGATCACATGTACGTTATTGTATTTCAAAATAAGCCTGCATTAGGAAGCACTACTATTTTCTCTCCAGGTGAGAAAGGTCACCAATTGTCAGAAAGACACAAAGCAAGGAAAGCTACAGACATACAAATTAATAGCAGGAGAAAGCTATTCAGTTAGATCATAGCTGATACAACTCTGCATCACCATTTTGTTCCATTAATTACTCATTCCCTTAGTCAAGAATCTATCCAACCTGCTTTTAAAAATATTCAATGACCCCATCACCACCATTTTCTGGGGAGAGTTCCAAAGACTCATGACACACAGGGAAAGAAATTCTCCTCATCTCCATCTTAAATGGGAGATCCCTTATTTCTCAATGTGGACTTCACCAGTTTCAAAATCTCCCCTTCCCCTACTGCATCCCTCAACCAGCCCAGTTCGTCCCCTCCCCCCACTGCACCACACAACCAGCCCAGCTCTTCCCCCCCACCCACTGCATCCCAAAACCAGTCCAACCTGTCTCTGCCTCCCTAACCGGTTCTTCCTCTCACCCATCCCTTCCTCCCACCCCAAGCCGCACCCCCCGCTACCTACTAACCTCAACCCACCTCCTTGACCTGTCCGTCTTCCCTGGACTGACCTATCCCCTCCCTACCTCCCCACCTACACTCTCTCCACCTATCTTCTTTACTCTCCATCTTCGGTCCGCCTCCCCCTCTCTCCCTATTTATTCCAGTTCCCTCCCCCCATCCCCCTCTCTGATGAAGGGTCTAGGCCCGAAACGTCAGCTTTTGTGCTCCTGAGATGCTGCTTTGCCTGCTGTGTTCATCCAGCCTCACATTTTATTATCTTGGAATCTCCAGCATCTGCAGTTCCCATTATCTCTCTCTCTCTCTCCCTTATTTCTTAACTGTTTCCCCTCGTTCCAGCGTGGCTTATGACTCCATCCTGTTTCTTAAGAATTACCTGCTTGTCACAGCGCCTTCCCTTGATGACAGTTCTCGGATTCAGGCTGCTTGAATTACTTGCCAGCTCATCACTTATCTGTTTTTGCCTGCTTTGAGTAGGCAGCTGACTAGTGGTTTATGAATGAAGTTTGGGGTTGAAATATATGGCCGCAAAATGAGGCATTTGTATTTATCTAGCCCTCTTGCTGGTGGTTAAAATTGACTCAATGGTAATATTTCAGTCAGCATCCTGACATTGGCCAAAATGGAGAACACAACACAATTCTATGGGGGAAAACAGCAACATAGAAGGAATCACCCCCAAAACTGGGAAGAGGGCAAACTTGCTGCCCAATTCAGGATGACAGGCATGCTTTGGAAACTGGAGGAATAAGAGAAGTCCTTCAATATGGAAGCAGTAGTCTGCACTTCAGCTAAGAGTGATGGAGAGTGTGTTCATTTTGACATATCCACAGCAAACACTTTAAAAGTATAAAATTAAGAAAAAACAGCTGAGCTATCATTTTGGATGTGGAGCCTCTCCCTAGGGCAGTGGTTGGGGCAAGGCAGCTTGCTTGGGCCACTGAATACATTTCCCCCACCGTAATTGGCTACCCACTGCTTGGAGGTATGTCTGCCCTTTGGCAGCCAATCCCATCTGTAGAAAATGACCCGGAGCCGGTAAGCGAACACACCACTGAGTTTTCATTTCCTTCATATGCAACTTCCTGTCCCAAGCTGTGTTTTTTTAATATATAAGAAAGGTAGAATGGCTGTTTCCTTGCCTAAAGGACATTAGTGAACCAGATGGGTTTTACGACAATCGACAATGGATTCATGGTCATCATTAGATGATAAATTCCAGATATTTATTGAATTCAAATTCCACCATCTGCCATGGTGGGATTCAAACCGAGGTCCCCACAACGTTTTCTGGGTCTCTGGATTAACAGTCCAGCAATAATACCACTAGGCCAATGCTTCCCATAATCATCGAATCATAAAGCACAGAAACAGACCCTTTGGTCCAACTTGTTCATTCTGACCAGATTTCCCAAATTAAATTAGTCCCATTTGCCTGCATCTGGGCCCATATCCTTTTAAAACTTTCCTATCCATGTACCTGTCCAAATGTCTTTTAAATGTTGCAGTTGTACCTGCATCTGCCACTTCCTCTGGCAGTTCTGTACGCACCCCTCTGTGTGAAAAAATTGCCCCTTGGGTCCTTTTAAATCTTTTTGTTCTCACCTTAAAACAATGCTCTCTAGTTTTGAATTCCCTTAGCTTGAGGAGAAGACCTTGGTTAATCAATGTATCCATGTCTCTCATGACTTTATGAACACTATCAGGTCACCTTTCAACCTTCGACGTTCCAGGGGAAAAACGATCCCAGCCTATCCAGCCTTTCTTGAGTAGATTTGTAGCTTGTGTTGTGGATGCTGTGGTTGGTTCACTTGCTGAGCCGGTTCAGTAGTTTGCAGACGTTCCATTACCCTGCTGGGTAACATCATTAGTGCAGCCTCCGAAGAAGTGTTGTTGTATTTTCCTGCTTGCTTTTTAAACTCTGGGGTCCACTGGAGTCAATTACCTCATTTCCATTTCTTTCTTTGCAGGGGCATCTATATAGGGTCTAATTCTATATGTTTATTGATGGCCTTCTTGGTGAAGAACGAGGCCTCTAGGCCTGTGCTTGTGCTTGTCTCTGTTTGGCTTGTCCTGGGGTCCTGACATTGTCTCAATCGAACTAGTAGCCCTCACTGTCTATATGCATGGAGTGGAATGAGTATTAGTCGTGTGTTTTTCTTGCCAGTTGGTGTTTATCCAAGGACTGCGACAAACGTTACATTGGACAGACAGAAAGAAAACAGGCTACGAGAATACACGAACACCCACTCCCAATTCCTCCGCCTCTGCTGCATCTGCTCCCAAGATGGGGCACTCCACTCCCTCATCCACTCCACACTCCCCACTAACACCACCACCCTCAGCAGCTACACTTCTATGTTCACCTCCATTCAAGGCAAAAAACAAACCCTCGACATCAGATATGGGTTCACCAGCACACCTGTCAACTTGATATACTGCATCTGCTGCACCCAATGTGGCTTCCTCTACATCAGTGAGACCAAGTGGAGTCTTGGAGACCATTCTGTAGAAC
This sequence comes from Stegostoma tigrinum, assembly GCF_030684315.1. Classification (NCBI taxonomy): domain Eukaryota; kingdom Metazoa; phylum Chordata; class Chondrichthyes; order Orectolobiformes; family Stegostomatidae; genus Stegostoma; species Stegostoma tigrinum. The sequence goes on from NC_081354.1 coordinate 118,509,920, forward strand.
ATCTGCGCTTTGTACGCGACAAACACGACAACCTCCCGGTCGTGAAACATTTTAATGCCCCCTCCCACTCCCTGGGTGACATATTCATCCTGGGTCTCCACCAGTGTCTCAATGACGCCACCCGCAAACTGGAGGAACAGGACCTCATATTCCGCTTTGGGAGCCTACAACCTGATGGCCCGAATGTGGATTTTGCTGGTTTCAACATTTCCCCAACCTTGGCCTCAGCCCATGACCAACCCTTCCTCTCATCCCCACTTCCTTGACCTGGCACAAGTGTCCATTTTCTCTCCCATCTATCTGCCATTCCCACCTCACTGACCGATCCTGAACACTGCCTACATGCACTAACCTACCTTCTCTAACCCCAACCTCCTCTATTTCTGAGCTTCCCTCTCCCTCCCCATTTCTGAAGAAGGATCCCAACCCAAAACATCAATCGTCTGTTCCTCTGATGCTACCTGGCCTGTGTTCCTTCAGCTCCACACTGTGTATTCTCTGACTCCAGCATCTGCAGTTCTTGCTATCTCTGCAAACTAATGAACCAGCTCATCGAGGAAACCAACCACAGTATTCTGCCCTTACTTATAACTCAAACTCTCTAGGACCGGTAACATACCTTTCTGTACCCTTTCCAGTTTACTAATATCCTCCCTATAGCAGGGTGACCAGAACCATATGCATTACTGCAAAAGTGGCCTCACCAATGTCCTGAACAGCCACAGCATGACATTCCAACTCTTATATTCAGTGCTCTGAGCAATGAATGCAAGCATGTCAAATGCCTTCTTCACCAACCTGTCTACCTGCGATGCCACTTTCAATAAACTATATACCTGCACCCTGGGTCTTATAACAGTCCGCACGGCTCTATCATTAACTGTGTAAATCCTGCCTTTGTTAGTCCAAACAAATTGCAACACCTCACATTTATCTATATTAAACACCATCAGCCACATCTCAGAATCTCCCCTAGTGATATTACTAGGGAAGGCAATGGCCTAGTGGTATTATCACTGGACTGTTAATCCAGAGATCTAGATAACATTCTGGGGACCCGGGTTCAAAACTCATGTTGAATTCAATAAGATATCCGGGATTAAGAATCTAATGATGACCACGAATCCATTGTCGAATGTCGGTAAAACCCACCTGGTTCACTAATGTCCTTTAGGGAAGGAAACTGCCATCCTTACCTGGTCTGGCCTACACATGACTCTGGACCCACAGCAATGTGGTTGACTCTGGGCAATTAGGGATGGGCAATAAATGCTGCCTAGCCAGTGACATCCTTATCCCGATATTGAATAAAAAAAACTGGTCCAGCTAATCAAAATCCTGTTGTACTCAGAGGTAGCCTTCTTCACTGTTCATTATACCAGCAATTTTGGTGTCATCCACAAATTAACTAGACTTCCTATATTCTCATCCAAGTCATTTATATAAATGACCAACAGTGGACCCAGCACTGAGCTCTGTGGAACAATACTGATCACAGCCTCCAGTCCAAAAAGAACCCTCTATCAAAACCTTCTGTCCTCTACCGCCTAGCTAATTTTATATCCAATTGGCTAGCTCTCTCCGGATCCCATGAGTGAATCTTATTAACAAGTCTACTACATGGAAACGGCTCTGCTTTCATCTAACTTCTTAGTCACATCTCCAAAAAACTCAATTAAGTTTGAGAGACATGATTTTCAATGTACAAAGCCACGCTGATTAACTCTAATCAGTCCTTGTCTCAGAACCTCCTCCAACAATTTACTCACCACTGACATCAGGCTCACCGGTCTATAGTTCCCAGGCTGTTCCTTGCAGCCTTTCTTAAATAAATGCACAACGCTAGCCTGCCTCAAATCTTCTGGCACCTCACCCATGGCTGTAATTGATACAAATATCTCTGGTAGTGACCATGCAATTTCTTCTTAGCTTCAATGTCCTGGGCGATACTTGATCAGGTTCCGGGGACTTATCCGCCTTTGTGTTTTAAGACCTCCACGTCAACCCTTCTATCATGGACTGCTTTCAAGACATCACTATTTATTTCCCCAAGTTCCCCAGCTTTGAAAAAATCTCACAAATATAGATATCTTTCACAATGTTAACTTTTTAATCAATCTGTGAAAGTTTTACAGTGTATAATCACATGTTCTGAATGCACAATCTGATATCACTTGGTGTGCTGCTGACTTGATTTAAACTTTCACAATCCTTCAAGCATACGTAGGTTTGTACTTTGGATTCGCCCACCTTATTTACTTTTATTCTCTGACTCAACTGTTCACAACCCTCAAAAATGTATGGCTTTGCAAAAACACAGGAACAGCTGTAAAACCAGCCTGTCTCGTAACATGGGTTTGAGATACCATAATCTAATCCAGCCATTTGGACTGTTGGAGCCAAGACTAACTATAATCATCACTTTTTTTGTTGGATGACACTTCACAGCTGTCAGCAACACTGTTCATCTCTGTACTACCTCATTTATGTCTCTTTTCTAGGGTTAGAAACTAACTGTAGCACATAAAATGTTGAATCATGTTGCCTACAGGCAATACGGAAGGGCACATTTCTTACCACTCCAGCTGTTGTTGTCGTTAAATGCTATTCTACAGTTTGAGAGTCATTTTGACAGCATTTCAGCTTTGTCCTGTCATTCAGGGTGAGGCAGCTACAAATCATGCTACTGATGTTGTGGCAACAAGGAGAAGATACACTGATTTTTTTTTAAACATAAACAGATCTCATCTTGTCAATCTGAAAGTTCTGTAAAGAAACAAGCCATTGTTCTTAAAAACACCCGTAGGCTGCTATACCCATAAATAGATTAATTGTTAACTGCAGATTAGTGTAGTTTTGACTGCAGCCAGCTTCTCAATAACGAATAGTTGGTAAAAATTAATAATTACTACAAGCAAATAATAAAATGATAAGTGCAAATAATATTTGAAAACACTTTCAAGTTTTATAAATATTAAGCTGGTAGGTTGGTTTGACCATCTATTCATAGCAAGCAAGAGCAATTTCTATTTCAGCTTATTAATATTTTACTGAAGAAAACTTTAGAAAGTTACTCGTTTAATTAGTGCAAGTACATTTGTATTTTCAAGTATTTGTAATTTGTCATAAAATAAGCAAGAAGAGAGATTTTGTACAATGAATCAGATTAAAAATGTTTCACAACATAAAGTATTTATACATCTACTGTGTTCAGCTGCTTTGTTTCTTTCAGAACTGTAATTACTTTAGATTAAAAGCACACATTTAGCTTTCCAGCATTTCAATTGTTTAGCAGTTAACTACAGATCCATCAAGTCTGACAATTTTTAAAATCTGAAATAGATATCATTGCAACACACCTTAATCTTTTAATGAGTGATTTTGAAAAGATTCAAATCTGATCATGTTATCCTACCAAAGTAAAACCAAATGCAAAAGAGTATGCAAAATAATATATTAACAGGCTAACAATAAAAACCCATTAGTAGTGGATAGCTACCAATGTAATCTTTCTTTCTCTCTGTAAAAGTTTTGAATTTCTGTTTTTATATCTCTATGTTGTGCGCTTTGCTAGGAAGTAACTAATAACAGCCTGCAATATTCTATCCCTTCAAAGTGCCTTCTCACATTGCGCAATGCAAATTGGATGTGCAATTTTTAAGTGGCAATGGACCTGGACCCATCTGCTGCTTTGGAGTGATGCATCAAAACTCTAATATTCTTTTCCTCCTCACTAACAAATATTTATTTTAAACTGGCAAAAACCATTGGATGTGGTGTTCCTCAGTACAACTACACATGTCAAACTGAAAGCTCACTCCATTCAAGCACTTACCTATTGCGATTGGTCACAGCAAATTTTACCTGCAGAATTCTAACAACATGATGTTATTCACTAATGAATTGTGTTGGAATGTGACACATAACAATCATGGTACAGAAATACTAATCAATGATAAAACGGTTCTCTAGCACTTCTAGTAAGTTTCAATTTTTGTTTCAAGATAAACTAGAAATAAGGAGCTAGAGTTTAAAAATAATGGATTTCCAATTTAAGATGCAGATGAGGAGAACTTTTTCTCTCGAACAGGTTTGTAATTCTGTGGAAATCTGTTCCCAGATAAAGGTGAAGGCGCAGCATTGAATATTTTTAAGGAAAAGGTAGATACACTCTTGACTAACTATGAAGTTAAAAGTTATCACAGGGAAGCGCTGCAGAGCCACAATCAGATCAGCCATGATTTCAAATTAGAAACAGGCTCAGGAGCCTGAATAGCCTATACCTCCTCTTAATTCATTCATGTATGTTAACATCAACAAAAAATTCAACATATATTTGCACTGCACCTATAACTAAATAGAATGTCCCAAGATTCTTCACGAGTTTCAAAAAAATACTAATTTTGACACTGGCTGACATAAGGAGTTGAGGTCAAATGAAAATAAAATTATTAAAAGGAGGATAGGGAGGTGGGGAGGAGTGGGACGGTATTCAAAAGGTTAGACCTCGACAATTGAAGGAAGCTGTAACACTCTTACTGGAACAATCAAAACTGGGGATATTGAAGCCAAAATTAGATTAGCACAGGTATCTTGGAGAATTCTGAGAACTGAGTGGAGGGATGAAATCATTGAGGGATGTGAAAACAGGATGAGATTTCAAAATCAAGACATTGCTTGACTGGGAGCGAATGTAGTCAGCAGTCAGAGAGTGAGAAACTTTTTCCCGCTCACCTTGAAATCGTGACCCCTAGTAACTGAGTCCTTAAGTCCCCCACTCTGGGAAAAAGCTTCTTGCCATCCACCCTGTCTATACATGTCATAATTCTGAAGACCTCAATTAGGTGCCCGCTCAACCTCCGTCTTTCAAATGTAAATAATCCTAATCTACTCAATCTCTCTTCATAGCTGGCACCCTCCATACTAGGCAATATCCTGGTGAACCTCGTCTGCACACTCTACAAAGCAACTACATCCTTTTGGTAATGTGGCGACCAGAACTGTACGCAGTACTCCAAATGTGTTTGAACCAAAGTCCTACACAACTGTAACATGACCTGGCAACTCTTGTCCTCAATACCCCGTCCGATGAACAAAAGCATGCCGTATGCCTTCTTGATCACTCTACCCACCTGCATTGCCACCTTCAGGGTACAATGGACTGGAACATCCAGATCTCTCTGTGCATCAATTTTCCCCAGGGCTTTTCCCATTTACCGTATAGTTCACTCTTGAACTGGATCTTCCAAAATGCATCACCTTGCGTTTGCCTGGATTGAACTCCATCTGCTATTTCGCCACCTAACTCTCCAATCTATCTATATTCTGCGGCATTCTCCGACAGTCCCGTTCACTATCTGCTACTCCACCAATCTTAGTGTCATCTGAAAACTTGCTAATCAGACCATCTATACCTTCCTCCAGATCATTTAGGTATATCACAACAACAGTAATCCAAACACAGATCTCTGTGGAACACCACTGGTCACAGTTCTCCATTTTGAGAAAATCCCCTCCACTACAATTCTCTGTCTCCTGTTGCCCAGCCAGTTCTTAATCCATCTAGCTAGTATACCTGGACCCCATGCGACTTCACTTTCTCCATCAGCCTACCATGGGGAACCTTATCAAATGCCTTGCTGAAATCCACGTATTTGACATCTACAGTGTTTCCCTCATCTATCAACTTTGTCACTTCCTCAAAGAATTCTATTAAGTTGGTAATACATGACCTTCCCTGCACAAAACCATGCTGTCTATCACTAAAAGCCCATTTTCTTCCAAATGTAAACAGAGGATACTGATGCAAAGTGCTCATTAAGAATCTCACTCATTTTCTCTGACTCCTCGCATAACTTCCCTCCTTTGTCCTTGAGTGGGCCAACCCTTTCTCTAGTTACACTCTTGCTCCTTATGTATGAATAAAAGGCTTTGGGATTTTCCTTAACTGTTTGCTAATTCATTTAGTTCATTGCAAGTTCATTTAACTTGATAATCTGACATAAATTGTTCAAGACGATGATTAATGAAATAAAAATGAATTATCATCTTGCATGATGTATGAAAGCAAACTTATGAATACTGCATTAATTGCACTGCCCCAAAGTGCTGAATTTAGAATACTTGCCGGCCAAACATAATGTAGTTATTTTTAATCTCATTAAATTGAATCAGATTCCCACCTGACAGAATTGAACCATTAGGCTAAGCTTTGGACTGGATCCCAGGCAGTCTGAAGTCGTACCTTTTAAGTGAGTTAGTCTGTTGTTTGGGATACTCCTGTATCTGACAACACTAGACTGGCCAAGCAGGAAATCAAAGTATCAACAAAATTAGCACTTTAAATATACAAACAAATTTAATGCAAAGCTAATGCTATACCATATCCAAAAATCTTATGTCTATGCATACTTGCCCTGTGCAAAACTTTTCACCTGTCAACTTTTTCCATCTAAACTTTTGTGCTTACATTTTATAATTGATGGGCTTTGGCCATAAGCTAATGTATACACTATACATTCTACTTTCAATATACAATCAATTAAATTCCCTTCTGACTTTTTCTTCCCAGTACTAGTTTCTCTCAGAAACTGATGTTGATGGAGATGGTTTCAATTAATGAAATGCCATGAATATAAAGGTAAGATTGTTAGATTCTGTGTTGTTGGAGCCTGTCATAGTCAAACACTTGAGAGGTAAATATTTTAATTGTCACTTATCAACCCAAAGCTGAAATTTGTCCAGGTCTTTCTGAATTTACACATAAATCGTCTTCGTACCTGAGGAATTACAAATGTGGCAAATATTGTGGAATCTTCTGTGAACATCCATACTTCAGAATTTATAATAGAGAGAGTGACAGAACATCTTTGATGAAGCAGCTCAAGACAGTTGGGCCTACAACACTGCATCGACCCACTGTTCTGCAGTCCTTGAGACAGAGATGACTGCCCTCCAACAATCAAAACAATTTCACTTTGTAAACTAAAACAGAAATTACCAGAAAAGTTTCAGCAGGTCTGGCAGTATCTATGGAGAAAAATCAGAGTTCATGTTTCGGGTCCAGTAACCCTTCCTCAAAACTCAGAAGGGTCACAGGACCTAAAACATTAACTCTGATTTCTGTTTTTGTGTTGATTTACAGCATCTGCAGTTCTTTTGATTTTAATTTTACATTGCGTTACATCCAACTTCAATCAAGGAACAGTTTTCTTCTCAATTCCCAGTGACTTCAGCTTTGGTGGGGTTCCTTGATGCCACACTGCACTGAATAGTATATTGTCTTTTAGTAAGTTCACTAAAGATGTTGCTTAAAAATCCAGACTCTGCCAGAATAGTTGGCTTCAACTCGACAGTTTTGTGCTGAATTTGGAATGTGTAGTCTCAACTTGAGCAAAGTACCTAATTTTTCCACAATAAATTAATCCAGTCAACAGGGTTTTAATTTCGGTGCACTTGAAAGATGATACTGGTCCTTGACATCTCCATGCCGTACTTATATTTGCAAAAGATATGAGATGGCAACTAGCACTTTTCCAACTCATTGCTTGTCAAGTTGATTAGAGAGGTTGTAATGTGGTGAGCAACAGCTAGCAATTTACAAAAAACCACCAGTGGGAAAATTGGAATGGGATAGGCAGTGGACGTACAACAATGGGTGATTCATAGTCAAATGCTGAATAAAAGATAAGTCTGTCCAACATACAAAGCATACATAGATAAGTCAGGACACAAAGGAGCTTGGCAAGGTTGTATGGCATTTATTTTAATGCACGTGCTCTTGCAAGTACAGCAGATGATTTCTCTGTGCTGATTAACACATAAGGATATGGCACCACAGCTGTTCCAGAGACACAATTGAGGAAGGGACAGGACTGGCAGCTCTTCAAGCGAGACGGACGAGTATAAAAGAGGTGGCGATATTGTAACAGTAATCAAGGAATCAGTTGCTGCAGAAGGAGAGCTGATCTCTTAGCAGGCTCAACTGAGGCCATGTAGGTAGAACTTAAAAACAAAAAGGAACAAGCACTTTGCTGGGGGTGCTAGAGAGGTCCAAATAGTCAAAGAGAAATAGGAAGTTAGATATGTAGGCAAATTTCAGAGATTCCAAAAATAATAAAATAATATTAGTAGGGTATTTCAACTTCACTGATTTATTAATGAAATAGACAGAATGTTAAGACTTAGAGGAATTGGAATTTTTAAAATTCAACAGGAAAGCTTTTTGATCTAGCAGGTAGAAAGTTCTGTAATTGACAGAGCAATGCTGGACCTAGTTATAGGGGAAGAAAAAAGTGGTAGAAGAGGCAGCAGGAGAGTACTGCATGATAATAACTATAACCAGCGATATTTAAGGTGGTCATGGAAAAGGATAACAATAGATCAGAAGTAAAGGGTTTGAATGGAGGGGGGGGGGGGAGAAGTAGATTCAAATATGATAAGACAGGATCTGGCCAAAGTGGACTGGAAAATTTTGTCAAAGTGGACTTGTAGGAAAAGCCACATCGAAGCAGTGGGAGTATTTCGTGAAGCAAGTTATGACAGTGCAGGGTCAACATGTTCCTGTAAAGGTCAAGAATGAAGCCAATGATTCCAGAGAACCCTGAATACAGAGGAACGTACAGGAGTGAATCAGGCAAAAAGGGAAGCTTAGGGTAGATACTGATGACGCAGAACACCAGAAGCCCTGGAGGCATAAAGGAAGTGCAGGGAGTTGCTTAAAAAAAAGTGAAGCGAGGGCATGAGGAAACATTGGCAGGCAAAATAAAGGATAATCCAAAGTTACTTTATAAATGCATTAGGGGCAACAGAATAATCAGGGAAAGAGTGGAATCCGTTAAGGGTCTAAATGGTAAACTGTGGGTGCAGCTGAAGATGTAAATACAGATGTAAATGCCCACCTACAACAGACAGGAATTATGAAGGCATAGAAATTAAGGAAGAGGACCCTGGTAACCTTGAACAAATTACTAATGAAAGGGAGGAGATATTAGTAGTTTTAGAGGGCTTAAAGTTGGACAAGTGCCCAGATTGCTGCAGGAGGCAAGGGAGGAGATTGCAGGGGCATTAATTCTCAAATCCTCTCTCGATCCATGAGAAGCGCCAGGGAATGACAGGACAACCAATTATGTTACAATGTTTTAAAAAGATTTTCCAAATAAACCCAAGAAACTACGGGCCAGTGAGTCAAGCATCATTGGTCAGTAAACTATTGGAAAAAAATTCTGAGGGAGTGAATTAATTTCCATTTGAAGAGGTAAGGCTTAATCAAAGACAGTCAGCAAGGCTTTATCAGGAGAAAAGCATGCCTGACAGGTTCAATTGAGTTTATTAAGGTGGTGACTAGATATGTGAATAAAGGTAACGTAACAGATGTGGTCTGCATGCACTCTGATCAGGCTTTTGACGAGGTCTCACGTGGGATACTGGTCAATAAGGTAAGAGTCCATGGGATCCAGGGCAATTTTGCAAACTGAATCCAATATTGTTTTTGGGGCAGAATGATAACGGTCAAAGATTGCCTTTGTGACTGGAAACCTGTACCATTGGGTTCAGTGCTGGGTCTTTTGTTGTTTGTAATGTACAAACATGATCTAAATATGAACACAGGAGAATTGATTAAAAAGTTCACAGATGACACAAAATTGATAAATAGTGAGCAGGAAGGCTTTAGAGTACAAGACAATATACGCAGACTGGTCAGATTGGAAGAAGAACGGCAAATGGAATTTAATTCTGAGACATACTGGGAGGTTTAGCCAAGCAGGGAAATACATAATGAATGGTAGGACCTTGGGAAGTACAGAGGGTCAAAGGGCCTGATATGGCATGCATGTGTACAGCTCACTGAAGGCAATGGATTAGGTGATAAGTGTTAAGTGGTTAAGAAGATATGTGAGATACAAGTTTTTATTAGTAGAGGAATACATGTGCAGAGAGTTATGATGAAGCTGCATAAGACGTTAATTTAGGCACAGCTGGATCATGCAGGTCTAGTCACCACACTGTAAGGAAATGCAATTGCACTAGAAAGGGTGCAGAGAAAATTCACCACCATGGTGTTTAGACTTGAGCAGTTATCTATGAAGAGAAACTGCCCCTGCAGCCCCTGTCCTGCCATCACATGGGCTGCTTTCACCATAGCCAACTCATATTCACGTACTAATGGTCTCAATTACCAGCTTTTCTTTCTCCTTGGATCGGTATTATTCCCTTTGTCTGCCTAACTGCTGTTTTCTCTCTGGGCTCCATCGCCACCTTTGGTTAATTCTTTAACACCGCATCACCCTCCGTCCCTGGCCCCACCCCACTCCATTTGCAACCACTACGCTGTAACTACAATCAGTTCTGAAGGTGGGTAACTGGACCAGACTCTGCTTTCTCCCCACAAATGCTGCTAAGACCTATTGAGTTGCTCCATCAATTTCTATTTTTGAAAGTGGAGGGGAAACCTCACTGCATTGTTCAAAATTATGAGCTGTAGATAGAAAAAAACCCATCTGTTTCCCTCCTTTACTGGAGAAATCAATAACCAGAGGGCAGAGATTTAAGGTAAGAGGCAGGAGGTTCTATTTTAAATCCAGAGTTTGACGAGTATCTGAAACTTACTGTCATAAAAGATGGTAGAGGAGAGAACTATTGCAACATTTGAGAATTATTTAGATGACCACCTGAAGCTGCAAAGCATACAAGCTTGACAGGACTCTTGTGGCACAGTGGTAATGTCTGTACCTTTGAGTCAGAAAGCCATGTCTCAAGGCCGCCTTCACGAGCTGTGTCAATACAGACACAAAGAGGTTGTTTAAAAATATCCACGAGGCCATGGGCCAAGTGCTGAAAAACTGGACTTGAGTAGGTAGGTGCTTGATGACTGGAGCAGAACACAATAGAGTCAGAGTACAGAAAGGCTGTTCAACCTATGCGACATGAATACATTTGAAGTAATTAGCATGAAAACAAACATGACTATCAAAATGATTGTCTGTGTATGTGCAAATGGACCTGACAATGATAACTATTGGCTACAGACACCCCTAATTCCGAATGAATTTGTGCACGTGTGGCTGACATCACTGCGTCCTGTGCACAATAAAATCACACTGGCTATACATGTATAGATGGCTTTACTGACGCCAGTTCTGGAATTGATGGAAAGGCTGGGAGGATAAGCAAAAGCAGGAACCACATGGAAAGATCACAAAGTAGCATCAGCCTTTCAGATAGACTGGTCTTAATGATGGATGAGAGACAGATAGTAGTTCCAGGATAAATTTAGATTTGCTGGAGTACTGATCTGCTACTTTGGACCCCGCCCACCCACCTTATCTTTGGTCAGGATTTTCAATCAGGAGAACATTAATGGAGTGAGACACTTTAAAAATGAGGTTCTTGGGTGTGCGTGCCAGAGTTCCGAATGTCCTGGGATTTGCTGAAATTTTCAAAGGTGGGGGAAAGGAGTCAGGAGTTGTCCTCGAATAATCACCATTGAGCTCCTGAATGCTTATGTTTATGTGACAGCAAGGGCCAGAATGCAGCTTTCAATTTTCAAATTGCCAAAAGTGAGTAAGGTGGCATGTTAGTAGAAAGCCATCAGGTTCAAATTTTTATCATTAGGTATTCTTATTTTTTATTGAATCTGGAATGTTTTATTGTCATTTGGCCAGCTGCTGACCTGCCAAGGTAAAGCTACAATCTTTCTGAAAGTGAGTTTCAGGCACTCTCAGGACTGCCAGCTGATGTGCCTTTGTGCTCTGCAGGTAGCTTCACCAGTGCCTACATAAACATGTGAAGATGGAGTCACATTAGCAAAGAAGATGCAGTGCACAGTTGGGACTGGAAAGATTCTGGGTATCAGACTGGTAATGAAACCCTTTGTATTTGCGTTTAGATAAACAGAGGTTTGGTCTATTTATTGCAGGGTGGACACATTCTCCAACAGAACGATGAAAGAATTACATGCAAGTTGTTGAACACGATACACGGACAAAATAAAAGGAAATACTACCACTTGGTATAAGTACTAACATGATCATTATCAGGTGTACATGACAATGAACAGATCTCAGAAAACTTACATACCAAAACAATATGCCAAGAGATTTAACACTAAGCATAGGAAACAATTAGGCTGAGCACACTTTGTAACACCAGATAAGCCTATAATTTTTCAAAAATATTGCAATGCTCCTTAGAAATTTTTCCAGTATTAAGTATCACTTGCCTTTTTGGATTAAGGAGTGTTTGCATGCTCCAGCAGCAACAAGTGACAAGAAATCAGGTTAAACACAGACAGATAATTTAGAGGCGGGGGGGATCTGCAGGCATAATATACTGACATTCTCAACCTAATACTAATGTAGGACAATCAGTGATCTCCATGATTTCTAAATGATAATATCTGAATTTTGGATCACAAATGGAAAGGGAAAGGAGCAGTTACCAGGGGAAGATATTTATCTGGGGTAAAGGAAACTATGATGCTATCAGACAGGAACTGGGAAGTACAGATTGGGAGCAATTGTTCCACAGAAAGGGCACAGCAGACATGTGGAGGCTGTTTAAGGAGCAGTTGTTGCGAGTGATGTATAAATTTGTTCCTCTGAGACAGGTAAGGAGGAGTAAGATTAAGGAGCCTTGGATGACGGGTACAGAGGTGTTTCTTGTCAAAAAGAAAAAGGCAGCGTATGTACGGTGGAGGAAGCAAGGGTCTAGCACAGCTTTAGAGTATTACAGGCTTGCTCGGAAGGAGCTCAAAAGTGGACTGAGGAGGGGGCATGAAAAAGGCTTGCAGGAAGGATTAGGGAGAACCCGAAGGCATTTTACTCATACGTGAGGAAATTAACAAGAGAATGATCAGGGAGAAGGTAGGGCCGATCAGGGATAGCGTAGGGAACTTGTGTGTGGAGTCTGAGCAGATAGGGGAAGCCCTAAATGAGTTTTTAGCTTCGGTTTTCACTAAGGAAAGGGGCCTTGTTGTGAATGAGAACTTTGAGGAGCAGGAAAACAGGCTTGAACAGATCAAGATTGAGGGGGTTGAAGTGCTGGAAATTTTGGCAAACATTAAGATTGATAAATCCCCTGGGCCAGACCAGATTTATCCTAGGTTGCTCTGGGAAGCGAGAAATGACGTTGCTAAGCCGCTGACGAAGATCTTTGCTTCCTCACTCTCCACAGCGGCCGTACCGCAAGATTGGAGGGAGGCAAATGTTGTTCCTCTTTTCAAGAAAGGGAATAGGGAAATCCCTGGAAATTACAGACCAGTCAGTCTTACGTCTGTCGTCAGCAAGGTTTTGGAAATAATTCCGAGGGATAGGATTTATGACTATTTGGAAAAGCATAGCGTGATTAAAGGGAGTCAGCATGGTTTTGAGGGGGGCAGGTCATGCCTCACAAATCTTATTGCGTTCTTTGAGGAAGTCATGAGACTGGTTTATGAGGGTCGAGCAGTGGATGTGGTGTACATGGATTCAGCAAGTCATTTGATAAGGTTCTCCATGGCAGGCTCATTCATAAAGTCAGGAGGTGTGGGATACAGGGTGATTTGGCTGTCTGGATTCAGAATTGGTTGGCTGACAGGAGGCAGGGAGTGGTTGTAGATGGTAAGTATTCTGCGTGGAGGTCAGTGCTGAGTGGTGTCCCGCAGGACTCTGTTCTTGGGCCTCTGCTCTTTGTATTTTTTATAAATGACTTGGATGAGGAGGTTGAGGGGTGAGTTAGTATGTTTGCTGATGACACAAAGGTTGGAGGTGCCGTTGATAGTATCGAGGGCTATTGCAGGCTTCAGCGAGACATTGACAGAATGCAAAGCTGGGCTGAGAAATGGCAGATGGAGTTCGACCTGGATAAATGTGAACTTAAAGGCTGAATATAGGATTAAAGGCAGGATTCTCGGCACTGTGGAGGAACAGCGGGATCTTGGTGTTCAAGTGCATAGCTCCCTCAAAGTTGCCATCCAGGTGGATAAGGTTGTTAAGAAAGCATATGGTGTTTTGGCTTTCATTAACAGGGGGATCGAGTTTAAGAGCCGCGAGGTTATGCTGCAGCTCTACAAAACCCTGGTGAGACCACACTTGGAATATTGTGTCCAGTTCTGGTCGCCCTATTATAGGAAAGATGTGGAGGCTTTGGAGAGGGTGCAAAGGAGGTTTACCAGGATGCTGCCTGGACTGGAGGGCTTGTCTTACGAGGAGAGGCTGACTGAGCTCGGACTTTTCTCTCTGGAGAGGAGGAGGAGGAAGAGGGGTGACCTGATCGAGGTGTACAAGGTAATGAGAGGCATTGATAGAGTCGATAGCCAGAGACTTTTCCCCAGGGCAGGGTTGACTGCCACGAGGGGTCATAGTTTTAAGGTGTTAGGAGGAAGGTATAGAGGAGACATCAGAGGGAGGTTCTTCACCCAGAAAATTGTGAGCGCATGGAATAGTTTACCAGTGGTAGTCGTGGAAGCGGAGTCATTAGTGACATTTAAGCGACTGCTGGACATGCACATGGACAGCAGTGAATTGAGGGGAATGTAGGTTAGGCTATTTTATTTTTAGATAAGGAATATTCCACAGCACAACATCGTGGGCCGAAGGGCCTGTACTGTGCTGTACTTTTCTATGTTCTATGTTCTAAATCTGTGAAGAAAAGCAGCAAAGCAAACAGGAAAGTCATAGGATAGGAATGATAGTAGGTCTTTCTAAAACAAACAAAAACAGAAATTGCTGCAGAAACTCAGCAGGTCTGGCAGCAGCCATGGAAAGAAACCAAAGTTAACGCTTGAAGTCCAGTGATCCGGAACTGAATGCACCTAGAAAAGTGTGGTATTTACAATTATGACAGTATAAGGTTTGGAGGAGGGACAGGAGTGAGCGCATAGATGGAAATGAAGCCCAGAGCAAGACAAAAAACAAGCTGAAAAAACAATACCTCATCATCTTTTGCTTGGGGTGCTTCAAGACTCAACATTGAGTTTAACACTTCCTTCCTTGCCTATTCCACTTTTCAATGTCCCACACTCTAAATCTTGACACAACATGGCTTGCTTCCAGCACAGCCAGCCCATTTTCAATTATTCTTGGTCCCCATTATCATCTATTTAGTTTCTCTTCTTCCTTGGCTCACTACGACCAATCCCTTTGTCTGCCCTTCCTTTTACCCACTCTTCAGGCTGTTTTCACCAATCCACTCACTCCTTCCTTGTCTCTTCCCTACCATACTCCCAACTCCCCAACCAGTATAAATAGCATCTTTTCCTAACTGCTATCAGTTCTGAAGATGGTCACTGGACTCAAATACTAGCTCTTTCTTCTCTCCACAGATGCTGCCAGACCTGCTGAGTTTACCCAGTGATTTCTGTTTGTATTTCTTTCAGGTCTCCAGCAATTGTAGATCTTTGTTTTTATCTGAGTAGGTTTATTACTTATGCAAATTAGCAACTTTAACTGACCATTTTAATTGGTTTCTATTTTCTATGAGATAAAGCCAGAATTGGCACTACCACATTATAAGATGTAATTCTTATTAACCATTGTCTGATTTTGAAAAAAGTGTTTCGATATTTAATAATAAATTTAAACATACATAAGCTTAGAAAGCATAAAGCCAAAGAATACAGGATTTCATTTCAGTGAGAATGTTGGCAAATACCTTAAAAAAAATTATATTGAATGTTGCCATACATTTACTTAATTGTATCTGGTCAATACTACAAATCATTTGGGGCGGCGTGGTGGTTCAGTGGTTAGCATTGCTGCCTCACTGTGCCAGGGATCTGGGTTCGATTCCAGCCTCAGGCAACTATCTGTGTGGAGTTCACATATTCTCCCCATGTCTGCGTGGGTTTCCTCTGGGTACTCCAGTTTCCTCCCACATTCCAAAGATGTGCAGGCTAGGTGAATTGGCCATGCTAACCTCCCCATAGAGATGTGTAGATTAGGTGGGTTATAGGGGAATGCGCCTGGGTGAGGTGCTCTGAGTTTCAGTGTGGACTTGTTGGGCCGAAGGGCCTGTTTCCACACTGTAGGAATTTTAAAAAAATTTAAACTTTTAATCTGTGCCATACCTGTAAAGCTGTTGAAGCTGATATAAGGTTGGGTGCTTGATTGAATAAGTGACACAACTAGCTGCTCTCCATTTTTTTTTCTGTAGCAAGTGTGCTACTGTGGAATTTAAAAGAATATAAATTTGAGTATACTAATATGAAGTTAATCCTGAACTGTGAAGAGGCCAGTGCATGAGACAAGCCCATAAATGAGATTTAGAATAGCACAGGGAGCAATTAAGAGCTTGAGATTCAGGACTCAGCGAGGCAATACAGCCTTAAAAACCAAAAGGACATGAAAACATTGCAGACAGCTATTTAGAAAATATCCAAAGAGGGACAAGAAGGAATAGTGTCAAAACACAGAAAAACAGCACCAATATTTTCAAACAAGGGAAACTGATAACATGAAAAAATTAATGATTCTTTACTTGAGATAATATTTGTTGGTTAGAATAGCCTTCTTTTGCTATTACATCTTATGGTTCATAAGATATAGGGGCAGAATTAGGCCATTCAGCCCTTCAAAGTGTGCTCCACATCTCCATTTTCATGCCCGCTCCCCAAAACCCTTCAACCCATTACCAATTAAAAATCTGTCTCACCCCTCCCTAAATTATGTCCCAACATTGACTACTTTGGGATAGCACATTTCACAGCTTGTTTGAGGAGTGGTTTTCTCCTCAACTCTGTTTTAAATTTACTACCCCTTATCCGAAGGCTATAACCTCTTGTCCTAAAATGCCCCACAAGAGGAGGCATCTGCTCCATGTCTATTTTAGTTATACCTTTTATCATCTTGAATACCTCAATTTGATCTCCCCTCATTCTAAATTCCAGAGAGTACAGGCCTAAACTGTTAAATCCCTCTCCATAAAACATAACCCTCATCTTTGGGATCAATCTAGTGAACCTCCTCTGCATTGCCTCCAATGCAATCTTTCCTCAAATAAAGGGGACTAAAACTGTTCATAATACTCCAGGTGTGGTCTCATCAATGCCTTGTACAGTCACAACAATACTTCCTTGCCTTTACATTGTATCCCTTTAGCTGTAAAAGCCAACATTCCATTCACTTCCTTTATTATCTGCTGTACCTACACGCTAGCTGTCTGAGACTCATGAATGAGGACACCCAGATCCTTCTGCATCAGAGCATCCCAAAGTCTCTAAACATTTAGATAATGTCCATTTGTCAGGTTATTATTATTTCCTCAATGCAATTTACCTCCTACGCATTTTTGTGTCATCCCCAAATTTGGCTACAGATCCTTCTGTCCCAAGTCACAAACTATAGATTTTAAATAGCTGGGTTCAAGGATTGAACCCTGTGGCATCCCACCAGTTACTCCCTGCCATCCAGAAAGAAACCTATTTATCTCAACTCTGGCTGATGGACGGAAGATAGTCACCTATCCAACCTAATTCCATGTTATCCAACCATGTGAATTAACCTTTTGTGTGATATTTTATTAAAAACTTTCCACAATTCCAAATATTTTACATCTGCAGGATCCTCATTATCTACTTTGCTTGTTACATCTTCAAACAACTCTAGCAAACTAGTGAAACATGATTTGTCCTTCATAGAACCATGCTGACTCTGACAGATAGTGCTTTGTCTTTCTAAGTGTCCTGATATTGCTTCTTTGATTATTGATTTTACATTTTGCAAACAACAGATATTAAACTGAACTAAGGTGTTTAAAAAAAAGCAAAAGATCATACTGGTAGGAGTCGTCTATATGCCCTCTAACAGTAATTATATGATAAGACGGAGAAAAAAGTCAGCAGTTAATAAGGACTTGGATTAAAAGGCAATATATTAATTATGGGTGACTTTCATCTTCATGTAGATTTGGATCATCAGATTGACAGATAAAGCTATGAGAAAAATTGATAAAGTGTATTTGGAACAGCTTCCCAGGGCAATATGTTGCATATCCAGCCAGGAATCAGGCTATTTTGGATTTAATTATTTATAATGTAGCTACTTTAATATGATATCAAGAGTAAAAGATCCCCCAGGCAACAGTACATATATCATGGTAGAATTTAACATTCCAGTTTGGGTTGGAAACAGCTCTGCTAAATTTAAATAAGGGTCATTAGAAAGGGATGAGGATATGAGTTTAGCAGAAAGCTAGTGCTCATGTTGGGAGGATTTTAAACTAGTTTGGCGGGGGTGGAGCGGGGGGAGATGGTTGGTTTACTGAGCTACAGTACATTAGGGATACAGCAATACTACAGCAATATTAAGTTTCAAGGGAGTAGGTAAGATTGGGTGGCCTCTAATATGAGGAATATTATCGGTAAGACAGAGGAGTTAAGGGCATGGATTGACATGTGGAATTGTGATATTGTTGCCATCACAGAGACATGGTTGAGGGAGGGGCAGGACAGGAAATTCAATATTCTGGGATATAAGTTCTTCGTGACGGATGGGGAGGATGCAAAAGAGAAGGCTGTATGACATTATTAAATAAAGTTACTTACTGCAGGAAGGAGAGACAATATCTCGATTTGTGGGTAGAGTTTAGGAACAAAAAGGGTACAGTCACATAACTGGAAGTGTATCATAGGGCGCCAAACAAACAGTCAGCTGGCAATAGAGCAGCAGAGATGTAGACACAGGTGTGCAAAAATAATAGCAAGGTCACCATTTAGAGGATTTCAACTTGTCCACACAAATTGGAATAATCATTGCGTAAAAGGACTTAAGAAGAGTGGATTTTTTGAAAACATTCAGGAGATTTTTTAGGTCAATGTACAGATGGTCCAATACTTGAAAAGTATTCAGGTAATTCTGGGGGTCGAAGCTGAGCAGTTGTTTGAGGTGGCTGTGGGACAGCATTTAAGTGATAGTGACCAGAACAGAATACGACAATTTAAGTTTGTTATGGGAAAGTAAAACAGATGGTTGGCAAAGAGTGGTCTGAGATTGGAAGCAGACATATTTTGTTAAAATAAGGCAGGATCTGGCCAATGTAGACTGGAAACACGGAACAGCAACTTGCGTGAAATCTACAACAGAACAGGGGGGAGGCCATGTTGCATTCAGAAAGGAAACAGAGAGTACAGACCCCAACATTTTCCCTTTAGGGTAAAATGGACGAGCACCAAGCCCAGAGAACCATGGATGTTGACGAATATTCAGGACTGAGGATAATAAGAAGGATAGGGAGACTTTAAGCAGGTATAAAGGGAGCAAGTCAGAAGACCTTATGAAATGAAATCTCTATGGCAGGTTGGATAGAGGAAAACCAGTAGATGCAGTATTGCTTGCATTTCTCAACGGCATTAGCTACGGTGCCATGCAAAGTTTAATAAACAAGATAGGCTCTCATGGATTTAGGGGATTACAGGATTGGTCAGAAAGTATAAAGTAGGATTAAGCAGGGCATTTTCAAATTGATAAGTTGTGGCTAGTAGAATTCCTAAAGGACTGGTGCTCGAGTCACAGCTGTTTACAATGATAGTGATGATTTGCACAAACAGAGTAATGCATTACTGACATTGCAAATTTAGATGAGAATGTAAGCTGTGACAAAGTCACTAAGAATCTGCAAAGTGCTGCAGGTTAAGTAAATAGGCAATGGCAGTTGGAGTATGATACTGGAAGAAAGAATAGGAATCTCACCTATTGGCGAAAGTGATTAAAGTAAGATGTTTTGAAAAGTTGTGAAATTTGTAAATATCACTTCAGAGGGAATTAGGTATATTTGTACAAGGTATTGATAAAAGTTATATTCAAGCATATGAAGCAACTAAAAAGGCAAATGCATATTGCCTTTCATTGTAAGGGGACTGGAGCAGAGGACTAAGAATTTTTTTGCTACAGTTGTACAGGACTTTGTTAAAACTACACCTGGAGTATTAGGTACAGATTTGGTCTCTGTATTTAACTGGACTAGTTGCTGAGATGAGAAGGCTATGCTACAATGACAGGTTAAGTAAATTGGGCCCATACACAGATAAGGAGAATACCTTTTGTATCCCCCCAGAGGGTTGTGTGACTTTGGAATTCTGTCTCAGAAGGTGATGAAGGCAGGATCACTTTTGAAAAAATTACATTTGAGGTAGAGGTAGGTAGATTTTTGCGAGATAATAGAGTTAAAAGTTTCTGATGGTAGGTGGGAATGTGGAATGTGGAATGTGGAATTCAAAACATAACAGATAAACTGTGATCTTATTGAATAGTGCAGCAGGTTCGAGGGCCTGAATGGCATGTTTCTACTCATAGTCCCTATGTGCAAAAGAGTAAGTACAGGTTAATCTCAATAGTATGGAGACTTGTAAGGTGCAACTGTGTCACAATGAACTGAGCCAAAGTTTCTTAAAATTCCTTAAGCTGTTTTACAATACAGTAACTGTTGTTTTGTTGACAAAGCATTCAATTCTCACACAGAAGTTTTACGAATGAAAGTAAACTAGATTTGCATTTATGTCTAACCCAAAAGTAAAATGCCACAGATACTGAAAATTTGAAATCAAACAATAAATGCTGCAAGTCAGACAATATCTGTGGAGAGAAACAGTTAATTTTTCAGTTTGATGGCCTCTCAAGTTACTTGCATTTATACTGTGCCTCAGAAAATTCTGAAGTACATTTTATCGATGAAGTACTTTTATACTGCAGTCGCTACTATAATGTAGGAAATGTGGCAATGATTCCTCAAGCTTACGTAAATGCCAATGTGGGTGACTGGATAATGTGTTTTATTTATATTGATTGAAGGATAAATATTGGCCAAACCACAAGGAATAACTCCTCTGCCTGTCTGGCAGCATCTGTGGAGGAGAAAACAGAGTTGTCGTTTCGGGTCTGGTGACCCTTCCTCAGAACCTTCTGAGAAAGGGTCACCGGACCCGAAACGTTAACTCTGTTTTCTCCTCTACAGATGCTGCCAGACCTGCTGAGCTTTTCCAGTAACTTTGTTTTTGTTCCTGATTTACAGCATCTGCAGTTCTTTTGGTTTTTATTTCGTATTTGGCTCCTCTGTCTGTATTAAAAATGCCAGCATAGCATCTTTCCTCTCCACCCGACAGTGCAGACCAGCCTTAGCTCAGCACCTCACCTTAAAGATAGCACTTCCAACAGTATAGCACTGTCTGATTGCCATCAGAGAACTTGAGCTCCCAAACATCTGACTCAAAAACATATGGCAACAAGCCACAGGTGATACATACAAATACCAGTTGGGACAATTAATTCGTTTGTCACTGATTGTGAAAACACTGAATAGTAGTGTTCAAACCCCTGGACTTAGAGGCCTGGGTTCAAGTGTCATCTGCTCCAGGGATATGCAATAACGTCTCTGAGCAGGTTGATTAGAAAACTAGGTTAAGTAAAATAAAAACTCAACAGGTCAGCCAGCTTCAGTGGATAGTATAAAGTTAACGTATCAGATTAATAACTTCTCTGAATGTTAACTCTGTCTCTCTGCAGATGCTGTTTGATCTGCTGTAATTTTACAGCATTTATTTTTCTCTCTTATTTCACATTTCTGGCTCTGCAGTATATTGTTTTGAGTTTTTGATGGTGTTGGTTGAGGGGAAAGTATAAGTCGGTATCCCTGGAAAATCTGACTCTCTTAATATGTTGGCCAGCTTCAATGACTAAAACAATGGGTGCATGAAACAATTCAGCCTCATTCCATCACTGATGGCAGTCTTCAGCCATTTCAATTCAATCCATGGGATGTTAGGAAATGGCAGAAGGCACTGGATATTATATAGATTGATATTACATAGATTACAATAGTCTGACAGTAGTACTGAAAACATGTGCTCCAAAACTGGCCACAACATGGCCAAACTATTGGAATACAGCTATCTAACTAACAAAGTAGAAAACTGTCCCAGTATGTCAAGTCAAATCCAATCAGCTAATTATTGGCTCATTCCTGGCTAGGCAATCAAGCTGTATTTACACAGCAATAAGCTGTTCATCGATGCTCAGTTTCGGTTCTAAGAGTCTCCTTTGGCACACTGTTGAGATTTTTCTTTTATTTTTCCCACTTTTGGTTGGAACTCTGAGCTGAGAGCTGAAGGTGACCAAGAGACTGTGAGCAACAGCTTGTTTTACAAATAAGAATGGTTAATTATTGTTCAAAGAACACTGTAGACATTTTGGCTCCAGGGTTGCATTATGCTTAATGCCTGGATACTAAAAGGAGCAATCAGAGGGATGCCGAGATAGTAGGAACTGCAGATGCTGGAGAATCTGAGATAACAAGGTATAGAGCTGGATGAACACAGCAGGCCAAGCAGCATCAGAGAAGCACGAAAGCTGATGTAATCAGAGGGATGCCAGTGACAACCAGTTTAACAAAGTGTTTGTTGAAAAAAAACAAAGAGAAGCCAAAGTTTGGCCTAGTTTGAACTGTGTTTTTAGACTGAAAGGCATGTGCTGTGATAGGTGCTGGTAGGAGTTTTGGTTGTTCTCTAGTTATCCTTCAGTGAAAGAATTATTGCACGTTTGAGAAAAGAATCCCAGTTACAAAAAATACACCTTGGAACCTACTGGAAGCCATTTGCTTTGACCATAGTCAAAGATACTATGCATTGCTGAAACTGCTCAAGTGAACTGGTTAATTATATACTTTTTTTTCTTTTAATTTATCCTTTAGCTATGTCTGTCTATGTGGAGTGGGGTGATGTTCAAAGAATATTGGGTTTAAATCATAGCCATTAATTATATTACCTTGTATAGTTTTGCTCTGCTAAAGTTACAGTATTATTAAATTGCTAATTTTTGTTTCAATATAAATTTGATGTCTGATACCCATTATTTGTAAATCTGGTTGAGAAATCATTGGAGCAAATTTTGAGAGTCAATGAATGTTTTAATTTTACTGTGTTGTGAATGCCGGGATAGGAAGGCTTACTCGATTTAGCTGATCCGGCAGTCAGGGAGCTCTGTTGGCCAGTAGGTTCAATTCCCACACTATTTGAGGTCCCCATGAAGGGTCCATCTTCTTGATCTTGTACCCCTCCTGAGGCCTGGTGAGCCTCGGGTTAAAGTGCCATCAGTTGTCTCTCCTTCTTTAGTATCAGAGCTATCCTTAGGGTCTATGGACTTTTCATGATGTACTTGCTGTCCCCACGTTATAACAACACATTGTTTATAAACTCCGGTAGCTTTTACTTTTGTGGTACGTTTTATGCTGAGGTTATTACCTTGGTGTCCTTCCTATTTATCATCACTCTACCATGTCTTTTTGATGGCTAAGGCTCCACTCTTTCTGTGGAGAGTGTTGTTTCTCATAACCGTAAGTACAAAATCGGAGAGATTTTTTTCCTGCCTTCCTGATGTCTGGACGTCTGCCCTCTCTTTAATTAGCATTGTGGGGGTAACTCCTTTCCACAGTTGAGATGCCAGTTGAGCATCTGTTTAATTAAGAGGAAAGGCTATCTCGAGTGAACAAAAAGAATCACAATAATAACTTGAATGGGAGGCCTGGCACAAAATCAGCATTGGATGCTAGCTGGCGTCATAATTTGCATACTCCATATATTTATGATATCTGCACAAAAGCCCCCACTAACTTCCTGATAATGTTTGGCATGGACCATCCCTGAAATTATTGGCATTTCGCTATTTAAATGGCACTATGCTTGTTCACATGGATTTTCAAAAAGCGTTAGGTCTGGTACTTTTTGGAAAGCTTGCTAATAAAGTTACAACATTCAAGAAGTGTCAGAGAGCTTTAGGAAATTGGTTACTGGTTAAAAATGGAGAATTATGTTCTTTTTAGGAGCTAAGGTATGCAACAATGGTATTACCAAGGTCAGTGTTGCGGTAAAGGCATAAATGGGGAAGAAAGTCGTAAGAATTAGTTACTCAGGAGAGACAGTCAGCAGTACATAATAGGGTAATCCACGATAAAAGTAAAAGTTAAACTACACTCTAGACAACGACGATACAATTTGAAATTAAACAGAATAGCTTATGAATGAAATGGTCATTGTTGGACAAATGCCCAACTGTCTGGTGGAGATGTGAGTATGAATGGAAAAGGCCTGAGTAAAATAAATACCTAAAAACAACTGCAGTATGGGCCAGCAGGTTGGTAGAGGATTTTGAGTGTTTATTACAAGGCCCATGCTCTTGCATGCCTTGACGCTGTTGACAAAAGTTTGGAGGATGGCTACTGAATGTGCCCATTGTGCTCCTTAGAGGACGGAATATGCATTAAGACCCTAAAAGCTAGCAGTTGTGAGTACCATCTACAAGACACACTATGACAACTTACCAAGGTACCTCAAAAAGCACGTTGGAAACCTGAAACCTCCACCTTCTAGAAGAACAAGAGTTATAGACTGCCACAGCAAATTCTCCTCCAGGTACACTGCCTGACTTCAAACTATATCACTGTTCCTTCAAGTTAGAACATAGAACATAGAACAGTACAGCACAGAACAGGCCCTTCAGCCCACAATGTTGTGCCGACCATTGATCCTCATGGATGCACCCTCAAATTTCTGTGACCATATGCATGTCCAGCAGTCTCTTAAATGACCCCAATGACCTTGCTTCCACAACTGCTGCTGGCAACGCATTCCATGCTCTCACAACTCTCTGCGTAAAGAACCTGCCTCTGACATCCCCTCTATACTTTCCACCAACCAGCTTAAAACTATGACCCCTCGTGCTAGCCATTTCTGCCCTGGGAAATAGTCTCTGGCTATCGACTCTATCTATGCCTCTCATTATCTTGTATACCTCAATTAGGTCCCCTCTCCTCCTCCTTTTCTCCAATGAAAAGAGACCGAGCTCAGTCAACCTCTCTTCATAAGATAAGCCCTCCAGTCCAGGCAGCATCCTGGTAAACCTCCTCTGAACCCTCTCCAAAGCATCCACATCTTTCCTATAATAGGGCGCCCAGAACTGGACGCAGTATTCCAAGTGCGGTCTAACCAAAGTTTTATAGAGCTGCAACAAGATCTCACGACTCTTAAACTCAATCCCCCTGTTAATGAAAGCCAAAACACCATATGCTTTCTTAACAACCCTGTCCACTTGGGTGGCCATTTTAAGGGATCTATGTATCTGCACACCAAGATCCCTCTGTTCCTCCACGCTGCCAAGAATCCTATCCTTAATCCTGTACTCAGCTTTCAAATTCGACCTTCCAAAATGCATCACCTCGCATTTATCCAGGTTGAACTCCATCTGCCACCTCTCAGCCCATCTCTGCATCCTGTCAATGTCCCGCTGCAGCCTACAACAGCCCTCTACACTGTCAACGACACCTCCGACCTTTGTGTCGTCTGCAAACTTGCTGACCCATCCTTCAATTCCCTCGTCCAAGTCATTAATAAAAATTACAAACAGTAGAGGCCCAAGGACAGAGCCCTGTGGAACCCCACTCACCACTGACTTCCAGGCAGAATATTTTCCTTCTACTACCACTCGCTGTCTTCTGTTGGCCAGCCAATTCTGTATCCAAGCAGCTAAGTTCCCCTGTATCCCATTCCTCCTGACCTTCTGAATGAGCCTTCCATGGGGAACCTTATCAAATGCCTTACTGAAGTCCATATACACCACATCCACAGCTTGACCCTCATCAACCTTACTAGTCACATCCTCAAAAAACTCGATAAGGTTTGTAAGGCATGACCTACCCCTCACAAAGCCGTGTTGACTGTATTTGATCAAGCCATGCTCTTCCAGATGGTCATAAATCTTATCCCTCAGAATCCTTTCTAACACCTTGCAGACGACAGACGTGAGACTTACCGGTCTATAATTGCCGGGGATTTCCCTATTTCCTTTCTTGAAGAGAGGAATTACATTTGCCTCTCTCCAGTCCTCAGGTACGACTCCAGTGGAGAGCGAGGATGCAAAGATCTTCGCAAGTGGCGAAGCAATTGCATTTCTCGCTTCCCAAAGCAGCCGAGGACAAATCTGATCCGGGCCTGGCGACTTGTCAATCTTAATGTTTGACAAAATTTTCAGTACATCAGCTTCCTCTATCTCTATCCATTCCAGCATGCACACCTGCTCTTCAAAGGTTTCATTCACTACACAGGTCGTTTCTTTCGTAAAGACAGAAGCAAAAAACTCATTTAGGGCTTCCCCTACCTCCTCAGGCTCCACACACAAGTTCCCTATGCTATCCCTGATCGGCCCTACTCTTTCTTTGACCATTCTCTTATTCCTCACGTAAGTGTAAAATGCCTTTGTGTTTTCCCGGATTCCTTCTGCCAAGCCTTTCTCGTGCCCCCTCCTGGCTCTCCTCAGACCATTTTTGAGCTCCTTCCTTGCCTGCATGTAATCCTCTCTAGCTGAACTTGACCCTAGCTTCCTCCACCTTATGTAAGCTACCTTCTTCCTTTTCACTAGAAGCTCCACCGCTCTCGTCATCCAAGGTTCCTTTATCTTACCCCGTCTTGCCTGTCTCAGAGGGACATATTTACTCATCACTCCCAACAACTGTTCCTTAAACCATCTCCACATGTCTATAGTAGTTGCTGGGTCAAAATCCTGGAATTCCCCTCCAAACAGCACTGTATCCCTGCATTCTAGGATAGCGGTGGATCAAGAAAGCAGCTCACCATCGCCAATTCCTCCTCCAGAGGATTAGACATGGCAACAAATGCTGGCCTAGTCAGCGATGCCCTCACTCCACAAATTAATTTAAGAGAAATACAGAAGATTGCATTGCCGAAACTGAACACCATATACTAAATTGTAAGTTGCAAGGAAACCACTGTTGGAAATGTGCCCAGATGTTTGATTAGATGACTTGATTAGTGTTTGACTTAAATTCCCATGTGGCAAATGAAACAGGGTGCTGTTCTGTGTGGTGGCAGCGGGGAAGCTCTGCCAATTGCGAGGGCTGAATCAACATTTAAACTTTTTGTCATTTCTAGAATGTAGTCATACAAATTAGAAATCTCAGGAATAAGTAGAAGTATCTTTTTTTACCTTGTGGTTCATCTTCCTTTTTAAGAATTTCTAACTTCTTCTGTTTTGCTGCCAATAGTTCACGTTTTATCTGACGTGCTTCTTTGCGTAGCTCTTCACTGCACAAAAACAATATTTATATAAGCATATCATTTTAGCTGCAATAAAACATGTTCCAGCCAGATGCTTAGAAATTCAATTATAAATAAAGAAATGTGGTTATTAGTAACAGTTATGACAATGAACATTTGA
This sequence comes from Stegostoma tigrinum, assembly GCF_030684315.1. Taxonomy (NCBI): domain Eukaryota; kingdom Metazoa; phylum Chordata; class Chondrichthyes; order Orectolobiformes; family Stegostomatidae; genus Stegostoma; species Stegostoma tigrinum. The sequence continues at coordinate 118,537,111 of NC_081354.1, forward strand.
AACATCAGGCTGGAGTTTTCAGCAAGGATATACGTCACTGTCTTTGCCTCGCTGAGAGATCTGTGGCAAGAGCATTGCCTCTTTTAGTGTATAATTGATTGCTGTACCATCAAATTAGGTCAGTGATGTCATGAAGCTGTTCAAGGAACCAATCACAGTCAACAATTCTCATAGACTTAACCCAGAAACAAAATGCACCAAAGTCAAATAGCCTCTTTAAAGTTAAACATAGAATAAGAGATCACCTGCTGATATGGAAGAAAAATTTGTGAATATATTTTAAAGCAGAAAGGAAAATAAGAGCTGAAGACCAAATGGCCCTTCAAACCTGCTCCAACATTCATTGTGATCATGACTGATCACCCAACTCAATAGCCTGTTCTGATTTTCCCTTGTATCTTTGAACCCTTGAGTTCTCAGGGCTATGTTCAACTCAGATAATGCTTTGGTCTCAAATGCTTTCTGTGACAGCAAATTCACAGATTTAGCATTCTCTCTGGGTGAAGAAATTTCTCCTCATCTCAGTCCTAAATGATTACATGATATTGTTAAATATGTGGCCTCTGGTTCGGGACTCCATATTTAGTTGATTCACTCGCGAGATTTGGGCGTTGCTGGCTGAGCAGCTTTTATTGCCCATTCCCAGTCACCCTCGGGAAAGTGGCTGTGAGCTGCCTTCTTGAACCGCTGCAGTCCATTTGATGTAGGTACTAAACTGCATTCGGAATTTTACTGTTTCTATGAAATCCTCCACATTCTTCTGACCTGCAGTGAACATAACACTGTCTTTGTATGTCAGTCCTGCCATCCCAGGAATCTGTGCTTTTGCTATACTCTTTCCATTGAAAGAATCCATCATCAGATAGGAGACCAAATCTGCACAGAATATTCCAGATGCGGTCTTACCAAGGTCCTGAATAATTGCACAGGACATCCCTGCTCTCCTGTACTCAAACCTTTTGGCCATAAAAGCCACGATACCATTTAATTTCTTTATTGTCTGATACACTTGCATGCTTACCTTTGGAAAGGACGCCCAAGTCGCATTGCACATTCCCCTCTCCCAATTTCTACCAGATAATCTGCATTCTTGTTTTTCTTACCAAAGTGGATAGCCTCACATTTAGAACATAGAACCATACAGCGCAAAACAGGCCCTTCTGCCCTCAATGTTGCGCCGACCTGTGAACTAATCTAAGCCCCTCCCCTACACTATCCCATCATCATCCATATGCTTATCCAAGGACTGTTTAAATGCCCTAATGTGGTTGAGTTAACTACATTGGCAGGCAGGGCATTCCATGCCCTTAGCACTCTCTGAGTAAAGAACCTGCCTCTGACATCTGTCTTAAATCTATCACCCCTCAATTTGTAGCAATGCCCCCTTGTACAAGCTGAAGTCACCATCCTCGGGAAAAGGCTCTCACTGTCCACCCTATCTAATCCTCTGATCATCTTGTATGTCTCTGTTAAATCCTCGCTTAGCCTCCTTCTCTCGAATGAGGACAGACCCAAGTCCCTCAGCCTTTCTTCATAGGGCCTGTGCTCCAGACCAGGCAACATCCTGCTAAATCTCATCTGCACCTTTTCCAATGCTTCCACATCCTTCCTGTAATGGGGCAACCAGAACTGCATGCAATATTCCAAGTGAGGCCGCACTAGCGTTTTGTACAGTTGCAGCATGACATCACGGCTCCGGAACTCAATCCCTCTACCAATAAAACCTAACACACCGTAAGCCTTCTTAGCAGCACTGTCAACCTGGGTAGCAACTTTCAGGGACTTATGTACATGGACACCAAGATCCCTCTGCACATCCAAACTACCAAGAATCTTTCCATTCTGCCTTCCTATTATTCCTCCCAAAGTGAATCACCTCACATTTATCCATATTAAACTCCATTTTCCACCTTTTGGCCTAATTCTGCAGTTTATCCAAGTCTCCCTGCGACCTGCAACATTCATCCACACTGTCCACCACCCCACCGACTTTAGTGTCATCTGTAAATTTACTAACCCATCCACTTATGCCTGCGTCCAAGTCATTTATAAAAATGACAAACAGCAGTGGTCCCAAAACAGATTCTTGAGGCACACCACGAGTGAACTGACTCCAGGCTGAATATTTTCCATCAACCACCACTCGTTGCCTTCTTACAGAAAGCCAGTTTCTAATCCAAACTGCTAATCTCCCTCAATCCCGTGCCTCTGTATTTTCTCCACCAGCCTAACACGTGGAACCCTATCAAAGGCTTTACTGAAGTCCATGTACACCACGTCAACCGCCCTTCCCTCATCGACATGCTTGGGCACCTTCTCAAAAAACTCATTGACGTTTGTGAAACTCGACTTGCCCTTGACGAATCCATGCTGACTATCTCCGATCAAATTTATTCACATTATACTGCATTTGCTCACTCATTCAGATTATCTAAATTACACAGAAGAATCTCTGCATTCCCCTTACAATTTACTGTCCCACTCAGCTCTGTATTAGCTTCAAATTTGGAGCTATTGCATTTAGTTCCCTCAACTAAATTGCGAACAGCTATATTCCTGCACACAGTACCCCACTGGTCACTACCTGCCATTCAGAAAAAGACCCATTTCTTCTTGCTCTGTTTCCTGTCTGCCAACCAGTTCAATCTCCATCTCAGTACATTATTCCTCAATCCCATGTGCTTTAATTTTATTCACTAATATTTCAGGATAAAGGCTTTAATTAATCTTTTATGATCAAGATATTTTCAAATTGACGCAAATACCTTTTCAAGAGATTCCATCGCAAGCGCAAAACCCTCCATTAAAGGCACAAAAGCATGACTCATTAATTCTCTCATTTCCTTTTTTCTCTCCTTCAATGATTTTCTGCAGTCATCCAATCCAATCATTGCTGATGGCTGCACAAAACATTTTTTAACTTCCTTCAGGCAACATCCACACAATGTTCACCAACTCCAATCTGCTCTGAGTGGCTGAGCCATAAAAACAACATTTATTCATAAAGCATGTTCAAAATCGTTAAATACCCCAAAGTACTTCACTGGAATGTTACCAAACAGAGGGTAACATGAAGTCACAAAAGGAGGCATTAGGGTTATTGGTTAAAAGTGAGGCCAAACAGTTAGATGTTAAGGAGCACTAGGATGTTCAGGAGACAATAAGTGAAACAGCACAAGATAACTCAGAAGGTCGTAAGGGCAGATTGCAGAGACAGGGAAGGCAGAAGGCATGAAGAATTTCTGCTGGGAAAAATCTGGATTGTCTTCTGGCATAGAGTGTTCTAACTCATTCAACTCCTTGTGTGGCTTGTTAATTGAGTATTTTGTTTCCAGTAGCTATGTCCTGCTTCAGCACATTTTCTGAAAGAGGCCTATTGTTTTAATAGGTGGGCACTGTTTGCACCCATGTGGTTTCTTTGATTTGAAGCACTTGAAAGAAATTTTAGTATCTGGTTTTTGTCCTACCTGCTACATTGGCATATCACGTGTGACTTTTGTGGTTTTATTCCTTGAGATTTTAAAATCTATTACATTCTTAAATTTGATCTTCACCCCTTAGAATTGATCTGTATTGATTAATGGGCCTCTGCTTCACATATCATCTGAATGGCTCTCTCCAGAGTTAGCTCTTCTTAGAACTGCAATAAATCAGTTGTATAGAAACAAGAGTATCAACGTTAACAGAGAAGGAAGGAGTGCAGGTTAGCACTGCATTTGATTGTTAACAGAAAATGAAAAAAGGAAGAATGTGTGATTGTCACATCACACCAAGGAATCATACAGAAATAGGGGCATTTGATAATAGAACACAAAACACAGAATACAGAACAGTACGGCACAGGTAAAGGTCCTTCAGCCACTATGTTTGTGCCGTCCATGATGTCATTCTAAACTAATTCCAGCTGCCTGCTCAGGTCCTTATCCCTCTATTTCCTGCCTGTACATCTGTCTAAGTGCCTCTTAAACATTGTTATTGGTTCTGCTTCTCCTGGCTCCCGGGCTACTGCGTTCCAGACACCTACAACTTTGTGTAAATAAAACATGCCTCGCACAGCACCCTTAAACACTTTCCCTCTCACCTTAAAACTATGCCCCTAGTATTTGACATTTGACCCTGGGACAAAGACTTTATACACCTTATCCAAGCCTTTCATAATTTTATATATTTCTACCGAGTCACCTTCAGCGCTCTAGTTAAAACCAACCCATAACAACCAAAAGAACTGATGATGCTGTGAATCAGGAACAAAAACAAAGTAACTGGAAAAGCTCAGCAAAACAAATTAGAGGAAACCTTCAAGACCATCAATAATACCGTTACTGGCATAACATTCACAAAAGAGGTGGAAAACAACAACAAACTGCCATTCCTAGATGTCACAGTAGAGCGAACAGCCAATGGGGAACTTCAAACCAGCGTCGACAGGAAAACAACACATACGGACCAAATACTGAACTACACGAGCAACCATCCCAACACCCACAAACGAAGCTGCATTAGAACATTATTCCAACGAGCCACCACACACTGCAGCACAGAGGAACTACATAGAGCAGAAGAAAATCACCTATACAGCGTATTCAAAAAGAATGGGTACCCGATGAACACAGTCCGCTGATTCCTCAACAACAAACCCAAACAAACAGACAAAACGGGCTCAGAAACCATAACCACTCTCCCCTACATCAAAGACATTTCCGAAATGACTGCCAGACTACTCGGACCTCTTGGCATCAGGGTAGCCCACAAACCCACTAACACACTACGACAGCAGCTAATGAACTTAAAAGACCCTATACAGACAACAAGCAAAACGAACGTCATCTACAAAATACCTTGAAAGAACTGTGACAAACACTACATTGGACAAACTGACAGAAAGCTAGCCACCAGGATACATGAACATCAACTAGCCACAAAACGACATGACCCACTATCACTCGTATCCTTACACACAGATGAGGAAGGACACCACTTTGATTGGGACAACACATCCATCCTAGGACAAGCCAAACAGAGACACGCACCAGAATTCCTAGAAGCATGGCATTCCAACCGGAACTCCATCAACAAACACATTGACTTGGATACAATCTACTATCCCTGAGAAAAAGAATAGGAAATGACATCACCAACACAGGAAATGACATCACCAACCCAAGGAAACCTAAACAGATAAATAGAAAGCGGGACATAACACCAGCGCTTCGTCGGAGGCTCACTGATGATGTTACCTAGAATGGTGGTGAAACATCTGGGAACAAACCTTCCAGCTCAGTGAACCAGCTTACATCTGGAACAAAATAAAGACCCACTCTTTTGCGGACCGAGAAGAGGAGAGTGCTGTGTTGGTGGTGGAAGGAAGACGTCGGGTTGGCTGCGCACCCTTGCAACCGGTGGATTTTGATGCTGGCTTCGGCCTAACGCTGGTTCAGGGGAGCAGCCAACCTGCAACGATGGCTGCGGCAAGTGCTCGTGCCCCAAGTCAGGGGGTCCGGAACACCATCTGTGTTTCCGTGAAGAAGGTGGATGAAGGTGCACCTGTGGACCGCCTGTGAAGAGGGTCCTGCTGGACTGTTGTGGGTTCGCTGCTGCGGACATTTACTGCCTGCAGGATTTCCCCGGAGGAGGTTTTTACGATGTAACCTTCAGGAGTGCCAAGCTTTGCGAGCGCTTCCTGGAGGTTTCCAAAGAGAAAGGCAGTGAGGTCCCCCTCTCTGTATTGACCGCTGTCCCGCTGTTCGTGATGCCAGCGCAGAGGAGCCGTATGGTGACTGTACACATGTACAACCTGCATGTGCCAGCAGTTGATGTCCTGACCTTCCTTGGAAGGCACGTGAAAGTGGAAGGGGACCTAACTGACATCATGGACCCCTTTGGCATCTGGACCAGTAGGAGGCAGGTCAAGGTGACGCTGAGGATGCGCGTGGATAGGAACATTGTACACCCACCATCCAGCTTCGCGGTCGGCAGGAGCAAGGGCTACCTGACCTACGCAGGGCAACCCAAAGTCTGCCATGCCTCTGGTAGGTCAGGTCACGTGGCGGCCGACTGCAAAGCCATCATCTGCAGGGAGGTGGGACACCTTGCAAAGGATTGCCCTCAAGAAAAAAGCTGCAACCATTGCGGGGAAGCGGGCCACCTCTGCAGGGCATGCCCGCTGCAGGGGACCACCTACGCCCAGGTCGCCGGCAGGGGCAATGCGGGGCCAGTCCCCCCGGAGGACAGGAAGGCACCAGGGCCCTGCAAGGACCCTACTAATGTGCAGGAGGGCCAGGTCGTGCAGGAAGGCCCAGCCCCGCAGGGTGGGCCCGAGGCCAGCAAAGCGCCCCTCCAGGCTCCGCTCCCCGCCGACAACCCGGAGTCGATGGAGGCGGCGACAGGCGACCCAGGGAAGTGGACAACAGTCCGGAAAGCGAGGAGGAAGGCGCATCGGCGGGCCCAGGAATCGCAACCATCAGGCGGGAAGAGGCAGCTACAAGGGGGCTATAAGAGTTCCTCTGACGAGGGAGATTCGGAAGGGGCCCGCCCAAAGCAGAAGCTAAAGATCTCAAGGGAGAAGGAAAGCAGCACCCCACTTCCAGGTGACGGGAGGTGTCCTGAGGCTCCCTCCGACACCCAGTCACGTGCCGCTGGGGCACTGGAGGGCCCCCCGGAACTTCCAGGTGGGAAGGAGGAAACAGCGCGTCCCCAGCCTAACCCAGAGCCGGACTCTCCTGCCTCCGTACCCCCGACGGGGGGAATGCCACCCAGAAGGCAGCACGGATGGTTTCCTGAGCCCGGAGAGCATCCAGCAGTTAGCCTGGGCAATGGGCATGAAGGGACAGATGGAGGGGGTGGACCTTGGACTTGGGGAGGGTACTGCAGTCAATGCCCACAATGGGGGTACTAGTTGCGAGCATTAATGTGCGCAGCGTCAAGTCTACCGCAAAATGTGTGTCCATGTTGGCCTACCTGACCAACATCAAGGCGGACCTCCTGTTTCTGCAGGAGTGCGGGATACCGCACCTCAGCAGGTACGAGAAATGGTCCAGCGCCTGGACCTGTGGGCCTTTGATCTGGTCGGGGGGTAACGACTGTCGGTCCTCGGGCCTGGCTATTCGGCTGTGGGGGCGCAACTTCACCATCTCTCAAGTTCAGGAGGTGGTGGTGGGGCGCCTCCTAGTGGCTGACATCACCAATGCTCCCCTGAGGCTGATCAATGTGTACGCCCCAGCGGTACAGAGTGAGCGGTTGGCCGTCCTGCAGCGGCTTCCACCCCTGCTGGCTACGTCCAGGCCGGTCATCCTAGGCGGAGACTTCAACTGCATCATCGATGCAGATGGAAGATCCGGCGTGGGGACAGCGGGTGGGGGGGGGGGGGTCAACTGGACGTCATGTCCAGATTCCTGATGGGCACGGTGAAGGGCGCCAAGCTGCTCGACGTCTTCAGCACCCCTGCAGATGGAGCACAGCGGAGGTACACCTGGTCGCGGCCAGACGGGTCTATTCGCTCAAGGATAGACTCCGTGTTTGTGTCACGGGCATTCTCGGTCAGGTCCACCGGCGTCGAGCCAGTGTTCTTCTCTGACCACTGCCTCCTGCTGGCCGACTGTCACTTACAGGATGACCAGCCGGCCGGCAAGGGGACGTGGAAGCTCAACACGACTCTGTTGACCCCAGAGAATGTCGAGGAGCTTAAGAGGGAGTACACCGGTAGGAGAACCGTGAAACCCCTCTTTTGAGTCTCTGGCAACTGGTGGGAGACGGTGAAGGAGAACATCAACAGGTTCTTTGTCCTCAAGGGTGTTCGGAAGGCGAGAGAGAGGCGGGGAAAGCTGTCGCGACTCCAGAAAAGGGTGCAGAACCTGCTCCTTCTGCAGTTGATGGGGGTCGATGTCACGGAGGACCTCCGCAAGGTGAGGGGCCAGCAAGCCTCGCTCTTCGCCGCGGAGGCCTCCAGGATAATCTTCCGGTCCAGGGTCCGCTCCGTGGAGCAGGACGAGACGTGCTCGCGTTTCTTCTTTCAGAAGGTGCACAATGAGAGCTCTGTGCTTAGCTGGCTGAAGGAGGACGACGGCTCGGTGACGTCGTCTCGGCCCGACATTTTGAGAATCAGCAGATCCTTCTATGCCGGACTGTACGACATGAAGCCCATGGACAGCACGGCCTCCGAGTCATTCCTGTCGTCTATCATGGAGGTCTTAGACGACGGCACGAGGGAGTGGCTGGACCGGCCGATATCCCTGGACGAGCTGACCAGAGCCCTCAAGTCCTTGGAGAGGAATAGGACTCCCGGAAGCGACGGCTTACTGGTCGAGCTGTATTCCGCTCTGTGGGACCTGGTCGGCCAGGACCTGCTGGAGGTGTACGATAGTGCGCTTCGGGCAGGGGAAATGTGCAAGTCCATGAGGAAGGGCATCACCACCCTCATTTACAAGAGGAAGGGGGAGAGGGAAGAAATTAAGAATTGGCGTCCCATTTCACTGTTGAACGTGGACTACAAAATCCTGGCCAAGGTCATACCCAACCGGGTCAGGTCTGTCCTGGAGTCGGTGATTCACCCTGACCAAACCTGTGCTGTGCCGGGCAGGAAGATCGCTGAGAACCTCGCGCTCATCAGGGATATGATCGCCTACGTACAGGACAGGCGGGTGGACACCTGCCTCGTCAGCCTGGACCAAGAGAAGGCTTTCGACAGGGTCTCTCATGCTTACATGAGGGACGTCCTCTCCAAATTGGGGTTCGGGGAGGGCATCCGCAGTTGGATCCGGCTGCTCTACGCCAACATCGTTAGCGCAGTCTCGATCAACGGGTGGGAATCGGACAGTTTTCCTGTTAGATCTGGAGTCAGGCAGGGCTGCCCGCTCTCTCCTGCCTTGTTCGTGTGCTGTGTAGAGCCCTTCGCCGCATCCATCAGGAAGGACGTGAGCCTGAAGGGTGTGACTATCCCAGGCAGCGGAGGCCTTCAGGTCAAGACCTGCCTGTACATGGATGATGTCGCCGTCTTCTGCACCGATCGTCGGTCGGTGAGTAGACTATTGGACATCTGCGGCCAGTTTGAACTGGCCTCGGGTGCCAAAGTCAATAGGGGTAAGAGCTAGGTCATGTTCTTCGGAAACCGGGACGACCGCTCCTTCATCCCCTTCACCGTCAGGACAGACTATCTGAAGGTGCTGGGTGTTTGGTTTGGTGGAGCTGGGACGTGCATTAAGACTTGGGAGGAGCGTATCACCAAATTGAAGCAGAAGCTGGGCAGGTGGACGCTCCGGTCCCTCTCCAGCGCGGGTAAGAACCTGGTTGTCAGGTGCGAGGGGCTTTCGGTACTGTTGTATGTGGCGCAGGCCTGGCCTATTCCCTGGGCCTGCGCCGCTGCGGTCACCCGGGCCATCTTCCACTTCATTTGGGGGTCAAGGATGGACCGGGTCCGCAGGGACACCATGTACAAAGACCTGGAAAATGGGGGAAAGGGCGTACCGAATGCCACCCTCGCCCTGGCGGCTACCTTTGTGTGCGGCTGCATCAAGCTGTGCGTAGACCCTCAGTACGCAAACACCAAGTGTCACTACTTACTGAGGTTCTACCTGTCCCCGGTGTTGCGAAGGATGGGCCTGGCCTCGTTGCTGCGGAACGCTCCGAGTAGTTGGACCGTCCCGTACCACCTGTCCTTCGTGGAGAAATTTTTGAAGGGAAACACCTTTTGACCACAAGGCCGTCAGGCAGTGGTCAGCACGTAGTATCCTCGAGACCCTTTGGGAAAAGGAGAGAGTGGATCCCATCGTGTGGTTCCCCATGCAGACTGCCAAAGTAGTTTGGCAGAATGCCTCATCACCAGAACTTTCAAACAAGCACAAGGACATTGCTTGGCTGGCGGTGAGAGGGGCTCTGCCAGTGAGATCCTTTATGCATGCCCGGAATCTCTGCGCCACCGCACGCTGCCCTTGAGGCGGCTGCGGGGGGGACGAGACTGTCGATCACCTCCTTCTGGAGTGTGCCTTTGCGCAGGAGGTCTGGAGGGGGATGCAGTAGTATTTGTCGAGGTTCATCCCGAGCAGCTCCGTGACGCGGGACTCCGTGTTCTACGGGCTGTTTCGTGGGACGCACACCGAGACCAACATCAACTGCGCCTGGAGGACCATCAATGTGGTGAAAGACGCTCTTTGGTCTGCCCGCAACTTGCTGGTCTGCCAGCTGAAAGAACTGACCCCGACTGAATGTTGCAGACTGGCGCACTCCAAGGTCCAGGACTATGTGCTGAGGGACGCGCTAAAGCTTGGGGCAGCCGCCGCCAAGGCGCGGTGAGGAAAGACCACGGTATGAAACCCCTCATCCACAATAAAAAAAAGGGCCCTATCTGGTAACTGGGCCCAGGTGGCGCCTTCCCCAACTGGTCAGGGGGCCAACGGGGACTGTGCGGGGTGACGACTGCCGGGGTATTTTCTTTGCCTTGTTTTTTTTCCTTTAGTTGGTGTACGTACCCCCTGGGTAGCCCGGAGCAGTTTGCATGACTGGGTAGGTGTATAAATATGTTTTTTTTTGTACATCTTATGAATAAAGTATATTTTTGCAAATAAAAAAAGGTGACGAAATGTCTGAAAACTAACCTTCCAGCTCAGTGAGCAATCTCACATCCAGAAAGTTAATGTTTTAGGTCTGGTGACCCTTCCTCAGAAAACAATCCCATGTTTGTCCAATCTCTCCTGAAAGCTAATACACTCAAGTCCAGGCAACATCCTGGTAAACCTCTATGGCAACTCCCCAAAGCCTCCACATCCTTCATATAGCATGGTGACCAGAACTGCACACAATACTCCTAATTTGGTCTAACTACAGTTTTCTACAACTTCTTTTATACTCAATGATCTAACTGGTGAAGGCAACCATGCTTTTTTACAATCTTAGACACTTGTGTTGCCATGTTCAGGGATCTATCAATTTGCATCCCATGATCCCTCTGAATAGCAATGCTCCTCAAGGTCTTGCCATTTACTGTTCGCTTTCCTCTGCATTTGATCTCCCAGAATGCATCACCTCATATTTGATGGGATTAAACTCCAGCTGCCATTTCTCTGCCAACTTTCCAACTGATCTACATCCTACTGAATCCTTCGATAACCTCCCTCATTATCCATCAGAACACCAATTTTTGCATCATCTGCAAACGTACTAATCAAACTACTTACATTTTCATCCAAATTATTGACTTGATCCTTGCAGAACATGACTGGTCACAGATCTTTAGTCAGAAAAATACCAAACTACCGTGACAGGCTTTGTCAAATGCTTTATTAAACTTCATGCAGACAACATCCATTGCCCTATCTTTATCAATCATCTTTGTTATATCCTCAAAAAAAACTCAAGTTTGTGGGAATGAGAACTCCCCTGTATAAAGCCATGTTAATAGGGCCTTTCTTTTCCAAATGCAAGTAAATCCTGTCCCTAAGTGTTTTCTCCAATAATACACCTACCACTGATATAAGGCTCACCATTTTATAATTTCCTGGATTATCCTGTTGCCCTTTTTAAACAAAGTAACAACAGAGGCTCCTCTCCAATCTTCTGGGACCTCACCTGTGGGTAAAGAAGTTACGAAGCTTCTCCATCAAAGTCCCAGCAATCTCCTCCCATTCCTCCTCCAGCTTATCCTGGAATTCTCATCAGGCCATGGGGCTGTATCTACCTTAAATGTTTTAAGACATCCAACGCTACCAGCTCCTTAATATCATCATGCTCAAGAATATTAACATACACCTTCCAAATCCTATCATCATCCACATCCTTCTCCTTGGTGAATACCAATGCAAAGTACTTAGTAAGAACCTCACCCACTTCCCCAGGCTCCAAGCATGAACTCCCTTCCTTTGTTTTTGAGAGAACCTACCTTTTCACTAGCTACCCTCTTTATACTAAAATACACAAAATGCCTGGGATTCTCCTTAATCCTATTTGCAAAAGGGCATTTCACAGTCCCCTTTCTAATTTCATGCATAAATCCTTTTCTGCTTCAGTTTCCTAAACGTTACACATGCTTCCTTTTTCTTCTTGATCTTTCATTATCTTTTGTCATCCAAGGTTTCTGAATGCATGAAGCATTCAGAATAAAAATAATATTGAGTTAGTGTTGCAAATCAAGGCAAATGGGTATGGCTTGGTAGTGATTACTGAGATTTACTTGCAGACCAGATTTGGGATTTGTTTCTGAAGGATAAACAGGAAGGAAAAAGAGGTTTTGTTCGTAAAGGATGCAATCAGTGTGATGAGACATGGTTTCAGCACCACAGGTCAAGATGTACAATCAGTCTGCAATGAGATAAGAAAGAGCAAGGTAAAGAAGGCTCTAGTAGGAGTAATCTATAGGTTCCTAAACAGCAGTCTCATAGTGGGACACAGTACAAGCCAAGAAATACTGGGGGCTTGTGAGAAAGGCACAGCAATAATCATGGGCGATTTTAATATATATATTGACTGGATTAATCAAATTGACAAAGTTAACCTCATGATAGAGTTGATTCAATGCATAAGATGGTTTCCTGAAGCAATATGTTTTGGAAATGATCAAGCCGCAGACTATTGTGGTTTTGGTATTGTGTAGTGAAGTTGGATTAATTAATGATCTCGCTGTAAATGATCCTACAGGGAAGAGTGATTATAACATGCTAGAATTTCAAAGGGTGAGAAACTGGAGTCCCACACCAGCATTCTGGAGTTAAACAAAGGTAATCATATAAGCATGAGGGCAGATTTAGCCCAACTGTACTGGCAGAATAGTTAAAAAGTACAACAGCTGATGAGCAGTAGCAGGTGTTTAACGAGATACTCAACTGCTCCTAACTAAAAATATATTCGAGAAAGGAAGCAAGATTGTAAAGGTATGTCTAAGCAAGAAAGTTAATATCAAAACAAAAATAATAAAGACAAAAACTCTGGCAAACTACATTGCAAAGGCAAGTGGTAGGCTGGAAGAATGGGAAACTTCTGAACTTCAACAAATGGTTACTAAGAAAAGTCATAAAAAAAGTAAAAGTAAATTGTGAAAGAAAACTAGCACGAAATATAAAATGGACAGCAAAAGCTTCGACAAGTATATAAAAGGGAAAAAGTAGCTAAAGTGAATGCTAATCCCTTTGAGGATAAAATTGGGGAGTTAATAATGGAGAACAAAGAAATAGTTGAGTCACTAAATCAATATTTTGATTCAGTTTTCAAGGCGGAGGACATAGTACCACCTCAATAATAATTGGTAACACAGTGGTTATAGAAAGGGAATCATCATTGCCAGGGAAAAAAGAATACTGAGCAAACTACTGGGATTAAGGGCAGACAAGTGCCCAGGGCCTGATGGTTTACATCATAGAGCCTTAAAGGAAGTCAAAATAAAACCATGTTGACTCTGATGTATTAAAGTAAATCATGTTTGACTAATTTGCTAGAGTTCTTGAGCATGTAACAAGTAAGGTGGATAATAGGGGCACTGTGGATGTATTATAACTGGACTTCCAGTAGGCAAGTGATAAGGTTCTGCACAAAACGTTAATATGCAAGATAAAATCACATGGTGTTCGGGGTAATTCCTGAGTTTGTATAGAGGGCTGGTAAACCAACAGAAAGCAAAAAGTCAGGATAAGTGGGCCTTTTTCGAGTTGGCAAGATTAATCAAGTTGGGTGTTGCATGTTTCAGTCCTTAGACCTCAACTACTTACAATCTCTGTTAATGACTTAGATACAGGGATAGAAAGTACTATAGCCAAATTTGCAGGTGACATTAAAATATGCAGAAATTAAGCTGTAATGAAGAAACAAGAATTTTACAAATGGATATGGATAGGTTAGGGCAATGGGTGAAAATATGGCAGATGAAGTTTAATGTGGATAAGGGTTAGGTAATCCATTTTAGTTGGAAAAATAGAGAGACAACTTAATATCTAAGCAAAGAACAACTGTTTCAGAAGGATCTGGGTGTCTTCGTGCATGAATCATAAAAAAACTAGCATGGCAATAAGGAAGGCGAATATAATTTTAATATTTATTGATAAAGGCATAGAGTAGAAAAGTAGCCTATTATTATTGAGGTGGTACTATGTCCTCCGCCTTGCTGCAACTGTAAAATGCACCTGGAGTATTGTACATATTACTTGGTCCCCTTAGTTGAGGGAGAACATAGTACCCCTCTTCTGAACTGCTTCGAGTACAACTATGTTAATTCCAGAATTGAGGGGCTTGTCTTTTGAGAAGAGATTGAGTAGTTTAGAACTATACTGTCTGGAGTTTAAAAGATTGAGGGGAGATCTAATTGAACTATACAAGATGATTAACAATGTAAACATAGGGAGGATGTTCCCTCACATGTGTAATCTAGAATGAGGAGTCATAATTTTAGAATAAGTGGTAGCAGATTTAAAACAGAGATGAGGAGAAATTACATCTGTTAAAGAGTTGTCAATTTGTGAAATTCACTAGCCCAGAGTGTGGTGGATGCTTGCACATTGCATGAATTTCAGACGACAGACACTTTTAACTAGTAACAAGTTGAAGGGTTACGGGGAACGGGCAGGTAAGTAGAATCGAGACCAGGATAACAAGTTCACCTACGTCAAGGTCCTACTCATCAACTACAACTCTGCCTTCAAACACCATAATCCCTATCAGGCTAATCTCAAAACTTGAGACATAGGTCTCAGTTCTGCCCTCTGCAACTGGATCCTAAGCTTTCTGACCCAGAGACGGCAATTAATGAAGACAGACAACAGCACCTCCTCCACGATAATCCTCAACACTGGCACCCTGCAAGGATGCATTCTCAGCCCCTACTGTACTCCCAGTATACCCACAACGGTGCAGCCAAATTCTGTACAAATGCCATCTACAAATTTGCCGACAACATCTCCGCGGTACATCAAACAATGAGTCAGAGTACAGGAGGGAGATGGAGTGTTTGGTGACGTGGTGCAATGTTAACAACCTCTCTCACAATATCAGCAAAATAAAAGAATTGATCATTGACTTCAGGAAGAAAGGAGTAAGACATGCATCTATCTACACCAATGGAGCTGAGGTGGAAAGGATCAACAGTGTCATGTTGCTTGGAATGATGATAACTGACAATCTGTCCTGGACCTCCCATGTAAATGCAACAGTCAAGTAGGCTCCTTCCCCAGGTAGCTTAGGAAATTAGGCACTTCCATAAGAGCCCTCAGTAACATTTACAGATGTACCATAAAAAGCATTCTATCCGGGTGCATAACAGCCTGGTATGGCAACTGGCCTGCCCAGGATGGTAAGAAACTACAGAAAAGTGTACGCACAGCCAAGACCTTCACAGAAGCTAACCTCCCATCATGAACTCCAATTGCATTTCTCGTTGCCATGGAATGACTGCTAACATCACCAAGGACACCTCCCACGCTGGTAATGCTCTTTTCCAACCTCTTCCATCAGGGAAACGATACAGAAGCTCGAACACACACTCCAACAGGTTCATAAACAGCTTCTTTCCTGCTGAATGGAACTCTCTAACTTCAAATAATGTTGATTTGGCTTCGTGCACCTCCTGTACAACAGTAACCTTGTATACCTCACTCTAAGCACCATATTATCTGTAAGTCCTTGTTTGCTATGATTTATTTGTACAGTTTGCAAAACAAAGTTTTTCACTGCATTTAGTGGGGCGGAATGGTGGCTCAGCAGTTAGCCCTGCGGCCTCACAGCGCCAGGGACACAGGTTCGATTCCAGCCTCGGGCGACTGTCTATGCGGAGTTTGCACATTCTCCCCATGTCTGCATGGGTTTCCTCCCACAGTCCAAAGATGTGCAGGCTACGTGGATCGGCTATGCTAAATTGCCCATAGTGTTCAGAGTGCGTGGGCTATAGGGGGATGGGTCTGGGTGGGATGCTCTAAGGGGTGGTGTGGACTTGTTGGGCCGAAGGGCCTGTTTCCACACTGTAGGGAACCAAATCTTAGGTACATAGGGCTATAATAACCCAAACTAAACCGAAACAAGATGAGATCAGCCATGACCATGTTAAATGGTGGTGCAGACTCGAGGAGCTGAATTGCCTACTCCTGCTCCTGCTCCTAGTTCTTATGTTCTTGTAGAGTCAAAGTCTTGACAGCATAGAAAGAGGTTCTTTGGCCCAAAAACATCCATACCAGTCACCAACAATCCATTTATTCTAGTCACATTTTCCAGCACTTGGCTCATAGTATCTGTGATATGATACTTCAAATGCCCTTCTGAATACTTAAATATCTTGAGGGTTCCTGCCTCTTTCATCCTGTTAGGCAGTGAGCTCCAAATACGCAAACCACCAACCACTCCTCAACTCCAATCCTGCTGGAAGTAGGCTATTCCTGCTTTTACAAATTTACTCTTGATCAGGTTTATCATTGAATCAGCTGTATGTAATTTCCTAACGAAAGCTTCTAATTGTTCCAAGTGTCCTTCCCAATGACATGACTGGCTACAGCTGGATTAATCAGTCTCTGGAAAGTTGTTGCAGTATTATTTAGCTCAAATGTCATCACTCACCATTGGAGAAGATCACAGGGTGTGACAAAGACTGATATGCTGGGAAATGGTGGTGAAGTAATAATATTACTGGATTAGTAATTCACATCTCCAGGTTAATGTCCTGGGGACAAGGATGTGAAGAGAGTGAAATCTGAGTTCATTAAAGATATGGGTTTAAAAGCTAACCTAATGGTGGCCATGTAATCATTGTTCACTGACCATAAACAATTATCTAGTTCAACACAATCATACAGTTATGCAGCATGGAAATAGACTCATTGGTCCAACCAGTGGGGCCAACCATATTCCCAAACTACTTTAGCCCATTCCCTCCAAACCTTTCCAATTCATGAACTTATCCAAATCTCTTTTAAACATCACAACTCTATGTGTATTTATCACTTCCTCTAGCAGTTCATTCCACAAGCGCACCACTTTTGTGTAAAAAAAGTCGCCTCCTCATATCATTTTTTATTTTTCACCTAGTTTTTAAACTTCCCCCTAGGGAAAAGACCCTTATGTATGCCCCTCACGATTTTATAAACCTCAATAAAGGTCATCTCTCAACCTCCTACACTCCTGTGATAGAAGTCCCAGTCTTACCAGCCTATTTTTATATCTCAAATCCACATTAGTAACCAGTTGACACTTACAGATGTCCTTTTGCAAATAAAATTTGCCATCCTTAGCTAATTTGGCCTACAGTGTGGTTGAGTCTTAACTGCACTCTAAAACACACTACCATTCCACTCAGTTCAAGGGCAAGTAGGGATGGGTAATAAATTCTGGCCCAACCAGTGGCACCCTCATCCTGTGAACAAATAAGCAAAAAAAAAATCTGTAGCTGCAGAAATTAAAAAGGAACTTGCCAGTATCCCTTTTAAAAAAATATATATATTGTTGTAAGACAAATGGCAGGGCCAAACTTGACAAGATAGCGCTACAGGTGAGGAACTGGGTAGGAATCTGCCTTTGCAACTGCATTGACCCCTCTGCAGAATCATCAGGTTTAGGCACTAAATTAATAAAGAACTCTAGCTAAGATAATAAAGTGTGAAGCTGGATGAACACAGCAGGCCAAGCAGCATCTCAGGAGCACAAAAGCTGACGTTTCGGGCCTAGATCCTTCATCAGAGAGACTCTGATCTCTGATGAAGGGTCTAGGCCCGAAACATCAGCTTTTGTGCTCCTGAGATGCTGCTTGGCCTGCTGTGTTCATCCAGCTTCACACTTTATTATCTTGGATTCTCCAGCATCTGCAGTTCCCATTATCTCTGAAAGAACTCTAGCTAGTTTGATTCGGTTTAAATACAGATTTTCCAACATGTGTTGGGTTTTTCCTTTCAGCTGGATCTGTTTCTCTGAACATATGCAGTAAAAATGTTGTTTTTATAAGGCAGGATTTTCCTACATCCACATCATGTATGGCTATGGTTGTACTCTGGGGTACCTTTGTAAATTTGAAGAGTCACCATGTTAGGAGTTTTCATTCCATATCTCTAAATATAAAAGTATAGTGTCTAATCTCCCCAACAGTTCAGCATTAGTAAACCAAATAGTAGATGATTCATTCTGGGAACTGTCTAGGCCTCCTTTGGTCTCATTCTTATTCTTCCCTTCAGCTTCCACCTGACATATCTGCACTCTCTTTTCATCAACGACATTGTCACATCAATATGTTTAAACATTCCCAATTCTTTTTCAAAACATCTGAAGTGTCAGGTAATTTACTTTACCAGTCTTTTTGGCTACACTATATGGACCACATAGAGTTAAACAACGCAGAAAAGGCCATTTGGTCCATCAGGCACGCCGATAACTACCAATACAGGTACACTAACCTTTTTTACCTGCACTTGTCCCATTTCCTTGAATGTTAAGATATTTCATGTGCTCATCCAATTACTTTTTTTAAAAGGTGGTAATGTTTCCAGCCTCCACTACATTCCCAAGCAGTGCATTCCAGATTCCCATCACCCTGACTGAAAAAGTTTTTTTTTCAAATCCCCTCAGAGTCTCTTGCCGCTTACCT
Source organism: Stegostoma tigrinum (assembly GCF_030684315.1). Lineage (NCBI taxonomy): Eukaryota > Metazoa > Chordata > Chondrichthyes > Orectolobiformes > Stegostomatidae > Stegostoma > Stegostoma tigrinum. The sequence continues at coordinate 118,555,637 of NC_081354.1, forward strand.
GAAAATTATGCCCCTTCATAACTGATCCCTCAATCAAGGGGAACAGCTGTTCCCTACTCACCTTGTCCATACTCCTCATAATCTTATACATCTCAATCGTGTACCCCTCAGCCTTCTCTCAAGAAAACAATCCAACCCTATCCAGTCTGTCCTTGTAGATCAACTGCTTCATTTTAGGCAACATCATGGTGAACCTCTTCTGTACCCCTGCTAGTGTTATCATGCCCTTACTGTTTTGAGGTGATCAGAACTGCACACTGTACTGCAACTGTGGCCAACCAACGCTCTGTACAACTCCAACAGTTCTGACGAAGGGTCACCGGACGTGAAACGTTAACTCTGAATTTGTTCTTCACAGATGCTGCCAGATCTGCTGAGTTTTTCCAGCAACTTTGTTTTTGTTCCAACAGTACCTCCTTCCTCTTATACTCAATGTATGACTGATGAAAGCAAGTGTCCCAAATGCCTTAGCCGTCTCATTCAAATGCTCTTCTAACTTCAGGCATATGTGAATAACTACCCCGAAGCCTCTCTGCTCCTCTGAGCTACCCACTGTTCTGCCATTCATTAAATGATATCTCATCTTCTTACTTCTTCCAAAGTGCATCACCTTGCACTGATCAGGGTTAAACACTACCTGCCACTGCTCTGCCCATCTGACCAACCCATCTATATTTTCTTGTCACCTATAACCATGTTCTTCACTATTAACCACCCTGCTAACCTTGATGTCGTCTGCAAACTTGTCTAATAATCCCCCACATTTGTATCTATACCATTATGTATGTAACAAACATACGAGTGCCTGTACTGGCCCCTGTAGTACCACAATGAATACCAGCCTCCAGTCACTTGAACAGCCTTGTAGCAGTACCATTTGTGTCCTGTTACTAAGCCAGTTCTGATCCATCTTGCCAAGATTTCCTGAATTTGATGTGCTTTAACCTTCTCAGTCAGTCTACAATGTGGCAGCTTGTCAAAAGCTTTTCTAAACTCCATTGAAACCATATCAACTAACTTTCCTCACCTTTTGAAAACTTCTAACAAATTTGTCAGGCATAACCTCCCTCTGATAAAGCCATGCTGATTATCCCTAATTAACCTATGTTCTTCCAACTCGATATTAACTCTTTCCTTCAGAATCATTTTTTTTTAAACAGTCGTACTAACAGGTAGTTCTAACTTGTCATGCTTGTTGACCTCTTGTTTCATCATTATTCATGACACTCTAAGGTGTTCTTGAGCTACCCTGCAGCCCCTGTGAGCTGAGATGGATACACTGTCTGACACGGTTGACTTCCTCATCAATCCTAAAACCTTTTCTTCTATTAGTTCATATCTTTTATTCATTTCAGAGCACCTCTTATCTCATATTCATAAACTAATTCACAATGACCAAAATCAGTAGGCTCACCTTGTGAATCGCATGAGGCAAATAAAGGAAATTCTAATCATTTATTTACATCATCAGGATGTTCATGACAGTATGCCTTGATCATCATTTTGAGAGTTTGATAGAACCTCCTTTAAGCTCTTTGAGCCTGTGGGTGGTATGCTGAAGACTTTGTGTTATATCCAGATTGTTCATAACTATGAAAACTTTTACACACGAAACTCAACATGACTGGATCTCCATTGGCAATTCATAGCAAATGAACAACAGGATTTCTGGCCACAACTTCGCAGTAATTGTTCTCGAGGGGATGGCCTTTGGGAATCAAGTAGTCATATTCATAACAGTAAGTATATACTTTTGTTTTTGGTAAATATTCCATATGGTCTACTAACATCTTACTAAATGGTTACTCAAAAATGGTATATGAATTAAAAGTGCATGGTTTATAAAACAATGACTCTTTTGGATTCCTACATGTCCTACCATATGAATTTTGTGGGCTATCCTTAATATTTATTGATAATATTGGAGCAATACTGCTATCTGGTGAACTACCAATCACTCTTTGACACAGGTCTATGGGGAGGCCTCTGCTTTCTTTATCAGAATCTCATTTTTCATGTAGCAACTTCCTGGAACTTCCTTGGCTTCAACTTCATTTTGGCTGAGACTTGATCACAGATAACTTATTAAACAATTCCTCTGGGTTATTCAAAACCTCAATATGTTAGCTTATGATAACCAAATGTATAACAATGGTGTCAATTTGTTCTATGACAACAAAACTTATGTAGCCACCTGTTGGGTCACTATATGTGATGGAAAAAGTGCTGGAATCCTTTCCTGTAATTGCTTTGGCTCTTTGACCTTAGTTAGCTTTTTCAAGATTACGTGTAAAGCTATCTTCACTGCTGCTAAATTATTCCCTAGGGGTAGGTCAACCCAGCCTAGAAGTAAATTATGAAGAACCGTTATAATTACTGTTCCAGACATTTTATCATAGGCACATGATACAAAGGTATGGGTACATGCACAATGTTAATACTGTTTATGGAAATGTGGGCATTTATGTCATGCCTTACTTTGATATAGGAGTTGGGATGGCTCTTGTATCTCCAATTATTGCTTTAACTTCCCCATTTGAGGAATAAAGAAGTCAAACTGGAATAAAGAGTCAATTTTCCTTTAAAAAAGAATTCCCTTCAACTCTCAGATACCTTGTTAACTTTCCCTGCATTCACAGACCTAGGGAATGATTTAGCAGCAGTGAAGGTAGCTTTTCCAGTGATCTTGAAAAGGCTAAATGAAGTTAAAGAGTGTAGAGCAGTTACAGTAAAGGATTCCAGGCATCTTTCCATCATGCGTGATGACCCAATAAATGGCTGCAAGATGGCGGCAGGGTTAGATGCTCCAGTTGGAGCTCTTTTGCTCACCAGTTCCTTTTCCTTTTATGTCTCCTCTTTGCAGTATTTTTACTTCTTCCCAGCATTCACCCACACAAACATTTACCTACCCCAACCTGGAGAAAGGAGTCAAGGGAGACGGGTCGCATCTGGAGATCAGGCAGGAGCCGAGCACGCAGATGATGTCCTGCTGCAGCAGCAGTACCAGAGTGAGCAAGGGCCAAGTTGCGGGTCAAATTCCCAGAGCAACGGCAGCAAAACAAGCATAGGCTGGGCCGGATGCTGGAGCAATGAAGAGGTCAATTTCCAAAGCAATAGCAGCAAAGGAAACCCGAGACACGGAACCGCACATGGGGAATCCTGAGTCTTGGAACAGCACCAGGTGAAGCGAATCTTGGGTCAGTGCAACTTATCTTGTTGCTATAAAGTGCTGGTGAGGAGCGTCTGGAGTGATGCGGGACAGTTGCTGGATTTTGGCCCAGCGCCACGTGCTGAGATGCTGCTGTTTGGAACTCTTTATCAGGCTGTAATTTAATTCCTTTTCACAATGTTATAACTACCTCATTCTCAGACACAGTAAATGAAGCTTATGCTTTCCCTTTAATTCTGTTATGTAAAACAATACCTTTTTTAAACTCTTAAAATTTGTACCTAGGTACTTGTACATAAGATGACACTATTAAAAGGCAGCCATTGTAAAAACTTTTCATTGTACTTCTGTGCTGGAGTACAAGTGATAATAAAGGATACTCTATTCCATTCTATTCAGTGTTTATACTTGATTTCACAGGTGCTACAACTCTGTTATACACTCAATCTCAGCTTCTTTCTCCGCATTGATTGTTTCTACATTGATAAATCCCATGGAATTACTTTGCAACTTCCAGCAATCCGCACAAAGATGTCCTGCCTTGGTCTAGCCAGCAAACTCTTTTCAATTGCTAAAGTGTACATTTGGACCACTACTTCTATTGTTTCTTCCAACTTCAAAAATTGGAGCTCAAGGCAAATCGTGAATTTAAATACAATGTGAGTTTTCTATAGAAGTTACAAACATGGAATTGGGTAGGTTCTTTCTGTTACAGAAGACATTTCTATGCAATACTCTAATTGCATGGAGGTAGGAAAACAATGTGTTAATAGCCACTACTGATAAGGATTTATAACAGATAGAAATAATTGCAAAGCGAACAGTACCCTTCATGCTTTTTTTTTAAACCCATCCTTCATGCTCTTTGTGGAAAAAAAATTACACAAAAAAGTCTGTTTATAATAATCGACAACAGAACTATTGTGATATGAAATCATTGAAAGTCCCAAGAAAAACAGACACTGTCAAATTTGGATGTCAAATCTGTATTCTACACTTGGTTATGCTCATATTAATCTCTATAAGTTTAAATGATTTCAGGATAGCAAGTAAAGATTTGTGCACCTGGCAATATGCTCTTTTGACTATAATTCAAGAAGGTTAATATTAAACTCTTTTGCATATGATCACAGACAGGTTTCACTCATCTATGGAGCACATTTTTACTACTTGTAGTTTTGCAATTATAGTTTATTTAACTGTCCATTTGTATTAGTTTCGAAGGTATGTAGTGATAATTTATATATCACACACAGCAGGTACATATTCAATGATTAATGAATGAAGGTAGCTTTTAAATAAACCTTTAATTAAACGAATATGCACCGTATACACCAAAGCTGAATTTGTGTATAGTGAAAATATCCTATACCTGAAATGAATCGCAGAATCTTTGACTTAGTATTACTCTGATTCTTAGTCTAATTCATTAATTTTGATTGCAAATAGCTGAAACCCTAGCAATGATCCATATGGTACTCTATTAATCATGGTCCAGCTATCCTAGAATATCTGTCTTCATGCTGACTCTAAGTTTGCCGTATATTAACTAATCGTCTACTCCCTATTAATACATTACACCCAACTTCATATTTTCTTATCTTGACTGTTAATCTTTTGCCTGGGACCTTACCGACTGTCTTACGGCAATCTACCAGGTCCCTTAGTCCAACCACATAGCTACATCCTTAGAAAACTGTAATCGATTTGTTAAACTTGATTTCCCTTCCATAAAATCTTGCTGACTTTGCCCGATTATGCAGTGATTTTTTGAAAAGATGCATTAAAGCCTTCTCGAATAAGATTCTAGCATTTTCTTGCTGACTGATGCCAGGCTAACTGACCTGTAGTTCCCCCTTTCCTCTCTCATTTCTTTCTTGAAAAGTGGTGTTACATTTGCTCACTTCAAATTTGCAGGGACTACTGCAGAATATAAAATCATACACTTCCACAATCCCTGCTTTTTTGTTTAAAATGTATTCATGGGATATGGGACAATTGACAGTGGTTATATCATTATTGTCAGACTGGCTTTTAATTCCAGATTTTTATTGACTTCAAATTTCACCATTTGCGTTATGAGGATTTGAGCATATCTCCCCAGAACATTAGTGCTGTTCCGAAGAAAGGGAGGGTCACCGGACCTGAAACGTTAACTCTGTTTTTTCCTTCACAGATGCTGCCAGACCTACTGAGCTTTTCCAGCAACTTTGTTTTTTTGTTCCTGACGTACAGCATTCGCAGTTCTTTCAGTTTTTATTTTTGTTAAAGCTTTCAAGGAATTTGACAGACTGTGAAAATTGTCAAATCTTCTTCAGCACTACTCACAGCCAGGGACCCAGGTTCGATTCCACCCTCAGGCAAATGTGTGGAGTTTTCACATTCTCCCTGTGTCTATGTGGATTTCTGGATGCTCCGATTTCCTCCCACAGTCCAAAGATGTACAGGCTTGGTGGATTGGCTGCGGGATTTGCAGTGATACAGGGATAAGGTGTCGGGGGATGAATGTGGTGGTGTGATGCTCTTCGGGAGGGCAGTGTGGGCTCAATGGCCTGCTTCCACAGTGAAGGAGTTCTATGATTCCATGACTCAGCCAAAAAATTGTAAGATTCTGCCCTAAATGTTTATCCTATATCTCTCTCATTTCTTCATTTTCCAGGATGGTTATTCATACCTATGCTTTGCAGGGACCAATGTTTAATTTAGAAATTATTGGAAAAGCTCAGCAGGTCTGGATAGAAATCAGGGTTAATGTTTCAGGTTGAGTGATCCTTCCTCAGAACTGATCAGTTCTCTCCATAGATGCTGCTAGACCTGCTGAGCTTTTCCAGCAATTTCTATCTTTGTTTGGTTTATAGCATTTGCGGCTCTTTTGGTTATTACTTTATAATGTTTAATTTAACAACTCTGTTACATTTTGTAGACTTTTTGAAGCTGTTAAAGTCTAGTTTATATCTGTTCTTAGTTTGCGCTCATTGACATCACGTAGCGCTTAATGGCTTAAACTTTTAGCTTGCACTATGGCATAGGCAGATGTTACCCAGCATTTCAATGCCACAGTGAAAACCAGAAGGTGGCCACTAGATCCAATTAAACTCAGGTTACTGCCATCATTGCTGCAGACACTGTGCTTAAAGAGGCACAAAGGGTTCACAACGGTCCAGGCCAACAGCCCCACAAGTTGTGGGGGTGCTGCCTTTTTTTTGGGAGGGAGGTAAGGGGAGTGCAGAGGCACTATGGATCATGAATCTGCTGAAGACCATAAGAAATAGAAATCAGAGTAGGCTGCTCAGCTGATCTAAATCTGCTCCGACATTCATTTGGATTATGGCTAATCTGACATTCATCAAATCCACTTTCTTGCCTCTTCTCAATAACCCCTTAATTCCCCACTGATCAAGAATCTATCTCAGTCTTAAACATACATAAAGACTCTGTCTCCAGAGTTCTCTGTGGCAAAGAATTCCAAAAACTCTCAAACTGTCAAGAGAAAAAAATCAAGGCAGGACTTACACACTTAATGGTAAGGTCCTGGGGAGTACTGACAAACAAAGCTTGAGTCATACTCTGTGTAACAGCTAATGCAGTCAGTACATGTAATTTACAGTAAATCAATAAGCACAGAAGCCAGACTCATGGGTTTTTAGATTTGTTCACTGCAATCACACCAATAAAAGATCCTTTAATTTCTCTGTCTATAAACTTTGTGTCTGTGTGCGCTCCTCTCATTTCACCCGATGAAGGGGCTGTACTCCGAAAGCTTGAGTTTTTAAATAAACCTGTTGGACTATAACCAGGTGTTGAATGATTTTTGACTTTTTCAACCTTTAGTATCCAGGTAGTGCCATTAATTAGCCATCATGATGAGTCTTTGTGCCCATTTATGGCCGACATGACAACATTTATGTTTTTATATGTATTTGTCTAGATATACAAGTTTATACACACATTACATATCACAAATAGTTTGGTTCTATGAATCGAATATTGTTAAGTTTATCTATAACACTAATGGTTTACAAAGTGAAAATTTCACAGATCTAGAGTCTGGCTTCTGTGCTTATTGATGTTACTGTATATTACATGTACTGATTATACTAACTCCATTACACAGAGTATGACTCAAGGTGAGGTGAGTACTGTTACACCAGAATTTACATCTCACGATGTCTTGTGACTGTCTTGAATCTAAAACTGCCTGGTCTGTAATCTATGCTGTAATACTAAAACATGTTCTAAAGGCAAATAAATAGTCGTAAGGAAAAGAGTGAGGTCAAGTAAAGAGTAAAATACAGACATACACTACAGAAGATATTGCTGACATATTAAGGCTTCGTACCTGTTTTCATGAATCACAGAACCACTGAATCCTTACAGTATGGAGGCAGGCCATTCGACTCATTGAGTCCACGTCGACCCTCTGAACAGCATCCCACCCAAACCCAATCCCTTACTGCCTCTCCGTAACCCTGCATTTCCCATGGGTAATCCACCTGGCATATACATCTCTGGACATTATTAGCAATTTTGCATGGCTGATCCACCCAGCCTGCACATCTTTGGGCTGTGGGATGTAACTGGAACAATCAGAGGAAACCTATGCAGACCCACGGAGAATGCGCAAACTCGACACAAAGGGTCGCCTGGAGGATAGAACTGAACACAGTCCCTGGTGATATGAAGACGCAGTGTTCCTCCTGTGAAGGAAGAAGAGACAGCTAAGGTATTTTCACAGAAGCAGTAGTTGAGAAACAGGTTGGGCTAACAATTGACAAGGTGGGCTAACAATTGATGAAGTGGTACTGAAGTGGTTTCTTTAAAGTTGAGAATGTTGAGGAATGGAGGTGGGAAGGTTGTACAGTTATTGGCTACAATCTTCAAATCTCCTTGGACACAGATGTTGTGCAACAGGGCTGGGAAATTACAAATTTTACAACTTTGTTCAAAAAAAAGGTCAAGGATAAACTTTAGCAACTACAGCCTAATCAGTAAGAAAGCTTTTGGGGACAATAATCTGGGACAAAATTAGAACTTCTTTGATGAAGGCAGGTTAATTAAGTTAGTCAGCACGGGTCTGTTAAAGCTAAACTATAATTAACTAACTTGTTTGAGATTTTCTTTGAGAGAATAGAGGTGAAGAAGATAATGCAGTTGGCACAGTGGCCACAGACTTCCATGACGTCACATTACAAGCTAACCAGCAGAGTTGTTGTCAATCCAACAGAAAGAACAGCGACATGTCTATAAAATTGGACCGGTAACTGGAAACAGAGCACTGCTAAACAGTTATTTTTCATACAGGAATAAGGTAGACAGTGAGATTCCAAAGAATAGGATTTTTCCTGACACATACGAATAATAGACTTGGGTGTAAAGGGCACAATTTCAAAATTTCTAACATGGTACAGTGTTGGAAGCATTGTAAACTCTGAGGAAGGCAGTAGTACTGTTAAGAGGACCCAGAAGCTAGTAGAATGGTAGATGAAATTGAATCCAGAAAATTATGAAGTAGGGCAAATGAGAAGTGCAGTATAATTTAAATGGAGTGATAAGCACCTGACTGCACTTTCCCTGTGGCAGAAGATTGTGGCAGCCATAACATGGATGTATTCAACCTGTTTACAGCATTATTTCCAAAGGACATCATTGTTGTAATACCACTGGTCTAAGCTATCATGTTCTCAGGTAATTTAATTTAATTTCACTTCTTCAACTCAATTTGTTTCCCCAGTGGAAAGCAGATCAAATTATGAGCAGCGAACGCAGTAGACTAGCTTCTGGGAAATGCGAGTGAAGTGTTGCTTCATCGGGAAGGTATGTTTCGGCCCTTGGATAGTGGGGAGGAAGGAGGTAAATGGGCAAGTGTTGCATCTTCACTGGTTACAGGGAAGGGTGCCTTAGGGCTGTGAGGTGGGTGTTGGGGGTGAAAGAAGTGTGGACCAGGGTGTCCTGGAGGGAACGGTCCCTGTGGAAGGTGGACAAGGGAGGGGAGGAGAATCTGTGTCTGGTGGTGGCATCTCGCTGGAAATGGCAGAAATGGCGACTGATGCTTTTCCAGATGTGGATGCTGGTGGGATGGTAGGTAGGGTATGTAGGTGAGTATTGCACCAAGTATGGTAGTTGAACAATTAGTTGTAGTAGAAATCGGTTTCTTGACAGGAATGTTTTTCTCACATGTACCTTGTGGATTTCTTCTAGATATACTCACTCTTGTTCTCTTTTAAGGCTGAAAGGAGCCCGTTTAATCATTATGTCCTTAAAAAGACATGTAAACTAAAACAATTAGCTGGGCTGCTACAGTCATGTTGGTGGATTTATCGAACTGCAGTGAGAAGCATTCACAATCCTTCAGGTCCTGCTATACAGCTGAAAGAAATCTTTGGACAAACATTCCACTTGTCCAGCTACTGTAGATGCACCAAGCTATATGCTCTGGATTGCCATTATTATTATTTTTTTTAAAAAAAACATCTTTGAGTAAAAACTCAGCACCCTTCAGCTGTGAATGCAATTTGCCAGAAGACAGAAAAACACAAAAAAACTATGTTTCATTGGAGGCCTTAGCTTTGGATGCAGGTGCAATAAATAGTTTCCAAAGCAGCATTCAACTTGTCAACTTTGTCTGATGCATATTGTTCTAACCTGTATCTGTGTGGTGTTGTTACGATTTCTCTTTTTACTTATTGATATACTTTGGAAAGGCAAAAGACAAATACATCTTATTTTGTTGTGAACAGAAATTCATTTTCCCATTCTGCTTGGAAACTATACATTTTTCATTCCTTTCAGACGATCCAGCTTTATCATTTATCATTATTGCTTCACTTTGCAGTTCATAACATTACTCCGCAGTTCATGACATCACTCTGCCACTGGTCATGCAGCAGATAAGCCTCTCAATCTCATACAGAATGTTGCTGCCTGCTTTCACTTGTGGATGCACAGGTGGTTATTTGTGTGCTTGCAATTTTTTCCCCCCAGGCCCCTGTGCAGAAATTGGATGTGCGGCATATAAGAGTTTGCAGTAATTTTTTTCTCTCTCTCCTGCATGGATCTATTAGATAGGCAGTAGAAGAAAAAATATGCAGGTCTACAAGCATAGGAGCTGGACTAGCTGAGCTGCTCTCACAGAGAGTTCACGTGAACGTGATGATTGTTTCTTGTACTGAAATAAATTGGCTTCACTTATGTCACTAGTATATTTCTTATTCATCTGTTTGCAAATGCCACCAGAAAACTTACTTTACCCAGCAATGATAGTACATCTGGACCAAAAAAACCCAAAGAACTTTGGGTGCTGGAAATTAGAAACAAAAACAGAAACAGCTGGAAAAACCCAGCAGGTCCAGTGGCATCTGTGCAGAGAAATCAAAGTTAATGTTGCAGGTCCAGTGACTCTTCTTCAGAACTGAAGAAACAAACATGACGCAACAATCTGGCAAAACCTTTTCTTGAAGCTTGTGGCTTCTGAAGTGAACATCATGCAGTAATGATCAATTTATGCACAGTGCGGGAACACAAATGAGTAATGCAAACAACTGTCAGAGAATCTGCCATCAACCATCTATCGCAATCCATGTGTTTGGAGACCATGGGTATGATGTTTGTTATTGAGAAAGTACTAGAATCCCCTATTAAATAAGTAGTAATAGGACATTTAGAAAATCATACTGCTGTCGGACAGTTTCAAAATAGTTCCATGAAAAGGAATAAAAAAGTGTGAGGTTGGATGAACACAGCAGGCCAAGCAGCATCTTAGGAGCACATCTTTTTTGCTCATAAGATCCTGCTTGGCCTGCTTCATCTAGCTCCACACTTTGTTAACTCGGATTCTCCAGCATCTGTGTTCCCTTTATCTCTCCAGTATCTCTCTCTATGAAAAGGAAACTCTGTTTGAGAAACTTACTGGAATTCTTGGAAGACATAACAAACAGGAATGATAAAGGGGAACCTGGCGATGTAGTATATTTGAATCTTCAGACAGGATTCGATAAGTGACCACTTACAATAAAAAGTAAGAGCTTATGGTGTTCAGAAGTGATTTTCAAAATGGTGGGGAGATTGGCTAACTATTAACAAACAGAGCTCTGATAAATGGGTCATTTTCAGGGCAAAACAAAACTATGCTGGAGTGTTGTTTGTTTATCACTTGAGTTAAGAGACCACAGCCAAATTTGCTGATGAAACGAAGATAGGTAGGAAAACAAGATGCGACAATGACATAACTTGCAAAGGAATAAAGATAGGTTCAATATGTGGGCAAGAAAATTAGCAGCTAATTTATAAATGTGGGGAAATGTGAATTTCTCCACTTGCCAATAAGAATAGAAAAGTAGACGATTACTGAATTGGAGGAAGACTACAGAACACTGTGGTACCGAGGAATCTGGGTGTTCCTGCACATAAATCATAAAAAAGTCTGTCAGCAAGTAATTTGGAAGCCAAATAAAATGTTGGCTTTTATTATAGGGAGGCAAGATATTCTTAATACAACTATACATTGAGTTTGCACCTAGAACATAATGCTTAGTTTTTGTCACCTGACAGGAGGAGGGACGTTCTTGCATAGGAAGCAGTTCAGAAACATTTCTCTAGGTTAATTCTGTAATAACGTTTTCTTTTCTCATAAGGAGAAGTTGATCAGGCTGAACCTATACTCACTGGAATTCAGAAGAACAACTACTGATCTTACTGAAATGTAGAACACTCTGAGGTGGCTTGACAGGATAGATGCTGAGTGAACCTTTAGTAAGAACTTGTACTAATCTAGCCTCTAACCTGCTTAAATAAAAGTGTGATTGCTGATCTGCTTTAGTCTGAATGCTTATAAATTCAGAAGTGGGCCACACACGCTGTTTTAATCCACAGTTCACTGATCACACGGTAGACACAACTGACAATAAACTAGTTTGTGACATGGCTAGTTTTTTAAACAATACATGTTTTGACATCAGAACTTTATCTGAGTAATATTTCAACATAGTGTACAGTTTTCTGTAAATACAATACATGAAAACAGAAATGTTGAAAGTGTTCAGTTGGTCAGACAATACTGGTGATATGAAACAGGGGTTAACATTTCAATTTGATGATGCTTCAATAGCTTCTTGTGCTACAGATGTTGTCTGATGTATTACACAATTCCAGGACATGGTTTTATTTTATATCTCTAGTATCTGGAGAAATATACTTTTATATCAACTTACACTGTTATTCTTGATATTTGGAGGGAAAGAACTGAAAAGGGCAGGTAATAATGAGTGCACAGTCATAAAGTCATACACTAAGGAAACTGACCCTTCAGTCTAAGTCGTCCACACTGACCATGTTCCCAAACTAAACTAATCCCACTTGTCTGTGCCTGGCCCTCCAAACCTTTCCTACTCATGAACTTATCCAAATGTCTCTTAAACATTGTAACTGTATCTGCACCCACCACTTCCTTTAGCAGTTTATTCCACAGGCAAACCACTGTGTAAAAAAGTTGTCTCATGTCCTTTTAAATCTTTCTCCTCTCACCTTTAAAAATATGCCCCGAGTTTTGAACTCTCTCACCCTAGGAAACAAAAACCCTTGTCATTCACCTTATCTACACCTCTCATGATTTTATAAACCTCAATAAGGTCGTCCTCAACCTCTTACACTCCAGTAAAAAAAGAGGTCCCTGCCTTTCCACTATCTTTTTATATCTCAAACCCTCCATTTTCAGCAAGATCCTGGTAAAGCTTTTCTGAAGACTCTCCAGTTTAATGATATCCTTCACATATCAGGGCAACCACAACTGCACGCAGTACTCCAGAAAAAAGCCTCACCAATGTCATCAACATGACAAGCCAACTCCTATACTGAAAGATCTGAGCAACGAAGACAAGCATACTAAATGCCTTCTTAAAAACTGTGTATACCTTTAACACAAATTTCAAGGAATTATGTACCTAAAACCCCAGGTCTCCCTGTTCTACAGCATCTTCGAACCATCTTTTGGATGCTTTTTTCTTGTCTGCATCATAGTCTTCCATCATTGTGAAGTGCAAAACAATGCCGAGGTTTGCAATCTATTTTCTTCCTACTCTTCAGATCTTCGCAATGTTTTCTCTACTTGTTGCATCTCCATGTAGTTGTCTTCTTGGGTTCTCCTGCCCATGCTCCAATAAACTCAATTTCTGTTTCTCAAGATGCAATAAATTTTGCTAACTATGAATGCAATATTTACACAATACATTATATATAACTGCTTTGGAAGCAGTGGAGAAACAAAATTCATTTGACCGATTTCTGGGATGAAGAAGTGTCATTTGGAAAGGTTGGACAGGTTGAGACTGGACATTAGAAGCATGAGAAGTGATCCTACTGAAACAAACACACTCTTGAGAGGATTTGACATGGTGGACGCTGAAGTGATAGATCCCTTATGAGAGGTAATGGAACTAGGGGTGCACAGTTAAGGATTAAGAGATCTCCCGGTAAAAGGGAGATGTGGAGAAGTTATTTATATCAAAGGGTAAATAGTTTGTGGAATTCTTTTCCTCAGAGAGCAGTGGACACATGGTCATTGAATATTTTTAATGTTGAACAGATTCTTGTCTGACAAAGGAACCAAAGGGCATGGGGATAGACAGGAAAGTAGAAACCACAAACATAACAGCCAGCATTTCATAACTATTCCAGCAAGCTTGAGGGACTGAATTCATCAGAGAATTTTACAGAAACAAGGGCAGAATGTATAATTTTAAAATGGGGAGGGCTGAAAATTGTGCAAGTTGAATTGCATTTAACTATTCTAATCCAGTGAATCTTCACTCTGATCCCAGTTCACCGGAAGGCTATGGGTGCTGTTGATCTGCCACCTTCATCTCCCAGAAAAATCAACTACAGCATTATCCACAAGTACATAGAAATGTAAACATACCAAATAATCATCAGAGTATACATATATGCCAAATTGCAAGATTTCAGTATGGTATAGCACCTGTTGCAAGTTATGATGAATCTGATTCCAACTGATTGTCCTTGCAGGCAGTGCATTTCAGATCTTAACAATGTAGTGCCAGTTCTGGTCTCTTTGCCAATTATCTTAAGGTTGTATCTTCTGATGAATTCACCTAATAGAAACATGTTCTCCTATATACTTTATAACAAATCTTTTGAAGATGTTGAACACTTCAATCAATTTTTCCCTGAACCTTCTGTAATCTAAAAAGCACCATCATGCCAGTGAAGTCTTCCACGCCTGGTACCATCCAAATGCATTTCCCCTCAACCTCTTTAATGCTCTGCCACTTCCTACTAGGGACACCGTACTACACAACTGACAGTGTGGCTAAGTCATTATCCAATATTTTCTGACGTTGCAGTGCCATTCCCTCCAATTGGTAAGCCTCAAACCGCCCTTAGAGTCTTAAGTTAATCCTCAGATATGAAGATATAGTTCTGGAATAGACAAAACTTTTTGGTTGCCTTTTAATTAAACTTGTTTTGACTAATTTTTCTTTAGGTTATATTTAAGAAAAGCAGTGCTCTTCTTTCTCCAACTTTAAAAACATGTTTTCTATTACCATGAATTACACTAGGCTGGCCATTGATGAATGTTTTCTTTCGACATTCAACAACTGCCGACCTGGTTATTTTTATCCAATTTTTGTTTTATAAGGAAAACAGTCCCCTGCTTTTAAGGCTCCTAATTTTTAGACAATTAGTGCTAGGATAACTATTTTTCTGAGAAGGTGAATTAAGAAATGTGTCAAGAACTGACTCCTCAGTTGAAAATGCTTTGAATGACCAAAATTTTGTGGTATTCTGATGCGAAGAGAAACTGATGACATGCAATGCAAAGAATCAATAGGTTGTCAAAATTCTATTAACCTTTCAGTGAAATGTGATTCCTATCTACAACTGAATTGCCAAGTTCTGAGTTTAAGGTTGCACAGACTTGTTCTGGACTCCATTACAGGAAATGGTTAATCTCCATGTATCTCATCAATTCCTTCAATCAACTGAAAATGCTCAAAAGATCACCTTCAATGTCTTATATTCAATAAAATCTGTGCTTATTATTTAACACTTTTAGTCTCGGTATTATTCTGGAGAATCGGAACTATAACCATCCCAACGTTAAAATATCAAGAAGCTTGACACTATCCAGGACAGACTGACTCTTTTGATTGGCATCACATCAACAAGCATCCACTCCCCCCAGCACTGACATTGCTGCTACTATCTACAAGATGCACCCAACTCACCAGAGACCCTTTGACAACACTGTCCAAACCTACAACCACTTCCTTCTAGCAGAACAAGGGCAGCAGATACATAGGAATACCAAAACTTGCAAGTTTCAAGCCACTCACCATCCTGACTTAAATATATCACTAGTCATTATCAAAATCAAAATCCTGGAAATCCCTCTTTAAAGACATTGTGGACTTCAGTTCAAGACAGCAGCTCACTATTACACTTTTGGAAGGCAACTAAGGACAGGCAATAAACATTGGCTAGCTAATAACACCTATGTCCCATGAGTGAATTTACAAAATATCCTTCCTGATGTATATTTCCTAGAACACAATACAATAGTTTAAATTGGGCGTAACAAGAACTTTATACAATAGCACCCACTCCTTTGTATTTCTGTCACATGACATAAGTCTAGCATTCCAATGATTTTTTAAATTACATGTTGCACCTGTACCTCTTTATTTCTCTGTTCTTCTCAATGAGAATAACTACTTCATCATTCATACACTTTAGAACATAACTTTTAGTTTTAAAGAGGTAAATTGAACATAAATGGAAATGTCCAATTTACCTCGTTAAAACTAAAAATATGATATGTATTTGTGAATCAAACAAGCTTGAGTTCATTAGCCTTGGAAGGGTTGTTGAATAAGGTTTTGCAGTTAGAATTTAGCAATATGTAGGAGGCAGTCACACTGTTAGGAGTGTATCATGAGCCCCCAAAACAGTCAGCGGAAAACTGAGACAGATTACGTCGTCAATTCACGAAGATGTGTAAAAATAACAACTATAACAGTTATAGGGTAATTGTATTAGGGGATTTCAACTAACCTATTACTAATATTAATTGGGACAATTATAGCATAAAGGGTTTAAAGGGGGGCAGGTTTCTTGAAACGAATGCAGTAGAGCTTTTTGTCAATATTTAGATGGTTCTACAAGGGGCTGTACAGTGCTAGACCTAGTTCCTCAGAAGGAAGCCACTCAAGTGTTTGAAGCAACAACGGGGAGCATTTTAGTGATAGCGACCATAGTACATTATGTTTTAAGTTTGTTATGGAAAAGGAAAAAGGAAAAAGGAAACATGTGGTCAGCAAAAAACAGCTTTGGATTGGAGAGAGATAACGGGAACTGCAGATGCTGGAGAATCCGAGATAACAAAGTGTGGAGCTGGATGAACACAGCAGGCCAAGCAGCATCTTAGGAGCATAAAAGCTTTGGATTGGAGTAAGGCAGATTTTAAAAAAAAAAACAGGATCTGGCCAAAATAGACTGGAAACAGCTACTTAAGGGTAAATCAACAGTAGAACAGTGGCAGGTATTCAAAAGGGTAATGGTGGGGGCTGGGGGTTGGGGAAAGAGAGAGAGATAGATAGATAGAAAGTCAGAGAACAGACACCAACATGTTCCCTTTAGGATGAAATGTAAGAGCAACAGATGACCATAAGATATAGGAGCAGAATTAGGCCATTCAGCCCATTGAGCCTACTCTGCCATTCAATTGTGGCTGATGGGTTTCTCAATCCCATTCTTCTGCCATCTCCCCGAAGTGTTTGATTCCCTTACTAATCAAGAACCTATCCATCGTTGTCTCAAAAAAACACACAATAATGTAAGCCCAGAGAACCATGGATATCTAGGAATTTGCAGAACTGGCTATGAAAGGAACAGTGACATACAACAGGTACAAAAGGAGCAAAACAACCGAGGCCATGTAAAAGTATAGGAAGTAGAGAGGAGGCCTCAAGAAAACAATTAGGAGAGCAAAGAGGGGGCATGAGAAATTGTTGTCATGCAATATTAGGGAGAATTCCAAGATATTCTACAAGTACATGAAGGCGAACAGAACAACCAGGGAAAGAGTAGGCTCAATTAGAGACCAAGAGGGAAATCTGTGTATGAAAAGGGTGGATATTGGTAGAGTGTTTACTTGGCATCTGTCATTACTCGGGATAAGGTAGATGTAAGCACAGAATTTGAGAAAGTGGAGCGTGAAGTTCATGAGCAGATTGATACAAGAACTGAAGAGGTACTAAAGACTTTGGGAGGTTTAAGAGGACACGTCCAGATGAGTTGTAACCCAAGTGGCAGACCGGAGAGGAAATAACAGGGACCCCGACTCAATTTGTACATCCTCTCTTGCCACAGGGGAGGTGCCAAAGAGCTGGAGGCTAGCTAATGTGATTCCACTTCCCAAGAAGGATCAAGATAGAGCAGGGAACTACAGGCCAATGAATTTAATATCAGTTATAGGGAAACTACTGGAGAAACCAGTGAAGGAGAAAATTAATCTCTATTTAGAGAGACAAGGTTTGATCAGGGACAGATAGCACAACTTTTCAAAGGACGTGAAACCTAACAAATCTAGTGAAATTTTTCGATGAAGTGTTTGGATAAATGGTAATACAGTTGGATGCAATTTATATAGATTTCAGCAAGACCTTTGACAAGGTCCCACATCGGAAACTAAGAAAGAAGGTAAAACATCATGGGATCCAGGGTAAATTAGCAAGTTGGACACAAAATTAGCTCAGTAACAGGAGATAGAGTGAGTGGTAGAAGGCTGTTTTTGTGACTGCTGCCCGGTGTGCAGTGATGTACCACAGGGATCAGTGCTGGGTCACTTTTTGTTTACAATATTCATAAATGAAGTAGATAAGAATGCAGTAGCGATAATAAGTAAGTGTGCAAAAAAAATCTGGCTGGATGATTCACTGCAAACAGGAAGGTGTTAGGTTACAGGAAGATATAAACGGATTGGTCAGATGGGCAGTTCAGTGGCAGATGGAATTTAACCCTGATAAATATGAGACAATGCAGCAATGAATGGAGGGCACTGGAAAGTTCAGAGGTACAAAGAGATCTTGGCACACATCCCTAAGGTGACAGGACAGGTTAGTATGTTAGTTAAGGTGACATTTAGGGTCTTGCTTTTATCAAGTTATGGCATAGATTATAAGATAAGGGAGGTCATGTTGGAGCTGTAAAATAAACTTTGGTTAGGCCCACAGCTGGAGTAACGTGTGCAGTTCTGGTCACCAAAAGGATATGATACACTGGAGGGGGTGTTGCCTGGAATGGAGCATTTCAGCTATGAAAAAGGGCTGGATAAAGTCAGTTGTTTTCTTTGGGGCAGACAACTTTGAGAGGGGGACCTGACAGAGGTGATGAGGAGCATGGACAGGACAAATAGAAAGGAACAATTACTCTTAGTTGAAGGGTGCATATTTCAATGCGAACGGCAGGAGGTTTAGATGGGATTTGAGGTAAACCTTTTCACACAGGGTGTTGGGGGTCTGAAATGCGCTGCCTGGGAAGGTAGTTAAGGTTGGAAACATCATAGGCTTTATAAAGTATTTGGATGAGCGCTTGAAATGTCATAATATTCAAGGTTGTATCGTAGTCTGAGAAAGTGAAATATTGTAGGTAGTAGTGTTTTTGGCAGTACACACTTGGGCATAAGGGTTTCTTCTGCACTGTTCGATTCTATTACTCTATTAATTATATTAAAAAAGATCATTTGTGTATATTCTCGAGTCAGAAGTAGGTGTAAAACTTAAACAATGAATAACCCATCTCTGGGCTTGTAAAGGAAGAAGGGCAGGCAATGGGCTCATGATGTTATTGCTATTTATCAGAGACTCAGGTAATATTCTGGGGACCTGGGTTCAAATCCCATCATGGAAGATGGTGAAATTTGAATTCAATAAAAATTTGGAATTAAGATTCTAATGATGACGATGAGACTATTGCCAATTTTCAGAAATCTCATCTGTTTCAGTAACATCCTTTATGGAAGCAAGCTGCCATCCATCCCAGCTCTGGCCAGATGTGACTCCAGACCTACAGCAATATGGTTGACTCTTAACTGCTCACTGGCAATTTGGGATAGAAAAATGCCAGTGGCATCCACATCCTGTGACAGAACAAAAAGTCCAAACAAAATAATTATTCATGTGGATTGCAGACAAAAAGAAGCTAAGAATAATTTATAATTGATCCGAGTAAACTACTATGGATACTGGTAAGCTGAAATGAAAGCAGAAGGTGCTGGACAAATTCAGAAGATCTGGCAGCATGTGTGAAGAAAGAAACAGAGCCAATCTTTTGAGTCAAATACACTTCCTCTTCAAAACACTTTCAAAGTCTTATATTTAATACTCACATTTCTGAATAAGAGCCACACTGCCTACCGAGGGCTACTGTTGATTTTCAGGAGCTCCTTTTAATTTATTACGTGATACAATGATCTTATTATAATAACTGCTGTATTTGGTTTGATAAATGAAGTATTTGAAACAACATAGAAGCAGAACTAGAATAGCTCATTAATAACCTCAATGAGCAGCCTTTCATTAAACTTAAATGCACCACATGAGAAAAGCATCAATTTCCCTGACACCGTGGGCTGACTGTTACATGCTCTTGTTGGGTGCTTTTGGGAGGAGAGGAGGCAAAGTAGGTTGGGTAGCTATCCCTCCAACTTACAAGGCAGCCCATCTGCTGTATTTAAACAAGTAGGTAAGAGTCAACTGCAGAGACAATGGCAACTGCAGATGCTGGAGAATCCAAGATAACAAAGTGTGGAATTGGATGAATATAGCAGGACGAACAGCATCTTAGGAGCACAGAAGCTGATGTTTCGGGCCTACATCCTCTGATGAAGGGTCTAGGCCTGAAACATCAGTTTTTGTGCTCCTAAGATGCTGCTTGGCCTGTTGTGTTCATCCAGCTCCACATTTTGTTATCTAAGAGTCAACTGCGTTTGTTAAAGGCTCAACCAACCACAATATTGCCCTGCCTGTGTCATAATATGATTGGCATTCAGGAGAAATTGAGCAGCCCTGTTTTCAGTTTTGTTTTGAAGTAGGAGAGCAGAAACAATCCTCACTATCTTTGCACAAGTACACTATTCAGTCTTCTGTTCGCCCACCGACTGCACTAAAATGCCCACTCTGCAACCCCCCCTCAATGCACAAAAACCCCGACTTTTCTTGATCCAGGATCCACAGCTGCTTCCTCAATCTTCTGCTGGCAGTGCAGCTCCAGAGCTCTGTTGCTGCTGGAGCTGCAAGAGCTGATGGACTAGAAGTTCTAAAGGGCAGGTTTTTTGCATACTGAGGGGCAGATGGTTCACTATTACCTTCTTGTTGTCATCCACAGCAGACAGCCGTGGTCTACTCCCCATTCATTTTGGTCGCTCAGAGTTTCAATTGGTTCAAGAAAGCATATGTTGTTTGGAAAAATATCCGACAGATTGGGACGATCACACCGAATGCATTCCCATCACACGTGCACTAAACTGGATCTCTAATTCAGTCTCACCTTGTGTATTGCATTCTGTTCCGGTCATCGTATTTCAAGAATGAAGTGAACGCTTTGGAGAGTTTTGAACAGTCCGAAGAATGGATCCGATAATATAGAATTTCAGTTTTAGAGGTAGATTGGAAAAATTGTTTCCCGTTGAGATGAAAGGACAGGGGGGACAGCAAAATGAAGAATTCAAAATCATAAGGGCCCTGGACAGAGTAAATAAGAAAAAAATCCTCCCATGCATGAGAGGATTGACAATATGAAGGTTAAGATTTAGAGTAATGAGTTGAAGAAGTAAAAGTGATGAGAAAAACCCTTTTCATTCAGCAGTGAGTTCAAGTCCGTAATGCAGTGTTTCACTGTGTGGACAGCCTATCATTTGTGATATTGTACGGGAAATGAGACTGATAAGCAAAGAGGAACAATACACAAGGTTACCGGAAAAGACAAGAGAATGGCACTTAGATATGCATTTAGAGAATTGAGGACATGGGTAGAATGGTCTCCTTTTACGCTGTAACAATTTGATGATTGTGATTTTAACTGGGTAATTACTTTCCTTTTACATTTAAATTCGAAACTGAGAAGTATCAGCCGACAGTGTTCATTACAATAGCATCCACTACATTTTTAAAGCACAATAACTTCTGATTCTATGCAGCCTTAAGCTAGAGATTCTATATTCATTCGCAAGGAATACGTTACCTGTCAAGTTTTCCTGGACACCAATAAGCTAAGTATTCCTTTCCTGACTAGTTTAAAACCATCCTTTCCCTTTTGTAGTCTCTCTCTTCCTACCCACACCTTTACAGCCTCCTCCACTGGCACCACAGCCTGTTTTAGAACTAGAGAATCCCTACATTGTGTAAGCAGGCCGTACAGCCCACTGAGTCCACGTCAACTTCGGGAAGAGCATTCCACTCAGATTCAAAACCCTACCTTATCCCTGTAACCCTAAATTTCCCATGCCTAATCCACCTAGCCTCCATGACCTGAGACACTACAGGACAATTTAACGTGGCCAGTCTACCTCATCTGCACATCTTTGGACTGTTGTGGCAATTATCTTAAATCCATGCTTCTTTTGCTTGAACCTTATTCCAACACTCACCTCACTTCTCATGATTTTAAAGAGCTCTCTCAAATTTTTCTAATTCCCAGCATCTTTATTTTGTGAATGTAACCGAAGTTACTCATCCCTGGAACCACTACAGCCTCCGTAAATTCTTCATATCCTTACTAAAATGTGCCCAGATCAGATATAATACTCCTGTATAGAACATGAATGAGCTGGTGTTTTAGTAATATTTAACATAACTTACTTGCTTTTTACTCAATGCCACTATTATTAAAGCTGAAGAAACCATATACTTTATAAACTGCTCCAGCAAGCTTTCCTGCATCTTTAATAATTTATATTTACACCAAGGTCCTCTGTTCCTGCACTCCCTTCAGAATTATACACTTCAATTTGTACTGTCTCTCCAAATTCTTCCTACCAAAGTAAATCACTTCACTTTCTCATGTATTCAACTGCCATTTGTCTGTCCTTTCCACCAACATTTATTTTCTGTAGTTCTGCCTTTTCTGCTCGCAATTCACAATTTTTCCAAGTTTTTTTTACTATTTCAAAGTTTGAAACTGTGCCCTCTACAGCAAGGTCTAATGCAAATATCTCAAGAAAAGCAAAATCCTAACACAGATCCCTGCAGAACTCCACCATAAACCTCCTTCTAGATCAAACATAACCATTAACCACTAGTCTTTGCTTCCATGACATTTACCAATAGAATGAGTAAGAATAGTAAATTCATGGGAACACTACCAAGGCATACAAGGTTATGAGCCAATTGCTGACGAATGTGATTAGAATAGGTAGGTGGCCGTTTATGACTGGCACATTCGACAGGCGCACGGGCCTTTTTCTGTGCTGTAGATCCCAATGACTCTGAGTTGTGAGCGCCCCTCCTAATCATATACAATCCTAACAGAAAATATATTGCAATTCCTTCAATGTTACTGGGTTAAAATCCTGGAATTTCCAGCAGTGTGGGTATACATAAACTCCACGTGCAATGGCAATTAGATGTGGAGCATAAACACTGACCTTTCCAGAGATGTACTCATCAATCAATGAAAGAAAAATAATTCAAAGCTTAATCTCAAATTACTGCTATATATCTCTATGATTAATTGCTACAGATGGTTTAATGGCATGCAACTAGAGTTAGAATCACAGACAGGAATTTTCTATAGCAGGTAGGAGTCTTAAGCAAAGTTTGAAAGAATGGCAGCAGGACCTAGGGTGCATTTTACAGACAGCAGCCCACTAAATGACTGCCACTGGTTCTGCTGTCATATTGAAGGCAGCAGGGATACTCCCAAGATAGTGGGAAATGCCGGTGCTGGAGAATCTGTGATAACAAGGTGCAGAGCTGGATGAACACAGCAGGTCAAGCAGCATCAGAAGAGCAGGAAAGCTGACGTTTTGAGTCTGGACCCTTCTTCAGAAATGGGGGCAGGGGGGTGGGGGATTCTGAAATAAATAGAGAAAGAGGGGAAGGCGGATGGAAAGTGGATAAAGGAGCAGATATGTGGAGAGGAGATGGACAGACCAAGGAGACAGGGATGGAGCCAGTAAAGGTGAGTATAGGTGGGGAGTTAGGATGGGGGTTGGTCAGTCAAGGGAAGACAGACAGGTCAAGAAGGCAGGGGTAAGGATGGTAAGGTAGGAGGTGGGGGTGGGGATGGGGTGAGAGGAGCAGATAGGTGAGAGAAAAGACAGACAGGTCAAGGAGGCGAGGACGAGCTGGGCTGGTTTTGGGATGAGGTCAGGGGGTGTGGAGATTTTGAAGCTTGTGGAGTCTACATTGATACCATTGGGCTGCAAGGTTCCGAAGCGAAATATGATGTGCTGTTCCTGCAACCTTTGGGGGCATCGTTATGGCACTGGAGGAGGCCCAGGATGGATATGTCGTCCAAGGAGTGGGAGGGGGAGTTGAAGTGGTTCGCGACTGAGAGGTGTAGTCGTTTGTCACAAACTGAGCGTAGGTGTTCCACAAAGCAGTCTCCAAACCTTCCATCCGCCTCACCCTCTCTCTCTACTTTTTTCAGAATCCCCTTCCTGTCCCCCATTTCTGAAGGATCCAGATGAGAAACGTCAGCTATCCTGCTCCTCTGGTGTTGCTTTGTCTGCTGTGTTCATCCAGCTTTCTATATTGCTACATCAGGGACACTCCCAAGGTCTGGTGGGCCCATTGGAACTCTGACAATTCAGCAGCAACACTGTGGTGGTAGTTGTTGTTGAGGCAGGCAGGAGAGCTGGGTTCTATCTAAGCAATTGACAAAACCAAGAAATCTTAAAATCACAGAGCCAAGTGCAAGAGTAGAAACTACTCTCGGGAAATGAGTTTCAAACTCTTAGCTGAAAATACTTCCTTCCTTGCTTGTGCAACTACTGAACAATCTTTATGCATGTAAGTTTTCAGCCAATATTTCCTTGAGGTAGACAGACAGTCTATCTATTTCCTATCTTCTTCAATCCTCTTGTGGGTAAAATACTGAAGTTGAGATTATGCTGAGGAGCTGATCCTGTGTAATTCCCTGTGATTTTGTCTAAATTTCATCCCAGTATTTGTGGGGCAGCAAAATTCAGTCCGTAGAACCAGCAAAGAAAGAGGCCAATAAGACTATCAGGCATACACCAACTTTATGTAGCAGCAGCTTACCAAGGCCCACTCCCTTGCCCTTTACCCGCAACCAGACCTTGTTTTTCCTTCACATTCTTATCCAATTCCACTTCAAAACCCATGACTGAATCTGACATTACCACTGTCTCAATTGCAAATCCTAACAATTCAGCATAAAAATGTTCTTTTCCACCAATCACTTACATCAGTGTTTTCTTCATCTTACACTTCCTGCAAACTGGAACTATTTCCATTCCACCCATTTGGCTTATGCCCCTTATGAAAACCTCAATTAAATCTCTTCTCAAACTATTCTTCTCTGAAGAGATGAAAGTGTTTCTCCAGTCTATATAACTAAAGCCCCTCATCTCTAGAACCATTCTCTTACATCTTTTCTGCACCCTCTCTAAAGCCTTCATGTTCATCCAAAAGTATGGCATCCAAAACCAGTATTTTGTACAGCTTCTTCAATGTCTGTGCTCTGGTACCGCACAGCTCTATTTATAAAGCTCAGGGTCCCATTTGTATTTTTAGCTATTTTCTCAGCCAACCATTCAATGATTTTTGCACAAAAGCCATCAGGTTACTCAGTTCCTGAGCCTTCTTTAGAATTATCCGAACTGAACTGTGGAAAAGTATGAGGTGATTCGCTTTGGAAGGAGTAACAGGAATACAGAGTTCTGGGCTAATGGTAAGATTCTTGGTAATGTGGATGAGCAGAGAGATCTCGGTGTCCATGTGCATAGATCCCTGAAAGTTGCCACCCAGGTTGATAGGGTTGTTAAGAAGGCGTACGGTGTGTTAGGTTTTATTGGTAGAGGGACTGAGCTTCAGAGCCATGAGGTCATGTTGCAGCTGTACTAAACCCTGGTGCAGCTGCACTTGGAATATTGCGTGCATTTCTGATCGCCGCATTCTAGGAAGGGCGTGGAAGTATTGGAAAGGGTGCAGAGGAGATTTACCAGGATGTTGCCTGGTATGGAGGGAAGGTCTTATGAGAAAAGGCTGAGGGACTTGGGGCTGTTTTCATTAGAAAAAAGGTTAAGAGGCGACTAGGTAGAGGCATATAAGATGATCAGAGGGTTAGATAGGGTGGACAGCGAGCACCTTTTTCCTAAGATGGTGATGGCTAGCACAAGGGAACATAGCTTTAAATTGAGGGGTGATAGATATAGGACAGATGTCAGAGGTAGGTTTTTTAACTCAGAGTAGTAAGGGTGTGGAATGCCCTGTCTGCAACGATAGTAGGCTCGCCAACTTTTAGCGCATTTAAATGGTCATTGGATAAACATATGGATGATAATGGAACAGTGTACATTAGATAGGTTTCACAGGTTGGTGCATCATTGAGGGCTGAAGGGCCTGTACTGCGCTGTAATGTTCTGAGTTCTACGAATCATTTTCTTAAGAGGAATGACAGGAATCACTTCACACTGGTCTGCATTAAAATTTCATTTTGTAAAAGGTCTTCTCTTGCGGGTCTTGAACAACACTGGCTGGCCTGCATTTATTGCCCATTCCTAGATGCCCTTGAGAAAGTGGCAATGAGCTGCCTTCTTGAAATGGTGTAGTCCATGTGCCATAGACCACAATGCCTCGAGGGAGGAAATTCCAGGACTTTGACACGGCAGTAGTGAAGGAGCAGCAGTGTATTTCTAAATCAGGACGGTGAGTAGCTTTTCGGGGAACTTTCAGGAAGTGGAGTTGCCATGTATCTGTTACTTTTATCTTTTATGCAGTAGCAATCATGGATTTGGAAGGTGCTGACAAGGGGTCTTTGGAAGATTTCTGTAAGTAGCCTGCACTGCTGCTACTGAGCATCGATGACAAGGGGGAGTAGATGCTTGTATATGTTGAGTCAATCAAGTGAGCTGCTTTGTCCTGAATAGGGTCAAGCTTCTTGAGTGTTGTTGGAGCATGTGGGGATTATAGGATCACACGCCTGACTGGTAGCTTGTAGATCGCGGACAAGCTCTAGGGAGTCAGAAGATGAATTACTCTCCACAGGGAGTTTCCCTAGGATCTGGCCTGCTGCTCTAGCCACTGTGTAAATACGCAAGTCCAAATGACTTTTCTGCTCAATGGTAACCCCTCAGGTTGTTGACAGTCGCGCATTCAGTGATGGTAACACTCGGTGTCAAGGGGTGATGATTGGATTGTCTCTTATTGGTGATGGTCATTGCCTGGCATTTGTTTGGCATGATTATTGCTAACCACTTGTCAGCACAAACTTGGGTACTGTCCATGTCTTGCTTCTTTTGAACTTGGACTGCTTCAGTATCTGAGAAGTCATGAATGCTGAACGTTGTGCTATCATTGGTAAACATCCTCATATTTGACATTATGATGAAGGGAAGGTCACTGAAGCTGCTGAAGATAGTTGGGCCTTGGACACTACCCGAGGGAACTGCTGCAGAGATGTCTTGGTGTTGAGATGACTGATCTCCAACAACCACAACCATTTTCCTATGAGCCAGATATGACTCCAACCAGCAGAGAATTTGCCCTCTGATTGCCACTTTGGTTTTACCAGAGCCCCTTGACACCACATTTGGTCAAATGCAGCATTGATATCAAGGGCAGTCACTCTTACCTCACCTCCGGAATTCAGCTCTTTTGTCCTTGTTTGAACCATGTGTTATTAGGGCTTCAACGAAGAGTGAAGGAGGTCATGCCAAGAACAGCAGCTAACATTCCAGAACACCACCAGTCAGACCTAAATATGAGGTGTCAATCTGGTGGAGCTGCAAAACAGGATTACTTGTGTGACAAACAGCTAAACAGCAAGTGGCAGGCAGAGCTAAGAGTTGCCACGATCAGCGAATCAGATTTAAGCTATTCAGTTCCGGCACATACATTTGGGAGTAAGATTGCTTATATTTTAAAGCTAAATACATGTAAGTAGTCAATTCCTGAAAATCAAAACGTCCAGAAAATTAGTAAAGAAGCATCTTTCGGTACTACTGTGATTGGTTTTGCATGCTGTCCAGCTGTAATGCTTAATTTTTCATCCAATACAGGCATGAAAGTCAATCATGCTCAGGGGTCAAGGAAGAAAGGATAGGAGAACAAATATTTATTTAGAATACCAGTATTTGAAATCCCTCTATTCAACATCTAGAAGCGAGAGTTGTAATGCACAGCAAAAGCAATTATTTCTGACAATATGATAGTGCAAGATGAGCAACCTGATCAGCATGATCAGAAATATGACTTCCTCATTAATTCAAAGAGCTGCCAACAATTAGTCTTTAAAATTGGCTTGTCTTAAAAACAAAGGAGGCAAGCAAATGCTGCTCTGATTTTTTTTTAGTTCAACACAACATAGGTTTGATATGAGATCATCACTGATGTATGTCAAATGCACAGCAATTTGTATTAAAATGCATTAAAACATGAGGCGATTTTTACTTCTAACCACGTGTGGCCCACTGGATTAAAGTTAGATTTGGGAGTCCATGCAAAAGCATTTTATACTAAGGGAAGTTATAATTTGTTTGTATCTGACTATGCTAAAGATTCTGATAATGAATTGTATCAAAATTATTTAGCATATCCCAACAACTCTACTGGCCAACAGAAAAACATCACAGATAACATGGTGAGAAGCTGGATGAACAGAGCAGGCCAAGCAGCATCAGAGGAGCAGGAATGTTTGACATTTCAGGTCGAGACCCTTCTTCAGAAATCAGAAAAGCAATACACTTTGTTTGTATCAGTTCAACCTAACTGTACTTCCTCATAAATACTTACACATTGACATTTTATGGATAAAATAGCCCAATTATTTATTTATCACATTTCCAAGGGGAAGACAGGATATATTATCTTTTCTCTTCACATATAATTTAGAATAGATCTTTAAAAGCCTATGCAAGTTTCGCTGTATAATAAACAACACATTAATTAATAATTCTATTGTTCAATACTGAAGTATATAATACAGAACCTGCAGGACAGACATAGGCTATTCAACCCAATTTTAATGCTCCATGCAAGGTTGCTTCCATCCTATTTCATCTAACCCTGTTACACATTGTTCATTTTTGTTCTTTGTCACATACATCCCTAGATATTTTTTTAAAAAGGCATTGGAATAGATGTACAGATGTAGACCATTTAGCTACTCAAGCCTGTTCTGTAATTCAATGGGAACATGCTTCAACTGGAAGGAAACTCCAATCCTCCTTTACCTCGCACCCACTCTGGGTATTTGGTGCTTCTAATCTGTAAACGCTAGCACTTTATTAGCCTTTTGATTATTTTCTGAATATTATGTACCATAATGTCAAATCACATCCATTACTTCTAACTTTTTATTACTTAGAATAGGGTACAGCGCTTTTTTAAAAAATGCTCAATGCCGATGATTTCATGTTTACACTGAAATCTGTCAGTTTTGCCTATTCACTTTATCGATTAATATGTCTTTGTAGTTTAATGGTTCCATCTATTTTAATTTCAATTCCACCTATCTGACACATTCGCTAATTGAGTTATGTGGCTTTCTCATGAACTAATGTAAATAATTAAGTTATCTCCAACAGAGATCCTTGTAGAACACTACTTGACAGATCCTGTCAATCAGACTGCTTGCTTATTTACCCCTGTCACTTGCACTCTGCAATTTTCGTAAACAAATCAATAGCTCGTCTTCAATTACACGGATTTCAATTTTAGTTAACAGTCTCTTGTGAGAAATTTTATGGATGCCAGAAGGAATTTGTTGGAAAATACATCCATAGATGTTCTTCTCTCCATTACTCTGGTTACGACTGGTTCACACCTTTACCTTCCTCTCACATCCCATTTTGAATTTTGTGTCCAGTCTCTTACGCTTGCTTCATTGGAGAGGTAGAAGTTTGTAACTTTCACGAAAAATATTTCTTCTTCCCTCTGAGGCCTTTCAATACCAATCTTTGATCAGAATATCACCTTCACTGACTTCAGAATTATGTCTTCACACACAAATTCTACACAATCAACATCCCCTCATTCAGATTATTTGGACAGCACAAACACACCACTGTCTGTTATAACCTCCAAGTTATGATGTTTTAACCATAGTTCAGCAATAGTCTATGAAATTAGACTGAATCTGGATAGAATGCACCCAAGATACTGGTTATTCTACACAAACATCGATTGTAATAAAGATGTAGTATTCATGCATACACTATATCTCAGTAAGCTGATTATTCAAGGTGACTAAACATGGACAGCTCATCAAATTTCTTGCAGTTCTGTATCATTAAACACCCATACTATTTCTGCTAAGTTTAGTTAGTAAAGTTAAAAATTGCCCCTAATCTAGGCAACAAAAATGCAGGTACTCATTGGTCAGTTCTCTCTTTTATACTGATGCCATTGTAAGTTCGTCATATTTCTTCTTCTCTCAGGTGTTCATGTACCCTTAATACTGCACTTTCTGATTAAAGCCTGTTCTTGGACCTTTTACTTGTAAATGTGATTCCACAGTAAGAACTTTTAGGTCTATATTCCCTTAGCTTTGGACTCTCCAAAATGGAGTCTACTGTCAGAGAGTCTTTACTTATTCCTCGTGCTTGTGTCCTGTCCAATACTGTATCACTTCTGTGCTCTCTTGCTTCCAAGCTCTTCAAAGTGCTAAATTTGTTTGGAACTATCACTTTGTATTTTCATGACCTCAGAGGTACGATAACAAAACTTAAGTATTGAAACATGCATCTCCTCTATGACACCACAGTAAAAATATATTATTTTTAGTGATTTGACTAACCACATTGTTTATTTCTCTGAGATAATGGGAACTGCAGATGCTGGAGAATCCAAGATAACAAAGTGTGAAGCTGGATGAACACAGCAGGCCAAGCAACATCTTAGGAGCACAAAAGCTGACGTTTCGGGCCTGGACCCTCTGATGAAGGGTCCAGGCCCGAAATGTCAGCTTTTGTGCTCCTAAGATGCTGTTTGGCCTGCTGTGTTCATCCAGCTTCACACTTTGTTATTTATTTCTCTGCTTTTTTTTCTAATATTTTAGATGTCTGTTTCCCAATTTCAGGTTTTATTTTTGAAAAATATTTCCACCCTTTATTCAACTGCGGCACTCTGACTAGCTGGTGGGGGGTAAACCCTTGAAAAGTTGGTAAACAGTGATTTAAGAGGAAATAGGTAGAAACATAGAAACAGGAGTAGGCCATCAGCTCAAAAGCCTGCTTCACCATTCTCAGCCATAACTGGTCATTTATCTCAATGTTATTTTTCTGCTCTATCCCTATATCCCTCTCTGTTGTTAGTATCCAGACATCTATCAAACATGGCTTTAACAAATTCTATGGCCTAGCTTCCAGGGCCCTCCAAAAATTCATCACCCTCTGAGTGACAAATTTCTTCTCATATTAGTTCTAAATAGCTTGCCCCGCCGCCACTTATCTGGAATCAAAAGGACACAGAATCTCTCATCCAGGAGGAAAAAAAATCCTTTTTGCAACCACCCTATCTAGCACTTAAAGAATTTTAAGTTCTTATTATATAATTTTTTATTCTTTAAATTCCAGAGAATACAGGTCCAATTCCCTCAATTTCTCCTTGCAGATGGCAGGCAGGCTTTGTGGAGTCAGAGGGTGATTTATCAACTGCATAATTCCCAGTCTCTGACCAGATCCTGTGGCCACAGCATTTGCGTCGCAGGCAATGGGTGACTTCAAGATTTGCACGATGGTAACACATTTAATAGAAAAAGGTGGTGATTATATTCTCCTTTGTCAAAAATGGTCATTGCCTGCCACTTGTTTGCATCTGCAAATGTTGTTTGCATCTATCTGCTTAAACCTGAATCTTACGCAGGTATTCCTACATGTGGACACAGATTGTTTCATTACTCAAGGAACTGCTAATGGACTTAAAAACTGCGCAATCATTGGTGAGTATCCTCACTTCTCACATAATGATGGAAGGAATGTTATTGATGAAGCAGCTAAGACAAACTTATAGCTGGCACTGTCAGTGATGTCCTGGGACTGAAATTTTCAGCCTCCAACACAGAGAATTATTTTCCTTAGTAAACATACAAGATAGGAGCAGGATGAGGCCATCTGGTCCTTCGAGTCTGCTCTGCCATTCATCATGATCATGGCTGATCATCCAAGTCAATAGCCTAATCCTGCAATGCCCCCATAACCTTAAACCTATTTGCCCCAAGTGTTATATCTTGCCGCCTCCTGAATTCATTCAATGTTTTGGCATCAACTACTTCCTGTGGTAATGAATTCCACAGGCTCACCACTCTTCAACTGAAGAGATGTCTCCTCCTGTCCATCTTAAGTGGTCTAGCCTGAATCCTCAGGCTATGGACACACCCAACATTGGGAACATCCTCCCTGAATCTATCTTGTCTAGACCTGTTGGAATTTTGTAAGTCTCTATGAGATCCCTGCTCATATGTCTGAACTGCAGTGAAAACAATCCTAACCTAGTCAATGTCTCTTCGTATATCAGTTCCACCATCCCTGGAATCGGCCTAGTGAACTTTTGCTGCACTCCCTCGAGTGCAAGAGCATCCTTCCTCAGAAAAAGGGACCAAAACTGCACACAATGTTCTAGGTGTCAGGTATCCTGGTTCCCCTTCAATTTATTAGGGCTCTTTGAAGCTAAAATTAGTCTATGTTTTGACATCAAAGTTAGTCATTCTCACATCACATTTGGAATTCAGTTCTTTTGACCATATGATTAAACTGTAATGAGCTAATGTAAACTCAGCAAGTTATTGGTAAGTGTCGCATGGTAGAACTGTCAACAAAATGCATCAGTTTGCTGATGACTGAAAATTGACTGCTAGAATAGTAAACTGGTTAGATTAGATGTGTGTAACTTTTTTTGTGGACAGCACATTCTTGGGCAAAACTGTCATTCTATTGCATTGAATGTGAGTGTAGCACTTCCTGCGGTTGCAGGGGAAGGTGCCGGGTGTGATGGGGTTGGAGGGCAGTGTGGAGCGAACAAGGGAGTCACGGAGAGAGTGGTCTCTCCGGAAAGCAGACAAGGGTGGGGATGGAAAAATGTCTTGGGTGGTGGGGTCGGATTGCAGATGGCGGAAGTGTCGGAGGATGATGCGTTGTATCGGGAGGTTGGTGGGGTGGTGTGTGAGAATGAGGGGGATCCTCTTTGGGCGGTTGTGGGGTGTGAGGGATGTGTTGGTGGAAATGTGGGAGACGCGGTCAAGGGCGTTCTCGACCACTGTGGAGGGAAAGTTGCGGTCCTTGAAGAACTTGGACATCTGGGATGTGCG
The DNA here is from genome assembly GCF_030684315.1 of Stegostoma tigrinum. NCBI lineage: Eukaryota > Metazoa > Chordata > Chondrichthyes > Orectolobiformes > Stegostomatidae > Stegostoma > Stegostoma tigrinum. The sequence continues at coordinate 118,588,308 of NC_081354.1, forward strand.
GGAGTGGAATGCCTCATCCTGGGAGCAGATGCGGCGGAGGCGGAGGAATTGGGAATAGGGGATGAATTTTTGAAGGAGGGTGGGTGGGAGGAGGTGTATTCTAGGTAGCTGTGGGAGTCGGTGGGCTTGAAATGGACATCAGTTACAAGCTGGTTGCCTGAGATGGAGGCTGAGAGGTCCGGGAAGGTGAGGGATGTGTTGGAGATGGCCCAGGTGAACTTGAGATTGGGGTGGAAGGTGTTGGTGAAGTGGAAGAACTGTTCGAGCTCACCTTTTTTCCATGTAGTTTATGATTTGCCCTTTAGTGGCGAGAAAGCAGACTGAGGAAATTACTGACTTGAAAATCTGAGTGGTTGCCTGCTGAATGAAGCTGACTGGGTACTTCTCTCGTCTTCGATAGTGACCTCTTCTAACGTTCATCCATGGAAGTTGGTATCAAGAGAAAACAGTTTCACCATGTCACTGTGACAGAGCTTGTACTAACACAGAAGAGACTTCAATATTTCGCTACTACATTCTAGAGCTCTCCAACACCTTGCATTTCAAATGCTCCTATCAATTTGCTGGACACACAAATGCACACATCCACCTCTTACATCTGCATAGGATACATTTCAAGGTTCCTTGCTTGTGTTTTTAGTCCTCATGCACTTTGCCCTTATTTGGTCACTCACTGTGACACTGGGTTGTGTCAAAAATCAAACCTACAGCATGATAAAGCAGTTTCTGCAACAACACATTACATGTGCTTCAGGTGAATGTCCATGCCAGAAAATATATGGAGAGTAGTCTTTAGTCAAGTGAAAGGGACTACTGGAGAGTCGGGTGGAAGAAAATTTGTGGACAACTACAGAGTTCTTAGTATGGAAAAATTACATTTATTATAAAGAATAGGATACCTGAACATTTAGAAAAGGTTGATAAAATGGATTTATGTTTGACAAATGTGTTGAAGTCTTTCCAAGAACGCTATCTGTAGTATACACAAATGAGAACCTGCAGTTCTAGTGTATTCATATTTCCAGAAGGCTTTTGATAGGCTTCCACACAGGAATTTAGTGAACAAAATTTGAGTCCATGGAGTTGGGAGGAATACCAGTGTGGATTGAGAATTGGTTAATAGATAGAAAGCAAAAAATAGGAAAATACACATCGCTGTCAAAGCAACAGGCAGTTAATAATAGTGTATTGCAAAGGCCACAACTATTCATAACTTGTACAAATAATTGTGACCAATTGTAATATTTCCAAATTTGCTGATGATACCAAACTAGATGGGAATCTAAGTTGCAAAGAAGTTTCAAAGATGGGCAGGTTAAGTGAATGGACTATAACATGGAAGATGGAAATACAATGCAAATAAGTGTGAATGCATTTACTCTGTTAAACAGAACAGAATGCAGAATATTTCTTAAAGTGGAGAGAGGTGAGGGATGCAGTGTCCAAAGAATCTAGGTATCCTTGTCCATTAATTACAAAAAGCTAGTATACAGATGCAACAAGCAAGTCAAAAGATATGTTGGCAATCTTTTTAAGGGGATTTGACATTTGATTGTTGACTTGAATTGCATGAAACTGATCTACATTTCACTACAAAGGAACTTATACCTGTTGACTATTCCACAAGTGCAACAATCGAATACATGTTGATCGGACCCATATGTGATTGTACTCTTTTGTTCGAGTCTGAAAACCATTCTTGTGGCGTACTTTGATTTTACCTCCACCCAGTGGAGTTTAGACTTCGTCCTAGGCGGAAGTGTTGGGTCTAATTGATCTAAAATTAATGGACTACTCCTGTAACAATATCTGGCTGCATTGAGGAAGTTGCAGAAGATCTTGTAGACATGCAATACAATCAAGGCACTTGTAAAACATAGGACTGAAAATAAATTAATATTAATAAAGAGGTAGTGCATGAGGAAAACAAAAACTATTGAAGGTTGATAAATCTTCTGAACCAAGTGAGCTACATTAGAATGCTGAAGAATGTGGATATAATAGAGGCATTTGTTGGTTATCGTCAAGGTGCTACAGATTCTGGAAAGGTTCTTGCCAACTGGCAAGTACATAATGCAACCCCACTATTTAGGAAGGGAAAAGGGAGAATGGAAAACAAAGGATATGCTAGCTTGACATCAGTAAAGGGAAAAACTTTAACATCTACTATAAAGGATGTGATAACTGGCTAAAATTTAGTAGATTCAACATTAATTGATGAAATAAAAACCATGTTTGACAATCCTGTTGGAGCTTTTGGAGAGAAGAAGAGCCAGTGAATAGGTGTATTTGAATTTTGAGAAGGTCTTTGTTAAGGTTCCAAACAGGAATTTACTAAACACAATTAAAGCACATGGAATTTGGGGTAATATAATTAGTATAAGCTTGAGAATTAGTTAACAGACAGACACAGGGGGTAAGAATAAACACACGTGTGAAAAAGCAAAACAGTGGTCGCTAGATAACTGAAATAATAGCAAAATACTGGGGGGGAAAAAAAAAAATCAGTCTGGCAACATCTGTGGAGGGAGAAACAAAGTTAACTTTTTGAGATCAATATGATTTCTTCAGAACAGAATAAAAAGTTAATTCTTAGGATGGCAGCCTGTTACTAGTGGAGCATCACAAGGATCTGTTCACCATCTATATAAATGATTTGAATGGGACCAAGTGTAATATTTCTAAATTTGCTGGTGACAAACTAGATGCAAATATTAACTTGTGAGGAGGATGCAATGAGATGTCAAAGGAACTAGAATGGCCTAAGTGACTGGACAGGGGAAATAAAATGTAAATGTCACTGAAGTTATTCACTTTGGTAGAAAAGACAGAAAGACAATATTTCTTGAATGGAAAGAGACTGGGGAGTGCTGATGTGCAAAGAGATTTGGATATCTTCATTTATAAAGACCGGAGTGCAGAATAAGAGGGTAATCGTTTGGCACAGCAATGAGTACAATAATTCAGATAGTTCTGGATTTTTAAGATTCTCTACCCAATAAAATTCAGTGGTTTATTTTTGGTATATTCTTTGAACAGAATTGTTTACCTCTGTATTTCCTCCTTTGATTTGACATCCTCATTTGTTACCACACCTCTAATGTATTTTGGGAGTATTTTTAGATTAATATCAAAAGATAAATGTAAGTCATGCAGAGTCTAAATACAAGTATAGAGTGAAGTTTGAGATGTAAATACAAGTAGAAACTTTCAGTTGGACTCAGCACTTCCACCTCAGATTATGTCTAAACTCCACTGGGTGGAAGTAAAAATCAAAGTACATACAAGAATGGTTTTCACACTCAAACAAAAGGGCACAAATCACACTTGGGTCCGATCAATTGTTGTACGTGTGGAGCAGTCAACAAGTATGAGCTCCTCTGTAGTAAATACAGATCATTTTTATACAATTCAAGCCAATAATCAGATGCAAAGATTGTCAACAGAGTGACTTTTTTCCAAGATTGTCCCATCCTCTTACTCTCATGATTCTTACTGGTGGACACTTGAACGGGTATCAGCCAATCTGCACCCTAATTTTAGTGCTGTTGACTCCAAAGGCCTGTCAAGTGCCTAGCTCGCAAACAAATTGCTGTTTTTCCATCTGAAGTTGGGCTTCACAGGAAAATATCAGCACGTCAGCAAGATGATGCATTGAAATGCAAGTGGAAGTGACCCGCAAAGATGGCATTCCATCTACGTTTAGTATCCCCACCACAGAGAAGAGTGTATTGTAAGCAACAAATACAATAGATTAGGTTGCGAGTTTAAGCAAATCACCGCTTCACCTGGAAGAAAAGTTGAGTGCCCTGTCAACTAAAGTGAGAGGGAATCGTCTAATGATGAAAAGAAAACACGTTAGAGACTAGGAATTGTGCAGCAAGTAAATCACATCCCAACTCCCTAAAGCCTGTCAATCATCGAGGAGGCACAAGTCAGGAGTGTGAAGGTTTACTCGCCTCTTGCCTGGATGAGTGCAGTTTTTAAAACTGAATCATTTATTGTCATAAGTATTCAATTCAAAAATACTGTGAAATGTGTATCTTCACCGTACGTACATGGTGCCATTCACATAACTCAGAATAAGATAACAAAAAAAGAGAAGAGAAGAGTGTTTGAGAGATAGTAGGAACTGCAGATGCTGGAGAATCTGAAATAACAAGGTGCAGAGCTGGATGAACACAGCAGGCCAAGCAGCATCAGAGGAGCAGGAAAGCTGAAGAGCAAGAAAATTCTGAAGAAGTGTCTAGGCCTGAAACGTCAGCCTTGTTATGTTAAAGAGAAAGAGTGTCCAACTTTCTTTTCCAGTACCACAGACCCACTCTGGGCTTTTCTGCTCTTGCCATGACTCTGCCAGAGCCCCAGTCTCACATGCCTCACCAGCCCACTCTTCAGCTGCCTCACCGGATCGGAGCTCCACTCTGTTTGAAAGTTCTCTTTCTTTCTTTGTCTTTCCTTTCTTTTCTCCCTTCTTCTCTCTCCCTTTTTAGTAATTCTATCTCCTCCACCCCTTTCAACTACCTACCTAAGGGGTTGGGAAGGAACTGGGTTGTAACCCGAAATGGTGTGCAGATACATAGATCCCTTAAAATGGCCACCCAAGTGGACAGGGTTGTGAAGAAAGCATATGGTGTTTTGGCTTTCATTAACAGGGAGATTGAGTTTAAGAGTCGTGAGATCTTGTTGCAGCTCTATAAAACTTTGGTTAGACCGCACTTGGAATACTGCGTCCAGTTCTGGGCGCCCTATTATAGGAAAGATGTGGATGCTTTGGAGAGGGTTCAGAGGAGGTTTACCAGGATGCTGCCTGGACTGGAGGGCTTATCTTATGAAGAGAGGTTGACTGAGCTCGGTCTCTTTTCATTGGAGAAAAGGAGGAGGAGAGGGGACCTAATTGAGGTATACAAGATAATGAGAGGCATAGATACAGTTGATAGCCAGAGGCTATTTCCCAGGGCAGAAATGGCTAGCACGAGGGGTCATTGTTTTAAGCTGGTTGGTGGAAAGTATATTTGGGATGTCAGAGGCAGGTTCTTTACGCAGAGAGTTGTGAGAGCATGGAATGCGTTGCCAGCAGCAGTTGTGGAAGCAAGGTCATTGGGGTCATTTAAGAGACTGCTGGACATGTATATGGTCACAGAAATTTGAGGGTGCATACATGAGGATCAATGGTCGGCACAACATTGTGGGCTGAAGGGCCTGTTCTGTGCTGTACTGTTCTATGTTCTATGTTCTTCTATGTTCTATGTTATAATGTGGCATGAGTTGTACGCGTTGGTTGTGTCCTGCAGGGATAGCTGATTGAGCTCGGGCTAGAGAGACAGCGGCAGATCAAGAGCGGGCCATCGAGAGCAGGTCAGTGAGGCAGCAGTGGTGCGATTGGACTTCAACAACACTCACAAAATTTGATATCATATGGGACAAAGCAGCCCCTCAATTGGCACCACATCCACAAACATTCACTCCCTCTATCACCTGATGCAGAAGAGCAGCAGTCTGTAGTATCTACAACAGGTACTGCAGACATCCATCAAGGCTCCTTAGATGCCATGTTCCAAGCTCATGAACACTACTATCTGAAATGACAAAAGTAGCAGATATGTGGGAAATTTTTGTCTACAGGAAAGGCTATAAATCAACTAACAATAGAAGCATGTAAAAAGAATGGAGCAGTAATTATGGGTGACTTTAATTTTCATATTAACTGGGTTAATTGAATTGATAGGGTAGCCGTGGCAAATAAATCATAAAGTACATTAGGGACACTTATGTAAGAGCAATATATCATGGACCCAACAGGAAATAGGGTTTCTTAGATCAGGTAATGGGTAGTGAGTTAGGTTTCATAAATGACCTCAGAGTAAAATATGCCCTTGGAAGTAGGGATTATAACATGACAGTATTCAATATTCATGTTGAATCTGAGAAACTTGAGTTGGAACAACTGTTATAAATGGAATTACAATGAAATCAGGGTGGATTTAGCTAATGCGAACTGGGTGGATAGATTTGCATAAATATCTGTAGGTATCAGACATTTAAGAAGGTAATTCATGACTGTCAACAAAAATACATCAGAGTAATGTGGAAAGATTCTAAGAGGAGGGTAAACCAACCTTGGCTAAATGTTAAGGAAATTATTAAATTGAAAGAAAATGCATAAGAAAGCCAAAGTGATAGCCCTGAAGACTGGAATGAATTCAGAATCCAGAAAGGCAGGACCAAAAAGATAATAAAGACAGAGAACCCAAATTATGATGGCATACTAGTGAGAAACATAACAACTGACAATAAATAGGTAAGAAGGAAGAGAAAGTCAAAGTGAACACAGGCTCCACAGAAAATGAATGTGGGGAGAACAAAGAAGTGGCGGACATTAAACAGATATTTCACATTATGTTTAATAGTAGAAGACCATCCTACTAATATTAGAGAAAACTGGGGCGGAATTGAGGACCATCACTAGAGAAATAGCATTAGACAAGCTAATAGAACTAAAAGGCAGATAAATCCCTTGGCCCTGATGGCTTACATCCTAGGATCCTAAAAGAAACAGGTACAGAGATAGAGGATGCACCGGGCATAATTTTTCTAAACTTCTTAGATTCTGGACAAGTACCAGAGGATTGGAAAACTGCTAATATGACACCCTATTCAAAAAGGGAAGGAGGCAAAAAGCAGGTAATTATAGGCCAATTACACTAATATCTAACGTTGAAAAAAATATTGGAACTAATTAAGAAAATAAATAGCAGAACATTTAGAAATTTGCATTTAAGCTTGAAAATTCTCAGTGTTGATACTCCATACGTGCCATCAACAAATCACACAAGTAGATAACATAAGCCTCACACATTATGACTACAGAAAAAAGTACTTGAGTGCATAATACGAGCTAGAATTACTGAAAATAATATAGTTTAGTAAAATAAGAAACGATAACAATTTTTTTTTAAATATGATACTATAGACGGTCTGAATTCTTGCGGTTCAAGTAAAATGTTATTGACCTGAAATGTCCTCCCTCCACATATACTGCAAGCTGTTGAGTTTTTCTTATTTGATTTTAGATTTCTAGAGCTCACAGTATTTTGATTGCTCTTAACATAAGGAATCAACATACAAGTAAGGAATGATGTGTCAGATACATTCAAAAATATTAAAAACATATACATCAGAAGTAAGTGACACAATTTTTGATTAAAATCTTATTTCTCCACAACACTTACCCACTTCATAAGTTAGACAATACTTTCACACCTTTAGTTCATAGGTCATTTGAATTCTTTTCCCTTGGGTTACCGTAACTACAGTCTTACCTAAACACAGATTGAATCTTGCCAAGTGGTAGCAGAATGAAATTCATCACATCAACAGTTAAGTCTTTGTTCTTGCCATAAGCAGGAACAGTGTAAGATGCACAGCCAAGAAAAACCTCAGTGCAGGGTTACAGTGCTTGTGCCTAAACAATCTATTTTGTGTTGAATATATACAAGACTGACTGCTTTTAAATCACTGCCAATCATCTGCAGGGCTATGCTGTTGAGGTCATTATATTTCGCAGCTGGCAAGTGATTTCTGATTCAATTTGAACACCAAAGGAATAATTCAGAAGTAGAGGTTCAAAGTATAAAGTGATCAGGAAATTGGGCTAAAATGATATATTATTAAAATATATTTGCGATACAGTAATTCAAATGTTACCTATATAAAGAAGCATGTGAAGTAATGAGAGAAAATTTAAATTGTAAAGAGAAACTCCAGTAAACTGTGTAAGGCTTCAAAGCATTAAAATTTAAAACTGTAAATATTAAATCAAAACATGCACATTTAGGTTAATTGAGCCTGTGAAGGTGCATGTTTTATTCATAAGAGCAAAATATTTTTAGTTTTGTTTATTCAACATTTTAATAAGTGCATTAATACGTCAAATATGCTAGTTTGTGCAATAATTAGACAAACATGTTATACAAAAAGTAGAAAGCTTATGGACAGCAGGCAAGAATGTGGAATTTAGAATGATAATGAGATCAGCCACGATCAGTATTAAAATGGTGGAGCAGATTCATCTTCAGCTGCTTCATCAATGCATCCCTCTATCATTAGATCAAAAGTAGGGATGTTTCGCGATCATTGCGCAATATTCAGCATTGACTGTGATTCCCCAGACAATACTATCTCTACAGCCGCCTTCTTCAACACTCTGGGATACAGACTATCAGGTCCTGGGGACTTGCCAATTGTTCCAGTATCACTGGAAGTTTCATACCAACAAGTTAACAGATGACACGTACCATTCTGCTAACAGCTTTGTGGTAATGGCATTTTGTTCTTAACCTCTCCGTGATTTTCAATAGTTCCTGTATTTGCACATTATTGCTCAGGTTTAATGGAGAGGAGAAGGGTCCAGCTAGTGGTCAAAGATTGGCAGGATTCCCATGCATGTCACAAGTGCCCTGCGGACACGATCGTCAGCGACTGGCCAACTACATGGAAGTATCTGCATAATGGGAGCAAGATTCAGCACAGTAATATTGCCCAAAACTGTTAGAAACACAGGGCAAGTTAATTTTCTAAGCAGAAACAAGCCTCAAACCTCCAAGGATCATTCAGTGTTATCAGAGATCAGGAGACTTTGTGAGAAGTGCAGCTCATATCAGCAGCCTTTTTGCGCAAAGTGAAGTGGTTTCTCAATGTGGGGAATTAAACACTCCAGAGTTTACACACCTTTCCTGGATGCACAAAGGGGGAAAAAATATGTTAGTAAACTAGAGATTCTGCCTACAGAATGAGGGGATGACACAGGCCACACACACAACAGATTTATAACTAATTGATGCCTCCCTGCTTGGCCTCCATGATGATTTGGGCTTAATGAGATGTATTGTTCCAGGCTGATGGAAAGAAGACACACTCCTTACTAACCAATCAAGGCCATGATCATCCCCAACCAAACAATGCTACTATTTCCCCCTTTCAATCAATCAGATTACCATCACTGAATCCACCTCTGTCAACTTCATGGGAGCTCTCACTGACTTGAGCTGGATCAGCCATATCAACTGTGGCTACAAGGATAAGTCAAATGCTGGGAATCCTGCAGTGAGTAACTCAGCATCTGACTCACCAAAGCTAGTTTATCGTTTTCAAGGCACAAGTCAGTGGTGTAATGCAATATTCGTGATTGTCTGGATGAGTGCAACTGCATTATTCCTCAGGTCATCCACTACCCAAGAGACTAAGCTCAACAGGTTCAAATAGACAGGCAGGCATTCTCCACATCAGCCTCTGGAACTTATTGTTCCCTTCAGCATGCAGGTAAAAAGGATTCACAAATATCAGGGAAGGGTGTATACAGGTAGAAGCGTGACAGACATTTGCTACCTCACTCCTGTTGAGATGGTGGCACTGAAGTTGGCTGGAAAGCAAGAAAAACAATGCTGAGATTGGACTGACAGGTGTTGAATGTGAGCAGTATGACAACATTTTCATCAGCACTTGGGGCTAAAGGGATGAAAGGATACAAGGGCAAAGCACGAACAAGCTACTGAATTGGATAATCTGCCATGATCAGAATGAATGAGGCAACTGGCTCAAAAGGGTTAAATGGCTTACTTGTGCTTCAACCTTTTTTCAATGTTTTACTTCAACCACAAAGGATTCAATATTTCAATTGGCACAGCATCGCATCTTTCCCCCAATTCAAGTACCAGCACTGATATAGTCACATTTGTGATTTACCTCACCATCACAGTCTGATGAGAGGCTCTCAAGCAGAGACTCTTAACAATTACAGTTCTATTGGATGTCAGGGAAGCCGCACCAAAGTTTAATGGCAGGACTCTTGGTGTTGGTCACAGTCAATTCATATACATAATCATAAAGTGGCACGGGTGAACGGGTGAATCTGACAGAGGTGCTCGATGCTTTGAGCAGACAAATGTGGCGCTAGGAGTCCATCCAGACATAATTTTTGGAATGAGTCAGATGTTTGATTAAATAGTTTCAGCAACGATGATTCTGATAGCCAATTTCCACTGTCAACGTTCTGCATGGACTGTTTCCTCCACCAACACTGTTCCCCCACTGCCCTGGTCCTATATCACTCCTAATATTCTTGTCCCACCCCACCTCACAATGCCTTTCTCTGCAATCACAAAGTTTAACACTTGCTCATTCATGTCCTTATCCACACTGTCCAAGGACCCAAAAGACAGTCATACTTCTTTTAATCTGGATTGCTGTATTTGCTGCTTATAATATGGTCCTTTACATTGGTGAGACCAAATGCAAAATGGGTGACCACTATGGTATACCTCTGCCTTGTTGGAATATCCAACCTTCCAGTTATTTCCCATTTCAATCAACTACCTTGCTCCCATTTCTGTCATGGGCCTGTTACAGTGTTCTAATGAAACTCAAGGCAAGTTGGAGGAACAACATCTCACTTCCCACTTAGACACTTAATAGCCTTTCAGACTCAATACTAAGTTCAACAACTTCAGAGGACCATCCTTGTCTTTCTGATCCTGCTGTCAGCAAAGTGGACCGATATTCTCCTACACCCATCTACATTTCCATCTCTCCTTCATCCCTTCTCCACATTTCAACAGCATAACAGCAGTATTTCCCAGCCCCTTTCATTTCTGAAGAGGGGTTATATTGGATTCAAAACATGAACTCTATTTCTCTCCACAGATGTGGACAGACATGCCAAGTTGCTCCAGCACCTTGTTTTTATTTGGGAAACAATTTCCCTTGAATGCATAAGCAAAAGGCCAGTGTTCTTTCTTTCCAACGAGTGCAGCCAGGTCAAAAGTTGACAAAGGCCAATGTGATCTAATTGATGAAAGGACATGTCACGAGGCATGCAAATAGAGATTGGGTGTCCATCATGACAAGCATGATACTGGAAATCGTAAGGATCAAGCCCTTTGGACAACCATAACATCTATTTCCAACTTTCTGACCTCGCCATGAAACAGATAATGCTTTCCTCCTTCTTACCTAACCACCTATACCCCATTACTCTCGTTGTTTGAGGATCATGTTCTCTGTACTTTACAGCACACAACATGCATCAATAAAACATGAGACTATCATAGAACAATACAGCGCAGAACAGGCCCTTCCGCCCTCGATGTTGCGCCAACCTGTGAACTAATCTAAGCCCCTCCTCCTACATTATCCCGTCATCATCCATATGCTTATCCAAGGACTGTTTAAATGCCTCTAATGTGGCTGAGTTAACTATATTGACAGGCAGGGCGGTCCATGCCCTTACCATTCTCTGAGTAAAGAACCTGCCTCTGACATCTGTCTTAAATCTATCACCCCTCAATTTGTAGCAACGCCCCCTTGTACAAGCTGAAGTCACCATCCTCGGAAAAAGATTCTCACTGTCCACCCTATCTAATCCTCTGATCATCTTGTATGTCTCTATTAAATCCTCGCTTAGCCTTCTTCTCTCCAATGAGAACAGACCCAAGTCCCTCAGCCTTTCTTCATAGGGCCTGTGCTCCATACCAGGCAACATCATGGTAAATTTCCTCTGCACCTTTTCCAATGCTTCCCCATCCTTCCTGTAATGGGGCAACCAGAACTGCACGCAATATTCCAAGTGAGGCCACACTAGCGTTTTGTACAGTTGCAGCATGACATCACGGCTCCGGAGCTCAATCCCGCTACCAATAAAACCTAACACACCATACGCCTTCTTAACAGCACTATCAACCTGGGTGGCAACTTTCAGGGATCTATGTAAATGGGCACCAAGATCCCTCTGCACATCCACACTACCAAGAATCTTTCCATTGACCCAGTATTCTGCCTTCCCATTATTCCTCCCAAAGTGAATTACCTCACATTTATCCGTATTAAACTCTATTTTCCACCTTTCAGCCCAATTCCACAGTTTATCCAAGTCTCCCTGCAACCTGCAACATTCTTCCACACTGTCCACCACTCCACCGACTTTAGCGTCATCTGCAAACTTACTAACCCATCCACCTATGCCTGCGTCCAAATCATTTATAAAAATGACAAACAGCAGTGGTCCCAAAACAGATCCTTGAGGTGCTCCACTAGTAACCGGACTCCAGGCTGAATATTTTCCATCAACCACCATTCTTTGCCTTCTTACTGAAAGCCAGTTTCTAATCTAAACTGCTAAATCTCCCCCAATCCCATGCCTCTGTATTTTCTCCAATAGCCTACCATGGGGAACCTTAACAAAGGCTTTACTGAAGTCCATGTACACCATGTCAACTGCCCTTCCCTCATCCACATGCTTGGTCACCTTCTCAAAACACTCAGAGGTTTGTGAGACACAACCTGCCCTTGACAAATCCATGTTGACTATCTCCAATCAAATTGTTGCTTGCTAGATGATTATAAATCCTATCTCTTATAATCTTTTCCAAAACTTTTCCTACGACAGACGTAAGGCTCACAGGTCTATAATTAGCTGGGTCATCCCTACTGCCCTTCTTGAACAAGGACACAACATTTGCAATCCTCTAGTCCTCTGGTACTAAACCTGTGGACAATAAGGACTCAAAGATCAAGGCCAAAGGCTCTGCCACCTCCTCCCTAGCTTCCCACACAATCCTCAGAAAAATCCCATCCGGTCTACGGGATTTATCTACCTTCACACCTTCTAGAATTGATAACAGCTCCTCCTTACCAACCTTAATCCTTTCAATTCTAGTAGCCCATCGCTCAGTCATCTCCTCTACAATATTCTTCTGTTCCTCAGTGCAAACAGATGAGAAATAATCATTTAGCAGCTCTCCAATCTCCACAGAGTCCACACACAACTTCCCACTTCTGTCTTAGACCAGCCCTATTCCTACCCTAGTCATCCTCTTATTCCTCACATACCCATAGAAAGCTTTAGGGCTCTCCTTTATTCTACCTGCTAATGTCTGCTCATGTCCCCTCCTTGCTCTTCTTAGCTCTCTCTTTAAATCCTTCCTAGCTAATCTGTAACTCTCCATCGCCTCATCTTAACCATCTCGTCTCATCGTCACATAAGCCTCCCTCTTCCGCTTAACAAGAGATACAATTTCTTTAGCAAACCACGGTTCCCTTACCTTATTGCTTCCTCTCTGCCTGACAGGGACATACCTAACAAGGACATGCAATATCTGTTCCCTAAACCAGCTCCACATTTCGATTGTCCCCATCGCCTGCATTTTGCTAACCCATTCTATGCCTCCCAAGTCTTGCCTAATCACAATATAATTGCCCTTCCCCCATCTATAGCTCTTGCCCTGTGGCATGTTCCTATCCCTTTCCATTGCTAAAGTAAACATAACTGAATTATGGTCACTCTCTCCAAAGTGCTCACCTACCACTAAATCAACCACCTGGCCTGGTTCATTACCAAGTACCAGATCCAGTGTGGCCTCCCCTCTTGTCGGCCCTTCGACATACTGTGTCAGGAAACCCTCCTGCACACATTGGACAAAAACTGATCCATCCGACGTGTGTTAGTAAACCTATAATATGCTATATTATAGCCCTTATGGATGTGTGACTGGCAATATATTATTTTTTGGCCTGATATTGTAGGTGCCTGACTCTTATAGTCAGTTAGGTTTAGAGACAGATCATTGAGGAGCCATCAATTTACCAGACAGTGGTTAAACAAATATGGCACCGAAGAATTGTAAAGCATATACGTGTTATGGATACTACATTGAAATCCTGCACAGGCCTACATGACCTCATTCACGGGCTTTCTGTGCATGATTTACCTCTAAATAGCCCAAAACCTCCTTGAGCAGCAACATGTTGCTCTGGGAGAAACCAGACAGCATTTGTAAATCGTTGGCACTGGCAATGGTTGACCTCCAAACTCCTTAAAGAGAAGGCTTCATGCAGGATACAGAGGTCAGTGATAGTCTCCCCTAATGTCTAGAGATAATTCATCCTCATCCAGAAATCCTAGATGAAATGGGAGCCTTCACCTGCCTCTTTCCTGCTGCCTTCCTGTCCAGCTTTGAGTTTGCGCCTGCTGCAAGGCCTGCATTAGTGGGTACTGTGTTTCAACCCATATTGCTCATGAGTACGACAGGACTGAATGTTTGATTCCAGTATTTTTGTCAACCTTCCTTGACAGAGTGGGGGACCTGAAGGAAATGATGTCACTCTTGACCCTGTAGCTCTTCTGGTCTGGCGTGACCCTTAACGTTTCAAACCTCAGCTTCTCAAATCTGAGCATCTTTTATGAAGCTCCACCCATCAGCTCCTTTCACATTATTTCATCTGCCACATTTCCTACTTTGGCAGGCTTCCTTAAGATCTGTCCTTATTCTTCATGGCATTTAATTCAGAAAATTAAGTCTAATTAATTAATCGCACAATTGGTACTTGGTGTTAAATGAGCATCATTCAACTTTTCTTGTCTAGCACGTATATAATTTGACTGATTCCGACAGTGAACAATCTTAGGACTGTATAGAAAATAAATCTTTCCTTGTTTCTCCTTTATTTTGTATGTCTTCTACTGAATCTTTCTTTTATTGCACCTGGTTTGACATAATTTTCCCCACACTAACTTATCCTCCTTCTGTTTATTCCTCAATTCTTAAATTACCTTCATCTTGTCACCATCAGTGAACACATCTTTTGCCTTAGAATTGCTAAGAACCTACATGCATTGAAGCAAGTTTAATAAATAGGCAATACTGCAAAGTGCCGCTTTAGCAGTGAACCTCGGCAGGAAAAAATAATCAAAAGAAGAAAGGTGAAGTATTCTGCAAATACTATGAATAAACATTTGAGCTTCAGTTTAAGATACGAGAATAACTTATTTGAATCTTAGTTTTGATACTTAGTGCTAATACAAAATAATATAGTTTTTTATCCTATTGTCTACTGTCTATTACGGGGATAAGGCAGGAACAGGATACTGATTGTGGATGATCAGCCATGATCATAATGAATGGTGGTGCTGGCTCGAAGGACTGAATGGCCTACTCCAGCATCTATTGTCTATTCAGACCAGGGACGTGAGCATCATTGGTTGGGCAAGCATTTATTGCTGATTCCTGCTTGCCTCGAGAAGGCAATGGAGAGCTGCCTTCTTGAACTGCTGCAGTCCATGTGATATAGGTAGACCCACAATATCATTAGGGAGAGAACTGACAGTGAAGACGCTTTGGGCAGGGAGAGGGGTCAGGGGCAAGTTACTCACTACAGGATGCCTAGCGTTTGACTTGATCAAGGGACGAAAGATTATTGGGGTGATGCAGGATTGTACAGGTGAGTTTAAAACCAGTTCAGCAATGAATGGCGATTAGGCTCGAATGGTCTTGTACTTTGTTCGCATATTGGTACATTTCTTTTTGTAGCTGTGCTTATGAGGCTAGTTCAGTTCAGCTTATTGTCAATGATAACTGCCAAGGTGTTAAAAGTACGGGATTCGGCAATGATAATGGCATTGAACGTGAACAGGCAATGGTTAGATTCTCTCTTATTGGATATGACCATTGTCTGCGTTGTATGGAACGCATGGTACTTGTCAGCCAAAACTTGGATATTATCCAGATCTTGCTGCACTTGGACATCTGACAGTCACAAATGGTACTAAGCATTGTGCAATCATCAGCAACCATTCCCACTTCTAAACTTACGAAGAAGGTTAGAAGTCATTTACACGGCAGCTAAAGATGTTTGTGCCGAACAACACTAACCTGAGAAACTCTTAGACACATCTTGGAACTCTGGCAGCTGACTCACAACAACCATAACCATCTTTCTGAGCCAGGTATGGCTATCACTAGTGGAGAACTGATCCTTTAATCACCATTTACTCCAGTTTTGCCAGGTCTCCTTGATGTCACACTCTGTTAAATGAGGTTTTGGATGGATTTCTGTCACACACCCCTCACATCTGGCATTCAGTTCCTTTGTCCAAATGTGAATTAAGGGGGTAATGAGGTAAGGCGTTGAGTGGTCCTGGCAGAATCCAAACTCTGCATCAGTTAGCAGATTCTTGTTAAATAAGCTTCTTGATAACACGGTTGATGTTAGCTCCCATCACTTCACCGATGATCGAAAATAGACTGATGTGATAGTCATTGGCCAGGTTGGATTTGTTCTGCTGTGCACTGGACATAGCTGGGAAATTTTAAATATTGTTGGGTAGGTGCCAGTATTGCAGCTGTACTGGAACCGCTTGGCTAGGGTTGCAACAAGTTTTGAGTGCGGGTCTTTGACACGATAGTCGGAATGTTGTCAGGATCCATAACCTTTGCAGTATCCCGTGACTCCGGCCATTTCGTAAGTAATTCTTGAATGAAGCAAAGAGAATTCAAATGACTGAAGACTGGCATCCGAGTTGCCAGGGACCTTTATTGGAGGCAGAGATGGATCATCTATTCAGTACTTCTGGCTGATAATTGCTGTGAATGCATCAGTCTTGTCTTTTGCACTGATGTGCATAGCTGTCCCATTATTGAGGATCAGGATGTTAGTGGAGCATGTACGTTGCTTAATTATCTGTCACTATTCATGACTAAATATGACAGAGCTGTAGAGCTTAAATCTAATCTCTCTGATCCATTGGCTGTGGAATCATTTGGTCTATTCATGCTCTATGGCACGCAAGTAGGCCTGTTTTGTAATAGAATCAATTGTTCCCAGAACATTAGCCTAGACACAGAACCTAAATCTGCAGAACACACGTACAGGCCATTCAGTCCAACAAGGTGACATTCTAAACTAATTCTAAATTTACCTGTCACACTCTTCACATTAAAACAAATATAAATCAGACCCACCAGTCCCACGATGTGCAGTAACCTGCCCCTGCCTGTTCTTCCTCTTAGTCTTTACTGGCCTTCATCATTTAGCCTTCTCCTCAGTCATTTTACTTGCTGACCTATTGCTCTGGTTCTTCTCCTCCTCTCCCCACCCACCACCGCTTTAAACTTTCTTGAGTAGCACTTGTAAACCTCCCAGCGAGGATATTGTTGCCCCTCCTATACTAGCTCTTTAGCCAGGTATGTAACTGTACTATGTTCTTATTCAAAGCCTCACTGATATGTGCTACAGGAAGTAATCCTAAGACCACAACCATTGAGGTCTTGCTTTTCAACTTCCTACCTAACTCCTTTTTAGGGCCTTAAATCTCCTTTTTAGTGAATTTGCAGTTGTAACAATAGCAAAATCATCAGCATTTTATTATTCATCCATATACAGCCTTGTTCAGCATCAAATCCATACCAAAGTGTTTTCCCACACAATGAACAAATAGTTTCATATTACATTTCCACGCTTGCAGGCATTAGAATTTACTTTCACTAATATTTCAAGTATTTTTTTAAGAAAAACTAAGATACTATTTCTGGGCATTTTAAAAGTGAGGATCAAAAAACATCTTATACAGAAGTATACATCTAAAGGACTAAATGGTTCATTGAGCATGGAAACAGATCCTTCGGTCCAAATAAAAATCAAACAAACCGCTGACGCCGTAAATCAGGAACAAAAACAGAAGTTTCCGGAAAAGCTCAGGTGGTCTGGCAGCATCTGTGAAAAAAAATTCAGAGTTAACATTTCAGGTCCAGTGACCCTTCCTTCTGAGAAAAGGTCACTGGTCCTGAAACATTAACTCTGATTTTTTCCTTCACAGATGCTGCCAGGCCTTCTTCAGTCGAAATAGTCTACTTGGATCATGTTCCCAAGCCAAAATAGTCCGACTTGCTTGTGTTTGGGCCGTATCGCTCCAAACCCTTCCTATTTCACGTACTTATCCAAATGCTTTCTAAATGTTGTGACTGTACCGCTTTCTCAGTTCATTCCACATACAAGCCACTCTCTGTAAAAAAGTTGCCACTCATTTCCTTTTTAAATCTTTCACCTCTCACCTTAAAACTATGTCCCCAAGTTTTGAATTCCCCCACCCAAGGGAAAAGACCCTTGCTTGACACCTTATGTATGCCCCTCATAATTTTACAAACCTCTATATAGTCACCTTTCTCCTTGCCAAAGAACAACTGTCGGATAAGGAGCCCTTGAGAAACTCTAAGAAACCTTTGTCACCATCAATTGCTCAGTGCTGCTTGGTAGCATCACCTCTAAGAACTGATAAGGGAGCACAGGAAATTACTGAACGGTTATTTTTGTTTGCAAGAGCAATGCAAAAGGCAGCGGACAAGAATGACCAGAGCTCAGTGCACGTGTCAGAATAGAAGAACGTGACACAGAAATGCAATGGAGCATTAATCTCTTACTTCTCAGAATTTTAGGAAAGAACATTTCTTGCAGTACTCACAAAATGGAAGAATTAACAAGCTACATTTCAAAATACTACATTAATTTACAGGTTGTATGCATCACTATTTGTAAGCCTGCATCATTTTTATGTTAATTGAACATTAACGAGGAAAGTTTAAAGTTTTGGTCTCGGTTCTGATTACCCCAAGGGGTTGAACAAGGAAAGAAATATATGTCTATTGGATTGTTTCATAGCTGACATGTAAGAGACATGCCGGAACATTTCATGAAAATGGTTTGATGTTAAGAAAACGGTTAGTACTCCCAACTTGCTTTTCTTCTGCAATTTATCCAGAATGAAAATGAAAGGGAGGTTGGGCAGGAAATGAATCTTTTAACTGCATGCAAACAAAAAACTAAAAGAGAGAAGGTTGAAGTCTCTGAAACAATGTTAAGCCCAAGGTTAAATAAAATGCTCTTTCTAAGCTGATTCTGCACGCTCCAATAGGCACAGGTATACCATTCCCAGCAATAATTCCCAGTTCCGTAAGGTGTTGACGTGCACAAACCTCAAAAGATTAACACAGAACTAAAAAATTAGGCGAGGGAACATCAGTCAGGAGTGGATCCTACTTAGGAAAGTAGTTGGTTCTGAGGAGAACTACATACCAAATATGGAAGAACTACTGTCATTTGTAGGAAAGCATCATATAAAGGTCTTAGTGAACAGGGAACTTGATAAGATAACCTTATGTATTCCGAGAGGTGCATATTATGTCTATGGATAAAAAATGAGATACAACAACACTTGCAGCCAAAGGCACCCAAAACCATATCACAATACAGCATTTCCTCTTTATAAGTTAGCATGAAGCTTTGAAGATTTGACCTTTTTTTGGTATTTGCATAGAACTCAGAAGATTTGACCTTTTCAACATGTTTGTCATGGTTTCAATTTGAGTGGTTTAAATAATGACTGGAATCAGGGATCAACACGCTTTTAGAGATAATGGGAACTGCAGATGCTGGAGAATCTGAGATAATAAAGTGTGAAGCTGGATGAACACATCAGGCCAAGCAGCATCTCAGGAGCACAAAAGCTGACGTTTCGGGCCTAGACCCTTCATCAGAGCTCTGATGAAGGGTCTAGGCCCAAAACGTCAGCTTTTGTGCTCCTGAGATGCTGCTTGGCCTGCTGTGTTCATCCAGCTTCACACTTTATTATCTTCAACGCTCTTTTACTCAGGTCCAGAGATTTGAGAGCTGACTGACAGTTAGAGGGTTTGAGATGGCGGCTGTTTTTGTTTTCAGCTAACTGCTGGATTTTTAAGATTTTAAGTGTATTTTTTCTCTTTTGCATGCTTAAAATTAAAAATGGTAGTTGAGGGAAGGATTTTTTTTGTTTAGAGAAGTTCTTGTTAGAGCTTTTTCGTTTAGGTCCTATAATATAGAATATGGGCCAATCTGAGTGAGCAAATGTTTATGTCAGTCAGGAGAAGCCTACCACTAAACTGTTGGAAGTGGGAGATAAAGGAACAGTTGACTGTTTCTGGTGATTATGTTCGCAGGTGGTGTGTTTGGATCCATCTCATTTCAGAGCATTAGGATCAACTGGAGAAGCAGTCAGAGTCACTGAGGAGCATACAGAAGACAATGTTCAATGGTTAACGGATTTAAATAGGTAGTTACACCACAGGTTCAGTCAGTTAGACAGGTGACCATCAGGAGTAGTAGTAAGGTGGTTCAGAAGTCTCCTGTGGCTATTCCGTTTTGGGTACTGTCAAGGGCAGGTAGTCTCTCAGAGGAAAATAGAAGTGACAGCCAGATCTTAGGCTCCAAGAATGAATCTGATGTTAAGCGGGATTTGTCAAGATTCAAAAGAATAATTGTTATAGGGGGCTGCCCTGTCAGGAACATAAACAGGAGGTTCTGTGGCCATGAGCATGAATTCAGGATGGTATGTGGCTACCCTGGTGCCAGGGTTAAGGATGTCTCAAAACAGTTGCAGCATATTGTCAAAGGGGAGTGTGAGAAGCCAGAAGTTGCTGTACACATTGGTAATAACGACATAATTAGGGAAACGATTGAGGCTTTGCAAATTAATACAGGAAATTGAATAGAAGGTTAAAAAGGAAAACCTCAAAAAGGTAGTAATCTCTGGAGTAATCTCAATGCGACATGCTAGTGAGAGTAGGAACAAAAAAAAGGCAGATAAATCAATGGCTGAGGAAATGGGGCAGTGGGCAAAGACTCAGATTTTTGAATCATTGGGCTCTCTTCTGGAGCAGAAAAGACCTATTTAAAAGGGGCAGATTTCACCCGAACTGGAAGGGGTTGAATAGCCTGTCGGGGAGATTTGCTAGTGCTATTCGGGAGCCTTTAAATGACTCGTGATGCAAGGGTGTAGGTGGGGATCCTAAGTAGTTGTGAGAGCAGAAAGAGAAATGAGAATGGTTTTGAATTAAAGAAGAGCAAGTTCATTAGAAATGTTGAGCAAGAGCAAGTCAGAGAATGAGGCAGTTCTGATTAGTTAAATTGCATTTATTTCAATGCAAGGGGTCTTAACAAGTAAAGCAGATGAACTCAGGGCATTTATGGGGAAATGGGACTGGGATATCATAGCTATTACAGAAACATGGCTGAGGAAGTGACAGGGCTGGCAGCTCAATGTTCCGGGGTTTAGATCAATAGAAAGGAAGGCAAGAAAGGAGGGGATTAGCATTTAATTAAGGAAAAAATCACTGTTGCACTTAGGATATTTCTTGGGAATTGTCCAGTGAAGCTATATGAGTGGAGCTCAGAAATACGAAGGGGATGATCACCTTTATGAAACTGCACTTTAGGCACCCAATTGTCAGAGGAAAATTGAAGATAAAATATGTAGAGAGATCTCAAATATAAGTAAGAATAATAGAGTTGTAATTGTAGGAAATTTTAACTTTCCAAACATAGACCGGGACTGCCATAGTGTTATGGGCTTGGACGTGAGGAATTTGTTAAACATGTTCAAGAAAATGTTCTTTATCAATATGTAGATATACACATGGTAGACTAATTAATAAAGTTAGATCACATAGGTTTCAGGGACAGCTTGCCAATCAGGTATAAATTGGCTTGACGAGAGATAGACAGTAGTGGTGGAAGGTTGTTTTTCAGAATGAAGGCCTGTAATCAGCAGTGTTCCACAGGGATTGGTATTGGGTCCACTTCTGTTTATCATTTATATCATCAACTTGGATGAGAATTTAAGAGGCATGGCTGGTAATTTTGTGGATGATACCAAAATTGGTGATATAGTCAACAGTGGAAAAAATCTAAGATTACAAGTGGATCTTGCTCAATTGACCAACGGGCTGAAGGGTGGCCGATGGAGTTTAAGTTGGCTAAATGCGAGCTATTGCATTTTGGTAAAACAAACAAGGGCGGGACCTACAATAGTTAATGGTTGAGTCCTGGGTAGCGCTGTCAAACAGAGAGTTTGTTTAGGAGTTCAGGTACATATATTTTTGAAAATTGCAGAAGTAGACAAGGAGGTTAGGAAGACATTTAGTACGCTTGTCTTCATTGCTCAGACCATTGAGTCTAAGAGTTGAGAATGTCATGTTGAAGCTGTATAGGACATTCGTGGGGCCACTTCTGTATGGTGTACTACGCGGATTGCCCTGCTTTAGGAAAGGTATTACTAAACTGGAGGTGGTTCAGAAAAGATTTACCAGGATGTTGCCGGGACTGGAAGGTTTGAGTTAAAAGGATAGGCTGAATAAGTTGGGAGGTTTTTCCACTGGAGTGCTGGATGTTGAGGGGGTTCCTTATAGGAGATCTGCAAAATCATGAGGGACATAGACAAAGTGAATAGCAAGGGTCTTTTTCTTCGGGTGGATGAGTTCAAAACTGCAGGGCTTATTTTTAAGGTCAGAGGAGAAAAATATAAAGGGCAACTTTTTCCACACAGAGATTGGTTTATATGTGAAATGAACAGCCAGAGGAAGTGGCAGATGCAGGTATAAGTTAGGACATTTAAAAAACAGTTAGATAGATACATGAACAGGAAAGTTTTGGAGAGATATGGACGAAATGTAGGCAAGTGGGACTAGTTTAGTTTGGGAAACTTGGTCAGCATGGATGATCTGGACCGAAGGGTCTGTTTCCGCATTGTGTGCCTCTACGTCACAGAAATATTAGCAGTTATGTTGCCAATTTATGTTAATTATAAACTGTTTAAAATTCTGTCTTTTAACAGTGTTTTCAAATAAGTCACCATGGCGGCAGAATTACTTACAGATTAATCATTAAGTTCCATCAGACACACAAAAACCCATATGCCACTTGTTTAAATTCAAAAATCCAAACGCAAAAGCGATTGTAAAATATACATAAAAATCACACACATTGCATCATAAAGTACATATGGAACAAGAAAATTTAGTTAATACACATTGAAAATTATTGAATAAATCATTTTGGTTTAAATCATGCAGACATTTAGTGTTGCAATAATAACTCTTTGTTGTGACAGTTACTGAGCAAAAATCCACTTTGAAGGGGGCAATTTAAGGATCCATGAGTGTTTACAGAAATTCAGTTGAGAACTTTGTTAGCAAGTAACTAGTTGTTGTGACTAATATAATTCAGATCATTCATGTGGTTTCCGAAGTCAAAGTCAGAACGGTTTGTAATTAATGGTAGAATTCAACTACACTTCCATTGACATTTCAACACTGACATTTTAAAGCAACTTCAACCTGGAACTAAAATACAATGCTTTACTCAAGTGCCAACTTTTCACACATATAATAATTTATTTGTCCTTTGAAGAACCATATATTAAAACTTAAATACAATGGCATTCTAAGAATTTTAAATAAATGGAAAGCAATTGTTTTCCCAATTACAGGTACACCTACATTAATCTTATGCTATTCACTGGAGAATGATATTGGGTTCACATCTTCTCTCACTCTTTCTAATTCTTTGCAGATTCTTGAGTTATTCAACATTACCACCAACAAATTTACATATATTAACAAGATGAAATAAGATACAGTAGTTTGCAAACCAAAGCCAATATTCCAGTAACTACTCCAAAATTAAATTTCAAAAGAAATAATAAAAATATAGCCACTGTGAAAATATTACTTAGTGCAGAAAATGTAAACTGCATTTTAACTTGGCAAATAAACAGCTGAACTAAAAGTACAGAAACTTTAGAAGGAAAACCAGTAAAGAAATAACCGGTCAAATTTTATCATAATTCAGATTTATGATTAGCTAATACTTTAGACAAAATTATTAAAAATGCTAGACTGACCTGCGGCTGAGTTTCTTTTTCTCATCATCATCTTCTCTCAGCTGAGGCTTGACATCCTCATTTGTATCTTTCTTCAATTTTTTTGGCATTTCTTCCCATTCTTCGCTGTCAGATTCATCTTCCTCCTCCTGGAAAAGTCAATATTTGTCATGTTTGTAAAAGTGCTGTAAAATAATTGGTTCCTAATCAAAATCTATGTCAATAACCATTGCAAAAATTGTGTAGGTAGATACTTCTTACCAACAGATTTAGTCAATATGTTGCAATTTGCACTTTTGCCCAAATAACTATGTTTAAACTAAAATCTGGTTATTTTAGTGTTTATTACTTCTGATTCAACTCACCAACGATTTCATTATGATAAGTTCTTTGTGGGAGTTGCGAGCAGACAGGTTAAAGCCATCTTTTTTGAACAGCCTCTGAGAAAATCTCTCGGGATTCAAAGTCAGGTTCAGGTATTCCAATAGTTTGAACATAGTTAGAGAAACATAGTGTGGAGAACGATGGAGTGCAGTAAGATCAAAGCTCATGGAAATGTAAGCAGGGTACAAATGTTTGTATCAGTAAGCAGAATGAGTAAAGTTTCAGGGTTGGACAATAGTGTGTTGTGAGTGGCAAGTTGTGGATTGCATTCATCCTGCAAACTTGGCTCTTACTTACGCAAGCTGCAAGAACCTTGAACATGACGGGCATTTGCAATGGCTGAGACTCATCATTTTTTACCTTCTGGGTCCCAATATCTGCCAAACTCACAGTCATATTTTTCCAACTTTCATTATGGACCAAATCAGATGGCTCCATCCCGTCTTTGTCCAAGTATCTAGGTAACTATCCCCTTCCTGGTGTATCACAGTGACTGTAGCTCTATCACTGGCTTAATAATTTGAAGTTAGAGTTCCCCAAATGGCACAGACCTACTATAAAGGATGCATCACATAGGTGCTCATCATTAGGGTTTTGGGAGTTGGATAGATCTTTTAAACGGTCACAGGCACAATGGGCCAAATGGCCTTTTTGATTTTGCTTACAGTCATAGAGCTGTACAGTATGGAATCAAACCCTTCAGTCCAACTCATCCATGCTGACAAGATATCCTAAATTAATCTAGTCTGATTTGCCAGCAATTGGCCCATATCCTTCCTATTCATATACCCATCCAGACTCTTTCTAAATGTTGTAATTGCACTAGCCTCTAACACTTTCGCTGGCAGGTCATGCCATACACGCACCACCCTCTGCATGAAAAAGTAACACCTTAGATCCCTTTTAAATCGTTCCCCTCTCACCTTTTAAACCAATGCCCTCTAGTTTTGGACTTAGCCATCCCAGGGAAAATACCTTGGCTATTCACCATACCCCATGCCCCTCATGATTTTATAAACCACGGTAAGGTCACCCCTCAGCCTCCGACACTCCAGGGAAAAGAGCCCCTGCCTATTCAGTTCTCCCTACAGCTCAAGCCCTCTAACCCTAGCAACAAGCTTCGAAGTCTTTTCTGAACCCCTTCACATTTCACAACATCCTTTGTATAGTAGGGAGATCAGAATTGAACATAGCATTCCTAACCGATGTCCTGTTTGATTAAATAATTGTTTCTCTGTAAAGAATATCAATTACTATACCTTGTCAGATTCCCTTTTTGTCTTTGTTATTTCTGGTTCACTGGAGAGAAAATAATAAGAACAGAATATTATAAATATACTCAGTGATAGAATAATCACTTTTCTACACTTAATATAATTTTCAATGGTAATAATTTTTTATCCTATGAACACGCTTATCGTTGAGAGAGTGACTAGACTCTCAGCTGCATCCAAAAAAAAAGCTTATATTACTCCGACTATTAGGTTATACAAACCATAAACAACAGTAGAGGGGAGGGTTCAGTTCCATATACAATTAGAAAACCAAATTTAAAGGAGAAAGTAGGAGTGCAGCTTAATGATGAATCTGTTTGTTACCAGAAAATAAAAGGCCAGCAACAGAATGTGCGAACATCATATTGCACCAAGGAATCTTCAAGAGTAAGGGCATTTCACAACAGAACGAACTTGAAGGCTTTGTATCTGAATAGACAAAGCATTTGGAATAAAACTAATAAGTTAACACCGTAAGTTAAGACAAATGGGTATGATTTGATGGCGATTACTGAGGCATGGCTGTGAGAAGACTAGAATTGGGAACTGAATATCCACAAGTACTCTGTTTTGGAAGGACAGGTAGGAGGAAGAAGAGGTGGCGTTGCTTTGTTAGTAAACAGTGAGATAAGTGCAGCAGTGAGAAATGATATCAGCACCGAAGATCAAAGTATAGATTCAGTCTGAGTAGAAATAAGAAATAGCAAGGGAAAGAAGTCCCTGGCGGGAGTAATCTACAAATCCCTAAACAGCAGTACCACAGTGGGGCACAGTAGAAACCGGGAAAAACTGATGGATTGTAAGCAAGGAATAGCAATAACCAAAGAATGACATTAATATGCATTTTGACTGGATTAATCAAATTGGCAAAGGTGGACTTGAGGCACAAAGATCAATACTGCACAGGAACTGGCCCCTTCCTTCACCAAACCTCCACCGACACTGTTTTCTCAACTAAAAACCCCTTGCCTCAACAAGGTCAGTATCCTTCTGTTCCCTGCCCTTTGATGTATCTGTCAAGATGACTCTTAAACATTACTACTGTATCTATTTCTACCACCTCCACTGCCAATGCATTCCATGCATTTACCCCTTTTGTTTTAGAAACGTGCCTCTCACATTTCCTTTAAAATTTCCCACTTTTATCTTAAACCTGATTATTCTAGTAAATGATATTTCTACCCAAGGAAAAAGATCCAGGCTACCCATTCTACCCATGCCTCTCAATTTTGTAAATGCCCTCAGCCTCCGATACTCAAGTAAAAACAAACTGAATTTGTCCAATCTCTTCTCATAGCCAATATCCTCCAAACCATGCAAGATCCAGATAAACGTTTTCTGTACCCTCGGCAAACTCTCGACATCCATCTGATAGAGTTCATTGAATGTATTAGAGATTGGTTTTTTGGAGCAATATCTTGTGGAACCAACCAGGGAGAAGGTTAGATAATAAAATGTGAGGCTGGATGAACACAGCAGGCCCAGCAGCATCTCAGCAGCACAAAAGCTGACGTTTCGGGCCTAGACCCTTCATCAGAGAGGGAGAAGGTTATTCTGGATTTGGTATTGTGTAACGAGGTGGAATTAATTAATAATCTCATTGTAAAGGAAGAATGATCATAGCTTGCTAGAATTTGAAATTCAGTTGGAGTCTAAAACCAGCATTCTGGAGCTAAACAAAGGATACAAAGGCATTATGGCAGATTTGGCTTACACAGACTAAGCAAGATGACTAAAAGATAGGACAGTTGATGAGCAGTGGCAGATGTTTCCTAAAATTGCTCCTAATTAAAATATATTCCAGAAAATCCTAGGCTTAGCAAGGAAGTTAAAGATCACATATAAAGACAAAAACAAAGGCATACCATATTACAAAGGCAAGTGGCAGCTGGAAGTATAAAAATGGAGAGCAAAAGCTTCTACGGCATATAAAAAGGAAGAGTAGCTAGTGAATGTTAGTTCCTTGCAGGATGAGACTGAGGTGTTAATAGTGGGGGTCTCAGAAAGGGTAGAGTCACTAAATCAATATTTTGCTTCAGTTCTGGTTGATCAAGAACATAAATATTATCCCAATAATAACGAGAGGCTATAAAGGAGAAGGAATTTAAAAGAATCATCACTAGGAAAAAACATACTGAGTAAACTATTGGGATTGAAGGCAGACAACCCCCGGCCCTAATGGTCTACATTTGTGTGAAAATTTGTGTAAGGCAGAGGTACAGAGCAGTCTACCAAGAGCAATAAACAGCTTGAGACACCTAAGCTTTTTATACAATTGGAACAAGGGAGGCAGCCTGTATGGGTGTGGCCAGCTGTTACTGATCCAGATTTCTAGTTTTTAGGTTTAACTTTAATCAGATGCTGTTGTAGGCTTGAAGAAGTAGAAAGCTATCTTTTCCCTCCCTCGGTTACAATTAGATGCCGAGGTTTCTCTTTGTACCGGGTTACCTATGAGACAAGTCTACTTTTCCAAATTTGCTAATTTTTTGCCAAGGGTGCATTTATGGGATGTTACTATATTGGAACAGTTAATTAGTAATAGTTACTGTATTTATTATTCAGTAAAGTTAGCCAGTAGAATTAAATTATTCTGTTCTATTTAACTTGCGTTTTTGCTTAACATCAAGTAGTTTGACCAGTCATATTGCCTCTGGACAAGGCACTTTGCATTTGCCATAAAATTTTTTACAAAGTTAAGGTCTCGGCTACATTCTTGAAATATTTTGCGGGAGTAGGTCTGGTCCCTAACATTTGACCGCTGAAATTGAACATGGATAGATGTTAGGTTATCCATTTTGATCAGAGGGATAGAAAGGTATGTTATTATTTAAAATGGATAGAACTGTTACAGTACTTCTGTGCAGAGGAATCTGGGTGCGCTTCTCCATGAATCAAAGCAAACTAGCATGAGCAGCCAGTAAAAAGGAAGGAAAATGGCATTTATTGCTCAAGAAAGACAGTATAACAGTACAGAAGTGTTGCTACAACTGTACAAGGCATTTTGGTCATATAATTTTGGTCCTCTTACCTGAGAGAGGGATATAATAATATTGGAGGCAGTTCAGAGGAGGTTCACTTGATTAACTCCAGAGATGAGGAGTTTATTTTCTGAAGAGAGACTGAGCAGTTTAGGCCTATACCCTCTGGAGTTTAGAAGAATGACAGGAGATCCAGTTGAGGTATACAAGATGCCAAAGGAAATTGACAAAGAAGACACAGAAAGCATATTTCTTCACGTGGGTAATCTAGAAGGAGAGGTCATAGATTTAGAATAAAGGGTAGCATATTTAAAACACTGATGAGGAGAATTACGTCCCTCAGAGGGTTGTGAATCTATGGAATTCACTACCCCAGAGTACAATGGACATTAGGACATTAAGTAATGAGATGACAGGCAGGTATTTGATTCGTAATGGGTTGAAGGTTACAGAGATCAAGGAAGTGGAATTGACACTGAGATGATATCAGCTATGATCATATCAAGTGACAGAGCAGGCTTAAGAGGTAGCTTTGCCGAATGCTGTTCCTAGTTCTACATGTTCTTATGGGATATCCTTAACTCCAGTACAATAAGCCATGGACAAGCAACAAGTAGTTCAAGGTAATGTTCAGGACATTGTACCAGACACCACCATCACCATTCCTGGATATTTCCTGACCCATAAGTAGGTGGTGAAAATGCATTGGGAAGGTAGTACCCCGGAAGTGCTCAACATTGACTCAGATCCATGAAATCTCACTGCAACATGTCAAACATGGGCAAAGGAAACTGCCTGCTGATTACCACTTACGACCCACCCTTTGCAAATGAATCAGTACACCTTCATGTTGCACACCGTCTGGAGTAAGCACCGAGAATGTCAAGGGCACAAAATGCCCTTCAGTGTCCTCACCCAGCAGTGGCTTAGCCGTAACATTACTAATCAAGCTAGTTGAGTCCGAAAGGACCCAGCTGCTAGACTGAGGCTGTGGAAAATGGTGAGGAAACCAACAAGAGGCAAAAATATATGTAGCATTATCCTCTCCAATCTATCTACTGCAAATGCATCTTTAAGAGTGACTATTGTATAGTCCTTGTGGAGCCTAATCCCACCTTCACATGGAGATTACTTTACTTTACTTCATGTTGTGTGGTACTGTGACCACACATTGAACAGATCTAGCAACTCATGACCAGGCAACCATGAGATGCATAGATTTCAGTGGTAGCATAATCATATTCAAGCATAATTTGTAACTTCATGGTTTGCCTATCCCCCACTATATCATTATTATCCCTGAACCAGGGTTAAACTCCTGGATTGAAGAGTGTAGGAAGACATGACAGGTGCAGCATCAAGCATAAGTAAAGTGATATTAATTACAGTCAGAAGTGCTGAATGGACAATCCATTTTGGTGTCTTCCAAGGATCCTCAGCATCACAGATGCTAGTCTACAGTCAATGATAATACGCACTGGATGCTGCAAAGGGTGTGGGCTTTGACAACATTTCAGTAGTACCACTGAAGACTCGTGCCCCAAAACTTGCCACACCTGAGACAATCTGTTCCAGCGTAGCTACAACACTGGTGTCAATCCGACAATGTAGAAAATTGCCCAAGTATGTCCAGTACACAAAAAGCAGGATGTATTCAACCCAGTCAATTACTTGCCCCATCAGCCGACTCTCAATCGTAAGTAAAATGATGGACGGTGACATCAAGAGTCATACGATGCAGCATTTGCTTAGCAATAACCTGCTCACTCATGCCCATTTGGGTTCACCCAGGGCCACTAAGCTCCTGACGTCTTTAAAATCTTTGTTCAAACATGGTCGAAAGAGCTTCATTCAGGAGTGGGGGGTAAGGTGTTAATGATTATCCTTGATATCAAGGCTGCATTTGACCAAGTGTAGAATCAAGGAGCTCCAGCAAAACTGAATTCAACAGAAATTAAGTGAAAACTTTCTGTTGGGTGGAGTCAGAGTGAGATTACAGTCTAGTGTTATTATTGTTGGATTATTATTTCAGAGACCCAAGCGATGTTCTGGGGTTCGAAACCTGCCACAGTAAATGGTGAAATTTGAATTCAATTAAAGAAAATCTGGAGATAACAGTCTAATGACAACTATAAATCCATTGTCAATTTTCAGAAAAATCAATCTGGTTCACTAAGGCCCTTCACAGGAGGAAGCTGCCATTCTTAAGTGGTCCGGTTTTCATGTGACTCCAGACCCACAACAACTCTTAATTGCCCTCTGGGTAATTAGGGATGGGTAATAAATGCTGGTCTAGCCAGTGACACCCTCTTCCCGACAACGAATAAACAAATTCATACATGATGCAAACGAATATGAGGCTATTGGAGGTCAGTCATCAAGATCCAGTACATCTCAGCAGGTGTTCCTCAAACTAGCGACCCAGGCCCAAAGATGTTCAGCTGATTTATTAATGACCTTCCCTCCAACAACATCAGAAGTAAGAACGCTTAATGATAAATGCACAATGTTGAGCACCATTCATGACTCCTCATATTCTTAAACAGTCCATGTCCAAATGCAGTAAGGCCTGAACAATATGCAGGCCTGGGCTGGTAACTGGCAAGTAACATTCATGCTGCACACAATGCCAGGCAAAGACCTTCTCAAACAAAAAAAGACTCTAAGCATCATCTCTGTATGTGCTATGGAGTTACTGTCACTGAATCCTTCACTATCAACATTATAGGGATTACCGCTGACCAGAAACTGAGCTGGACCAGCCATATAAGTGGCTACTGGATCAGGTCAGAAACTAAGAGTTTTGCAATGAATTACTTGCCTTCTGACTCCTGCATCTACATTTTACAAGAAAGGCAGTTTATGATCTGAATGGCAGGGCTGTAGGGCAGGAGGTGTGTCAAGACTTGGGTGTCCTTGTACACCTGCCATTGAAGACAAGAATCCAGGTACAGCAGGCAAAGGCGGCAAAAGTCTTCAGTCAATGATAATATGCACTGGATACCGCAAAGGGTGTGGGGGCTTTGACAACATTTCAATAATACCACTGAAGACTTTATAGCGACAGGATTTGAGGACAGAAGCAGAGACGTCCTGCTGCAGTTGTACGTGGCCATAGTCAGACAATACCTGTAACATTGTGTGCATTTTGGTTTCCTTATCTGAGGATGGATGTTCTGGCTATGGAGGGAGTGCAATGAAGGTTTACCGGACTGATTCCTGGATGGTAGGACTTATATACGAAGACAGATTGAATAGGCTTGAACTATACTCACAAGAGTTTAGACCAGGGAGGGAGAATCTTAGAGAAACCCACAAAATTTTAAGCAGGACTAGACAAACAAAACTCAGAAAATGACGTTCCCGCTGACCAAGCGGTCCAGAACCAGTGGCCGCACTCTAATGATACAGGTAGGTCAGTAAGGACTGAAACAAGGAGAAATTTCTTTACCTAGAGTTTTGAACCTGTGAAATTCTCTGCCAAACAAACAGTTCAGGCCAAAACTTTAAATGTTTTCAAAAAGGAATTACATATAGTTCTTATTGCTGAAGGGTATAGGGAGAAAATGGGAACAAGGAACAGAGTTGGATGATCTACCACACCTGCTCCAATTATCTGTTTCTATGATAAGTCAGAAATGTGATGGAATACTCCCCAGTTGCTTGGTGAAGAACAGCTTTAATAACACTTAAGGAAGCTTGACACCATTCAGCACAAAAACAGCCTGCTTGATAGCACCACATCCACAAAGAACTATTCCCACTGCCATCAACTGCAGCATGTGCCACCTACAAGACGGATTGAAGAAATTCACCGAGACTTGTCTGTAACTTCCAAACCAACAACCACTTTAATCTTCAAGGACAAGGGCAGCAGATACATGAAAATATCACCCCCACAGGTCTCCCTTAAAACCACTCACCATCCTCATTGGATATGTATCATCATTTCTTTAGTGCTTCTAGGACAAAATCCTGGAACTGCCTTCATAATGGTATTGAGAGTTCATTTACAGCACATGGACTGCAACAATTCAAGAAGGCAACCTACCCCTCTCTAGGGCAACTAGGATGTACAATAAATGCTGGCTCATTCATGAATGAATAAAAGTTTAAAAATGGTTGCAGGCTGAACAGAGCCGGTCCGTAAAGCAAAAACTCAATCAACATTTGATCTCCCCATTGTGCAAGAAGAAAATAATGTGCAACTAAGCAAATGCTCAGTTGAAAGATGGACGAATAAGTGGCTGAGTCATCTAAAAATGGCATGTTTGACACCTTGGATAGTAAAGAGGCAATGCGACAAAAGGGTGGATCTGGTATGCAAAGAAGTGTTCGCAAAATGGTGAAATGGAAGGTCAGAGGAAGATATTCAATCTCTTCTGACAGACAAAACCTTTTGGTCTGGTATCGTCCACATAAATGTTTTCTGCAAGTTTCAAATATCTCTACATTCATTTTATAATATATAAAGCAAAACTGATCATTCACTCAAAGAGTGATCTAACCAAGATTCTATATAGGTTTACCATAACTTGATTGATTTTCAGTCATTCTCTCTAGTAATGATCCCCAATGCTTTGTCTGACATGTTTGTGTCACTGGGTCAAACCCATCATTCATAAACTGAATTCACTCAGTAGACAAACACCACAACAAATACAACCCTAAAATATCTATTATTACATCTGATTATATTTAGGAAAATATGAAGAGCTTTACTGTTTAAATTTGTAACTGAATGCAAACATAACATTCTAATGAACATAATATTTCGAGCAGTCCTTAACAACATGGTTCTTGGAATGTTACAGTTAAACTAAAATTTAATCTACTAAAACCTGCATAAATTTTGTGAACATCTGTTAAGTAAAATATAATCTGCATAGTCTGCCAAATCGGAAAACTTTTGGAGAAGAGTAGACCATTCAGCCCTTCAAGCATGGTCCAAAAGTCAGTAACATATTGGCTGATCTGTGGTCTTAACTCCATTTTTTCCTCTGCTCCCAGTAACCCTTCACTTTGTGGTCTGTCAAAAATTTAACTCTGCCTTCAACTAATTCAATGACCCAGCTTCATTGAAAGAAATTAAAGTTTCCTTCAGAAAAGGTAATGGTTCTGAAAGCTTGAAAATAGCTAGACAGAAAAGGATGCATTCAGAGCTATTTCCTGTAGGTGGCTCTTACTTTGGTATGGAGAATAAGCTATTCAGTGAGTACTAGTATTTCTTCAATTCTAACTGCAATAAATCATTTTTGATGTCAAGGAACAGAAATTCAGCTTGGTTAAGTGTCATGTACATTCTGCTGTTTGAGAGAAGCCTACACAATGTGCCCCAGATGAACACATCTGCAGGAAATACCACTAGCTGCAAAGCTTGAGTTCATACAATGATCATACAGCAAAGATCGTAGAATCCCTAAGAGTGTGGAAACAAGCCCTTCAGCCCAACAAGTCCACAGCCACACACACACAGCATCTCACCCAGACCCATTCCTCAATAACCCACCCCACCTACACATCCCTGAACACTATGGGCAATTTAGCATGGCCAAACCACCTAGCCTGCACCTCTTTGGACTGTGGGAGGAAACCGGAGCACCCAGAGGAAATCCACACAGATACGGGAAGAATGTGCAAACTCCCCACAGACAGTCTCCCGAGGGTCGAATCAAACCCAGGTTCGTGGCACTGTAAGGCAGCAGTGCTAACCACTGAGCCACCATGCGCAGAACATGAGCAGTGGCCCAAGTCACTTTTGTGCTTCCATTAGGGAAAACATAGATAGCATGTTTAGAGATGTGATCACACTTCAGGTTAAAAGTATACAGACAGGAAAGGAATGGGTGAACACCAGGCAGCCGAAGAGAATGAAGCAAGTAGTGCAGGAACCCCCTCCCCCATGTCTTTTATGCCTATTAACTGGTACTCTGTTATGTAAACAGGTCAGAATGGAGCGCTTTTCACCATCATCTTCGCCACAACACTCCATTCTACCTCATGAAGTTTCCTACCAGAGTGGAGATAACCTACAGGATGAGTTGGAAACTACAACCTTCAATATTCTAGGCCAGAACCAAGACCCCAACTTCTGTCATCAAGTTACAGTACACAGATGATGCCTCAGACAAAACATCCGGCAAACAAAGATTCGGTGCCAGTCTGCTCCTGACCAAAATCCATGGCAAGCCCCTGGACAATGTGGACCATTTCCCACTGCAAGCAGACATTAATGATGAAATCCAACATCAACTTCAATGCGCCAGTGAAGCCTTCGGATGCCTGACAAACTGAGTATTTTGAAATTTGAGAAACCAACACCAAATAAAGTTCATGTTCTGCATAACAACTGTGGTCCCCATCACCCAACAAGCATTGGAAACAAGAACCACATACAGTAGATACCTCAAATTGCTGGATAGTTAATTCTGGTGCTGCCATCACAAAATCCTGTAACATCACTGGCAAGACAGGTGTACCAACACGAGTATCCTCTTCCAGGCCAATCTACGCACCCTAGGAATGGAAGCAAGTTATGCTCAAGCCTGAGGGACTGCCAGAGAAGACATATGAAAAAGAAGCAGGAGCAGGCCATCTGGCCCGTTGAGCCTGCTCCACCATTAAATGAGGGCACGACTAATCTTTTTGTAGACTCAGCTCCACTTACCCACTCACTTACATCATGTTCGAACAATTGCTCCTGAGCAGAGAGCAGCCAGAGCCAAACTGGTTGCAAGATTGGTGGCTCCTCCTGCACAGGACTGAGGTAGGAACGTTGCTTAAGGGGAAGAATGGAACAGCAATAATGACAGAGGAGATCCGACAGGTATTTCTTTGGCCAAACATACCAGCAGTATGTTGTGTCCCTGGTGCTAGTGTAAAGGATATTACTGAGCAGCTGCTAGACCTTCATCTGGGGAACAGTGATCAGCCAGACAGCATGGTCCATATTTGTACAAGTGACCTAGGCAGGAATAGGGACAAGGTCCTGAAAGTAGATTTCAGGAAACCAGGTAGGAGATTGAAAATCAGTACCACTAAACCTATAGTCTCAGGATTACTCACAGACTCACATGCTTGGGGGCACAGAAATAGGAGAACTGGGTGTCTGAACACCTAACTACAAAGCTGATATAGAAGGATGGGCATTAGAATTCTGAGGAAGGTAGGGCCTATACAAGCCAATAACCAACACCTGAACAGGATCAGGAAAAGACCCTGCACAGAGATTTTCTCGTGCTACTGGAAAGGTTTAGAGTGGCAGGGGAATAGGAACCAGAAGGCAAACTCAGAGCAGGAAACAGAAGGCAGAAAGGGAACAAGTGACTCTGAAAGCTAACAGAAGCAGAGGTTAAAAAATGTATACCACTGAAAATAGAACTGACAGTGCAGACATAATATGTTGAATAACCTCATTCTGTGCTGTAATTTTTCTATGGTTCCATATCTAAACTTAGTCCATTGAATAATGTAGTCGTACAGCCAGTGATGTAGAAATACACACTGCAATTAATTTTCAGGTCTACTACTAACTGTTATCCCATTGCACTTTTTGAATAAGGGTTACTTTATTTGCTTTTATTTATTGCCATTCGTGCTATGAATCAACATTAAAACAATACATAACCTGCAAGTTTAAATATTTTACATTGCTAAACTCCTATATTTACAAATGAAATAACCTTTAAAATAATTAAAATTTGAAACAAAATTAGGCTGATTTTTTCCAAAATCCAACCTACAATATTAAACCATACATTACAATCACAGGTTGCCCACTAGAAACTGACAATGCAATGAAGGAACATGTTAAGTGGAGACTGAATTCTCAGGAAGTTCCATTTTTGCCAATTTGAGAACTATATTAAAAATTTATTCTCTGGGCCAATTGTTTACTCTGGCCAGAGATATTTTCACTTTGTTCAAAGAATTGGTTGGGAGTTTGCATGATTGGAAATCTGGTTTAATGATCTCACATAATCTGCTGAGAAGTTTATTGATTTATTTCTGCAGCAATGTACACATTACAGTGAAATCTCGATTTCTCAATTCAAGAGTGCTGGAGTGACAGTCCAGTGCACTCCACCAGCACTATACCTTTGATGAGGACATGAATACTCAAAGATACATGACATTTAGGAAGATATACAGGGATAGGTCTATTGTGAATGCTTCAGTTCAAAAGAGAAACAACCTTGATTCTGAAGATCAGGATGTAAAATCAGTTTGCACAGAAATGAGAAATAGTAAAGTTAAGAAGTAATTCATGGGAGTGGTTTATAGGCTCCCTTACAGCAACCACAATGTTGAATGGGATTTACAGAAAGGAACAACTGGGTCTTGAAGGGAAGACAGTATGATCATGGGTGATCTTAATCTACATAAAGATTAGTTGAATCAGACAAAAGTAGCCTTGATGATGAGTTAAAAAAGTGCTTTTAGGGAAGTTTCGTCGAACAGTATGCTTTTGATCCAACCAAAAGGTAGGCTATTCTAAATCTAGTAATATTGGGAGAGGCAAGATTAATCAGTAACTTCATAGTAAAACCACCCTTTGTAGCAGTGATCATAATTTGATCAAATTTTGCATTCGGTATGAGAGAAAAGAGTGATTCAAACTAAATATGTCCAATTATGATTAAAGTCAATTTAAGTGAACTGGGAAAACAGGTTAAGGGATAAGTTGGCAGAGATAGGTCAGCTAAGATACAATGGCAGTTTATGCAGTTTTTTTTAAATTGAGGAAAAAAGACATTCTAGAGTTTTTCTTGCTCACCAAAGGAAGTCTAATATGACTAGACTGTCGCCTCCCCTTAATATAAAGAACGGCAAAGAATAGCCAAAATATTAATAAAGAAATGGACATTAGAATACAAGACAAAGCTAGGTAAGTAGAATTTCTACAGGTATTTACAAAAAAGAAAGGCAACATGTTGATCCTTTCAGACAGTTTAGGAAATTAATAACAGTAAATAGATATATGGCAGAGGATCTGAATAGGCATTTTGTGACTGTCTTGTAGAGGGTACAAATAACATCCCAGATATAATATATGCGAATCAGAAGATGGAAGGGAGCAACAAAATTAAAATAATCACAATCTCCAGGGAAAGGATACAGAGAAAATTGATGAAACTAAAATCTAAGTTCCCTGGTCCTGATGGACGTATTCAGGGGTGTTAAAAGAAGTGGCAGCTGAGACAGTAGATGCACTCATTTTAAGTTCCCAAAATTCTCTTGATTCTGGTTAGACCCCATTCAATTGGAAAATAGAAAATTTGACTCTTGTTCAAGAACAAAGGTAGACAAAGCAGGAAATCAAAGGTTAGGCAATTAACCTAATACCAGTAAAAGTGTAAATGTTGGAATCCATTGTTGAGGAGGCTATACCAGGGCCCTCAGAAAATATCAATGCAATCAGGCAGAGTCAACATGGTTTTGTGCAACAGAAATCATGTTTGACTAATTTAGAATTTTTTTGAGGAAGTAACAAGCAAGATAGATAAAGGGGAACCAATGGATGCATTGCATTTAGATTTCCAGATTTGACAAGGTGCCACAAAGATTACAATATACAATAAGAACTCATGGTGTAGGGAGTAACATATTAACACGAACAAAGAATTGGTTAGCTACAGGAAACAGAAAGTGGGTATAAACAGATAGTTCTAACGTTGGCTGGATATGAATGGGGATCAATGGTGGAGCCTTAATTATTCACAATTTATATTAAAGGGTTAGATGAAAGGATCAATTCTTTGGCTGCCAAATTTGCTGTTGGGAAGTGTAAATAGGTTCAGTAAATGGTGGAAAAATTGGCAGATGGAGTACAATGTGAGAAAATGGGAACTTCTCCACTTTGGCAAAAGGATTCAAAAAGCAGCAAACTACGTGAGCAACAACCAAGCACGATTAGGGTGACCAGCGGGAGCTTTAGTGTGAAGACCAATTGTTGGTTGGGGATCTCCAAGAGGAGGTGTACGCCTTGACCTTGGTGGTCAAGGAAATGGGAGAGGAGGGCTTCCTCTTTGAGGTCAGGGTCCAAACCGAGGACCTGGTGGAGTTCCACGATTAGGATTAAAACGTGGTAGAATGACAGGCCGAGGAGATCCGCCTGGATGAGGAGGTGTCAGTGGCAGAGGTCATGCAGGAATAGTGGGCCGTTGTTAAGATGGCTTCCCAGGTCAAGGGAGGGGTCGGAGTCGAGGAAGAGGAGCAAATCGTCCCCCACTTACCCATGAGCAGCTAGAGAACGACTTACATGTCGAAAACGAAGGGTCACCTTGGTGCTGAGCTTGATGCTTACATGGCACAAGCTAATGGTGAATTGAATGATTACCAATTGAGAGATGCTAATTTTATTGATAGTTTTGCTAGATTCTCAAATTCAAGTTCTGATACTGTTTAAGAAACAGAAAGAGGACTTTTTGGGAAATTATATATGCTGTATTTGAACTGACAGATAGTCGGATGCCACAGGTTTAGCTTTGTGATTCCTTTTCTTTGACCTTTATACATCGAGAGCTTCATGGTTCTGTTTGGAAATCCCTCTGTTCTTTTTGATTGTATAATGATCAGACACTGTATAAAGTTTATTCTTTTTCCTTAGAGACTGAGGATTTTGCCGTTTCAATGGTTGTTTTTACTATGTTAAAGCCTTCCTATCTGTTGTTTTTGAAGTGGAGACTACATTAATGAAGTCACCAACTCAGAATCTGGTTCATCCACTGGTATATCAAATAACCTTTATTTACGTAGAAATTTAGACAACAGTGTAGTCAGATTATTCAAGAAAGTCCATCAAAGGCTAGTGAAATCACACCCTTGTTCAGTACAATTTCTCTATCTAGTGATGATTAATGTAACTCCAATTTTCCACATGACTGAAATAAGCTAAATAACAGAGCAAGTGTTCAAGCAATTCAGAGCATCCAAGGCCAAAAACCTTTGGTCCAAAAACCTCAACGTCTACCCTGACTACTGTATTCACCAACCAAACCTTCAGAGAAGCTAAGAATTGCATGATTTCAGGGCTCACCTTTCAACAACTGGAACAGAGCTCAGCCGGGGATCATCCTTTAACAAATCATGACTACTTTTGCTTTTTCCTTTCATGCTCTGAAACGGAAAACAGAAATTTTATAGATTTCTACTGAAAACACAGAAGTTTTCAATACTGTTTTAAAACAAACACCAATGTGTGTGGCCTGGAAGAAAATTTTCAGATGGTGGTGTTCTCATACATCTGCTGCATTTGAACTTCTTGTTGGTAGTGATAACAGACTTGGAAGATGCTGTCAGAGAAGCCATGGTGAGTTACTTCAGTGCATTTTGTATTGGTACAAACTGCTGTCACTTCTGTTACGGGCAAAGGGAGAGCATGTGGGGGGTCCAAATGAAGCAAGTTTTTGTCCTGGATGGTGTCAGTTATGTTGGAGTTGCACATATCCAAGGAAGTGCAGAATAGCCAGTATGTTCCTGGCTTGTGCCTCAAAGATGATGGACAAATATTGGGGAAACAAGAGCAGATTTAAATCCTGCACAATTGTTGGCCTTTGACCTGTTCTTGTAGCCATTAAATGTTGTTTAACATACATACAATAAATTGAATCAGGAAGATTTGGCCCTTCATGTGTGCTACACCATTCAATAAGATCATACCTGACTTGTTCCAAATTCCACATTTTTACCTACCCCTTCAATTCCTTTGTCTAACAAGAATCTACCTTCACCTCAAAATTATTCTATGGCCCCAGCTCCACAGCCTTCTGGGCTAGAAAGCTCCTAAGTCTCTCAGCCTTATGGCCGTAAACTTTTTCACACATCACTTCTCAAAGAACGATTAATTATAAAACAATATTCCCTACTTATGGACTCCCTTACAACAGTAAACATCCATTCCGTGGCTATCAATAAGTGACTGGCCACTCAGACACAAACAAGGCGGCGGTACACCCTCTTAAAACAATATTGCTAAAGTTAATTTTCAAATAGCACGATTGATGATACAAACCTCCAAGAAGCTATTCCAGCATTCTGACTGAAACACAGCAACTTCACTTTCACTCTACATGGTTTAAGTGAGCAACAAAAATGAAATCTATTTAACAGCTTTTCACAGTTAGATTTATAAAATCAGATTATCACCTGGCTAACTCTGTTTACTTCCTCCTCTTCCTCCTCTGCTTCTTCTCCAAAGGAAAGCAAACTGAAATTTCTGAAACAAAGAATAGGTAATTAAAAGCATTTCTTTAATATAATATCCACTGTTTTAAAATTGACCAGCTCCCACAAAACAATATAAATTTCGCTGACAAAGAATGAGCAGACACACAAATATTCTACCGGCAGTCTACTCAATGATTCATACCACTTTAGCATCAATTCTTTCCACAGTCATAAACACTGGACCCCATTTTTAAAAAGTCATTACCTTGTTCCTAGCCTTGTAAAGAAATATATATCTAAACAATAGTTCTCAATTCAACTGCTGTTTTTAGAATTTTACAGACACACAAATTAAGAGCCAGAGAAGGCCATTTGGGCACTCTAGCCTGCTCCACCACAGCAGATCTGGTAGTGGCATCAACTCCACATCAACTCCACATCCCTACCTATCTCAGACAACTGTTGACTCACACGTTAGTCAATAATCTATTGACCTCTGCATGAAAAATATTCACAAGTTAAAATAGTTATTGGCTTTTTTTCTGGCGATGATTTACTCTTGCTTGTATTGGTCAAATGATCCTTCATTTCAATGAGGTGACAGATAGACTCCAGAACTACCATGGTAATTCTAAGCATCACTATCTAATTTGATAGTACATACAAACAGTGAGATCCTCCATACAAAAGTTACCAAAGGGAAAATAGCAGCTTAATTAAAAGGTCTAGGATAATGGCTCAGGTACACAAGTTTAACTC
The DNA here is from genome assembly GCF_030684315.1 of Stegostoma tigrinum. NCBI lineage: Eukaryota > Metazoa > Chordata > Chondrichthyes > Orectolobiformes > Stegostomatidae > Stegostoma > Stegostoma tigrinum. Next base: position 118,629,386 of record NC_081354.1, read on the forward strand.
TCAGCTGGTAGAATTAAAAGCAAATAAAAATCTGGAACGGAAAGCTCATCTTAGTAGAAATGCCAAGAAGCTATCAGTGTAAAATCTAATCTGGTTCACACAGGTTCTTCAGGGATAACATCTGTAACCCTTAACTGGTCTGATCTACAGGTCATTCCAGGACGACTGAGTTGTGAGTGACTTATCTGCCCTCTGAAATAGACCAGCAAGTGACTCAGGGAAGTGCAGCAAATGCTGGCCTTCCCAGAAACACTCAGGATTAGTTTAGTTTGGGATTATGTTTGGCACGGACTGGTTGGACTGAAGAATCTGTTTCCGTCCTATGTAACTCTATGACAATAATTATGATGCTGCTTGTTTTCTTCATTTGTTGAATGTGGGCTTCACTGGAAGCCTTTGTTGCCCATCCCTAAGTGCCCAGTGGGCAGGTAACAAAATACATTGCTTTGGATCTGGAGTCACATGTTCAGCAGGTAAGGACAGCATTCTCTGAAAGAGATTAGTGAACACAATATTTTCTTGACTATCAACTACTGTTTCCTGGCGAACATTAGACCCTTAATTGCAAAACTTCATTGAATTCAAATCCGCTATCTGCCATGGCAGAATTTGAACCCAGGTACACAGAATATTACCCAAGTTTCCAAACTGACTAACAATACCACCATTAGGGTACTGTCTTTCCTTGCCCAACAGACACACTCACAGACCTGGAAACGATTCACGACCAACATTTAATCCCACGGCTGCGAGGGGCTGACTATTTAGCGTTCTCAATGGTAATTGCTTTGCTACTAATTCTTTTGGGAACCAACATCTTCCCTCAGAATGGATTACAGCATTATGAGCAGTTCGAGTTTCTAAGTATCAGGGGCATTTGGTACTGGAACAGGACCTGCACTGCTAGGCACAAAACTAAATGGTTTCAGCTCCTACAGCACAAGTTAGAGTCATTCTGAACATATGAATGTTAATTCAGTTTGAATAAATGAACAAACGAAAAAGTATAGCACAGGAACAAGCCCTTCAGCCCTCCAAGCCTGTGCCCAACTATCATGCCCTAATTAATCTAAAAACCTGCCATTTTTCGATCCATATCCTTCTATTCTCTCCCAATATATCTCTATGGCTTACAACTTGCAGGTTAGCCAACAACAAACTTCAAATTTCAAACAGAATACTTAACTCGTAAGACTGTTAATGTTGACTACAGTAGTTAATGTATTGGATTTTCCATATTAGCATGAATTTATTTTACTTGTAGTGATCTAATATTGACCAGAAGTCTGGGTACTGATCACAGCATTGTTTGATAATGATCTCATTGACCAAGAAAAATGATGTAAATAATTATCAGATAGTTCCGCAACAGGCTAACCTCAGTACAGGAAAGAGTTCAGAGTAGGTATTCAAATTCTCAAATATTTTGGTGATGGATTCCTCAAAATCCAGCCTATAATATTAAACCTTACATCACAATCACAGACTGCCCACTAGAAAAAGAAAATACAGTGAAGGAACATGTTAAAAATTGACTAATAAAGTCCTAAACTACTTTTTTCCTGCATGCAAATAAAAAGCAATATTTTCCTCAATTGCTATACAACTGGTCCAAGATTATAAGCAATCCCCTCAATAAGATGATGCTATATTTTCATCTTGAACAGTACACAACATATACCACTTTATCAATTAATAAAATAAAAAAGGAAACCGGGAGTAGTCCCATTTAAGCGCAAGACTTTCATTTAAAACATACAACTCAAGCATATAAGTAAATCATACGCAACATGCATGCCAATGGAATGATTTACAGAATTTCAATATTAAAATAAACGCCTTAAAAATTAATAAGGGCAATAACATGACATCTTTTAATTACTTTGTCCCTTTGGAATAAGATTTTTTCACTTCTTCGTCTTTTTTCTCCTTTTTGTGTTTTTTCAACACTCTTGGGACAATGTCATCAAAGCTGTTGTGCAAGACCTGGAAAAATATTTCGATAAAAGCTTAAAAACAAATTTTTAGAAACAATTATTTTATATACCTGTTGCACTAACATTAAAACAGAGACAATACCTAAATGTTAGAGAAGAGAATTATTTAAAGGTTATTCCCGATTTTCAAATCTTAGAGAGATGTAAATCCCCTTTCTATCATAGAAAAAGACACCAGGAGCTATTATTTGCATCAACACTTTATTGACACTAATTTATGTCTATGCGAACACTTAAATCTGTTTATAATAAAAATATTTTGGGTGAAAGTAACTTTTCATGTAACAAATTATACTTCAGCTTCTTTGCTATGTAATTGAATCACTAAAATTGCTTGCATTCACAAATTATACTGGTGACATTAGGTGGAGGAAAATTGTTTTGCAATGTTCAATAAAACATCTTGGATATCTGAAGTTACCACATGTGAATGTGAACATCTGATGTAATGAAAATTGGAATTTCTCCAAATCATGGTTGTGTTTATTTAAAACACAACAAATTCTGCTCTTCTTCTAAGATTGGTTTGGCAGATTAGAATTAGTCTGTCTGCCGAGGCAATTAGCTCATTCTGTGAATTGCTATTTAATGTCGACTTTGCTGTGAAGTATACATTTATGCATAACAATCAAGTCAATGGTTAAGTAAATGTGATTCTGGGCATTTTCAGCTGGCCATGATCCATATTAACAATACTTATTTAACCTATTTTAAAGAGAGGGGTCATATTTTGTCAAGTGGTTGTGACATCGAATTTAATACTAAAATAATCTTCTAAAGATGTCAAAATAGTCTTCACTTATTAGTCTGTTATCTTAAGTTCAAAAGAGGTATTCAGTTTATAAATCTAAGAGGAAACAGGTGTCTACCAAAGTAGCAATGAAGGATGGTAGAAGCGATGATGTAAGGGAGGAGACTAGTCTGCAACGATCCTGAATCCTTCCTTCAAATGTTAATTTTATATCAAACAATTTTTCCAAAGTTCTGTCAATACAAACACGAAGAAAGTGAATTAACACTCTGGACTGTTTGCAAAGTCTTTGAGAATGGTGCTTGAACTATATTACATGACCATTTTCTAAACTTCATTATGCCATCTATTCCTAAATGATTCAGAATTCCAGAAAAAACAAACTGTCACAAGGTTTAATCTTGCACTCATCAGGACAGCATCACAAGGGTATCAAATCTCAAAAGGAACAAAAATTAATAATACATGTGAAGAAGGCATTTGCCGATTGGTTGATAAATTGATTGCTTTTGATCAATGCATTGCCACAGGGAACACATACCAAATGGCTGTACCCCAAGCTTTAGTCTGGTTGAGTAAAAGCACAATGCATGGACATGTTTCATAGGTGCTCCTTCACTGATTAAAATATCTATAAAGGATTATGACAGTTCCACACGATTCAAAATTGGCCTTATCAGCAACCTTGTAAACAGAATCAGTGTCACCTGCTAACAGTGCAAATTTGATGCCAGAATAGGGTACATCAAAGCTATTCTATGGGATAATGGCCACCCCGGTCAGGTCATTATGTAAAGTAATGTCACACAAACTCAGGAAAGGGCCCAAGTCCACCAGTTTTGGTCTTGAAATGTTCTCAATCGACTTCAGATTATCCTTTAAGAGTAAGGAACCGCAAAACAATTTGAAATGCAGGTGAAGCTAGCTGTTTCATGCTGCTGCTGTGCAGTAACAATGAGAGCATTATTATTCACTAATAGAATGCAATTGTTAAGCCAAAGATACTCTCTCCCTACAATACAAATCAGTAATGTGTACATAACTGCTGTGCCAGTTATATGCCAGGTGCACAAGTCATACGATTCACCGGTCATTACAAAGTATCAAATCATCAGATGTTCGCAATAGGCAGGGTACTAACTTTATCCAAACAGCCCATGCTTGCAAAATTCATTAAACAATGTCAAGTATTGATGAGATTCACAATTTGAACAATATTTCCTGAACAATTCCAATTGTGTTAAGAACTAAATTAACCACAAATTTAAAGATTAGTCAAGCTCACAGCACAACTCAGTTTTATGTGCCAGAGCAATATATATTCACATGCAGGGGACAGCCATTCCCTAGTGCATTTCCACTGCAGTGCCTTGACTGAACAAGTAAACTTGCCCGGTTCGAATTTAAAGAAAACCTTGTCAGTTAACTGTTCCTTGGTTCATTCGCCATGGCAATACCTCTACCAATCAAAGTCCAGTTCCAACCAATCAGCACCCTCATCTCAAGCAGTATAAATTGTTCTTCCCTTTGAGATTTGGTATTCTTGCAATTCTGTTCTGATGAGTGCAAAATAAAAAGCTATGACAGTATCTTCTTTTGTTAACAATGCTCAAATAATTAGGTATCCAGTCTACATGTCTCAGTTCCTCAATGTAATATTTTCAATTACTGAACTGTACAGTCATTATGGAAATGTGGACTAAGTTCCAGCACGAAATTTACTGTTATTATGTTAATGGCTACCCTTAAGGCATTTTGCCCTCTGAAAGGGCAGAACTCTGCTGAGCATTATTTTTCGTCATTAGGAATAAAACCGAAAAAAATTAGTTCTTAAAAAAACAGAAAAATTAAAGTTTAATGTACAACATCTTAATTTGTGAATCAAGTTTACCTGTCATTATTGAATCCATCCAAAATATTTCCATCACCACCATCTTTGATGGAATTACTGGATCATTAAATGTTTAAATTATGCCACTAAAATGTTCATTTGGGATTTCTCTGTCATCTACAAACTTACTGATCAAAACACCCACATTTGTGTGTAGATCATTAATGTACACTACAAACAGTGAGGGACCAAACCAGTACCAAATCCTGCAGTAAGCCACTGCACACAGGCGTATAATCACAAAACAACCTTCAATCATCACCTCATATTCCACCTGGGAACCCTGCAGCCATATGGTATCAATGTGGACTTCACCAGTTTCAAAATCTCCCCTTCCCCCACTGCATCCCTAAACCAGCCCAGTTCGTCCCCTCCCCCCACTGCACCACACAACCAGCCCAGCTCTTCCCCCCCACCCACTGCATCCCAAAACCAGTCCAACCTGTCTCTGCCACCCATCCCTTCCTCCCACCCCAAGCCGCACCCCCATCTACCTACTAACCTCATCCCACCTCCTTGACCTGTCCGTCTTCCCTGGACCGACCTATCCCCTCCCTACCTCCCCACCTACACTCTCTCCACCTATCTTCTTTACTCTCCATCTTCGGTCCGCCTCCCCCTCTCTCCCTATTTATTCCAGTTCCCTCTCCCCATCCCCCTCTCTGATGAAGGATCTAGGCCCGAAACGTCAGCTTCTGTGCTCCTGAGATGCTGCTTGGCCTGCTGTGTTCATCCAGCCTCACATTTTATTATCTTGGAATTCTCCAGCATCTGCAGTTCCCATTATCTCTTCAATCATCACCCTCTGCTTCCTGCGACTAAGCCAAGGTTGGTTTATGAGCAATCCAAGAGGGATCTTCCATAGACATCTACTTGACGTATGTGGGAGAAAAAGATTTCAGAAAGAGGACAGACTGAGCAGGCCAGGAAAAGCCCCTCATTAGTGGGAGCAATCATTACAACTTGACAACAATGGGTCCCCAAATGGTCCTTTATCAGCCTTTAGGACCCCTCTTTACCAACGTTCCCTCTAAAGTGAAAAACTAAAAATGCTGGAGATCACAGCAAGTCAGGCAGCATCCACGGAAAGAAAACAAGATAATATTCTATGTAGATGACTCTTCATCAAACCAGGCACTTTACAACCTTCTGGGCTCAATATAGAGTTCAGTACTTTCATATTGTAAACCTATTCCTTCCCCTTCTTTTAGCTTTGCTTGTTACATTCTCTGCCACCATGTCCTCTCTCCCCTCACACCCCCTGCTCCAGCAGGATTGTCTGTTCTTTCCAGTAGGGCAGTTAGACACACCATTGCTGTGACATTCTCACATGCCAATCACTTAACCTGTACTATCAATGTCCTTTCTCCCCCAGCACTCCAAACCACCCCTCCACTGTTGCATAAAATGCTGCTCCCTCCCAACTTCACTTCAGCTCTGATGAAGAGTCACCTAGACTCAACATGTTAGCTAGCTTTGTCTCCATGGATGTCGCCCAACCCGCTGTGATCTCCAGAAGTTTTTGTTTTCAGTACAGATTCTAGCATCTGCAGTAATTTGCTCCTATACACTAATCAATTCCATTTTCAGAGATCACTGCCGCACATGGGCCTTTGAGATCATGCAATTGGAAAGAAAATTAGAGGCAACGCAATGAAACATTTCAAAGTTATAGAGTTGTACAGCATGGAAACAGACCCTTTGACTCAACCTGTCCGTGTGATCAGATATTCTACAATAATCAAGTCCTATTTGCCAGCATTTGGCCCATTTCCCTCTACAGCCTTCCTGTTCATGTACCCATCCAGATGCTTTTTAAATGTTCTCTCAGGCAGCAGCTCTGAATATCTAAACAAAAACAGACAAAAATCTTCATGTGTTCTTGGGATATAGGACATTGATCCACAAAATTAGACCAAATAGTGTTAAATTGATACAGCATCCTCAATTCCTGGAACGTAGCAGCAAAAGCAGGAGACAGCAGATCCTGTGAAATTTCAATCCACCAAGTAAGCTAAAACCCGAGTACCTGGTCCCAGGATATATTGGAGGAGTGATTTGTGATGACTTAGAAACTTGGATTTTCACAACTGTTTGGAACCTCTATGCAAATTGATGACATTCAGTTAGCACATCACACATGTGGAAAGTAAACATATATTTTAAAGGTGTCAAATTGAACTTATAGCAAAGAAACAAGTTAATTTAGCCCAACTGCTTTATGTCAGTGTTTACATCCAACATAAAAGACTGTTTCGATCTTTTTCCATCTAACCCTATTAGCATTACTTCTATTAATTCTGCAGGAGAATTTGGACAGGTTAGCAGAGTGGGCAAAGTAGTGTGAGGTTATGCACTTTGGTAAGAAGAATAAAAGCATGATCTATTTTCTAAATGGGGTGAAAATTCAGAAGTCTGAAGTGCAAAGAGACTTGAGAGTGCTTGGTCAGGATTCTCTCAAAGTAAACTTGCAGGTTGAGACAGTAGTCAGGAATGCAAATGCAATGCTGGCATGTATTTTGAGAGGGCTTGAATTTAAAGCAGGGGTGTACTACTGAGGCTTTATAAGGCTATGGTCAGGCCACATTTGGAGTTTTGTGTGCAGTTTTGGGCTAACTATCTAAGGGAGGATGTATTGACCCTGGAGCGGGTTCAGAGAAGGTTCACAAGAATGGTCCCAGCAATGAGTGCTTAACATATGGGGAACATTTGAGGACATTGCGCTACACTCGTTGGAGTTTAGAAGAATGAAGGGGGAGCTAACTGAAACTTACAGAATAATGAATGGCCTGGACAGAATGGATGTTGGGAAGATGTTTCCATTGGTAGGACACAAGGGGACAGCCTTAGAGTAAAGGGAAGACCTTTAAGAACAGAGATAAGGAGAAACCTCTTCAGCCAGAGAGCGTGGTGAATCTATGGAATTCGCTGCCACAGAAGGCAATGGAGGCCAGGTCAATGAGTTCATTTAAGACTGAGATAGATAGGTTTTTGATGGCCAAGGGGATCAAGGGTTACACGGAGAATGAGGTTGAGGAACTTATCAGCCATGACTGAATGGCGGAACAGACTTGATGCACTGAGTAGCCTAATTACTGCTCCTATGTCTTATGGTCTAATGGTCTAATTTCCTGAAAGGATAATGAATGCAGGTTCAATAACCTTCAAAAATAAAGGGAAAAAAATTACAAGGCTAATGCAAAAAAAGGCAAGTGTGACTAAAGACTATATCTATAGTAAAGAGATAACATTTAGACTGGCCTCTATGTATGCAACATCATTAAACTGTTGTGGAAGGGCAGATTGTTCTTTAATGTGGGGGATAATATGGGGTTTTAAAATATATAATTTTAACAAAGATTTGCAGCTGCATTAATACAAATCTTGTAAAAGAACTCTAATTTGTTAAGAAATTGTATCAGCCTTTAAGGAGGTTTTTAACCCAACTGTACTGGTTCATGTTTTGGAAAAAAAATCAAGAACTGGCTCTTGGTTTATGCAGTAGAGATGGCATTATAAAACTGTCAGGTTTAACCTCATCACCTCAGGTGGCCTATCTCCCACCCACAGCCTCTAGCCTCAACATTCCCCAACCCCGCACCGCCTGCTTCTATTGCCCTCCCAAAATCCACAAACTTGACTGCCCCAGTCAACCCATTGTCTCTGCCTGCTCCTGCCTCACTGAACTCATCTCCACCAATCTGGATTCCATTTTCTCCCCCTTGGTCCAGGAACTCCCTACCTACGTCTGTGACACCACCCACGCTCTCCATCTCCTCCAGAACTTCCAATTCCCCAGTCCCCAACACCTCATTTTCACTCTGGACATCCAGTCCCTATGCACCTGCATTCCCCATACCGATGGCCTAAAAGGTCTCCGCTTCTTCCTGTCCCGCAGACCCGATCTGTCCCCCTCCACTGACACCCTCATCTGCTTATCTGAACTCGTCCTCACCTTCAACAACTTCTCTTTTAATTCCTCCCACTTCCTACAGACAGGTAAGGGGGTGGCCATGGGTACCCGCATGGGGCCAAGCTACGCCTGCCTCTTTGTAAGGTAAGTGGAACAATCCCTCTTCCAAAGCTACACCGGCCTATCCCCCATCTCTTCCTCAGTTACGTTGATGACTGTTTCGGCACCGCCTTGTGTTCCCACAAGAAGCTCGAACAGTTAATCCACTTCACTAACACCTTCCACCCCAATCTTAAGTTTACCTGGACCATCTCTGACACCTCTCTCTCCTTCCTGGACCTCTGTCTCCATCTCTGGCATCCACCTGGAAACCAATATCCATTTTAAACCTACTGACTCCCACAACTATCTGAAATATTCCTTCTCTCACCCACCTTCCTGTAAAAATGCCATTCCCTATTCCCAGTTCCTTCACCTCCGCCGCTTCTGCTCCCGAGATGAGCCATTCCACTCCCGAACATCCCAGATGTACCCTTTTTTCAAAAACCGCAACTTCCCCTCCGAAGTCATCAAAAATGCCCTCGACCGTGTTTCCCACATTTCCTGCAACTCATTCCTCACACCCCCTACTCGCAATAATAACCAAAACTGAATTCTCCTCGTCCTCACGACCAACCTCCAAATCCAATGCATCATCCTCCGGCATTTCCGCCATCTGCAATCCGACCCTACCACCAAAGACATTTTTCCCTCCCCACCTTTATGTGCTTTCCAGAGGGACCACTCTCTCCTTGACTCCCTTGTCTGCTCCACACTCCCCTCCAGCCCCATCACTCCCGGCACTTTTCCCTGCAACCAAAGCAAGTGCTACACCTGCCCCTAAACCTCTCCCCTCACCCTGATCCCAGGCCCTAGGAAGACTTTTCACGTCAAACAGATGTTCACCTGCATATTTGTCAATGTTATATATTGTATCCGCTGTTCCTGTTGTGGCCTCCTCTACATCAGGAAAACCAAACGGAGGCTTGGGAGCCGCTTTACAGAACACCTACGGTCGGTTCGCAACAAACAACTACACCTCCCAGTCGCGAACCATTTCAATTCCACCTCCCCCCAACTCCTCGGACGACATGTCCATCCTGGGCCTCCTGCATTGCCACAATGACGCCACCCAAAAGATGCAGGAACAGCGTATTATATTCCGCTTGGGAACCCTTCAGCCCAAGGGTATCAATGTGGATTTCACAACCTTCAAAATCGCCCCTCCCCCAACCACATGTCAAAACCAGCCTAGCCATTCCTCCTACCTCAAGCCCTATCCCCACCCCCATCCTACTAACCTCATTCCACTCCCCTGACCTATCTGTCCTCCCGGGACTGACCTAGCCCCCCACTAACTCCCCACCTACATTCACCTTCACTGGCTCTAACCTCACCTCTTTGACCTGTCTGTCTCCTCTTACCCTATCTTTTCCTTTATCCATCTTCTATCCGCCTCCCCCTGTCTCCCTATTTATTTCAGAATCCCCTTCCCCGCACCCATTCTGAAGAAGGGTCCGACCAGAAACGTCAAGCTTTCCTGCTCCACTGATGCTACTTGGCCCACTGGGTTCATCCAGCTCTTCACTGTGTTATCTCAGGTTTACCATGGGCTTTTCAGAAGGAAATCTACTGTTATTATCTGCTCATCTACATGTGACTCCAGATGTACAGCGATGCAATTGATTGCTATATGGTCTCTGAAATTATCTCGCAAGGCATTTAGTTGCAGCAAATCACCACAGAATAGTCAAAAAGGAATTAAGCTGGTCAAATATCTGGCATTGACTTAAGATACTGAAAACACGATAGCAAATGTCAACCCTGCAAAGACCTCCCCATTAACATTGGGCTTCTGCAAAAATTGAAAGAGCTTTCCTGTAGAGGGGTCAAGAAACAGCCCGACAGTTTGTTATCCATAGAATCACACCTAACAGACAAAAATCAGGTACCACCAGCGCCATAGGCAGGACATACCCAGCAAAGGTTCGGCATAATGTAGGAGCAAATGACTGCAGGTGCTGGAATTTGTATGAAAATAAAAGCTGGAACTCACAGTGGGTCAAGCAACATCCATGGAGAGAGAGAGCAAGCTAATGTTTTGAGTCGAGATAACTCTTCATCAGAGCTTCCTGGAGGAAGCATTGAACGTGTCAAGGGAACAGATTATACTATCCGCCAAACAGCCTGTAGTTTCAGATTAACTGCATCACTTCCAAACTTAACAAAGTTCTTCATTATGCTCACTCTTCTCTAGTGGCACTTCTACTGCAAAATTATTAATTGGACGTCTCATCACATTATACTACATCTAAAATAATCCATTCTTCGGTCAGACTCTCATCTTGTATATATTGCAGGTGTCATTCCTTAATAGTGTTTGGGCTAATTAGGCTCATTCAGTCCACATACAGACAAAAGTCCCTATGACAGTGATAATACACTCATTATATGCACCTTTAATCTCCTGATTTCTACTTTGTCTTTTCTTACCACTACCATTTAGTGACCTACAAACAACTTCACCCAATGTTTACTGCCCTCTGCTGTTTCTTAATTCTTTCCAAATTGTCTCTGCTGCGAAGTTCTCTCTCACTAAATGTACTGACCACATCAAATATTGACAGCACTAGCTCATTTACTCTTCCCTTTGGTCTAAGCTCACTAAACATCAAGTAACCTCAAACCTTCAGATTCTAGCCATAATCACTGTGCAGCCTGATCTCCATACGGCATTGGATCACACCTATTTACTTACAGTTGCATCATCAATTCATTAACCTAGTTGTGGATACTGTGTATTCAAACACAGACTGCCTTTAATTCTATCTTTTCGTTATGTTTGTAGCAGCAAGCCTTGTCTGCTTACACACTCTTAAGACTGGATGCTCGGTCCCTTTCCTGCCACTCAGATTAACAATTTTTTTTGTTATTTTGTTCTCATGCTTTGTCCTTTCCCTTTAATCTAAATAGTAGGGGGCAAGGGATTAATTGAGGAGAAGATATTATGGATTAAAGTTTCCTTCTTGAATATAATGAGGTGGAGGTGCCAATGTTGAAATGTTTTAGAAAAAGTCATAAGTCACATGTCGCCACTGCTGGATATGATTCCATGGACAGCAAACTGTCCAACAGACTTATCTGAAACTGCAAGCTTTTGGATCGCTGCTCCTTCGTCAGGTGATATTGAGGGAAGCACACGGGCACAAATTAATTCCAGATAACTGAGAATGTCATAAGACAGTACAAATGGTGTGAGTGATGTGTTGATAGGCTGAATAACAAGTCTTTGCAGGTGATCAATAGTGTCAAACGGTGTGAGTAAAGTGTCAATAGCTGAATAGCAAGTGAAGAGGCCTACGATCGGATTAAATAAGACAAAGAAATAATTACAAAAATAAAAATCAAACATAAGATGGTGCTAGAGACAAACAAAATGGTTGGAATAACAAGGTGTAGAGCTGGATGAATACAGCAGGCCAAGCAGAATCAGAGGAGCAGGAAGGCTGATGTTTCGGGCCTGGACTCTTCTTCAGACCCTTTTCTGAAGGAGGGTCTAGGCCCAAAATGTCAGCTTTCCTGCTCCTCTGATGTTGCTTGGCCGGCTTTGTTCATCCAGCTCTGCACCTTGTTATCTCAGATTCTCCAGCATCTGAAGTTCGTACTATCTCTGGTTGGAATGAGGATCTAACTAAACTAACAAGTAATCCAAAAGTGTACAAAGTAATGAACGTAGAGAGATTGTAACAAGTTATCAAAGTAATTGTGTCAAAACAGCACAGTATGGAAGATTTTACAAACACAGAACAGTACTGTGGGGTTACATGAACCCAAGATCATGATTGAGGCAGACTTCATGGGTACGGAACTGTGCTATCAGTTTCTGCTCAGCAATTCTGCGTTGTTGTATATCTGGAAGCCTGCCTTTGGAGGACACTTAACTGAAGATCAGAGGCTGAACTTCTTTAACTGCCTAAGTGTTCCCTGAATGGAAGGAACACTCCTGCCTGGCAACTGTTGTGGTGTCCATTCAGCTGTTGTTGTAGCGTCTGCATTGTTTTACTGAAATACCATGCCTCGGGGCATCATTTCCTGCAGTATTTGAGGTAACTGGCCAAGTTACATGAGTTCCTATCGTGGGTGGTGTCCCAAATGACTTGTATCTGTGTTGACGATCTGGCACATCTTACAGATATTAGATTAGATTAGATTAAATTAGATTAGATTACCTACAGTGTGGAAACAGGCCCTTTGGCCCAACAAGTCCACACCACCCCTTGGAGCATCCCATCCAGACCCATCCCCCTATAACCCACACACCCCTGAACACTACAGGCAATTTAGCATGGCCGATCCACCTAGCCTGCACATCTTTGGACTGTGGAGGAAACCGAGCACCCCAAGGAAACCCACGCAGACACAGGGAGAATGTGCAAACTCCGCACAGTCAGTTGCCTGAGACTGGAATTGAACCTGGGTTCCTGGCGCTGTGAGGCTGCAGTGCTAACCACTGAGCCACCGTGCCGCCCCAATCTCTTTTGAGCTTTGGCAGCTGTTTGAAGGTGAGAAGTGGAGGGCACAGGGATGGCCCTGGCAAGGCATCCGTTGACATCGATAATATGTTGAAGGCTGCGAAGAACATGATGTAGTTTCTCCACTCTGGGGAAGTACTGGACAACGAAGGATACTCTTGTCAGTCTTGTTACAAGTCGGTCTTCTGAGGAGGTCATTGCAGTTTTCGCTGTGTCACGTCAGAACTGGTGGTCGATGAGTTGAGCATTGTATCCTGTTCTTACGACGGCGTCTTTCAGCATCTGTAGGTGTCTGTCGCATTCCTCCTCGTCTGAGCTGATCCTCTGCGTATGCAGGGCTTGTCCATAGGGGATGCCTTCTTTAACATGTTTAGGGTGGAAGCTAGAGAAGTGAAGGATCATGAGGTTTTCCGTGAGCTTGCAGTAGAATGATATACTTAAGTGGCCACCCTTGTTGGAAATGCGTGTGTCCAAGAATGACATTAACTCTGCAGAGTAGTCCAGGATAAGTTTGATGGTGGGATGGAACTTGTTGACATCTGCATGTGGTCGTTTCAATGGTTCCTCACCATGAGGTCCAAAGGAAGAAAATATCAATGATGTATCTGGTGCACAGTATTGCTTGAAGGTCCTGTGCAGCAAAGAAGTTGCGCTTGAACTTGTGAGTGAAAATGGTGGCATGTTGGTCCCCAAGGCTGTTCCATGTGGCTAGATGAAGAGCTGATTGTCAAAAGGTGAAGACGTTGTGGTCGAGGATGAAGTAGACAAGTTGTAGAATGGCGTCTGGAAATAGACAGTTGCTGATGTTGAGTGTTGAGGCTGTTGCAGCAATGACGTCACCATGCGAGCTGCTGGTAAAGAGTGCTGAAATACCCATTGCGACAAGGAACATTCCTGGCTCGACTGGTCCATGGGTGCTGAATCTCTGTAAGAAGTTTGTATTGTCGTGACAGAAGCTGGGTGTTCCTTGCACAAGGGGTTTTAAAATGCCCTTGATATAGCCTGAGAGGTTTTCATACGAGGTCCCACTGCCTGATAATGATGGGACATCTACATGTGTTGGCTTTGTGTATCTTCAGAAAACAGTAAAAATCTCCTTTGCAAGAAGTAAATGGGAATGAGAGCACATAGGATACTCTGGATCAAAGGTCTTGATCAGTCTGTTCAGTTGACGAGTGCATTCTTTGGTTGGGTCGGCGAGTGGTTGTCTGTAGTGTTCCCGGGTCTTAGTCGTTGGGAAGCTTCTTTCCAGCAGTCAAAGAACAAAAGAGAAATACAGCACAGAACTGGCCCTTTGGCCCTCCAAGCCTGTGCTGATCATCATGCCCTAACTAACCTAAGAAACAAATCCTCCTCCCTTATGCAGTCCATATCCCTCTATTCCCTCCCTATTCATGTATCAATCTCGATGCCTCTTATATGTCGCCAATGTGCCCACTTCCACCACTTCTTCTGGCAATGCATTCAACACTCCTACCACTTTCTGCATGAAAAACATCTCCCTTAAACTTTCCACCTTTCACTTGAACGTGTGCCCTCTTGTAACTGAAACTTCAACCCTGGGAAAAGGCCTCCGACTATCCACCCTACCTATGCCTCTCAATTTTGTAGGCTTCTATCAGGTCTCCTCCCCTCAGCCACTATCTTTCCAATGAAAACAACCCTAGTCTTTTTAACCTTTCCTCACAGCCAATGCCCTAAAGACCAGGGAACATCCTGGTAAATATTCTCTGTACTCTTTCCAAAGCTTCCACATCCTTCTGATAGTACAGAGATCAAAACTGCACATAATTCTCCGAGTGCAGCCTAACAAGGGCTTTATATAGCTGCAATATGGTTTACCAAATCTTGTATTCCATGGCCCAGCTGATGGAAGCAAGCATGCCATATGCCTTCTTACCTGTGTTGCCACTTTTAGGGAACTGTGGGTCTGCACACCCAGGTCCATCTGAATGTTAATGTCCCAAAGGGTTCTGCCAATTACAGTATAATTTACACCTAAATTTGATCCTCCAAAACATACTACCTCGCATTTGTCTGGATTAAACTCCATCTGTGATTTCTGTGACTAAGTCGCCAATCTTTCCATATCTTGTTGTATCCTTTCACAATCATCGGCACCATTAGCAACTCCACAGATCTTCATGTCATCTGCAAACCTACTAATCAGACCATCTACAATTCCTCCAGATGAAATTATACATACTACAAACAGCAGCGGGCCTAAAACTGATCCCTGTAGAACACCACGAGTCTCCATTCTGAAAAACGCCCTTCTACTGCCACCCTCTGTCTCCTATAACCAGACCAGTTTTGCATCTATCTAGCCAGCCCACCCTGAATCCCACGTGATTTTAGTTTTTGTACCAAGCTGTCATGTGGGATTCTATCAAGTGCCTTACTAAAGTCCATATAAGCTACATCCACAGCTCTTCCCTCATCAATTATCTTAGTCACCTCCTTGAAAAATTCAATCAGGTTGGTGAGACATGGCCTTCCGATTCAAAACCTGCCTGTCACTAATTTGCCCATTTTCTTCCAAATGTGCATGTATCTTGTCCCTCAGTACCTTCTCCAAGAGATTCCCCACCGCTGACGTCAGGCTCACCTGCTTATAAATTTCCTGGGTTATCCCTGCTTCCTTTCTTAAACAAGGAAATAATATTGGCAAATCTCCAGTCCTCTGGAACCTTGCCTATAGTCAAAGAGGATGTGAAAATATCTGCTAATGCCCTATTTCTTCGCTTGCCTCTTGCAGAAACTGGGGACTTGTCTACCTTAATGCAATTCTATTCCTTTCCATTCTGTTAGACGATGGCTCCTCCTTTGTCTGCTGGTTTGACAATGATGTCGCAGTCGGTCTTGACAGCATTGATGGCGTTGCATTGTGCTTGGATAATGTTCTGCACTACCTTGTGGTCACAGCTGATGAATGTGGTATTGATGCATCTCTTGTCGACTTGAACCTACAGCAGCAGCCTTCTGGAGGGGTCAGTTTTCTTCTTTGGTTACTGCACAGCGGATCTCTCAGTTGACTATTCAAGTTCGTTGATTGTTTCACTGGGCTCACTACTGACATCTTGGGGTCTATGGAAGAATTCGCACAGCCTCATTTTCCTGATGAATCCCTGTGTGTCTGCCATGAGACCAGTGGGGTCCATTTTGGTAGCGAAGAAGAAATTTGGCTCTCGGCTGAGCGCTTCAATTTCATCGAGTTGCAAGGTGTTACACAAGCATTCCCCACGATGATAGCATCACTGCAACTGCCTCAGCACTCAACACCAACAACTGCCAATTTCCAGACGCCATTCTACACCTCATCTACTTCATCTTTGACCACAACGTCTTCACCTTTGACAACCAGCTCTTCATCCAGTACAAGGAACAGCCATAACGGATCAAATTTGCAGCCCAATACGCCAGTATTTTCATGTACAAGTTTGAGCAAGACTTCTTTGCTGCACAGGACCTCCGACCAATGCTGTACACGAGATACATCAACGACATTTTCTTCCTTTGGATTCATGGCGAACAATCACTGAAACACTTACAAGGCGGTATCAACAATCATAATCCCACCATCAGACTTACCATGGACTAAAATTCAGAATCACTCTCATTCGTGGGCACATGCATCTCCATCAAGGACGGACACCTCGGTACATCACTCTATTGCAAGCTCATGGATAACCTCACAATGCTGCACTTCTCTAGCTTCCACCCTAAACACGTTAAAGAAGCTATTCCCATAGACCAGCCTCACGTATGCATATGGTCTGCTCAGTTGAGGAAGAATGAGACGTACATAATGACCTCCTAAGACGAGAGACATGGGACATGACTGGTAAGAGTACCCTTTGTTGTCCAGTACTTCCCTGCAGCAGAGAAACGGTACCATGTTCTTTGTAGCCTTCAACATGTCATTGGTGATGACAGAAATCTCGTTAGAACCATCCCTATGCCGCCACTTCTCTCCTTCAAACAAATGCCAAACATCAAATAGACCATTATTCACAGCAAACTACCCAGTCTTCAAGAGAACAGCAGCCACAACACTGCCACAGCAACATCTGCAAGGCATGCCAGATCATCAACATGGATACCACACACATGGTAAGTACTCATGTGACTCAGTCAATGTTGTGTACCTCATACGCTGCAGAAAAGGATGCCTTGAGGCATGGTATATTGACAAGATCATGCAGACACTACCACAACAGACGAACAGACATCATGCAACAATCACCAGACAAGAGTGTCCACTTCCAGTCAGGAAACTTCAACAGCCAAGGACATTCAGCCTATGATCTTCAGGTAAGCCTCCTCCAAGGCGACCTTTCCAAATACACAACAACACATAATTGTGAGCTGAAACTGATTTTCCAAAGTCCATACCCACGAAGGTGGCCTTAGCCGTCATCTGAGATTCACGTCATGCTATGCGTAACCCCACCATATTGTTGTATTTGTTAAATCGTCCTTACTGTTCTGTTTTGACACTATTACCTTGGTAACTTGTTATGACCTCTCTACCTTCATTAGTTTGTACACATTTGGATTACATGTTACTTTAGTTAGACATTCCTCATACAACTCTTATACCAAAGATTATAGAATACCTACAGTGTAGAAACAGGCTCTCCGGCCCAACAAGTCCACATCGACCTTCAGAGCATCCCACCCAGACCCATCACCCTATAATCCACATAATCTACAGGCAATTTAGCATGGCCAAACCACCATGCCTGCACATCTTTGGACTGTGGGAGAAAACCAGAGCACCCAGAGGAAACTTGCACAGACACGGGGAGAATATGTAAACTCCACACACAGAGGGTGAAATTGGCCCTGGGTCCATTGCGCTGTGAGGCAGCAGTGCTAACCGCTGAGCGACCGTGCCGCCCCAAACCTACCATGTTATTCCAACCATCTGGTTTGTCACTAGCGCCATCTTACTTTGATTTTTTTTTGTAGTTACCTTTCTGCCTTAATTTGATCATAAGTCATCCCTTGACTTGTTACTCAACTGTTGACACTTTACTCACACCATTTGACACTTTGAATAACAAGTCTTTGCAGGTGATCAAACTGTTGAGACTCCACTCACACCATTTCTACTATCATTTGACACTCTTAATTACTTAGAATTATTTCGCAATGATCTCTCCGCGTATAAATTCTGTGCTTGTGTGCTACCCTCCATTTCACTGACAAAGGAGCAGCACTCCAAAAGCTTGTCATATGAAACAAGTCTGTTGGACAATAACCTGGTGTCGTATGACTTCTGACTAAATAAAATACCTCACCAGACCTCTGGTCCCAGTACTGTTCAGGTGAGGTTTATTAATCAGAAACTGAACTGGGCCAGCAATATAAATACCGTGCCTACAAAAGCAGGTCAAAGAATCTGAATTCTCAGGCCCATCTTCTGATTCTCCAACACCTGCCCAGGATCAACGAGACACAAGTCAGGAGTATAATGGAATACCTTGTATCTGTCTAGGTGAGTGCAGTAACAATATACAAGAAACACAACAAAATCCAGCACACAGCAGTTGATTTGATCAGCGCCTCATTCAGCACCTTAAACATTCACTCCCTGAACTGCTAACACACCATGGCAGCATTGTGTACCATCTACAACATGTACTGCAGCAACTCACCCAAGATTCTTCTGATCATGAAGGTTACCGCCTAGGAGGGCAAGGTCAAGAGTTATATGGGACTATCACCACTTGCAAGTTTCCTTACACACCATGCTGACTTGAAACTGTATCACCACTGTCTCCAGGTCAAAATCTTTGAAGTGCCATTCTGACAGCATTGTGGGAGCATCCAGACCAGATAGGCAGGGGGGTTCAAGATGTAATTCACCATCAACTTCTCAAGGATAATTAGGAACAGGAAACAAATGCTGGCCTTACCACCAACAACCACTTCACATGAAATAATTTTCAAAATTTTCTCTCTAAATGCTCCAGGATTACAAAAGGTGTATAAGCAATGGACCACAGTACGACTGAAGCAATGAAGTAGGTAGGCCAGCAACTAATTAAAAGTGATAGTATCTCAGTAGCAGTATGAAAAAGTTGTCTGGCATCTAGACAGGCGATTCAGCAACCAAAACTAAACAGAAGGTCCTGGCAAGTGGAGCAGGTTTAATACATAGAACTCATGCTACTCGTCAAATACAGGTGCAGGTGTGGGGATGCAAATGATATCATTGAAAGCATTTTTATGGAGTCAGGATAAGTATAATGTATTTGCTTTAACTTGCTTGTAAGAAGATGGAAAATGCACTGTTAGCCACCTTCCTTCAAAGGTTAATTAGTGTAGTTACAATTGACAAAAGGACTTCAGCTCAGTTGATTATTGGTAACAAAACATTATGGCATAAACTTATACCTTCACAGCATAATGTTCATATAAAAGACAAATTCTAAAAGCTGCAGCCAAAAATGTGGTCCTAGCCTAATGGTTACAGATTTCATATTTAAATTTGGCGACATAAAACATAATAAAACACATATTTTACTTTGCTCATCTCACCTCTGTAGACTTGATCTTATGAGGGCTGATTGGTCTCTCATCTTTATCAATTTCTACCTCCGCTAGTCTTAATATATTATAAATAGTATCACCAGTCACCTGTGGGGGGAAAAAATCCATATTAATCTTCCGACATACACAGACTGATAGTCTTATTACACACTTATTCTGCAAGACCATAGAATAAATTGAGTTGTGTAGACCAGTCAAAACTGTTAAAGGTTTGAACACAAACTACGTTACTATTAAATTCAGTTATAAAAAAACATACACAAATGAAATATGAGATAACAAGTTGTAGAGCTGGATGAACACAGCAGGCCAAGCAGCATGGCTGATGTTTCGGGCCTAGACCCTTCTAATGAAATATATTTTTTTATAATATTAGCATTGTTCATTTGTTATTCTAGTAAAAGGAGAACAAGAACTTAAAATTTGAGGACCATGATTGGAAACAATATGATAAAGGTATTGTAGCAGGGACTAAGCAATGGGAATTGGTGGAGCCACACTCAGAACAGGGAATGTGCAAGTGACATTGCAGTGTCAAAGGAAACATGGAACAGCAAAATTGTCTTAGAGTAGGTCTAAAATGAAGGAAAATCATATATCTCCCTTCCCTGACAAGTTTCAAAGAAAAACAAAATCTCCATGATAGAAAGAGAAAGTTAAGCATAAGAGGAGGAAAATAAATAACAACTGAAGTAACAAGCAGGAGAGGCAAGGACCCTGTAACTTACTGTGAATTACTGCAAAAATGTTCCACTACCTGAAAATTTTGCATACCTACAATACAGACATCCTAGCTTCAGCTACAAAGCAATTCAAGACCTAAATCAATAATTGCAACATAAGCAAAGGCACATGAACTGAGTAACAGAAACTTATGGAGAGGTGGTAGCATCTAGTATTGCCACTGAAATTAATCCAAGAGACCCATGTAAGAATCCCACCATGGCAGATGATGGAATTTAAAGTCCAAATCTTTACTGAGTTCAAATTCTAATCATGACCATGAACATTTTGAGAGTTATTCTAAAAAGCATTTGGTTCTTCATTGTCCTTTAGGTAAGGAAAACTGCTGTCCTTACCTGAAATGAGTTATATGTGAATCCAAAAGTGCAGCAACTGGTTGACTCTTAACCTCCCTCTTTAAGCTCTAAAAAAAACATGCCCCAGCTAAATTTCGAGAAAACTCTTTGGAAAACCAGCAACTAGTGAGAAAAGGCGATTCTCAGAACTAACCAGGAGCCAGTTTTGAATGGTTTATAATGAAAATGACATAATAATAATAATAATAATATGATACAACATAAAACTACTCCGAGTAAAGCAATATCTTTTCTTGCTGTAGGCAAAGAATGAAATGTTTTGGTCGTCACAGCACTGACGGCAGAAGGTACGACATGACATGAGGAACAGGCCTACTTGGAGGCTGAAGAGCAAAAGAGATGATAAGGGAAAGTACAGTACAGCAATATTGACAATAAAGTGTCAGGCAGTAATCCTGGCCTTTCTAATGTTGGGGTGGCTAGCTCCCAATTAACTTGCCGTGCTCACGTGAGATGAAGCTTGGAGGGACCAATACCAAAATACACATGGCCTTTAATACAGTTAGGTCCACATTTTCCGGTCAGTGACAGTCTCATGCAAATTTGCCATTTTTAATTGAGAGAAGGGAGCTCTGCTCTGGCTTCTTTCCGGTCAAAATACAGCAGTATATTTCAATTCTCACAGTTCTTCTGTAGCTTAGCATGATCACAGAAAGGCAAATCAGGCCCCCTTTTCACAGTGGTCAACACTGTATTTTGAAAGTGAATGGTCCTGACAGCTGCTTTGACAGTTGTTGTCAAAGTGTAAGCATATAAAGTGTGATATTTGGGTATCAGATGGGTTGGCATCTGAGAAAAGGAGCACAAATGTCAAGTGGCAGATTGACACATGAATTAAGGGTTCAGTGCCAAGTAACAGAATGCCAGCTCAGTTGGATGCAGGGTGACACTTGATGAAGTGTCAAGGTGGGGGAACAAGGCAACTGCTTATAGTGAGTCAGGGAGTGGGTAAAGTGGGTGTGGGGTCTGACACAGGGTGGGGGGGGCAGGTGGAAAGAAAGAGAGGGAGAGAAAATATCAGGTTGATGCAGCAGCAGAAGAGGGAGAGTTAAGTCCATCTTGCTTACTTTATTAGATTTTAGAGCTTAGATATATTTGGTATATCTAAGCCTTGTCATTCACATTTTTGGTGATTTTAAACTTAGGTTTTAAAAACCCACAAGCATTTTGGTAACTTTTTATTTGCTATCCATTTGACTGATTTTCTCCTCTTCTTTCAAGTACAGGTATGAACGACAAGCTAGCATTTCACAGAAGGAGCTATGGAGTTTTAAAGAGTGAGCAGATTTTGATGTTTTAGGAACTGCAGTTGGGAGGCAAATTGATTAGTTTTCCCCCTCCATAGTAAAAATGGTTCACAGTCAGGAAGAATGGTGGGAGCAAAAGGGTGAGCAGTAGATGCTCAAATGGAAGCAAAAGGTAGGAAGAAAAAAAAATCATCAGCAGAAATTGCTGGAAAAGCTCAGCTGGTCTGGCAGCATCAATGGACAGAAATCAGTTAATATTTCAGGACCAGTGACCCTTCCTCAGAACTGAGTTTGCTCTTGCTGCCCTCTATGCTTTCTCCAAGTGATGCTCAGCATAGAGAAATACTGATTCATCAGCCAAGAGAGGATGTTGCATTATAATTAGCAAGAAGTTTCCTCGTTCATGTTTAACTCGAAGCCAAGAAATCGAGATTCAATGCTTAGAATTCCCAGGGCAAGTCCCTGTCGACTATATTCCACAATGCTGCCACCTCTGCTGGGTCTGTCCTGCCGGTGCCACAGGACATAGCTAGGGATAGTGAGAGTGGTGCCCGGGACATTGTTATTATTTAACGTTTCTGCAGTTTGAACCAAAGAAGTGGAGATGTAGAAGCCTTTAAAAGGGATTCCACATCGCTCAAAAGTTAGTTTCCATCTGTAACCAGGAACCAACTTTTGAAGTGCGCACAGGACTGCACGCCCAGCTCCTTTTTCTAACTCCAAGTACATATGCAGATGACACTAAGATTGGTGGAGTAGCAGATAGTAAAGGAGACTGTTGGAGAATGCAGCAGAATATAGATAGATTGGAGAGTTGGATAGAGAAACAGCAGACGGAGTTCAATCCAGGCAAATGCAAGGTGATGCATTTTGGAAGATCCAATTCAAGAGCGAACTATACGGTAAATGGAAAAGCCCTTGAAATTTGATGCACAGAGAGATCTGGGTATTCAGGTCCATCCCCTGAAGGTGGCAACACAGGTCAATGCAGTGGTCAAGAAGGCATATGGTATGCTTTCATTTATCAAATGGCGTATTGAGTACAAGAGTTGGCAGGTCATGTTACAGTTGTATAGGACTTTGGTTTGACCACATTTGGAATACTGCATACATTCCTGGTCGCCACATTCCCAAAAGGATGTGGACGCTTTGGAGAGGGTGCAGAGGAGGTTCACCAGGATGTTGCCTGGTATGGAGGGCTCTAGCTATGAAGAGAGGTTGAGTAAATTAGGATTATTTACATCAGAAAGGCGGAGGTTGAGGGGGTCCTGTTTAAGGTCTATAAAATCATGACAGGTATAGACAAGATGGATAGCAAGAAGCTTTCTCCCCCCCCAGAGTGGGGGACTCAATTACTAGGGGTCACGATTTCAAGGTGAGAGGGGGCAAAGTTTAAGGTACGCGTGGAAAGCTCTTTACACAGAAGGTGGTAGGTGTCTGGAATGCGTTGCCAGCGGAGGTGGTAGAGGCAGACACGAAAGCAACATTTAAGACGTATCTAGACAGATACATGAATGGGCAGGGAGCAGAGGGATGCAGATCCTCAGAAAATAGGCGACAGGTTTAGATAGATGATCTGGATCGGAGAAGGCATACAGGGCCGAAGGGCCTGTTCCTGTGCTGTAATTTTCTTTGTTCTTTGTACGTTAAGTAATAAGGAATAACACCCTGGTATCTGAGAGTTAATTTCTCATGCAAGGCCTAAGACAGGTATTTGAAGTGCAAGTTGAATAACAGAAGCAATTTCCAGGTAGCAAGCCGGAAAAAAAGGGGGGAAAGCAATGTAAAAAAACTGCTAATTACTGGACACGGGTCCTGAAGCCAAACAAGGAGATTTGCTTTCATTTCTAAGAAAAAAGGGCGAGTCTGCTTGGCAGGAACAGGACATGAAAACCAACATAGTCTAATTTAATGTTCTTCCAGCTCCAACAGTAAGAAAAACTGCACTTCCAGCCTTAACCACATTAAAGTAGCTTATTGTCAAAAAATCATAAGCATCTAAACATTTTAAAAGAAAGATTATATTACAGGAAAAAACAATTATCAGCTCTGATGCCAGTCATGTATGAAGGTGGAAGATGGGAATGGAGGTAAAACAACAATAATTGAAGGAATGGAATTTATGGACAAGAGACAATGTTAAACATATCAATATAGGAATTCCATCAAAATGTTAACACAGGACGTTTATCTCGTTAAGAATTACAGACATGTTGTAACACAGTAAGGGTTAATGTGCAAACAAAGCATATGCTCTGTGTTAACATGTGCTTGTTTCCAAACAGTAACTATTAATGAGAGTCTTGCCCTTGGACATGTGTGGCTCAGTGTGTGGCACAATGGTTAGCCTTGCTGCCTCACAGGGCCAGGGTCCCAGGTTTGATTCCATCCTCAAACGACTTGTCTGTTTGGAGTTTCATGTTCTCCCCGTTTCTGTGTGTGTTTCCTCCAGATGCTCCAGTTTCCTCCCACAACCCAAAGATGTGCAGGCTAGGTAGATTCGCCATGGGGAGTGCAAGGCTATTAGGGTGAGATGCAGAGGGTCGGTGTGGACTCAATGGGCCAAATGGTCTGCTTCCACACTGTAGGGATTCTAGGAGTCTATGATAAAACTGAAATACAACAACATTTTATTATCCTCATACTCTAACCTTTCCAAAGATGGTATGTTTGTTATTGAGTTCATCCGCGGGACCCAATGTAAAGAAAAACTGACTGCCATTATCATGAGGTCCAGCATTCGCCATAGCAACCAATCCTCTTCTATTAAAACGTAAACGAGAATGAAATTCATCCTGCAAGTTTAAATAATAAAGAGAAACTCAAATCAGAGCTCTATGTTGGACAGAAAACATTAAATTCAAAATAACCAAATGCAGAAAATTCAGACATGTTCCATTTTCATACACTGTGCTTATAAATCCACAATCAAGATTTGTCTCCCATGTACAGATCCTAGTCTGATAATAACTCTACCGAGTTACTCAATGGGAACACTATTACAAGTGGCCAGAGCGCACATAGACCGGTCAGCAACAGTCAGTTTAACATCAACGACACCCCCAACCCACCCCTTACCGAAAAGCAAAATGAAGGCAGAAGCCAAATAAAGAAAAGCTTCCTTAGTCATAGCAATCTGAGAACTGTATCAAACAGAGTATAAACATCACGGAATTTATCCCAACATTAATCAGGGCAGTGAAAAAAATTAAAGAAAAACATCAGACCTTAAATGGCTTCCCATATATTGATTCACCACCAGTTCCGCTTCTTGTTGGATCGCCTCCTTGCACAATAAAGCCAGGTACAACCCTGTGAAATATTGTATTATCATAATAACCTGTTTGGAATAAAACAATGTTCATAATCAGATGGGCTAATTTACAAATTTGCAGTAAGTTTCAATCATTTGTTTTTCTTTAACTCTTATCCAAATGATCATTGCCATATATGGAATACACAAAAATACACAAGATCACAATTAACAAAAAGCTTAAAAGGGAAATCAATTCTCCTCAGTTCTTGAATTTGCAACAGCAGGCTGCTCATTACAGACAAAAGCAAGTTTATTTTCTTTAGAATTCAGTTAGATACAATTCTGCTCCCTACTATACTCATAATACACTCACAGCTGTGTGGTCAAATTCTCCATTTACAAGTCTGCAGGCGACATCAGCTTTGTAGGCTGAATCTCAAAAAATCACAAGAGAAAATACCGGAAAGAGATGGAGAGCTTAGCAGCACGGCGTAAAGCCGACAATCCCTCCATCAACTTCAGCAAAATGATGGAGCTGGTCACTGACTTCAGGCAGCAGAGTGGAAGGCACGCTGCAGTCTTCATCACTAATGCAGAGATGAAGGTGGTCAAGAACATCAAACTTTTGCAGTGATGATCACCAACAATCTGTCCTGGTCCATCCACATGTGAAGGTCAAGGAAGCACAACAACGCCTCTACTTCCTCAGGATGCTAATGAAATTTGACATGTCCACAAGGTCTCTTACCAATTTTTATAGATCCCATAGAAAGCATTCTATGTGGATGCATCACAACATGGGAAGAGCAGTTGCCAAACCAAGACTGTAAGAAACTAAGAGAGTCAAGAACATAGCCCAATACACTGTGCAAACCAGCCTTCCAATCACTGACTCCATCTATACTTCCTGCTGCCTTGGGAAAGCAACCACCATAATCACCCTGATTATACTCACTTCCACCGTCTCCCATCAGGCAGAAGATATAAAAGTTTTAATACACACACAAATAGATTCAAAAACAGCTTCTTCCCCAGTGTAATCAGACTTCTGGACAGGCCTCTCCAATGTTAATCCTGATTTATCTTTCTCACTCTGCACCTTCTCTGCAGCTATAACACTGTAGTCCGCACTCTGTATAGTACAATCTCCCTGTATCGAGCACAAAACACTTTTCAATGTATCTCGGTACATGTGACAATAATATAATCAATCAATTACGGGTGTTCAAGTCTTGGCCTAGCCAGCGATACCCACATGCATGAACCAACCAAATAATGATTTGATCATCTTATGTTTTCCTACTGAAGTAATAGTGGTTGGATGAAGGTAGTGTAGTTAATGCTATGTATGTGAGCTTCAAAAGCAATTTACGAAAGTAACATACATTAGGCCAGTTAGTAAAATTGATGACCTTAAGATAAAAGGTGCAGGGACAACAAAAGTAGTGAGACTATAGAAAACAAACATGTAGTAAATGATTGATATTTGGAGTGAAGTGAGGGATACAGTGGTGTTCCTCAGGGTTTAGTATTAGGACTACTGCTGATTTTGATATGCATTAAATTACTTGAATGTGGGGTACAGGATAGTTTTCCAATCTGTACCCAATGCCCAATTGTACGTGTTAATAAACAATAGGTAAAATAATAATTAACTTCATGCTGACATAACAGACTGATGTAAAGATAAACATGATATTTAGCACAGTAAAAAGTGAGAGGCATTATATTTTTATAGGAAAGATGCAGAAAGATGAGAGCAGCTAAATGGTACAATTTTAAAGAACACAACAGAATATTTGTGAACAAATATTTGAAGGTTTCAGGTCAGACTACCAAAAGCAGTTAGTAAGATGTATTAGGGTTTTGGGTGTCATAAATACAGGAAGTTATACTAAGTTGAGTCGTAGAGGTCCACAGCACAGAAAAAGGCCCCCTGCCCAGTGAGTCTGCGCTGAGCGATCAAAAACAACATCTAAGTGCTCTAATCCCATCTTCCAGCCCATAGCCTCTTATGCTTTGGAATAATCTTTTAAAAAAGTTCAGCACTAGCTGCAGTGTTCAATTCTGGCACAAAACTTTAGAAACATGTGAAGTCTTTGGACTGGGTACAGAAGAGACTTAACGGTATGGATCAAAGGATAAGGGATTACTAGTGAAGTGGGTAGGCTGGAGAAGTGTTAAGTTTTTCTATTTAAAGCAGAGAAGACTCAGAATAGATTGTAAGAAGAGGCATTTACAATCATAAAAGGTCAGTTGCAAAAGTACTTATTTATTGTGATAGACCTGATGGGCTGGATGCTTTACTGCTGTTCGTACATAGCTACTATAGCATAAACAGAGCTATTTCCAATGCCTGAGTAACAAGGAAGTCAATGGGAATATGTATTGCAGGCTACAGCCTGGTTAGCAATTACCTTGTTAAGTCATGTAACTGGCTGAATGGATTTAATAGCCCACTCCCAGTTCAAGTGTTTATATGAATGGTCAATAACCAGAGAACAGTCTTGTATGACTAGCAAAAGAGCCAGGAGTGAAATAAGTGAAAACACTGTTTTACCCAACCAACAGTAATGATTTGGAATGGACATCCTGATTTGTGATGGTCACAAATACTGCACTGGTATTCAAAATGGGATTACATAAATACTTTAAAGGAGAAATATGGGCTAAAGCAACGGGAGAGGGACTAACTCAACTGTCTTTGAAAGAACTAGCATAGATTTAACAAACCAAAAGCTTCAGTGCTGTACTATTCTGACAGTGAAACATATTTTGCAGCTACAAAACTATGCTATACTCATACAATCAGGACTGTTTCACAAAATGTCTCAGAAATGATGAAAAAACTGCAAAAAAGTTGCATTATCAGTAAATGTCATCTGGGTTATAACAGTCAGCACCAGCTGTATCCTGACTTCAATTTCAACAAATCCTCAATAATGCATGGCTTATCTAACCAGAATGAACATTTTCTTCACTTTACCAAATAGGGTAGGAGAATGTTCCCCTGTCGAAAATTTTGCAATATTGGAAAAATACCTTCTAAGCAGAGCTGGATAAAGTTTCTGCATGCTTTTGGTGCCTCTTTTGACCATAACTCTATATCAATGTCACCAGCTGTGGTCTTCAGAAGGACCTAGAAAATAAAATTCCACAGAATTACATGGTCTATACTCCAACTTACAAACATTTTATTGTATTCCAACATGTCACATCATCTGTTAAGCAGATCACTCTTCGATACTTAGGATTATTACTGAATCAATGTCAACATTTTTATACAATTTTCTTCTTAGTTCATTTTCCATGAACAATTAGTAAACCTTCTGAACCAATCTGTCTATCTGTGGCACAAATTTCAAAGAATTATGTACGTGAACCCCTAGATCTGTTTGTTCGACAATGCTACCAGGGTTCTACCATTAATTATACAAGTCCTGCCCTTGTTTGTTTTGCCAAAATGCAATACCTCACATTTATCCACATTCAACTCCATCTGTCACTCCTCAGCCCATTGGTCAAGATCTCTTTAAAGAAAATCAACAAAGCAAAAAAAGATTCTCCAGCTCTCAATCCCTCTCATGCCTCCACAAATACCCCACATCCTTCATGGCCTCCAAATACTCTTGCCAACCCATGGTCACTTCCATGGCACTTCATAGCCCCTTTGGCCATCTGTTCATCACCCACAGACCTTCACTCACCTCTACAGCGTGAGCCGGCAGCATTGCAGCATTATCACAAGACTTGTAATCCAGAGACACAGATTACCATTCTGAGGACATGGATCTGAACCCCAGCAACCGGGAACAAGTGGTGTCTCGCAGGGTTCTGTGTTGGGGCCACAGCTGTTCACTTTATATATTAACGATCTGGATGAAGGGACTGGGGGCATTCTGGCGAAGTTTGCCGATGATACGAAGTTAGGCGGACGGGCAGGTAGTACCGAGGAGGTGGGGAGGCTGCACAGAGATTTAGACAGTTTAGGAGAGTGGTCCACAGTGGATCGTGCAAAGTGGTCCAAATGGCTGATGAAATTCAACGTGAGCAAATGCGAGGTCTTGCACTTTGGAAAATAGAATACAGGCATGGACTATTTTCTAAACGGTGAGAAAATTCCTAAAGCCGATGTACGAAGGGATCTGGGAGCACTAGTCCAGGATTCTCTAAAGGTAACCTTGCAGGGAGAGTCCGTGATTAAGAAAGCGAATGTAATGTTGTCATTTATCTGAAGACGGTTTGAATATAAAAGCAACAATGTGCTTCTGAGACTTTATAAAGCTCTAGTTAGGCTCCATTTAGAATACTGTGGTAAACGTTGGGCCCCACACCTCAGGAAGGACATACTGGCACTGGAGCATATCCAGCGGAGATTCACACAGATGATCCCTGGAATTGTAGGCCTAACATATGATGAACGGCTGAGGATCCTGGGATTGTATCCATTAGAGTTTAGAAGGTTGAGGGGAGATCTAATAGAAACTTACAAGATAATGCATAGCTTAGAAAGGGTGGGCGCTGGGAAGTTGTTTCCATTATGCGGGAAGACTAGGAGCCGTGGGCACAGCCTTAGAATTAGAGGGGGTAAATTTAAAACGGAAATAAGGAGACATTTCTTCAGCCAGACAGTGGTGGGCCTGTGGAATTCATTGCCAGTGAGCACAGTGGAGGCCAGGACGTCAAAAGTCTTCAAGGTATTAAGGGCTACGGGGAGAGTGCAGATAAGTGGAGTTGAAATGCTCATCAGCCGTGATTAAATGGCGGAGTGGACTCAATGGGCCGAATGGCCTTACTTACACTCCTATGCCTTATGCTCTTATTACTGCAGAAGGAAAAATGTGGATTCAATCAATAAATCTACAATTAAAGGCCAGTCTGATAGTAATTGAAATAACTGTCATAAAAATGCTTTGATTCATGGATGTATGCAAGGGAAGAAAGCTCTGTTATTCTCACCTGGTCTGGACTACGTATGACTCCCGACACACAACAATGTTACTGACTCTCAAATGCCCTTCGAAATGGCCCAGCAAGCCACTTAGTAGTATCTAACGGCTGTAAGTTTGAAAAAGGCATTGAAATTGAACAGAACACTGAACATCGACCCCAAAATCACCAGAAATGACAATATAACACAAAGCCCTGTCAACCGTGCAAAGTTCTTTTCAGTAACATCAGGGGGCTTGCACCAAATATGGAAAGCCATCATGTAGACCAATTAAGAAACAGCCTTAAACTGACTGTAATGAATGAGGCCATAAGAATGCTGAAGTCCCAGACACCACCAACATCTCTTAACGTTAACATTAATATGCAGGTTCAAAACAAATTTTGGAAGGCAAATGCAATAATAACATTAGTTTTGAGAAGATTAGAATATAACAGCAGGCCCACGTGACTCAAGACCTACAGCAATATGGCTAACTCTTAAACTGCCCTCTGGGCAGTTAGGGATGGGCAATAAATGCTGGCCTAGTCAGTGACATACTCATCTTGTAAACGAAGGAAAAAAAAATGTACTGCCAAGGCTGAATAAGGTTCTGGTCAGACAGTTTTTGGAATATTGAGAGCAGTTTTAGGCCAATTATCTGGCATTGGAGGGGTCCAGAGGAGGTTCTCAAGAATGAGGAATTAACAACTTATCATATGAGAAGCGGTTGAGGGCTGAGGGTTTGTACTTGATGGAGTTTAGAACGATGAGAGGCGATCTCACTGAAGCTTACAGAATACTGACTAGCCTGGATAGATTGGACATGGTGAAAATATTTAAATTAGCAGAAATTGCTAGGACCCGAGGGCACAGCCTTCAAGTGAAGGGATGACTCTTTAGAACTGAGAGGAGGAAGAATTTCTTCAGTCAGAGGGTGGTGAATGTGTGGAACTCATTGACAGAGAAGGCTGCAGAAGTCAAGTCAATAGAGTCAGTGTCAAACAGCATGGAATCAGGTCCCAAGGTCCAACTTGTCCATACTGACCACGTTTCCCAAATTAAACTGGTCTCACTTCCCTCCACTTAGCCCATATTCCTCTAAACTTGTCCTGCTCATGTACCTGTCCAAAAGTCTTTTAAATGATATAACTGTATCAGCATCTACCACTTCCTTTGGCAGTTCATTCACATACAAACCACCCCGTGTCGAAAAAGTTACCCTTCAGGTCCCTTTTAACCCTTTCTTCTCTCACCTTAAAAATATACTTTTTAAGTTTTGAACTCCTCTACCCTAGAGAAAAGACATTAGCCACTCAACTTATCGATGCCCCCTATGATTTCATAAACCTCTAATACAGTCACCCCTCAACCTCTTGTTGATCAAAGTTTTCTTTTCAGAGGGTGGGAAATGCTGAAGAAAGCCCTGGAGACATTCAGCAGGTTCACAAGCATTTGTGGAGAGAGAAAAAGAATTAACATTGAGACCAATACGCCTCTTCTTCAGAAGAAACTGCAATTTCTCTCTCCATAGATACTGGCAGATCCCATTGAGTTTCTCCAGCACCATATGTCTTAATTTCAGATCTACAGCTTCTGCCATACATTGCTATTATTTTAGGCTGAAGGTAAAGTCTGTTTATATTTTAAATAAGGCCATAAGACATAGGAGTGGAAGTAGGGCCATTCGGCCCATCAAGTCCACTCCGCCATTTAAATCATGGCTGATGGGCATTCCAACTCCACTTCCCTGCACTCTCCCCATAGCCCCTGATTCCTTGTGAGATCAAGAATTTGTCGATCTCTGCCTTGAAGGCATCCAACATCCAAATAAAGTCACAATCTTATATTCATCTCCATGCATTACTGCATTGAGAATAAGGACAATGTGCACTTATATATCAGTTCCTCTAACACAGTGCACAAGCATCCCAAGGCAAGTCATAACCAAGAATTTAAAATCAAGCCATGTCAGGGCATGAGGACAAATGTCTTAAAAAGAGGTTAGATTTGTTCAGCATCCTTTATTTTAAGGGGTGGGAGCGTGACTGAGAAGTGTGTGTGACAGAGATAGATAGAGGGAAAGAGAAAGAGGGATAGAGACAGAGAGTTGGAGATTTAGAGAGGGAATTCATGACCTTAGAGCTAAATATGATAAAGGGAAGCCAATCGACCCATCAAACTCATTCTTTAAGAGTTCCAGGATCCCAGCAATACAGCAAACTATTCACACTATTCTGATTTACACTACTATTCCCAGGAAACCACCCTGCATGCTCATCACTCTTTGTGCAAAAACATGCATAAATTTACTTTCTACCAATTTGTAGCCAAGCCTCCTTATCCTACTTACCTGACCTGGAATGTTCTTTCTATTTAGTGGTAATTATCATTGCTAGTTGTAAAAAATTACCAGCTTACCTCCTGATTTAACCCTCCTGGGTTAAATCAGGAGGGAAGTGAGACCAGTTTAATTTGGGAAGCATGGTTAGTATGGACAAGTTGGACCTTGGGATCTGATTCCGTGCTGTTTGACACTGACTCTATTGACTTGACTTCTGCAGCCTTCTCTGGCAATGAAGGAGGCCCTTTAGGAAAAGACATGTGCCATCTTTGCCAATCTGGCCTACGTGACCTGCAGACCCACAGCAATGTGGTTAACTCTTAACAGCCCTCTGAAAGAGACTACCCAGTCAGTCATTCAGTTCAAGGAAAATTAAGGCTGTGCAACAAATGCCCACATTCCATGAAAGAATTAAGAAGTAATACGGAACTTTGGAATGGCTGCATTCAGTCTGCGGTGCGCACATCAGGGAGGTATACATGGAAACAAAAACAAGTTGCTGAGAAACTTAGCAGGTCTGAAAGCATCTGTGGAGAGAAAGTAGAGTTAATGTTTCAGAGCCAGTGACACTTCTTCAGGTGCATACTATTCTTTAGAAGAATGCAGTGCACATTCCCGAAAAAAACCTGGAGCTGAAAGGGTTAAATCATCAGAACTGGTTGAATTATCCAGCCCTAGCTGTGCATTTAGGAGTAAATCTGGAACTCTTGCTCTTGAAAAGCCTTTTCAGTCCATGTTGTTAAAGTGAAACATGCAAAACTGAGATTGAAATTGTTTTAAAGGATTCTGTATAGATCATGGAATTCCTCTTTTCTCCTTAGGGTGTGCATCTGGGTCAAGGATGATTCCTTTCTACACCAGTTCAGTAGGTTGTCCCATATTTCTATGTTTCCTTACAAAGAAGCAGAAATAGGTAGGCAATTCGCTCTTTAAAGCATCCTGTAACATTCAATAGGATCATGGTTGATCTCATTGTGGCCTCAATTCCACTTGCATTCCATCACGTGTGATTCCCCAGTCAATAAAAAAAATCTGTTCCACTCATCCTTACATAAATTCAAATGACCCATCCCCCAATGCCTCAGGGAACGGCATTACACAAACTAACAACCCCCTGAGAGAGATAACGGGAACTGCAGCTGCTGGAGAATCCAAGATAACAAAGTGCAGAGCTGGATGAACATAGCAGGACAAGCAGCATCTCAGGAGCACAAAAGTTGACATTTCAGGCCTAGATCTTTCATCAGAAACAGGGGATGGGGAGAGGATTCTGAAATAAATAGGGAGAGAGGGAGAGGCGGACTGAAAATGGATAGAGGAGAAGCTAGGTGGAGAGGAGAGTGTGGGTGGGGAGGTAGAGAGGGAATAGGTCAGTCCGGGGAGGATGGACAGGTCAAGGGGACAGGATGAAGTTAGTAGGTAGGAAATGGAGCTGCGGCTTGAGGTGGGAGGAGGGGATAGGTGAGAGGAAGAGCAGGTTAGGCAGTCTGGGACGAGTTGGGCTGGTTTTGGGATGCAGTGATGGGAGGGGAGATTTTGAAGCTGGTGAAATCCACATTGATACCATTGGGCTGCAGGGCTCCCAAGCGCAATATGAGTTGCTGTTCCTGCAACCTACGGGTGGCATCATTATGGCACTGCAGGAGGCCCAGGATGGACATGTCGTCTAAGGAATGGGAGGGGGAGTTGAAATTGTTCGCGACTGGGAGGTGCAGTTGTTTACTGCGAACCGAGCGTAGGTGTTCTGCAAAGCAGCCCCCAAGGTTCCGCTTGGTTTCCCCAATGTAGAGGTAGGCACACCGTGTACAGCGGATGCAGTATACTACATTGGCAGATGTGCAGGTGAACATCTGCTTGATGTGAAAAGTCATCCTGGGGCCTGGATGGGGGTGAGGGAGGCGGTGTGGGGACAGGTATAGCACTTCCTGCGGTTACAGGGGAGGTGCTGGGTGTGGTGGGGTTGGAGGGGAGTGTGGAGCAGACAAGGGAGTCGCGGAAAGAGTGGTCTCTCCGGAAGGCAGACAAAGGTGGGGTGGAAAAAAAATGTCTTTGGTGGTGGGGTCGGATTGCAGATGACGGAAGTGTCGGAGAATGATGCGTTGTATCCGGAGGTTGGTAGGGTGGTATGTGAGGACTAGGGGGATTCTCTTGGGGCATCCCCTATTCCCAATTCCTTCGCCTCCGCTCCCAGGACGAGGCATTCCACTCCCGCACATCCCAGATGTCCTCGTTCTTCAAGGGCCTAACTTCCCCTCCGCAGTGGTCGAGAACGCCCTTGACCGTGTCTTCCGCATTTCCCGCACCTCACCCTCACACCTTGCCCTCGCAATAACCACCCCAAGAGAATCCCCCTAGTCCTCACTTACCACACCACCAACCTCCGGATACAACACACCATCCTCCGACACTTCCGTCATCTACAATCCAACCCCACCACCAAAGACATTTTTCCCACCCCACACTTATCTGCTTTCCGGAGAGACCACTCTCTCCGTGACTCCCTTGTCTGCTTCACACTCCCCTCTAACCCCACCACATGTGGCACTTTCCCCTGCAACTGCAGGAAGTGCTACACCTGCCCGCACACCGCATCCCTCACCCCCATCTTTCCACATCAAGCAGATGTTCACCTGCACATCTGCCAATGTAGTATACTGCATCCGCTGTACATGGTGTGCCTTTTTCTACATTGGGGAAACCAAACGGAGGCTTGGGGACCGCTTTGTAGAACACCTATGCTCGGTTCGCAGTGAACAACTGCACCTCCCAGTCGTGAACCATTTCAACTCTCCCTCCCATTCCTTAGACGACATGTCCATCCTGGGCCTCTTATACTGCCATAATGATGCCACACGTAGGTTGCAGGAACAGCAACTCATATTCCGCTTGGGAGCCCTGCAGCCCAATGGTATCAATGTGGATTTCACCAGCTTCAAAATCTCCCCTCCCATCACTGCATCCCAAAACCAGCCCAACTCGTCCCAGCCTGCCTAACCTGCTCTTCCTCTCACCTATCCCCTCCTCCCACCTCAAGCCGTACCTCCATTTCCTACCTACTAACTTCATCCTGCCCCCTTGACCTGTCCATCCTCCCCGGACTGACCTATCCCCTCCCTACTCTCCTCTCCACCTATCTTCTCCTCTATCCATCTTCAGTCCACCTCTCCCTCTCTCCCTATTCCCCTTTTCTGATGAAGGGTCTAGGCCCGAAATGTCAACTTTTGTGCTCCTGAGATGCTGCTTGTCCTGTTGTGTTCATCCAGCTCCACCCTTTGTTATCTTGAACCCCCTGAAAGAAACAATTTCTCTCATTTCGTCAAAGGTTTTTCAGACAGAGATGGATAGGTTCTTGATTAGTAAGGGGATCAAGGGTTACAGGGACAAGGCAAGGGCATGGGTTTGAGAAGCATATCAGCCATGACTGAATAGTGGAGTAGTCCCACAGGTTAAATGGCCTAATTCTGCTCCTAATTCGTACAGTCCACCATTCAATAGAATCCTAGTAGATATTGGGATTCAACACTATTTTCTCATCCACTTCCCATGCCTTAAACGAACACAGAGATGCAAACAGCGATGGGATAGTTGACCCAATGGCAGTAGTCACAAGGAGTAGCGAGTTGGATAAAAAAACTTGCAAAATAAATTGCAACAGGCACAATCAATGGACGGTCAACAAGTGAGTAAGGTGTGGCAGCTGGGATTGCTGATCATAAGGTCACAGCCACAAATACATGATGGGTTGTTCAGATGATGCCAAGGTAGGCACAGAGAGAAACCATTGGTTTATCTGAGAGGAAGTAAGCCTGGGATGGAGAGACAATTAGGAAGTAGATGGAATGGAATCAGGATTTTAGAGGGCAAAATTGAGAGGGGAGAAACAAAACAAAACACAATGACAGAAAAGAGTGATTGAAATAAGGGCAAAGGAAAAAGCAAAATAAAAAGAGAAAAATATGGAAACAGAAGCGATGGGCTCAAATCAGGAAATCCAACCAAAACCTACAAGCAAAAGAACACAGGGAAATCTGAAGTTGCATATGCTTAATTACATAATTATTAAAATCAACTTGATAGCTCATGCCCAAAACTAGGCAAAGATAACCACAGCCAGGGCTGAGAATATGCTCCTCCATTCAAAAGTTCCAGCATTTGGATAAAATCTTAAACCAAGATACAGTCTTCTTGTACTGGTGTGCAAAGATCTCATGGAGAGTGTAATAATTGTAATGAGGTCAGCCAGGTGGACCTCAGAATGAGTTCCCTGATTGGAGCTGTTCCCTTAAATCAGGGTGCCTGTGTTTGACAGATTAAAAGAGGAGTGTCTGCGTGACTCTCAGAGCTGGTTCTGAGAGAAGTGGATCAGTGTCAAGGACTTTTCCACATGTTAAAACCAAAAGGGGTGACTTGGTGATGGGATTCCAGCCTCTGCGGAGTTATTTCAGTGATGACGAGGGTAGGATTTTAAACAAACTGTAAACCACTTTCCATAGCTAGATGAACACCCAATCCCTCACATAGAGGATTTTTACATGAAGTTGGTAGGGGAGCTGTCCTTCACGAAGCTGGGCAAGGACCATGCATACTTGCAATTGTGGTTAGATGAAGATTCCCAGAAAAATGCTACAATTAATACCCGTAAGGATTTGTAATAAACAAGACTGCCATTTGAGGAATCATCAGCCTGTGCAAATTTTCAGTAGACTATGGGGAATATTTTAGGTCTACTCCAGGTCACCATTTATCTCGAAGACGTGCTAATAACAGGTTAGACCATTTAGGAGCACTTAGATAATTCACAGTCCTTACACTTTTCTTCTGGGTGAGCGTTCGCCTTCGTATCGAAAACATTCGTTGAAGACACCCCAAGTTACCGACTTGGGCTACAGAGTCAACAAGATTGGGTTATGTCCGTTGGAAGTGGGGATAATGAAAGGTGCCCCGGCTCCATGTCTCTACAGGAGCGTAGGTCTTTCCTTGAGCTGGTGAATTATTATGAAAAGTTCACAAGTAACTTGGACTCCATTCTGGCACCTTTGCATCAGTTCTTCAAAATAATCAGCCTTGGAAATGGTCGTGTGCCCGATCCCTGGCTTTGGATTTCCCTACAAGTAGGAACATTCTCTACCTAAACAGATCTAGCATCCCAAGACTGGACATCCACAAAGTTCTGCAGGCTATCAACGGCATCAGAATTGTATTCTAACACATACTGCAATCTCACGGCCTGGCCTATGCCACACTCAACAATTTCCAGCAAGTCAGGGGATCAACCCTGGTTCAACGGAGAGTGCAGGAGGCCATGTCAGGAACAATACCAGGCATTTCAGATGAGGTGCCAACTTGGTGAAGCTACTAAACAGGACTACTTGCACACCAAAGAGCATAAGCAGTAAGTGACAGACAGAGCTAAGTGATTCCACAACCAATGGATCAGATCTATCTCTGTAATTCTGCCACATATGGTCATAAATGGTGGCAGACAATCAAACAACTTACTGAAGAAGGCAGCTCCACAAATATCCCCATCCTCAAATGATGGAAGTGCCAAGTACCTCAGTACAAAAGATAAGGTTGAAGCACTTGCTGAAATTTTCAGCCGGGAGTGTTGAGTGAACTATTTATCTCAGCCTCCTCCAGTGATCCCCAGCATTACAGACAACAATCTTAAGTAAATCTTAAGTCCATGTGA